>NC_138304.1:11227500-11834500 GCF_965601325.2 Salmo salar
GTATTTAATTCACCTTACCTTTATTTGTGCCAACAACTTAAGTACTTTACGCTTGAGGCTTTTCTTCCCCTGTGCTAACTGTTGAATAGAACAAAGTATGGACATTACAATGACTGTTGCTGGTTTGAGAGTGAAAGTGAAGTCAAAAGACTACTGGCATTGAAAAGACTGGTTTGATCACAATACATTCCTGTCGAGAACAGGTTACCTGTATCTTGCCTTGCCTATAACCTGTTTTACTACTTAAGATTGTTTCAGAAAATAATTGTTGGACTGTGGAATGCTGTCCAGATACCTGAAGGAATAATCTGAGTCCTGACTAATAGAAGAAGAAAAAAAGAACATTCTGCATAATGGAGCTCCTTCACAATATATTAAGGTTAATTTAAACCAGTGTTGGGGTTCCTGTTCCGTCAGTTGAGACATTCCATGACTGAAACATTGGTTTAAGTGAACCGTGTCAAGAAAGGTACAGCATATATTTTTCTGTTTGATCAAAACTGAAACTGAAACTTCCTTACCCGTTTCTGTTAGGAGTTGTTTACCAGAAACTACACAGCACATAATGACAGGGTGAGAACTTGTCTAAGCATCTAAAGCATATCAAATCTTGGCTGTAAACGCTACACCCTGAGCTGAGAAGGAATGCGTGTTCCACTGAGATACACAGTGCATGCATTGGCAGTTAAAACTAAAATACAACCCACTTCAAGGGGAATTTCGACAAAATAATTACATTCTCTAAACATTTGACTATCTTACCTTGTGTAAGCTCATTAATGGTTTGTTGAAAGGTTGTGAACAACAGGTTCTGTGATTGTTCTCTTTATTGCAAATTCTTCCAATGCTGCCACAACTGCCACCAACTCTCAGTATCGCTGCAACAATGAATAACAAAGAGCTGTGAGTCAGGTGAAGAAAAAAAAGTTTTTGTGATAAATATCTTCAAAAGATGCACTTTGCCCTCTTTGTTGGTCTACTTCTAGTAGCTTAAATAGCTAGTATAATAACACTTCAGAAAACGCATATAACAGCTGTTATTGTTTATGTAAATGTAAAAAATATCAACTTACAATCTGTCTGTAAAGCCATCTTTTTCCTATAATAGTGCTTTAAAACCCAGTGAGAGTACAGAATGCGGAATAATTTTCAGGAGTCCTGTTGTTCACCGCCATCCACAGAATTAAGAACTTGTTTTGACGATGGTTTGTTTACAGTCTCCCGAATCTCCACCCACTAGCACCCACTGGTTCAATTCAAACAATGTTATTTTTTTAAATGAATAAACAGAAAGTGAAATGGAACACAGTAATGCAGCTTTATTCCAATTACTGTCACTACAGTATAAAACAACCTAAAAACGAGTACAATATTGTACAACTAAAACATGGATTTGTCTCAAAAAGTTAGGTTGCTATGAGAACCCAAATATAAAATGAGAAATCATGCCATCTAGAGGTCAGAATAAACTCATACACAGTGAAGAATAAAAAGTAGACAGTTTATAATTTAGACCTGTGAGGAGCAGCCCAGTCATTGTCATAAGGGGGAAACAGTATCACAACAAATGCTGCGTTCAAGACAACTCGGAAATATCCAACTTGCAAACTCGTTGTAGAAAGATGAGCTCCGAGTTTCCCACTTGGAAAGTATCACAATCAACCAGTAGGAAGCTCTACGCAAAAAAAAAGTGCACAGATGCAGTCTAAGGCACTGCATCTCGGTGCTTGAGGCGTCACTACAGACATCCTGGTTTGAATCCAGGCTGTTTCACATCCGGCCGTGATTGGGCGGCGCACAATCGGCCTAGCGTGGTCCGGGTTTGACCGGGGTAGGCCGTCATTCTAAATAAGAATTTGTTCTTAACTGACTTGCCTAGTTAAATAAAAATAAAACATTTTGACTATAACTTGACATGCACAATTTGTTTCCAAGAGATCATTCCCTTAGGGCTCAATTTAATCAGATCCGCTGTGGCCAACATGCGCATAGCGGTTGTTTTGGGAGTATCGGAGGTGGAACTGCATTAGAGCTGTCAAATCCACAAGTGGCTTCTGGCATTATACCTAAAGCAGATATTGCCATTGGCTGCACAGATGCAGCCTTGTTAACAAGTTGGAAGACTGGAATGTGAGACGTAATCTACACCTCGATTAGGATGATAGAAATCCTCATTATTTTATTTAATGATTTTTTTAATTTGAGCATAATTATTTCTATATAGCCTACACTTTCTCAACTTCTAACCCGAGTGGGGCGGATGTGGCTTCGTGACAATGATCGCAAGACAAACTGCTCAGCGATTTGACGGCTCCAACGCAGTTCCACCTCTGACATCGCCCCAAAATCTCCTATGCGGGTGTCCACTATCGCGGTTAATGCTTGATCTGATTGAATTTAGGCCTTAATGTCAAATAGAACTTGGTTACCATGTCCTCAGAACTTAAGATATTAATGTTCTAGACACGTTTCATGGGAACGTTGCAAGAAGATTCATGTGATCATTTTTCTGAGGGTTAGGAGAATATTCCGTCAACATCCCACCAAACATACACAATATATCGTTGCCATGTTCAAAGAACATAAGACATGAATGTTCTAGGCACGTTTCATGGGAACGTGGCAAAAACATTTGTGCCCCCCTCCCCATCAAAGTGCATCCATCCTACCAAGTTGTTTCAGATCCAAGTGCCTAGGGAGGAGGGGTTAGGGTTTCTTCTGGACAAGGCCTAACTGTACTGGCCCAATAAGCACATGCCCTAGAGATATCCCTTTTATTTTTGGATGCCAGGTGTTCATCATTGGCTCTGGTGGTCTGGGTTCGAGACCCGCTAGAAGACTCACCTTACTTTCACATTCTTTTCATTATATGTTAATGTAATTATTTGGCAACAGTTACAATACAGGTACAGTATATGATCTAATTAAAATGTGTTTCTCATTGAAAGGTGGGAATTGGTAGAATTCTAGATAGCTGAGCATCTCAAAGAGAACTCTCTATCTTCTTTTTGAAATCCACACCTCATATATCATGTAGAGCAAATGTGTCTCTGATAAGGAATCACATCAGTTCTAGTCATTGCATTTCTATCTGGAACGTTCCTCATTTATTGCCAAAACATGGCCCAGGTGGTAGTGTTGCTTCTGATAGAAACATACCCAGAACACTGTTGCCATATTCTCAGAATATCAGAAATGAGTATTTTTACGGTTGCACATCTGTACTTTCTCAGATTTGCCATTTAAGCAATGATGATGACAGTTATACCAAAACAATACACATCACAGAGTTCCATCTCCAAGTTTTAATGTGGAAAAACAGACAAATTGCAACAGAATCACTTGGGACAAATGACAAATATCCCAATATGTTAAAGGAGCCATCTGCAATTACCTACATCCATTCTTGAACTTTAAAAATGTTTAAATTCCTGTTACTTCTGCATTTCACCAAGTGTCAAATGGTGAAATTGTGAATTTTTTCAACTTCCTCTTACTTTAGTAATTCAGCACATACGGTAAAAAAAAACTTTTGCAACAATAGTACTAGATACCAGATTATTACAATTCAATTACTAATTATGGTCTATAATTGAATGTTATTTTAGGTTCCATGATGGGAGCTATTCCAGGTGTTTCCTCCTCCTGATGAAGTGAAAGATAAAGATATGTTGATTGTTCAGAACAGGGATGTGGGTTGCAGAATGGCAGGATATGGGCTCCACTGCAAATGTTCTGACTGCAAATGTCTCATGTTTCACAACTCTTGCAAAAGCAAATGTTCAATTGACTGAGCACAACAAACAAATTCACAAAGTTAGTTGTTCGCCGCACAAAATCGCTATTTCAATTTGCATACTGCACATTAATCATACTGCTCAAAATGGATAACTTAGTGCCTAATTTACATAAACAGTTTGAGAACTGTTTAGCATTTCTATATTTCTGCCGTAAAAATGTATCTATTGGAAGGTTAAACAAAATCATATAGGGCTGATTGCTTCAGTATAGTAGGGCAAAGTGGAAAGAGTCATTCTATTGCCTACGACTGCAAGGCACTACAGAGGGTAGTGTGTATAGCCCAGTACATCACTGGGGCCAAGCTTCCTGCCATCCAGGACCTCTATAGAGGAAGGCCCAAAAAATTGCCAAAGACTCCAGCCACCCTAGTCATAGACTGTTTTCACTGCTACCGCACGGCAAGCGGTTCCGGAGCCCCAAGTCTAGGTCCAAAAGGCTTCTTAACAGTTTCTACCCCCAAGCCATAAGACTCCGGAACAGCTAATCAAATGGCTCCCCGGACTATTTGCATTGTCCCCCCCGCCGCCATTTGTACGCTGCTGCTACTCTGTTTATTTTCCATGCATAGTCACTTTACCTCTACCTACATGTACATATTACCTCAATTACCTCAACTAACCTGTGACCCCACACATTGACTCTGTACCGGCATCCCCTGTATATAGCCCCGCTACTGCTATTTTATTGTTGCTCCTTAATTATTTGTTGTTTTCTATTTCTCTATTTTATTTTTTATTTATTTTATTTATTTATTTTTGACTTCAGTTTATATTAGTAAATACTTTCTAAACACTTTTTTTCTTAAAACTGCATGATTGGTTAAGGGCTTGTGTCACGCCCTGACCTTAGAGAGACGTTTATTTTCCTCTAGTTTGGTTAGGTCAGGGTGTGATGTGGGGTGTGCAATCTAGTTTGTCTATTTCTTTGTGTTGAGCCGAGTATGGTTCCTAATCAGAGGCAGCTGGCTATCGTTGTCTCTGATTAGGAATCATACTTAGGCAGTCCTTTTTTATTTTTTTCACCTTTAGTTGTGGGATCTTGTTTTTGTGTAGCTGCCTTTGAGCAGCCCCAGAATGTCACGTTTTCCTGTTTTGGTGAGTTTCATTTTCATTAAAAAAAGATGTGGAATTCCATGCACGCTGCGCCTTGGTTTATTTATGATCGGAGTTCGAAGATAGCGATCGTGACAGCTTGTAAGTATTTCACTCTAAGGTCTACACACCTGTTGAATTCGGTGCCTGTGACAAATCAAATTTGATTTGATGTACTACCATTTGAAATGATGGTGTAGTTTACAATGCACTGCTGAAATACTTGGATTGAAAATTAAAGTAAAAGAATATATGAATGTCATTGAGACACACTGTAAGCTGATGGTTTTATAGTTTCAATTCAAATAACTTGTATTTCCTTGGCAGGAACTTCATGTGTGGTGATGAATGGTACATAAAAGACACATAACACAAAACATGTATGCTACAGTATAAAGGATTTGAAGCATTCTATACTAAACTGACATGGAATTGTTTCAAGGTAGTCATACCATTGATCAGTTAGCTATCTGATTTTGAATTTTAGAGCCCCTTTAGGTATAATCAATTTATTTTTTCTCAAAATATTGAATTTGTCCTTTACTACTATAGCCCATAGAAACGCATTGAATAACTGTTACGTGAATTAAGTTATCAATGTTCTAAAACCGAACCTGGGCTACTGCCCTGTGGGAACACCAGCCGGCCATGTGCGCTAGTTTGGAGGGCTTCGTGGGAGAAGTGAGGAAGGTCTTTGATGCCCCGTTCTCTGGACGAGAGGCCATCCGGAAGCTAATCCAGCTTCGGCAGGACTCCCGCAGTGTAAATGATTATGCGGTGGAGTGCTTGGCAGTGGTGGAGTGCTTGGAATCAAGAGGCACTGTTCAATATGTTCCTGCACGGTGTCTCGGAGGAGGTCAAGGACGAGATTGCAGCTTGGGAGTTACCTACGGAGCTCGATTCCCTCATCGCTTTCAACATCCGTATCGATGGGCGATTATGGGAATGACGGAGGGAGAGGAATTTGGATTACACTCGCACGCCCAGGGATCCCACCTTGCCTCCGAGTCATCCCGGAAGCTCCCGACGGTCTCGTTGCCGAGAGAACCCGAGCCTTCCCGACCTGTCCCGAGGGCTGCCAAAGACGGCAGAGTCACCACTTCCTGAGCCTATGCCAATAGGCAGAGCTGGGCTGTCGCCAGCAGAACGGCAATACAGGATTGACACAGAGTTGTCTGTATTGTGGGACTTGGTCATTTCGTGTCCTCTTGTTCTTTAAAGAAACCAGGCTCACCGGTAGGAGCAAGTACTCTGGTGGGCCATATGGACTATGTTCCTGCTTCCCCTGCTCGCACCCCTTTTCATGCCATTCTGCTGTGAGGAGACCAGTCCAAATCTCTCCGGGTTCTCATTGACTCTGGGGCCGACGAGAGCTTTTTGGATGCTACCCTGGCATCCGAGCTGAACATCCCCATTCAGCCACTTTCCATTCCCATGGAGGTTAGAGTGCTGGACGGGTGCTCTATAGGCTGAGTCACCCACAACACCACTCCCATCAACCTACGGGTGTCGGGGAACCACAACAAGGCTATCCAGTTCCTGCTCATCAAGTCCCCTGTGGTTCCCATGTTATTGGGATTCTCCTGGCTCCAACAACAATCCTCTCATTAACTGGTCTCCTGGTTCCATCATGGGCTGAAGCCCGTTCTGCCATGCCCATTACCTGAAGTCAGCACAACCTGCCCGGGACGTCTTCCTGGGGGCTCGGAAGGTGCCCAGGACCTCTCCACCATTCCCGCGGAGTACCAGGACCTCCGGGAGGTGTTCAGCAAGGCCCAAGCCACGTCGCTTCCGCTGCACCGACCCTATGTCTGCGGGATTGACCTTCTCCATAGCACCATGCCACCCTGGGGACGTCTTTGTCGGGAACGGAGACCAAGGCAATGGGGACTCCCTAGCTGCTGGATTTATCCGTTCCTCTTCCTCTCCCACCCGTGCATTGACTCCCAGGGACTCAATTAAGGACCGTTACCCGCTACCACTAATCTACTTGGCCTTCGAGCCACTCCAGGGGGCCACTGTTTTCCAAGCTGGATTTACGGAATGCCTACCACCTGGTGCGGATACAAGAGGGGGATGTGTGGAAGACCACCTTCAACACAGCCAGTGGCCACTACGAGTATCTGGTCATGCCCTTTGGCCTCACCAATGCCCCTGCTGTGTTCCAGGCTCTGGTGAATGATGTCCTCCATGACATATTGAACCAGTTCGTCTTCGTCTACATTGATGACATCCTCATCTTCTCCCGCTCCCCTCAAGAACACGTGCTCAACGTCCGGCAGGTCCTTCAATGCCTTCTGGAGAACCAGCTGTTTGTGAAGGTGGAGAAGTGAGAGTTCCATCACTCAAACCATCCCCTTTCTGGGTTACATAATCTCTGCTGGGAGTGTCCAGATGGATCCCGGGAAGGTGAGAGCAGTGATGGATTGGCCTCAGCCTACGTCCAGGGTTCAGCTGCAATGTTTCCTGGGGTTCGCCAACTTCTATCGCCGCTTTATCCGGGGTTACAGCACCCTGGCTTCCCCCCCTGTCAGCACTCACCTTGCCCAAAGTTCTGTTCACGTGGTCTCCAGCTGCTGACCGGGTGTTCCAGGACCTCAAACATCGCTTCACCACAGCTCCCATCCTGGTTCATCCTGACCGATCTTGTTAGTTTGTGGTGGAAGCCGATGCTTCGGATGTTGGAGTGGGGGTTGTCCTGTCCCAGCGTTCTGCCCTTGATCTCAAGCTACTTCCCTGCGCCTTCTCCCATCGCCTCAACGCCACGGAAAGGAATTACGATGTGGGGAATCGCGAGCTTCTTGCTGTAAAGATGGCTTCGGCGGAATGGAGGCACTGCATGAAGGGGGCCGGAACATCCGTTCATCGTGTGGACTGACCACAAGAACCTGGAGTATCTCCGCACCGCCAAGCGCCTCAACTCCAGGCAAGCCAGATGGGCCCTGCTGTTCACACGGTTCAATTTCTCCCCCTCATACCGGCCGGGATCCAAGAATGTCAAGCCGGATGCACTGTCCTGCCGCTATAGCCCCACGACTACTACCCCGGAACCCGAGACCATCCTTCCCACTTCATGCCTGGCGACGGCACTCAGCTGGGGAATAGGGAAGCAGCTCCGTGAGGCGCAGCGTTCCCAGCCAAACCCCGGGGGGGGGGGGGGGGGGGGCTCTGATAACAGGATGTTTGTTCCTGACCCGGGCCCACTCTTCCAGGCTCGCCTGCTACCCGGGCCCCGTCGAACCCTGGCCTTTGTGCGACAGCGCTTTTGGTGGCCTTGTTTGTCAAGCCAACCAGCGTTTTTGTCAGTTCCTGATTTTCCACAGTCTCTCTTTTCTTGTCCTCCTGGTTTTTGACCCTTGCCTGTCCTGACCCTGTACCCACTCGTCTGACTACTCTGCCTGCCTCTGACCCTGAGCCTGCCTGCCTGTTGTCCTGTACCTTTGCCCCACCTCTGGAATACCAACCTCTGCTTGACCTGACCCTGAGTCTGCATGCAATCCTGTACCTTTGCCCCTGTTGCTGTAATGAACATTGTTACTTCGAAACGGTCTGCATCTGGGTCTTACCAGATGCTATTCGTTGATTGGTCTGGGGAAAACAGGTCTATTTAGCCTACACTACTTTTATTAATGTAAACATTCGTTCAGAACAATTAGCTTGATAGCAAGATAAAATGATGCTCTTAAAAAGCATCAAAAGTAAGGTGGATAATGAAAATCAAAGTGTCAGGGAAGAATGTACAGAGATATGCGTTCATCTTACCATCTTTTCCCAGTGCCAAGGCAGTGTCTTATTTGCAATGAAAATGTTGCGGTTTTCAAACAATTCAATCTCAGACGTCATTATGAATCTAAGCATGGAACTTTCAAAGTGGATTTCCCTCCCCAAACATAGGCCCGACGCAGAAACCTTGAAGCGTTAACTGCAAGCTACACACAGCTTTTTTTGGCTGAGATATTCTGTCACATAAACGGGTTAAATCTCCAGTTACAAGGAAGTGGGTAAACATTTGTGGACATGGTGGAAAAACTTGAGACCTTTACTAGGAAGCTTGAGTTGTTTGATTTGGACTTGTCATCTGGAAGGCTACTACACTTCAGCACACTGAAGAAATGACAGGCGGAAAGGGGGATACCTAGTCAGTTGTCCAATTGAATGTATTCAAATGAAATGTGTCTTCTGCATTTAACCCAGAGGGACCAGGCCGCAGTATTGTCACAGAGCAGATGGAAGATTTCATCAAGCAGCCGAGGGACAACTTCTCCATCAGATTTGAAGACTTCAGCATGCCCAATGATATCATTGACTTTGTACATGATCCTCTCACAGTCCGCCTAGGTGGAGAATTCTCCTCCCTTGCTAAGAAAACGATACCCTAGCTGGATGAGGTTGCAATTCAAACTGAGCTTATTGAATTCCAGACATCAAACTTGCATTTTATGTGCTAACAATGTTTGGATCGACTTACACCTGCAAGTCCTTATTTTTCTCTATAAACGCAATATGGATGCATGACAGGAACCGGCTTTCACAAGTCAATCGAGGACAGCCTACCGCATCAAAATCACATCCATCTCACGCGACATCCACAATATCGTGTCCAAGGGGAAATGCAACTTTTCCCATTGAGTAAGTAACTTAATGGACTATATGACTGACTCCAGGGCTTTGCCTGAGAAGCAAGAGACGTGGGTGGACACGCTCTCACGTCCCGAAGGAGCCGGGTGGATGGTCGCCAGGTAGAGCTCCAGCTGTAGTAGGAATCCCTGGCATCCGGCAGCCGTCCCATCATACTCCCTTGGGAGCGCGAGCCGAATCCCGCTGGGACTGGGTGAAGGAGGGGTGGACAGTGGGGTCGACGGTAGTGGGGCTGGTGGAGGCGCTGGAAATCCTCCTCTCTCCCAACAATCCATTGTCTGCAGCACGCGATCCATGGCGGTGCCCAGACGTTGCAACATGGTCGCGTGCTGCTGGACGCGCTCTTCTACCGCCACAGGGAAGGCGTCTGCTCCTGCTGACTCCATTCATTTGGGTGAGGGATTCTGTAATCGGCCTGTGTAGCTGGTGTGGAGGAGTCAGGCGCAGGACAGCAGATATGAGTAAGGAACGTAATTTACTCAAGGAATCAATAAATACAACACAAACTAGCCCACAATATGGACCGTGTACAAACAAACAAACACAAAAAACCATGGGTGAACAGAGGGTTAAATAATGAACAAGTAATTGGGGAATTGAAACCAGGTGTGTAAAACAAAGACAAAACAAATGGAAAAATAAAAGTGGATCGGCGATGGCTAGAAAGTCGGCGACGTCGACCGCCGATCACCGCCCGAACAAGGGCGGTGATCATTTGATTACAGTACACCTATGTTGTAATTGTATCTGAACAATACATGTATTTTTTGCATCAGTGATTGTAAAATATGTCTTCAATGATTACACCTTTGATCACACATGGGATGGAAATTGTGTATTGCCTAATGTAAAAACATTGTAATGTACTGTAATTTACAGCACTGTGGCATAATACTTCCCAAATGCAATTTTTAAACATGTATCTAGCATTTTTTGCAATTGGATTTGCTGGTTGTTAAAACTCTTTAGGGATAGAGGGCAGCATTGGGAAGTTTGGATGAAAGTGTGCCCAGAGTAAACTGCCTGTTACTCAGGCCCAGAAGCTAGAATATGCATATAATTAGTAGATTTGGATAGAAAACACTAAAGTTTCCAAAACTGTTAAAGTAATGTCTGTGTATAACAGAACTCATATGGCAGGCGAAAACCTGAGAAAAATCCAACAAGGAAGTGGGAATTCTGAGGTTTGTAGTTTAAGTGAATGCCTATCGAATATCCAGTGTCTGTGGGGTCAGATTGCACTTCCTATGGCTTCCACTAGATGTCAAGTCTTTAGAAGCTGTTTCAGGCTTCTATTGTGATAGGTGTAGTGAATAAGAGCACTCTAAGCAGATAGCCCAGGTGAAAGCCTTTAGTTTTCATCACGCATGTGGCTGTGAGCCCGAGCTCCGTTCCCTTTCCTTTCTAATGAAAACAGTATTGTCCGGTTGAAACATTATTGAATATTTATGATAAAAACACCCTAAGGATTGATTAGAAACATCGTTTGACATGTTTCTACGAACTCAAATGGAACTTTTTTGACTTTGCGCTTTGTGCATTTGGATTACTGGATTACAAAAAGGAGGTATTTGGACATAAAGATGAACTTTATCAAACAAAATGAACATTTGTCAAACATGGAAACCTGGGAGTGCCATCAGATGAAGATCATCAAAGGTAAATTATTCATTTTAATGCTATTTCTGACTTTTTTGACACCTCTCCTTTGGAAAATGTTTTTTGTGGCTAGGCGCTGACCTAACATAATCGCATGCTGTGCTTTCACCGTAAAGCCTTTTTGAAATCGGACACAGTGGCTGGATTAACAAGAAGTGTATCCTTAATCGTATGTATAACACTTGTATCTTATATCAATGTTTATGATGAGTATTTCTGTAATTTGATGTGGCTCTCTGCATTTTCATCGGATGTTTGTTAGAGACAATGCATTTCTGAACATAACACGCCAATTTCAAGTGAGGTTTTTGGACATAAAGATTAACTTTATCGAACAAAACAAACATTTGATGTCTAACATGGAGTCCTGGGAGTGCCACCAGATAAAGATCATCAAAGGTTAGTGATTAATGTTAACGCTATTTCTGACTTTTGTGACACCTCTCCTTCTTTGGAAAATGGCTGTATGGTTTTTGTGGCTAGGCGCTGACCTAACATAATCGCATGGTGTGCTTTCACCGTAAAGCCTTCTTGAAATTGGACACTGTGGTTGGATTAATGAGAAGTTTATCTTTAAAATGGTGTATAATACTGTATGTTTTGAGGAATTTTAATTGAGATTTCTGTTTGAATTTGGCGCCTTGCAATTTCACTGGCTGTAGGCCAGGTGTTCCGCTAGCGGAACCCCCTTCCCAGAAAGGTTAAAACGACTATATTGAGAAGATATCATGTTGTGTTTTGGATTAATGATTGTGTTGTGAAAGATGTCTCCAAACAAATCGAATGCACAATAAAAGTATTTGAATATAAGACTTACTGTGTCACAAGTGTTACCTGTTTTGAGTTTTATAAATTGATGGCAATTGATAGGTTTATGATATAAAAAAGAGACTACAGTCTTCAGCACTTATTAAACTATATACGTTAACTAGGCAATACATCATTTTGGTTCAGTAGTTATCATTTTAAAGCAATTTGATTAAGTGAAAGTTGAATGTATGGGTAACAAATGACAAGAAAATCATACCAAAAGTAATGTGAATATTGCACTTTAAAATCAAATACTTAGATACGGTTGAAGTTGGAAGTTTACATACACTTAGGTTGGAGTCATTAAAACTCATTTTTCAACCACTCAACAAATTTCTTGTTAATAAACTATAGTTTTGGCAAGTCGGTTAGGACATCCACACTGCATGACACAAGTAATTTTTCAAACAATTGTTTACAGACAGATTATTTCACTTATAATTCACTATCACAATTCCAGTGGGTCAGAAGTTTACATACACTAAGTTGACTGCCTTTAAACATCTAAGAAAATTCCAGAAAATTATGTCATGGATTTAGAAGCTTCTGATAGGCTAATTGACATAATTTGAGTCAATTGGAGGTGTACCTGTGGATGTATTTCAATGCCTACCTTCAAACTCAGTGCCTCTTTGCTTGACATCATGGGGAAATCAAAAGAAATCAGCCAAGACCTCAGAAAAAAAATTGTAGACCTCCAAGTCTGGTTCATCTTTGGGAGCAATTTCCAAATGCCTGAAGGTACCACGTTCATCTGTACAAACAATAGTACGCAAGTATAAACACCATGGGACCACGCAGCCGTCATACAGCTCAGGAAGGAGACGCGTTCTGTCTCCTAGAGATAAACGTACTTCGGTATGAAAAGTGCAAATCAATCCCAGAACAACAGCAAAGGACCTTGTGAAGATGCTGGAGGAAACGGGTACAAAAGTATCTATATCCACAGTAAAACGAGTCCTATATCGACATAACCTGAAAGGCTGCTCATCAAGGAAGAAGCCACTGCTCCAAAATGGCCATTAAAAAAAGCCAGACTACGGTTTGCAACTGCACATGGGGACAAAGATCGTACTTTTTGGAGAAATGTCTGAAGAAACAAAAATAGAACTGTTTGGCCATAATGACCATCGTTATGTTTGGAGGAAAAAGGGGGATGCTTGCAAGCTGAAGAACACCATCCCAACCGTGAAGCACGGGGGTGGCAGCATCATGTTGTGGGGGTGCTTTGCAGCAGCAGGGACTGGTACACTTCACAAAATAGATGGCATCATGAGGAGGAAAATGATGTGGATATATTGAAGCAACATCTCAAGACATCAGTCAGGAAGTTAAAGCTTGGTCTCAAGTGGGTCTTCCAAATGGACAATGACCCCAAGCATACTTACAAAGTTGTGGCAAAATGGCTTAAGGACAACAAAGTCAAGGTATTGGAGTGGCCATCACAAAGCCCTGACCTCATCCTATAGAAAATGTATGGGCAGAATTGAAAAAGCGTGTCCGAGCAAGGAGGCCTACAAACCTGACTCAGTTACACCAGCTCTGTCAGGAGGAATGGGCCAAACTTCACCCAAATTATTGTGGTAAGCTTGTGGAAAGCTACCCGAAACATTTGACCCAAGTTAAAAAATGTAAAGGCAATGCTACCAAATACTAATTGAGTGTATGTAAACTTCTGACCCACTGGGAATGTGATGAATGATATAAAAGCTGAAATCAATCAATCAATCATTCTCACTACTATTATTCTGACATTTCACATTCTTAAAATAAAGTGGTGATCCTAACTGACCTAAGACAGGGATTTTTTACTAGGATTAAATGTCAGCAATTGTGAAACTGAGTTTAAATGTATTTGGCTAATGTGTATGTAAACTTCCGACTTCAACTGTACTTGCATCAATGGCTCATGTTTCAAAGCGCTAAACACATTTTCAATTGACTAAGAAGTACAACAAACAAATTCGCAAAGTCACTTGTTCAATGCACCAAATGCATACATTTTCAATCTAAGTATGTGCTTTTCACAATGCATTATTCACAGGACTTTTGATATGATTGTCTTGTCATTGACATTAAACTCCATGAGACCCACGGTTGCAAAAATGCAATGCTACCTAAATTGTTGAATGTACAGGTTCTAAACTAAAAAATAATGTTTAATACTACATTGTGCATCTCCTTAGACCCAAATGTATTAGGTGTATTTGTTGTCTGTCAGTATTATTATTGTGGCATTATTATGTGACTTGTTAAGCAAATGTTTACTCCTGAACTTATTTAGGCTTGCCATAACAAAAGGGTTGAATTCACTCTTGACTCAAGACATTTCAGCTTTTAATTTGTAAACATTTTGAAAAACAGAATTCCACTTTGACATTATGGAGTATTGTGTGTAGGCCAGTGACAAAAAATTCTAAATTTAAATGTGGAAAAAGTCAAGGAGTGTGAATACTTTCTGAATTATTCCTTCTATTCAGCACTTCAGAGTTATGTTTTGGAAATTGTATTGTGTATTTTGTGCTCTGGATTAAATGTTAGTAAAAAAATGACTAAACGGTGACCCTATCATTATCGGATCTATTGGTGACAAAACAAGATCTCTCATGGTATTTAATGAAAAACATACACTACATTTCAAAAGTTTGGGGTCAATTAGAAACGTCCTTGTTTTTGAAAGAAAAGCACATTTTTTTGGTCCATTTAAAATAACATCAAATTGATCAGAAATACAGTGTAGATATTGTTAATGTTGTAAATGACTATTGTAGCTGGAAACGGCAGATTTTTTATGGAATATCTACATAGGTGTACAGAGGCCCATTATCAGCAACCATCACTCCTGTGTTCCAATGGCACGTTGTATTAGCTAATCCAAGTTTATCGTTTTAAAAGACTAATTGATCATTAGATTTTGCATGAATGACTGAGGGATGAAACATGGGTTCAACTTCAATGAATGCACAATAAAAAGTTCTGAACATAATATAGGGGGCATTACATGTATTATCAGTTTAGAGTTTGTACTTAGTGCTTTGAAAATACACCAGTTACATCTGCAAAATGTGCCAAAGTGATAGTACTTTTTTTTTATTTCATGTAGCCAATAAAGATATTCACTGGGCAATCAACATTGTTTCACCGTAATTTGTCAACTTATTGTGATGTGGAATCAACATGGAAAATACATTGGACTTGAAAAAAGTAATCAACCATTACTGTTTTCATCTAACTTCAACCAGCATTGTAAATATTGAAATGAGGTTAACTTCAACATAAATACATTGACATAACCTGTCTAACAGGTTGTTACATCAATCTAATTTTTGCGTAATCATCAGAACCATGTATACATTGAAATTGCGTTAAATTCTACATAGAAACATAAAAAATATTTGTAATCCTATATTGGGCGGTTGAAATTGTTGCATTTTATATTTGATTAGACATATTATATATTACATTGTTTCAATGTTGACAGTAAAATGGTATGTTTTAATCAGCGGCCTTTTTCAACATCATGCCATCAACCTAAATAAAGAGGTACAGTGCCTTGCAAAAGTATTCGTTCCCCTTGTCGTTTTTCCTATTTTGTTGCATTACAACCTGTCATTTAATAAATTGATTTTTATTTGGAGTTCATGTAATGGACATGCACAAAATAGTCCAAATCGGTGAAATGAAGAAAAAAAATACTTGTTGAAAATTAGATTGCACGCAGATGGACTTTATTTAAGTGTCACATGATCTGAAACTGTATGTATGTATGTGCCCCAGAGTCTGCAACATCACTAAGCAAGGGGCACCACCAAGCAAGCGGCACAATAAAGAGCAAGCAGCTCTCCAATCAGATCAGGGACAAAGTTGTAGAGAAGTACAGATCAGGGTTGGGTTATAAAAAAAAATATCAGAAACTTTGAACATCCCAAGGAGGACCATTAAATCCATTATTAAAAAATGGAAAGAATATGGCACCACAGCAAATCTGCCAAGAGAGGGCTGCCCACCAAAACTCACGGACCAGGCAAGGAGGACATTAATCAGAGGACCAAAGATAACCCTGAAGGAGCTGCAAAGCTCCACAGCGGAGATTGGAGTATCTGTCCATAGGACCACTTTAAACCATATACTCCACATAGCTCGGCTTTACGGAAGAGTGGCCAGAAAAAAGCCATTGCCTAAAGAAAAAAATAAGCAAACACATTTGGTGTTCGCCAAAAGGCATGTGGGAGTCTCCCCAAACATATGGAAGAAGGTACTCTGGTCAGATGAGACTAAAATTGAGCTTTTTGGCCATCAAGGAAAATGCTATATCTGGCGCAAACCCAACACCTCTCATCACCCTGAGAACACTATCCCCACAGTGAAGCATGGTGGTGGCAGCATCATGCTGTGGGGATGTCTTTTATTGGCAGGGACGGGGAAACTGGTCAGAATTGAAGGAATGATAAATGGCGCTAAATACAGGGAAATTCTTGAGGGAAACCTGTTTCAGAGGTTCGCCTTCCAGCAGGACAATGACCCTAAGCATACTGCTAAAGCAACACTCGAGTGGTTTAAGGGGAAACATTTAAATGTCCTGGAATGGCCTAGTCAAAGCCCAGACCTCAATCCAATTGAGGATCTGTGGTATGACTTAAAGATTGCTGTACACCAGCGGAACCCATCCAACTTGAAGGAGCTGGAGCAGTTTTGCCTTGAACAATGGGCAAAAATCCCAGTGGCTAGATGTGCCAAGCTTATAGAGACATACCCCAAGAGACTTGCAGCTGTAATTGCTGCAAAATGTGGCTCTACAAAGTATTGACTTTGGGGGGTGAATAGTTATCCACGCTCAAGTTTTTTTTTCCTTCTTATTTCTTGTTTGTTTCACAATAAAAAATATTTTTCATCTTCAAAGTGGTAGGCATGTTGTGTAAATCAAATGGTACAAACCCCCCAAAAATCTATTTTAATTCCAGGTTATATGGCAATAAAATAGGAAAAAATGCCAAGGGGGTGAATACTTTCGCAAGCCACTGTATATTGAAATAAATGAGAATCCACAGGCCAACAATGCCTGCCAAACAGTTACTCCTACTGGAATAAGAGGGGTAATGCACTTCAGTGAGAACAAGTCTGCAATCCAGATGCCTACCTCTATGTACCATGCGTAGCTTTGGAAACAAACTGTGTACGTTTCAGCTGAGCTATCATGTCAACACATTTAAACATTGATCAGCTTCCACACTAATTTGTGTAGACTACCTAAATAACATTGAATAGTTGAAAGTAACTACTCTAACTTTTCTTACACAATGTGAAAGTAAATTAGGAGTGGTTGGTTTACAATGGTTTACAATGCTTTTGGAAAGTATTCAGACCCCTTGACTTGTTCCACATTTTGCTACATTACAGCCTTATTCTAAAAAGGATGATGAAAAACTATCCTCATCAATCTACACACAATATCCCATAATGACAAAGCAAAAACAGGTTTTTAGTATTTTTGGAAAATATCAAATTGACTTTTGTATTCAGACCCTATACTCAGTACTTTGTTGAAGTACCTTTGGCAGTGATTGCAGCCTTGAGTCTTCTTGGGTATGATGCTACAAGCTTGGCACACCTGTATTTGAGGAGTTTCTCCCATTCTTCTCTGCAGATCCTCTTAAGTTCTTTCAGGTTGGATGGGGAGAGTTGCTGCACAGCTATTTTCAGGTCTCTCCAGAGATGTTAGATCAGGTTCAAGTCCAGACTGGGCCCCTCAAGGACATTCAGAGATTTGTCTTGAAGCCACTCCTTTGTTGTCTTGGCTGTGTGCTTAGGTTCATTGTCCTGTTGGAAGGTGAACCTAATCTCCGGTCTGAGGTCCTGAGCGCTCTGGGGCAGGTTTTCATCAAGGATCTCTCTGTACTTTGCTCGGTTCATCTTTCCCTCGATCCTGGCAAGTCTCCCAGTCCCTGTCGCTGAAAAACATCCTCACAAGATGATGCTGGCACCACCATGCTTCACCGTTGGGATGGTGGCAGGTTTCCTCCAGGCGTGACATTTGGCATTCAGGCTAAAGAGTTCAATCTTGGTTTAAAATAACTGATGATGGATCAGCAAGATTATAGTGTCATGGAAATTACCACGAAGGACTCCAAGTCAATATTCAATTAACAGATACCAGTCAAAAGTTTGGACACTCCTACTCATTCAAGGGTTTTTCTTTATTGTACTATTTTCTACATTGTAGAATAATAGTGAAGACATCATAATTATGAAATAACACACATGGAATCATGTAGCAACGAAAAAAGTGTTTAAAATAATCCAAAATATATTTTATATTAGAGATTCTTCAAAGTAGCCCCCCTATGCTTTGATGACAGCTTTGCACAATCCTGGCATTCTCAACCAGTTAACCTGGAATGCTTTCTCAACTCTCAAGGATTTCCCCCATATGCTGAGCACATTTTGGCTGCTTTTCCTTCACTCTGCGGTCCAACTTATCCCAAACCATCTCATTTGGGTTGAGGTCGGGTGATTGTTGAGGCCAGGCCATCTGATGCAGCACTCCATCACTCTCCTTCTTGGTCAAATAGCCCTTACACAGCCTGGAGGTATGTTGGGTCATTTTCCTGTTGAAAAACAAATGATAGTCCCACTAATGGCAAACCAGATGGGATAGCGTATCGCTGCAGAATGCTTTGGTAGCCATGCTGCTTAAGTGTGCCTTGAATTTTAAATAAATCAGACAGTGTCACCAGCAAAGCACCCACACACCATCACACCTCCTCCCCCATGCTTCACGGTGGGAACCACACATGCGGAGATCATCCCTTCATCTACTCAGTGTCTCACAAAGACATGGCGGTTGGAACCAAAAATCTTACATTTGTGTCACGTGTGCTCCCTCACCGGCCTCTAGGTCACCAGGCTGCTCGTTATGGTGCACACCTGTCACCATCGTTACGCGCACCTGCAGGCTGTCAGACTCACCTGGACTCCATCACTTCCTTGATTACCTGCCCTATATATGTCACTACCTTTGGTTCCTTCCCCAGGCGTCATTGTTTCTGTTTCATGTTTGTGCGTTGTTCGAGGTTCTTGTTTTGTATTATGTTCCGTCATTTTATTAAAATACTCACTCCCTGAACTGGCTTCCCGACTCTCAGCGCACATCGCTACAGAATGACGCCTCACCTAAGGGAAGCATCAGGGAGTGTTTTTTAAGATACCTTGGCACGAAGACAAATGGAAAACTTACTAAACCCAAATGAAATAGAACATTTACAACCAAATCAAACGTAGTATTTTAAAAACAGTCATAACAAGTGTGCTGTGTATGTGGGTATTTGCAAACCTTAAGGTAAAAACAAACAAAAATGGCCAGGCCTCATTTAATTTGGTAGTTTAGGGCCTCAATCTCACTCATTGCTGTCCCCAAGACGACAACCCCAGGAAACATTTCAAAGAGAGACAATGAAACCCCCATTTTCCCGGAAAAAAACACAAAACATTTAGTTAGCATTCACTATACTACACCCATTCAGCAACTGAAAAGTTTTAACCTGATAATAAATCAACTGTACTCCCTCAAATCATTCATCTCTGAAGCTGGAGACTCATATCTCGCTCACTAGCTTTAAGCACCAGCTGTCAGAGCAGCTCAGAGATCACTGCACCTCATCCCCATACTGTATTTATTTATTTATCTTGCTCCGTTGCACCCCAGTATCTCTACTTGCACATTCATCTTCTGCACATCTACCATTCCAGTGTTTTAATTTCTATATTGTAATTACTTTGCCACCATGGCCTATTTATTGCCTTAACTTACCTCATTTGCACTCACTGTATATAGACTTTTTTGTTTTCTTTTGTTCTACGGTATTATTGACTGTATGTTTGGTCCCGTGTGGCTCAGTTGGTAGAGCATGGTGTTTGCAACGCCAGGGTTGTGGGTTCGATTCCCATGGGGGACCAGTACGGGTAAGAAAATGTATGAAATGTATGCATTCACTACTGTAAGTCGCTCTGGATAAGAGCGTCTGCTAAAAATGTAAAATGTTTGTTTATTCCATGTGTAACTGTGTTGTTGTATGTGTCAAATTGCTACGCTTTATCTTGGCCAGGTCGCAGTTGCAAATGAGAACTTGTTCTCAACTAGCCTACCTGGTTAAATAAAGGTGAAATAAATAAATAAAAATCATTTTAATGTATCCTAACGTTTATGTTTATTTGAGCGACACTCAGACACTGCAACGTATCTCGCCCCCGAGTCTAATGATTTACTCCCATATTATATGATTCACTCCATAACCATGTAAAATCATCCTGGTATCATTACTAGATCAATGTCCAACAACATATGTAATAGCCGTTTCGCCTGAGATGTTTCCTGTAACCCCTCTAAATGTAATACTTTTTTCTGTTGCAAATGTAATCAATGTCTCAGCGTAAGGATAGCAACCCAGGGCATACCTGTTTACCACATTTAACAAAACATTTCATCAATTACATACACATTAAAATTTGAACTTCACCAAAGTCAGATGCCTCGCAAGGTGTCAACTGCACTCCCGGTCTTTGTTCAATACGTTAACCTCACCAGTCCTACTGTGATCTAGCCAGTACCACGGATCTGGACTTTTGGTGGCCCACAACTGGCTAATTAACAAACATGTCCAAGGATACCTCACTTAAGAACACTCTCAACTCACATCAACTCAATTCAGTCCTCCTAGTTATGCCACCTGTGGCCTTCTTAAGGAAGACCTCGCTCTGAGCGTACTCTTAACAGGAGCTTTTGTTATTTTTTTATATCGTTTTTATTTTTTCTTATCTTTTCATCACTTAAATGTTCAGTTACTGTCTAATTAGTACTATTCATTCTGTGCACTTTCAAGTTAAATTATTTAAAGAAACCAGTCTGACCCTTAATCCAATTCTGTTTTGAAATGATGTATCCATTCAGCTGACGCTCCCAACCAGGTGGGGATCCAATCTACTCCAAATAGTGGAGAGTGGCTTTCCCTTGGTTGAATCTAATGCAACTACCTGTGCACGGTTAACCTGAGTTTCACTGGGAACAATCAGAAAAATGAAGTTTATCATCCCATCCTCATCACCAAAATTGTGGTGGAATTAATGTAATCGAAAGGAGAGACTTTTAGATTTCTTCAAAACAATCAAACTTTATTATTTAATTACTGCACTAATGGAGCTGGTCGGTAATCACTCCTGGAGGTGATCACTGAGAACTCAACGAGCTGGTTTGAGCCACAGCATTTTATAGCAAAGTCCATCCTCCTTCAGTCTACATGACAAACAGCAGATATATGGAATGGGTCACACGGTTAAGATTTGTATGAAAGATACTTATAATTCACAGCAGACAGTATCAGCTGTAAAAACTGTCCTCATTGTGTAGAGACCAGGGTCTGGCTCCACCACTCCATACTGGAGCCATCTCCCCCTGGTACCACAGTACAGAAACATTACCACATTCCAGAGCATGAGTTATCACCCAAAGACATCGTAAATCTCCTGTCAGTGTTAAATCTCTCAGAGGCCTACTTTCAGTTCACACAGACACAATAGAGTTATAAGAACCCTCTATTCTGTTGCATAAAACAATCATTTGATGCAATTACAGCCTTATAACATAATTTTGCAATTTTGCTCTCACACTCCCAATCACGCGTGGATGTGATACAGCCTTCTACAAGAGAACAATTATTGCTACCATTAACCTCTAGGGGACCCCTTCCCGTTCTTATCCCGTTAACGGGATTGATTTTGACAACAGCCAGTGGAAAATCAGAGCGCCAAATTCAAAACAGCTAAAATCTCATAATTCCATTTTCTCAAACAATCAACTATTTTACACCATTTTAAAGATAAACTTCTCGTTAATCCAACCACATTGTCCGATTTCAAAAAGGCTTTACGGCGAAAGCATACAATTTGATTGTTAGGACAGTTCCAACACAAGAAAAACCACACAGCCATTTTCCTAGCAAGGACAGGCGTCACAAATACCAGAAATTCAGCTAAAATTATGCACTAACCTTTGACGATCTTCATCAGATGACACTCCTAGGACATTATGTTACACAATACATGTATTTTTTGCTCGATAAAGTTCATATTTATATCCAAAAACAGCATTTTACATTGCCGCGTAATGTTGAGAAATGTTTTCCCTCCAAACCTTTTGGTGAATGAGCACAATGAGCACACATATTACAGAAATACTCATCGTAAACTTTGATCAATATAGAAGTGTTATGCACAGAATTATAGATACACTTCTCCTAAATGTAACCACTTTGTCAGATTTCAAAAAAGGTTCACGGCGAAAGCACAATTTGCAATAATCTGAGTACAGCCCAGAAGACACCAATAACAAGCAAACAGAAACCCGCCATCTTGGAGTCAATAAAACTAAGAAATTACATTATAAATATTCACTTACCTTTGATTATCTTCATCAGAAGGCACTCCCAGGTATCCCAGCTCCACAATAAATGTTCGATAAAGTTCATATTTATGTCCAAATAATCAATTTTGTTCGTGCGTTAGGTTCACTATCCAAATCCACAACGCGCATGCTTAGTTAGTCCAGACGAAAAGTCAAAAAAGTTATACTACAGTTTGTAGAAACATGTCAAACGATGTATAGAATCAATCTTTAGGTTGTTTTTATCATATATCTTGAATAAAATTCCAACCGGACCTATCCGTTCTCTTTAGGAGTGAATATGATCTCAGCTCGCTCCCAAGTCCTTGCGCATGACTGAGCCCATGCCTTATAATGGGGCACCTACTTCCTTGTGCTGTTATTCCTATCAAATTCACCATAGAATCTTCAAACACCATTCTAAAGACTGTTGACATCTAGTGGAAGCTTTAGGAAGTGCAAAATGAACCCTAAGTCACTGTATACAGTCAAGGCAATCACTTGAAAAAACTACAACCTCAGATTTTTCACTTCCTGCTTGACTTTTTCTCAGGTTTTTGCCTGCCATATGAATTCTGTTATACTCACAGACACCATTCAAACAGTTTTAGAAACGTCAGATTGTTTTCTATCCAAATCTACTAATAATATGCATGTTCTAGTTTCTGGGCCAGAGTAGTAACCTGTTCAAATTGGGTACGTTTTTCATCCGGCCGTGAAAATACTGCCCCCTAGCCCCAACAGGTTTTAACCAACATAGTACAGTTACAAACATTTTTAACCAAATGGTTTCTCCCATATCCTCTAATACACCAAGGGGCTACCAGGGATCCTATTATAGGGATGGGTGGGTCACTGCAATTTTTTGGTCTAGGTTATACAAGGCTGACAATAACATTGAATATTGGAAAATAAGTAATGGGGTCAGGATTCTTAGTGGGGGAATTGGCCAATGACAATATTGAGGACAGTTGAATAGTTAAGTTCATCCCCAAGGGAACCCCTACATATGGGAGAACCTTACCTACTCCCACAGGACCCAATAAGAAGTCCTATATTAGGTGCCATTTTCCACCATTTCAGCTCGAGAGAGGAACAGATTCTCTCATGTTGACCTTTTACTTCTCTTTTCCTTCGGCTGACTTCTCCTTCAAATCAAATCAAATCAAACTTTATTTGTCACATGCGCTGAGTACAACAAGTGTAGACCTTACCGTGAAATGCTTACTTACAAGCCCTTAATAACTCTTTGTGAACTGCGCTGTTGGTTAAGATAATATTTACCAAATAATCTAAAGTAAAAAATAATACAAATTAACACAATAAAATAACAATAACAAGGCTATATACGGAGGGTACCGGTACCGAGTCAGTGTGCGGGGGTACAGGTTAGTTGAGGTAATTTTTACATGTAGGTAGGGGTGAAGTGACTATGCATAGATAATAAACAGTGAGTAGCAGCAGTGTACAAAACAAATGGAGGGGGGGAGGGTGTCAATGTAAATAGTCCGGTGGCCATTTGATTAATTGTTCAGCAGTCTTATGGCTTGGGGGTAGAAGCTGTTAAGGAGACTTTTGGTCCAAGACTTGGCGCTCTAGTACCGCTTGCCGTGTGGTAGCAGAGAAAACAGTCTATGACTTGGGTGACTGGAGTCTCTGACAATTTTATGTGCTTTCCTCTGACACCGCCTATTATATAGATCCTGGATGACAGGAAGCTTGGCCCCAGTGATGTACTGGGCCATATGCACTCCCTTCTGTAGCACCATCGGTCAGATGCCGAGCAGTTGCCATACCAGGCGGTGATGCAACCGGTCAGGATGCTCTCGATGGTGCAGCTGTACAACTTTTTGAGGATCTGGGGACCCATGACAAATATTTTCAGTCTCCTGAGGGGGAAAAAGTTTTGTTGTGCCCTCTTCACAACTGTCTTGGTGTGTTTGGACCATGATAGTTCATTGGTGATGTGGACACCAAGGAACTTGAAACTCTTGACCCGCTCCACTACAGCCCTGTCGATGTTAATGGCGGCCTGTTCGGCCCACCTTTTCCTGTAGTCCACAATAAGCTCCTTTGTCTTGCTCACATTGAGGGAGAGGTTGTTGTCCTGGGCCACTACTCTGGGTCTGCGGCGGTCCCTTTGGCTTGGGACTTTCATCTTCACCTGAACGGTCACCCACTGGACGGCAACCAACTGTTCCAATCAACACAATGGTACAGATCCAGACAGGCAGGCCACACGGCCTAAGGGATGGGACTCCCACCATCCTCCTCAGGGCAAGGAACTCATCTGCAGTGCGAGACGTGAATCCAGGTGTCACTCTCAGCTACCTTTACCGCAGTCGGGGTGGTCAGCAAAACCCTGATATGGTCCTCTCCAATGAGGATCCTTCCAGCTCTTCCTTCTGTAGTCTTTTACCACCACCAAGTCTCCAGGGCGCAGACAATGCTCTGTTCCTCCTGATAGATTGGGCAGAGAAATCTTCACCTGTGGGAAGAGTCTTAAGAACATTGATAAGTGAGACACAGTATGCTACCATATCTTCTTCCATTCCCAGCAACGTCAACCTGTTTTGAGGAAATGGTGTTATTCATTCTCATGGATCGCCCTGTCAGCACCTCATAGGCAGAGAGAACATTCACTGTGCGGGATCTTCCTCGCATGCTCATCAGTGCCAATGGAAGCACCTTCACCCATGTTAGGCATGTTTCACCAATCAGCTTAATCAATTTAGTTTTCAGGGTTTTGTCTTATTTTCACACACACCTGGTTTCAATTCCCTAATTACATGTATATTTTCCCTCTGTTTCCCCCATGTCCTTGTCGGGAATTGTTTATTTTGTAAGTACTCGTGCTATGTGTTACTGGTGCGCTACGGGTTTTGTACCCATGTGTTTGTTGTTTTGTACGCTGTTAGTTTTATATATTAAACTGCTCCGGCTATTCACCAAGTTCTGCTCTCCTGCGTTTGACTTCCCTGCCACCAGTTACGCACCACTTACACTTTGTGACAGATTTCCTCAGATGAGGAACAGACCAACAGGTCATTAATGTATTTTACCACAGTACTACCTCCAGGGGGAATAAAACCTTGCATGTTCCTCTGCATTTCTTGGGGCAAAATTTATATATTTTTTCTCTCCAAGAAATATAAATAGAACCAATCCTGTGACCCAGGGTCAAAAGGGATGCTGAAAAATGCATTAGCCGAATCTATAACCAAAAAACAACCGCTCCCTGGGGGAACTTGGGAAAGAATAGTAACTGTGTTTTGGCACCAGGGGTGCTTCCTAACAGATGGCTTCCTAACAGGGTTTTACAGGGAGAATTTTGGCATGGGATCAAAGCCCCATTTCCAACCAGGGGCTGATGGATGGGAATAATATATTTTTCTGCTTCTTTGCTAAGAGGGTACTGAGCTTTAAATGGTCTGATTGTTCTTCAGGACAACTTTCACCGGGGTGGCACCTCTTATCTGCCCAATATCAGTCTTGGAGACAGCCCAGAGCTGTTCTGGCACAGAACATATCTACTTTTACTGTTCCCCTTCCCCATTATTACTTTTAATTATACCTTATCAATTTACTTTACTCTAACAATATCACACTTATCCCTCAATCATTATGGGAACTCATTTCCCCTTTTCAATAAATTTGTCAATCATACAAATACATCAACCAAAACGTGTCTCTGCATGACACCAAAACCTTCTGAATGAGAGCGGTGCTGGGGGCTGCCTTAATCAACATCCATGTCATAGGTGTCCGAGGATCAGCTGTTCTTAACTGACTTTCACAAGGGCAGGAGGTCATATTTTTTCCACCTTGCCGGCTCAGGGATTCAAACCAGCAGCCTTTCGGCTTACAGGCCTAAAGCTCTTAACCGCTAGGCTACCTTGCCGCCCAAGACTTCTGAGTATACTTGGCATATTATTATCTACAAGGATGTTTTTTATATATATTTTTTATTATTTGTATTTTCGCTATCCACCGTAAAAAGCCCCAAATCAGAATTCTCATTGCAGTGGAGCCCATATCCTGCCATTCTGCAACCCACATCCTTGTTCTGAACAATCAACATATCTTTATCTTTCACTTCATCAGCAAGAGAAAACACCTGATAGTTACCATCATGCAACCTAAAATAACATTCAACTATATGTCATGGATTTGTAATCATCTGGTATGTAGTACTATTTTAGCAAAAGTGTAATAGCATTTCAGTCTGAGTTTGTTGATTGAATGTGTTGAATGACTAAAGTAACAGGAACATTTAAAATGTCACAGCTTCACTGTTTGGCACCTAGTGAACTGCAGAAGCCTGTGTACATAGAGCTCTCTACAATAAAGCACCCAGTAACTGTTGGAAGACCTCGAGGATACATCTTTGTATTCACAAATTGAATATATGGCCCCTTGATGGAAATAAATTATAGGGAAGTTCAGAATAAAATGTACATTTTAAACTTGGTTGGTTTGTAAGGGGGGTGTGTGTGTGTGTGTGTGTGTGTGTGTGTGTGTGTGTGTGTATTTCTTTAAAAAAGTGTTTTAAAGGTTCATAGCACATGACAAGTCGAGACTGAGTACTAAACAACAATTAAATCGCTAATAACACACTCATTCTCAATGTCTAGCCAGTAAAACCTATTAAGGTGATTGGCAGTAGTGCTTCAATTGAACGCATTCATTTAAACGTACATAAAGTACCAGTCAAAAGTTTTTGACACACCTACTCATTCAAGGGTTTGTCTTTATTTTTACTATTTTCTACATTGTAGAATAATAGTGAAGACATCAACACTATGACATAACACATGGAAACTTGTAGTAACCAAAAATGGGTTAAACAAATCAAAATATATTTTAGATTTTAGATTCTTCAAAGAAGCCACCCTTTGCCTTGATGACAGCTTTGCACACTCTTGGCATTCTCTCAACCAGCTTACCTGGAAACCTTTTCCAACAGTTTTGAAGAATAGCTCTTACACAGTCTGGAGGTGTGTTGGGTCATTGTTCTGTTGAAAGACAAATTATAGTCCCACTAATTACAAACCAGATGGGATGAAGTATCACAGCAGAATACTGTGGTAGCCATGCTGGTAAAGTGTGCCTTGAATTCTAAATAAATCACTGACAGTGTCACCAGCAAAGCACCCCCGCACCATCACACCTCCTTCTCCATGCTTCACAGGGGGAACTACACACGAGGAGATCATCCGTTCACCTACTCTGCGCCTCACAATGACACAGCGGTTTGGAACCAAAAATCTCAAAATTGGACTCATCAGACCAAAGGACAGATTTCCACCAGTCTAATGTCCATTGCTCGTGTTTCTTGGCCCAAGCAAGTCTCTTCTTATTACTGGTGTCCTTTAGTAGTGGTTTCTTGGCAGCAATTTGACCATGAAGGCCTGATTCACACAGTTTCCGCTGAACAGTTGATGTTGAAATGTGTCTGTTACTTGAACTCTGTGAAGCATTTATTTGGGCTGCAATTTCAGCAGAGGCAACTCTGGGTCTTCCTTTCCTGTGGCGGTCCTCATTAGAGCCAGTTTAATCGAAGCGCTTGATGGTTTCTGCGACTGCACTTGAAGAGACTTTCAAAGTTCTTGAAATTTTCTGCATTGACTGACCTTCTTGTCTTAAAGTAATGAAGCACTGTCATTTCTCTTTGCTTATTTGAAAAGTATTGCCATAATATGGACTTTTACCAAATAAGGCTATCTTCTGTATACCACCCCTACCTGGTCACAACACAACTGATTGGCTCAAACGCATTAAGAAGGAAAGATATTCCACAAATGAACTTTTAAGAAGGCACACCTGTTAATTGAAGTGCATTCCAGGTGACTACCTCATGAAGCTGGTTGAGAGAATGGGAAGAGTGTGCGAAGCTGTCATCAAGGCAAAGGGTGGCTATTTTGAAGAATCTAGAATATAAAATATATACTGCTCAAAAAAATAAAGGGAACACTTAAACAACACAATGTAACTCCAAGTCAATCACACTTCTGTGAAATCAAACTGTCCACTTAGGAAGCAACACTGATTGACAATACATTTCACATGCTGTTGTGCAAATGGAATAGACAACACGTGGAAATTATAGGCAATTAGCAAGACACCCCCAATAAAGGAGTGGTTCTGCAGGTGGTAACCACAGACCACTTCTCAGTTCCTATGCTTCCTGGCTGATGTTTTGGTCACTTTTGAATGCTGGCGGTGCTTTCACTCTAGTGGTAGCATGAGACGGAGTCTACAACCCACACAAGTGGCTCAGGTAGTGCAGCTCATCCAGGATGGCACATCAATGCGAGCTGTGGCAAGAAGGTTTGCCGTGTCTGTCAGCGTAGTGTCCAGAGCATGGAGGCGCTACCAGGAGACAGGCCAGTACATCAGGAGATGTGGAGGACGCCGTAGGAGGGCAACAACCCAGCAGCAGGGCCGCTACCTCCGCCTTTGTGCAAGGAGGAGCAGGAGGAGCACTGCCAGAGCCCTGCAAAATGACCTCCAGCAGGCCACAAATGTGCATGTGTCTGCTCAAACGGTCAGAAACAGACTCCATGAGGGTGGTATGAGGGCCCGACGTCCACAGGTGGGGGTTGTGCTTACAGCCCAACACCGTGCAGGACGTTTTGCATTTTCCAGAGAACACCAAGATTGGCAAATTCGCCACTGGCGCCCTGTGCTCTTCACAGATGAAAGCAGGTTCACACTGAGCACGTGACAGTCTGGAGACGCCATGAAGAACATTCTGCTGCCTGCAACATCCTCCAGCATGACCGGTTTGGCGGTGGGTCAGTCATGGTGTGGGGTGGCATTTCTTTGGGGGGCCGCACAGCCCTCCATGTGCTCGCCAGAGGTAGCCTGACTGCCATTAGGTACCGAGATGAGATCCTCAGACCCCTTGTGAGACCATATGCTGGTGTGGTTGGCCCTGGGTTCCTCCTAATGCAAGACAATGCTAGACCTCATGTGGCTGGAGTGTGTCAGCAGTTCCTGCAAGAGGAAGGCATTGATGCTATGGACTGGCCCGCCCGTTCCCCAGACCTGAATCCAATTGAGCACATCTGGGACATCATGTCTCGCTCCATCCACCAACGGCACATTGCACCACAGACTGTCCAGGAGTTGGCGGATGCTTTAGTCCAGGTCTGGGAGGAGATCCCTCAGGAGACCATCCGCCACCTCATCAGGAGCATGCCCAGGCGTTGTAGGGAGGTCATACAGGCATGTGGAGGCCACACACACTACTGAGCCTCATTTTGACTTGTTTTAAGGACATTACATCAAAGTTGGATCAGCCTGTAGTGTGGTTTTCCACTTTAATTTTGAGTGTGACTTCAAATCCAGACCTCCATGGGTTGATAAATTGGATTTCCATTGATTATTTTTGTGTGATTTTGTTGTCAGCACATTCAACTATGTAAAGAAAAAAGTATTTAATAAGATTATTTCATTCATTCAGATCTAGGATGTGTTATTTTAGTGTTCCCTTTATTTTTTTGAGCAGTGTATTTTGATGTGTTTAACAGTTTTTTGGTTACTTCATGATTCCATATGTGTTATTTCCTAGTGTTGATCATCAATCAGCTTTCTGAATTGCCCTAGAGGCACCAAAACAACAAATTTAAGAGCATTTTGAAGATTGTTCCACAAATAAGGTGCAAGACAACTAAAAGCTGATTTAACTAACTCAGTAGAGACCAAAGGAATTTCCAGAGTTAGCCATCCCTGAGACCGGGTGTGGCAACTCGTATGACTACACTGTAAAAAAAAAAATGTAGTTAATATGGTAAAAAGTCTGGCAGGAAAGTTGCCAAACAAAAGCTGTCAAATAACAGAAAAATATTGTAAGAAAAAAACAACATAAACTGTAGAAATATGGTAATTTACTATACCTTTAAACACAGTATACAATATGACTGTATTTTCTTTACAGACATTGACCGTTATTAACCCCCAAAATCAAATTGACTTAACTGGTATGGAACATCATGTATTGTCCTGTTGAAAAACAGAATGAACTCATTAATTTACTGTACACTGAACAAAAATATAAAACGCAACATGTAAAGTGTTGGTCCCATGTTTCATGAGCTGAAATAAAACATCCCAGAAATGTTCCATATGCACAAAAATCTTATTTCTCACAAATATTGTGCATAAATGTGTTTACATCCCTGTTAGTGAGCATTTCTCCTATCCCAAGATAATCCATCCACCTGACAAGTGTGGCATATCAAGAAGCTGATTAAACAGCATTATCAATTTAAAGCTGGACATCGTTCTGGGGACAATAAAAAGGCCACTCTAAAATTTGCAGATTTGTCACACAGCACAATGCCACAGATGTCTCAAGTTTTGAGGGAGTGTGGAATTGGCATGCTGACTGCAGGAATGTTCAATAGCACTGTTGTCAGATAATTTTATGTAAATTTCTCTACTATAAGCCACCTCCAACATTGTTTTAGAGAATTTGGGAGTATGTCCAACCAGCCTCACAATCACAGACCACGTGTAGCCACGCCAGCCTAGGACCTTCACAACCGGCTTCTTCACATGCGAGATTGGCTGAGAGACTAGCCACCCGGACAGCTGATGAAACTGTGGGTTTGTACAACCAAATAATTTTTGCACAAACTGGCAGAAACCGTCTCAGGGAAGCTCGTCTGCGTGCTCGTCATCCTCACCAGGGTCTTGACCTGACTCCAGTTCGGTGTCGTAACAGACTTCAGTGGGAAAATGCTCACCTTCAATGGCCACTTGCACGCTGGAGAAGTGTGCTCTTCATTGATGAATCCCGGTTTCAACTGTAGTAGGCAGATGGCAGACAGCTTGTATGGCGTCGTGTGGGCGAGCGGTTTGCTAATGTCAATATTGTGAACAGAGTGCCCCATGGTGGCGGTGGGGGTTATGTTATGGGCAGGCATAAGCTACAGACAACGAACACAATTGCATTTTATCGATGGCAATTTAAATGCACTGAGATAATGTGATGAGATCCTGAGGCCTTCACACAGCCTTTGAAGAGGAGTGGGATAACATTCCACAGGCCACAATCAACAGCCTGATCAACTCTATTCGAAGGAGATGTGTTGCGCTGCATGAGCCAAATGGTGGTCACACCAGATACTGACTGGTTTTCTGATCCACTCCCCTGCCTTTTTTTAAAAAGGTATCTGTATCCAACATATGCATATTTGTATTCCCTGTCTTGTGAAATCCATAGATTAGGGCCTAATGAATTTACTTCAATTGACTGATTTGCTTATATGAACTGTAAATAAGTAAAATCTTTGAAATTGTTGCATGTTGCGTTTATATTTATGCTCAGTGTAAAGTTTAGTAAAGATGTTAGGTACAGTGGGACTTTTGGTAAAAGGGCATTATAAATGAAAACATAGTGTGTATCAACCTACGTGACATCAAAGAGGGCCAACCAACTTTCTGGTAGGGAATGCAGTGATGAGTACTAAAATTGTCACCCGTAAGAAAGCGCAATGCTCTGTGATAAACTGCATCTAACGATTCTAAGAAAGTGGCAACTGTGTTCATATAGATGATGTTACCATAGTCCTAGGACAGACAGGAACATCGAATAATCTGCTTTCTACTATTTAGCAAGAGGCAGGACCTATTTCTATTGAAGAAGCCCATTTTTATTCTCAGCTCCTTAACAAACTCATCGATATGCTTTTTAAAAGATGGGCTTTTCATCTATCCAGATGCCCAGATATTTGTAAGCAGGAACACGATCAATATGGACACCATCCAATGTACAGTACATATAGTGCATTCAGAAAGTATTCAGACCCCTTCACCTTTTCAACATATTGTTAAGTCACAGCCTTATTCTAAAATGAATTACATTTGTTTTCCCCTCATCAATCTACACACAATACCCCATAATGACAAAGCAGGATCAGGTTTAAAAATATATATCACATTTACATAACTATTCAGACACTTTGCTATGAGACTTGAAGTTGAGCAGACTGAACCAGGTTTTCCTCTAGGATTTTGACTGTGCTTAGCTCCATTCCATTTCTTTTTTTATCCTGAAAAAACTCCCCAGTCCATCACGATTACAAGCATACACATAACATGATGCAGCCACCACTATGTTTGAAAATATGGAGAGTGGTACTCAGTAATGTGTTGTATTGGATTTTCCCCAAACATAACTCTTTGTATTCAGGACAAAACGTACATTCCTTTGCCAAATGTTTTGCAATGTTACTTTAGTGCCTTGTAAAAAACAGTTTTGGAATATGTTTTGGAATATTTTTATTCTGTACAGGCCTACTTCTTTTCACTCTGTCAATTATGTTAGTATTGTGGAGTAACTATAATGTTGTTGATCCATCCTCAGTTTTCTCCTATCACAGCCATTAACCCTTCTCCTACAATTTCAGAGGCCCTGCAGAAATCAAACTAACATAATTAAAAAATCCCCATCAAAATACATCTATTTAAGCTAGATGTTTTTTTTGCATGGGCTGCTTTAAATTGCGGTGGATTGTCTCAATCCACTGATATCGCCCTCCCACATCTGCTGTGACGGTAGAAGAGCTAGAGCGCTGTTTGTCAGACCATGAGGCATCCTGAAAATCGGTCTTGCAACAAAAATGTCTGTAGTGTTCGAACAGTTTGGGCTACACACTAATATGACCCCTCTGTGGAAAGGTTTGCTCTAGGACGCCCACAAGCCTCACAAGACTCGTCTAAAAGTCCCAGTATCAGTTTAAAAAATGAATGAAAGTATGTAGTATATGTTGGAAAGACATAACCCATCCTCATACAATAATAGATGTAAACTCAGCAAAAAAAGAAACGTCCTCTCACTGTGAACTGCGTTTATTTTCAGCAAACTTATTAACATGTGTAAATATTTATATGAACATTACAAGATTCAACAACTGAGACATAAACTGAACAAGTTCCAAAGACGTGACTAACAGAAATTGAATAATGTGTCCCTGAACAAAGGGGGGGGCAAAATCAAACGCAAAAGTCAGTATCTGGTGTGGCCACCAGCTGCATTAAGTACTGCAGTGCATCTCCTCCTCATGGACTGAACCAGATTTGTCAGTTCTTGCTGTGAGATGTTACCACACTCCTCCACCAAGGCACCTGCAAGTTCCCAGACATTTCTGGGAGGAATGGTCCTAGCCCTCACCCTCCGATCCAACAGGTCCCAGACGTGCTCAATGGGATTGAGATCCTGGCTCTTCGCTGGCCATGGCAGAACACTGACATTCCTGTCTTGCAGGAAATCACACACAGAAGAGCAGTATGGCTGGTGGCATTGTCATGCTGGAAGTTCATGTCATGATGAGCCTGCCGGAAGGGTACCACATGAGGGAGGAGGATGTCTTCCCTGTAACACACAGCGTTGAGATTGCCTGCAATGACAACAAGCTCAGTCCGATGATGCTGTGACACACCGCCCCAGATCATGACGGACCCTCCACCTCCAAATCGATCCCGCTCCAGAGTACAGGCCTCAGTGTAACGCTCATTCCTTCGACGATAAACGTGAATCCGACCATCACCCCTGGTGAGACAAAACCGCGACTCGTCAGTGAAGAGATCTTTTGCCAGTCCTGTCTGGTCCAGCGATGTTGGGTTTGTGCCCATAGGCAACGTTGTTGCCGGTGATGTCTGGTGAGGACCTGCCTTACAACAGGCCTACAAGCCCTCAGTCCAGCCTCTCGCAGTCTATTGCAGACAGTCTGAGCACTGATGGAGGGATTGTGCGTTCCTGGTGTAACTCGGGCAGTTGTTGTTGCCATCCTGTACCTGTCCCGCAGGTGTGATGTTCGGATGTACCGATCTTGTGCAGGGGTTGTTACACATGGTCTGCCACTGCGAGGATGATCAGCTGTCCGTCCTGTCTCCCTGTAGCACTGTCTTAGGCGTCTCACAGTACGGACGTTGCAATTTATTGCCCTGGCCACATCTGCAGTCCTCATCATCCTTGTTGCATGCCTAAGGCACGTTCACGCAGATGAGCAGGGACCCTGGGCATCTTTCTTTTGGTGTTTTTCAGAGTCAGTAGAAAGGCCTCTTTAGTGTCCTACGTTTTCATAACTGTGACCTCAGTTGCCTACCGTCTGTAAGCTGTTAGTGTCTTAACGACCGTTCCACAGGTGCATGTTCATTAATTGTTTACGGTTCATTGAACAAGCATGGAAAACAGTGTTTAAACCCTTTACAATGAAGATCTGTGAAGTTATTTGGATTTTTACGAATTATCTTTGAAAGACAGGGTCCTGAAAAAGGGATTCTTTTTTTTGCTGAGTTTATTTTATTTATTTTAAGTTAACCTTTATTTAAGTAGGCAAGTCAGTTAAGTAGAAATTATTATTCACAATGACGGCCTACCAAAAGGCCTCAGAACAAAACAATACAACATAAATAACACAACATAAACAAAACAATAGATCACACAAGGCATTGTGCACTACACAAATGTACACTGCTCCACCATTACAAATGTAAAATGTACAATGTTACAATGTGTGGGTGTGTGTGTCTCTTCATAGTTCGTGTTGTGCCATGAGCTGTTGTTTTCTCTGTTTATAAATCTGATTTTACTGCTAGCTTGAGTTACCTGACGTGGAAGAGTTCCATGTAGTCATGACTATGTAATACTGTGTGTTTCCCAGCCCCTGTTCTGTACTTAGGGACTGTGAAGAGACTCCTGGTGGCATGTCTTGTGGGGTATGCATGGGTGTTTGAGCTGTGTGTTTTTTTTAACAGACAGTTTAGTGCTTTCAACACACCAATACCTCTCACAAAGATAAGTTGTGATGCAGTCAATCTCTCCTCTACTTTGAGTCAGGGGAGATTGACATGCGTGTTCTTGATATTAGCCCTCCGTGTACATGCAAGAGCCAGCCGTGCTGCTCTGTTCTGGGCCAACTGTTATTTGACTATGTCCTTACATTTACATTTACATTTAAGTCATTTAGCAGACGCTCTTATCCAGAGCGACTTACAAATTGGTGCATTCACCTTATGATATCCAGTGGAACAACCACTTTACAATAGTGCATCTAAATCTTTTAGGGGGGGGGGGGGGGGGGTTAGAAGGATTACTTTATCCTATCCTAGGTATTCCTTAAAGAGGTGGGGTTTCAGGTGTCTCCGGAAGGTGGTGATTGACTCCGCTGTCCTGGCGTCGTGAGGGAGCATGTTCCACCATTGGGGTGCCAGAGCAGCGAACAGTTTTGACTGGGCTGAGGAGCGGGAACTGTGCTTCCTCAGAGGTAGGGGGGCCAGCAGGCCAGAGGTGGATGAACGCAGTGCCCTTGTTTGGGTGTAGGGCCTGATCAGAGCCTGAAGGTATGGTCACTCTCCATCCTTCTTTGCAGCACATGACTATATAAATGGGCAGTAGTCCAGGTGTGATAAAACTAGGGCCTGTAGGACGTTTGGTCGATTGTTATGTCAAGAAAGCAGAGCAGCACTTTATCTTGGACAGACCTCTCCCCTGTGAGGGGAAAATGATGTATTCACCTTATTTGTTGGCTATGTAAAAAACTATGCATTCACCTTATTTGTTGGCTATGTAAACAATTATTTACTTAACGAACAGTAAGATATTTCTGTCCTGCTAATGCTGTGTTTTATGGTCTCCACTCTAGCACCCTGCAGCTAGTTTGGGTGTTGAGGACACGGGTTCTACTAGAGATAGCTTGAAGCTGACAATTGATTTGTGTTGGTGATAAAAACCTACAAGCTAGCATTCTATAGACAAGATCTGGTGGTGTGTGTGTGACTCAAGATTGAGAGAGCCTGGAAGAGTTAAGAACAATGCCTCATTGTCTCATCTTCCTAGCATCTGGGAAACTAAGTAAAATACCATCTTGTGTAGATAACCAAGGTGGCTTATGGGAAGATTAGAAGTGACTGACAAAGCAATCTTGGTATCAGCTATATAAAAACTGTGCATCGTCAGTAAAGGCTAGACTCTCAGCCTAACAGTCAGTCAAGACTGGTGGGCTGGCGGTCTCATTATTGCAATAATTAATCGATTTTAAATAAAGATGATTGTTTGAAGAAATGACCAAGACCAAGTCTCTCTCAGTACTGAATTTCCACAACATTGTTGGCGACGAGGATGGGAACTGCAACTTCACCTGTTGACCGCTCCTGAAGATCTGGGTAAACTGTGCACAGGGGATCAGAAATTAGGATCTCAGGATACACCACAGTCATTTTTATTATTGAGCAGCTGGACCCACCTATGATCTGAGGTAGCGGGCACGGGTGGATACCAGATCTCGGACAGAGTACTGAGAGAGGTAGGCTTGGACAATCAATCAATAAGTGATGAAATTATAAATCATTTTATAAAAATGTAAGGCCCCTGTTTGAGGGTACGCACAGAGCGTGGTCTTCCTTAAGAGGGCCACAGCTGAGGTAACTAGCAGGACTGAGTTGAGTTGATAAGAGTGTTCTTAAGTGAAGTATGCTTGGGCATGATTGTTAATTAGCCAGTTGCGGGCAACCAAAAGTCCAATCCGTGGTACTGACTTGATCGCAGTAGGATGGTGAGGTTTGTGGCAATGAGGGACCAGAGCCTGGTGACACCCTGCGGGGGCACTAGTCCTGGTGAAGTTCTATTAGACGAGGGACCTGCGCCCGGTGACACCTGAAAGGACACTGGCCCTGGCAAAGTCTAATTATAACGTGTTGTGTTAGTTATGTGTGTAAGAGGTGCGTAACTGGCTACAGGGAAGTCAGGCGCAGGAGAGCAGAACTGGGTAATAACCAGAGCAGTTAAATGATGCAAAACCAACGGCACCCAGAACAACAAAATATGGGTTGAAATAACCCGTTGCAAACCAGTCTGAAGAGCACATACACTTCACAACAAACAATTCCACATACAGACATGGGGTAACAGAGGGTTATATACGCGTCACGTAATGAGGGAATGTAAACCAGGTGTGTGGGAAAACAAGACAAAACAAATGGAAAATGAAAGGTGGATCGGCGATGGCTAGAAGACCGGTGACGTCGACCGCCGAACGCCGCCCGAGCAAGGAGAGGGGGAGGAGGAACCGAGGGGGCGGAGGAACCTCCCGCACCTCAGACTCCTGGAGCGGACCAGCCACCACCGGCCTGAGGAGAGACGCATGGAACGAGGGGTTAATACGGTAATCGGGGGGGAGCTGTAACCTGTAACACACCTCGTTCAGTCTCCTCAGGACTTTAAACGGCCCCACAAACCATGTCCCAGCTTCCGGCAGGGCAGGCGGAGGGGCAGGTTTCGGGTCGAGAGCCAGACCCGGTCCCCCGAACACCGGGGCCTCACTTCGGTGACGTTCTGCGCTGGCTTTCTGGCACAGCACGGCGCGCTGAAGGTGAACATGGGCGGCGTCCCATGTCTCCTCCGCGCGCCGGAACCAGTCGTCCACCGCAGGAGCCTCTGTCTGACTCTGATGCCAAGGAGCCAGAAACAGCTGATACCCCAGTATGCACTGGAAGGGGGAGAGGTTAGTGGAGGAGTGGCGAAGCGAGTTCTGGGCCATCTCTGCCCAGGGCACGAATTCCGCCCACTCCCCGGCCGGTCCTGGCAATAAGACCGCAGAAACCTACCCACATCCTGGTTAACTCTCTCCACCTGCCCATTACTCTCGGGGTGAAAACCTGAGGTAAGGCTGATCGAGACCCCCAGACGCTCCATGAACGCTCTCCAGACCCTCGACGTGAACTGGGGGCCTCGGACAGACACTATATCCTCAGGCACCCCGTAGTGCCAGAAGACGTGAGTGGAAGGCCTCCGCAGTCTGTAGGGCCGTAGGGAGATCGGGCAAAGGAAGGAGACGGCAGGATTTGGAGAAACGGTCCACAACGACCAGGATTGTAGTGTTACCCTGTGAGGGGGGAGATCTGTGAGAAAATCTGTCGACAGGTGAGACCATGGCCGTTGTGGAACAGGTAAGGGGTGTAACTTACCTCTGGGCAGGTGCCTAGGAGCCTTACACTGGACGCACACCGAGCAGGAGGAAACATAAACCCTCACGTCCTTGGCCAGGGTGGGCTACCAGTACTCCCCACTCAAACAGCGCACTGTCCGACCGATACCTGGATGACCAGAGGAGGGTGACGTGTGAGCCCAATAGATCAGCCAGTCACGGACAGCAGACAGAACATACAGACGCCCAGCGGGACACTGGAGGGGAGCGGGCTCTGCACGTAACGCCTGCTCAATGTCCACGTCCAGCTCCCATACTACCGGCGCCACCAGGCAGGAGGCTGGGAGTATGGGGTAGGATCCATGGGCCGCTCCTCTGTGTCATATAGCCGGGACAGTGCACCTGCCTTGACATTCTGGGAACCTGGTCTGTACGAAAGGGTGAAAACAAAACAGGTAAAAAACATGGCCCACCTTGCCTGGCGAGGATTCAGTCTCCTCGCTGCCCGGATGTACTCCAGATTGCGGTGGTCAGTCCAGATGAGAAAAGGGTGTTTAGCCCCCTCAAGCCAATGTCTCCATGCCTTCAAAGCCTTGACGACAGCCAACAGCTCCCGGTTCCCCACGTCATAGTCATAGTTTCGCTCGGGTGGCGTACCTGAGCGCTGAGAGAGCACGGCTCCTATCCCAGCCTCGGACGCGTCCACCTCCACTGTGAATGCCAAAGAGGGATCCGGATGGGCCAGCACGGGAGTCGAGGTAAACAGAGCCCTTAGGTGACCAAAAGCCCTGTCCATCTCAGCCGACCACTGCAAACGCACCGGGCCCCCCTTCAGCAGTGAGGTAATGGGAGCTGCTACCGGACCAAAACCCCGGATAAACCTCTGGTAGTAACTGGCAAACCCTAGAAAATGCTGCACCTCCTTTACCGTGGTGGGAGTCGGCCAATGACGCACGGCTGAAATGCAGTCACTCTCCATCTCCACCCCTGAGGTGGAAATGCGATACCCTAGGAAGGAGACGGACTGCTGGAAGAACAGGCATTTCTCAGCCTTGATGTACAGGTCATGCTCCAACAATCGTCCAAGCACCTTGCACACCAGGGACACATGCTCGGCGCGTGCAGCGGAGTATATCAGAATGTCATCAATATACACCACTACACCCTGCCCGTGCAGGTCCCTGAAAATCTCGTCCACAAGACTAATGGGGCATTCATCAACCCGTACGGCATGACGAGGTACTCATAATGCCCTGAGGTAGTACTGAACACCGTCTTCCACTCGTCTCCCTCCCGGATACGCACCAGGTTGTAAGCGCTCCTGAGATCTAGTTTCGTGAAGAAGCGCACCCCGTGCATTGACTCAATCGCTGTGGCTATGAGAGGTAGCGGGTAACTGTACTTCACAGTGATGTGGTTAAGAGCTCAATAGTCAATACATGGGCGAAGACCTCCCTCCTTCACAAAAAAGAAACTCGAGGAGGCGGGTGAAGTAGAGGACCGAATGTACCCCTGACGCAGGGATTTGGAGATATATGTTTCCATAGCCGCCGTCTCCGCCTGTGACAGGGAATACACGTGACTCCTGGGAAGTGCGGCAGCTACCAGGAGATTTATCACACAATCCCCCCGACGATGGGGTGGTAATTGAGTCGCCTTCTTTATGGAGAAGGAGAGAGCCAAATCAGAATATTCGGGGGGAATGCGCACGGTGGAGACCTGGTCTGGACTTTCCACCATAGTAGCACCAACGGAAACCCCTAAACACCACCCCGAGCACTCTCGCGATCACCCCATGAGAGCCCTCCGTTGCCATGAAAGAGTGGGGTCGTGAAAGGCTAACTAGGGTAGGCCTAGCATCACGGGAAATGTAGGAGAGTCAATGAGGAGGAGACTGATTCTCTCCTTGTGACCCCCATCCATCACCATGCCCAGGGGAGCGGTGGCCTCCCTCATCAACCCTGACCCTAGTGGTCGACTGTCTAAGGCGTGAACTGGGAAGGGCATAGCCACTGGAACAATGGGGATCCCTAAACTATGGGCAAATGATCGGTCTATGAAATTCCCAACCGCGCCTGAATCGACGAGCACCTTATGCTGGGAATGCGGGGAAAACTCAGGAAAAGTGTCATACAAAAAAGACTTTGGCGGAAGTCGTGACAATGTCTTTTGTTAAGTTAGGTATTCAGGTATGCCCTGGGTTACTATTGTTAGGTGTTACTGTAAGTGTTTTGTTATTCCTGATACTTAGTAAATATGAGGTAAGGTTGGATATTTTGGGACTGTGTTACGCAATTTGATAGCAGAGATGGGTGCTCTGTTGGTAGTTTTGCACATTTGGATAGACATAAAATAATCTCTACCATAGTAATCGCAGTAGGCGTTATCCCAGTGTGGATACAATACCACGTTGTGGGACCACTAATTAGGCAATATTTTGATAATGGTATGGGGTTCCCTGTTTATATAGACAGGGTTTTCAAATCTAAAAACAGGCTAACCGGTTTTCCTTGTCTATCTCATTCCCCTCTGCGTTTTTTGTTTGTGTTTTCTGTGAATGTGATACAAGAGAGTGTGAGGGAAGTATGTTTTGGGAACAGTATTGTGTGAATGAGAGTTTTGAGAGTCTAGATTAATCTTACATTTGGATAATAAGATATGTAGCGTTATCTTGGGGTTCCGTTCAACACTGCCCATCATAGAATATCACGGAGTGGTATTATTAAACGCTAGATGTTATTCTATCATTTCTGGAAGACTAGAGAACCGTTGAGAATTAGTCCCATAGAGCAGCGTCCGAGAAACTAACGTTTTTGGGTTACGCTGGGAGTGTATGGATGAGGAGTCGTTGGAATTGGAGTGATTCATTATTGTGGTACCTAAGATTTCCTACATTATATATCGATTCTGTGAAGACATGAAAAAAAATAAAAAATTGTATGTGTGCATAATCGATTACTAGAGATTTGATAAAGTAAATACTGGGAAAACAATTAAGGTGAATACCAAATTTTTCCCTCACACCCCATCTTAGCAACTGTTGCATCAATATGTTTGGACCATGTCAATTTACAATCTAGGGTTACATCAAGCAGTTTAGTCTCCTGAACTTGCTCAATTGCCACATTATTCATTACAAGATTTAGATGAGGTTTAGGGTTATGAGAGTGATTTGTCTCAAATACAATGCTTTCGTTTTTAATATATTTAGGACTAGGACCCATTTAGGACACATTCTAAACCTGACTGCAGCTCTTTGTTTAGGGTCTCAGTGAATTAACTTTCTGTGGTAGCTGACATGTATAATGTTGAGTCATCAGCACAAGGCTTTACTCAAGGCTACTGGTAAGTCATTAGTAAAAATAGAAAACAGTAAAAGACCAAGACAGCTGCCTTGAGGTATACAGTACATGCCACACTTTACCTGGTTTACGTTAGAGAGGCTTCCATTAAAGAAAACCCTCTGTGTTCTGTTAATAAATAGGTAGCTTGAAATCCACAATACAGCAGAGGATGTAAGGCCATAACACATACGTTTTTTTCAGTTGTAGATTATGATTAATAATGTCAAAAGCTGCACTGAAGTCTAACAAAACAGCTGCCACTGTTTATTATCAATTACTTACAGCCAATCATGAGTACCTTTCCCTATAGCATATGCGGAGTCGCCAAAAAATGCTAACATCCGGTTTTCAGGGTTACAGTATTTTCAACCTAACTTTTGTTTCACCTGAGAGACGGAAGTGGGAACTCCGCTCAAGCGTCTTTGTACGCCTGCTACGTTAGGAAATTCCCTATAAGCGTGCTGAATGTCTGTTGTTAATTTGTTTACTGTGAAATACCATTGTATCTGGTCAAACACCCTTTTTACCAAAGTTTACAAAGGGTCAATAGCAGGCTTAGGCTGATTGGTAAGCTGTTGGAATCAGTAAAGGGTGCTTTGCTATTCTTGGGTAGTGGAATGACCTTTGCTTCCCTCCAGTTCCTATGGGCACATACTTTCCAGTAGGAAGAGATGGCAAAGATTGAAGAGATGGCAAAGTGGCAATATAGTCCGCTACCATCCTCAGTCATTTTCCATCCAAGTTGTCAGTTCCAGGTGATTTGTCTTGATAGACAGCAGGGTTGTGTTCAATTCAGAATTTTGGAATTGACTACCATTCAACTCATGAGTTGAAATTCAAATTGAATTGGCAACACCCCACAGGATGTAGAATTTGAATTTGAGTGGCAGGAAATAGAATTGAATTCAGTGCAATTCTAAGAAATTCCACTCAGTCATAGAACATGAGAGTTCCATTGAATCTGACAACTCACACTTCCAGATAACAAAGAATATATCACTTTTCTCTGGAAGAAATGTTCATATACTATTTAGAGTCTATTGACACACATGTGTCAATCTAATGAACATAATAAAGAATCCCCATAAAAATCTGTCAGTTTAAACTAGAGATTTCAGTTTTTTTTCACGGGCTGCGTCTCAATCCATCACATCCGTCTATGTTGCTCTTCCGTATATGCGGTCGAAAGTGGTAGTGCTACAGTGCGGTTTGTCAGACCACGAGACATCTCGAAAATCGATCTTCTCCCAAAAATGTCTGTAGCCTCTGAACGGTTTGGCCTACTCTTTTGCAAGATGAGACTCCCATGAACAAGATGGGGCTGGATACCCTTACAAATAAATGGAAGTATGGAGGTAGTTTTGTGCCAACAAAAATAAGGGTTTAAATACAGTTGAAGTCAGAAATTGACATACACTTAGGTTGGAGACATTAAAACTCGTTTTTCAACCACTCCACAAATTTCTTGTTATTAAACTATAGTTTTGGCATGTCAGTTAGGACATCTACTTGGTGCATGACACAAGTCATTTTTCCAACAATTGTTTACAGACAGATTATTTCACTTAATCACAATTCCAGTGGGTCAGAAGTTTACATACACCAAGTTGACTGTGCCTTTAACCTGTTAGGGCTAGGGGGCAGTATTGACACGGCTGGATAAAAAACGTACCCGATTTAATCTGGTTACTACTCCTGCCCAGTAACTAGAATATGCATATAATTATTGGCTTTGGATAGAAAACATTCCAAAGTTTCTAAAACTGTTTGAATGGTGTCTGTGAGTATAACAGAACTCAAATGGCAGGTCAAAACCTGAGAAGATTCTGTACAGGAAGTACCCTGTCTGACCATTTCTTGGCCTTCTTTGCCATCTCTATCCATTACAAAGGATCTCTGCTGTTACGTGACACTTCCTACGGCTGCCATAGGCTCTCAGAAGGCTGCAAAAAGCTGAATCGTGGCTTTGCAGGCTCTGGCTGAAACAAAGTAGCGCGTTTGGGTAGTGGCTGGTTACAGTACTGTGAGACTCAGGCTCGTGCCCGCGTCGACAGAATGCTTTGTTTTCTATCCTCTGTTTACCTAAACGGAGATTCCCGGTCGGAATATTATCGCTTTTTTACGAGAAAAATGGCATAAAAATGGATTTTAAACAGCGGTTGACATGCTTCGAAGTACGGTAATGGAATATTTAGATTTTTTTTGTCACGAATTGCGCCATGCTCGCGACCCTGATTTACCATTTCGGATAGTGTCTGGAATGCACAAACAAAACGCCGCTATTTGGATATAATGATGGATTATTTTGGACCAAACCAACATTTGTTATTGAAGTAGCAGTCCTGGGAGTGCATTCTGACGAAGACAACAAAGGTAATCAAACTTTTGTAATAGTAAATCTGATTTTGGTGAAGGCTAAACTTGCTGGGTGTCTAAATAGCTAGCCCGTGATGGCTGGGGTATGTACTTAGAATATTGCAAAATGTGCTTACACCAAAAAGCTATTTTAAAATCGGACATATTGAGTGCATAGAGGAGTTCTGTATCTATAATTCTTAAAATAATTGTTATGCTTTTTGTGAACGTTTATCGTGAGTAATTTAGTAAATTGTTAGTAAATTCCCCGGAAGTTTGCGGGGGGTATGCTAGTTCTGAACGTCACATGCTAATGTAAAAAGCTGGTTTTTTATATAAATATGAACTTGATTGAACAAAACATGCATGTATTGTATAACATAATGTCCTAGGGTTGTCATCTGATGAAGATCATCAAAGGTTAGTGCTGCATTTAGCTGTGGTTTGGGTTTTTGTGACATTATATGCTAGCTTGAAAAATGGGTGTCTGATTATTTCTGGCTGGGTACTCTGCTGACATAATCTAATGTTTTGCTTTCGTTGTAAAGCCTTTTTGAAATCGGACAGTGTGGTTAGATTAACGAGAGTCTTGTCTTTAAAAGGCTGTAAAATAGTCATATGTTTGAGAAATTGAAGTAATAGCATTTCTAAGGTATTTGAAAATCGCGCCACAGGATTCAACTGGCTGTTGCGTAGGTGGGACGAATTCGTCCCGCCTAGCCCAGAGAGGCTAAACAGCTTGGAAAATGCCAGAAAAGGATGTCATGGCTTTAGACGCTTCTGATAGGCTAATGGACATCATTTGAGTCAATTGGAAGTGTACTTGTGGATGTATTTCAAGGCCTACCTTCAAACGCAGTGCCTCTTTGCTTGACATCATGGGGAAATCAAAAGAAATCAGCCAAGACCTCAGAAAAATTTATTGTAGACCTCCACAAGTCTGGTTCATCCTTGGGAGCAATTTCCAAACTCCTGAAGGTACCACGTTCATCTGTACAAACAATAGTACACAAGTATAAACACCATGGAACCACGCAGCTGTCATACCGCTCAGGAAGGAGACGCGTTCAGTCTCCTAGAAATGAACGTGATTTGGTGCGAAAAGTGCAAATCAATCCCAGAACAACAGTAAATGCCCTTGTGAAGATGCTGGAGGAAACAGGTACAAAAGTATCTATATCCACAGTAAAACGAGTCCTATATCGACATAACCTGAAAGGCTGCTCAGCAAGGAAGAAGCCACTGCTCCAAAACTGCCATAAAAAAGTGAGACTACGGTTTGCAACTGCACATGGGGACAAAGATTGTACTTTTTGGAGAAATGCCCTCTGGTCTAATGAAAAAAAAATAGAACTGTTTGGCCATAATGACCATCGTTATGTTCGGAGGAAAAATGGGGAGGCTTGCAAGCCGAAGAACACCATCCCAACCATGAAGCACGGGGATGGCAGCATCATGTTGTGGGGGTGCTGCAGGAAGGACTGGTGCACTTCACAAAATAGATGGCATAATGAGGGGGGGAAATTATGTGGGTATATTGAAGCAACATCTCAAGTCATCAGTCAGGAAGTTAAAGCTTGGTCGCAAATGGGTCTTCCAAATGGACAATGACCCCAAGCATACTTCCAAAGTTGTGGCAAAATGTCTCAAGGACAACAAAGTCAAGGTATTGGAGTGGCCATCACAAAGCCCTGACCTCAATCCCATAGAACATTTGTGGTTAGAACTGAAAAAGAATGTGCAAGCAAGGAGGCCTACAAACCTGACTCAGTTACACCAGCTCTGTCAGGAGGAATGGGCCAAAATTCACCCAACTTATTGTGGGAAGCTTGTGGACGGCTAAATACTAATTGAGTGTATGTAAACTTCTGACCCACTGGGAATGAGATGAAAGAAATAAAAGCTGAAATAAATCATTCTCTCTACTATTATTCTGACATTTCACATTCTTAAAATAAAGCGGTGATCCTAACTGAACTAAGAGAGGGAATTTTTACTAGGATTAAATGTCAGGAATTGTGAAAAACTATTTTTAAATGATTTGGCTAAGGTGTATGTAAACCTCTGACTTCAACTGTATGTGTCCAAAAAAAAAACTAAAATATTTCTGAGCTTTCTTATATCTTCTAGATATAGGACAGACACTTCAAAACCTTATTCCTTATGATTTATTTCATTTTTTGCAATTTATGAATGTGTTATTCAATGCGTTTCTGTGGGCTGTAGTAGTAAAGGCCAAATTCAATATTTTATCAAATATATATTTTTATACCTAAAGGGGTTCTAAAATTCAAAATCGAATCGCTAAATTATCCATGGTATGACCATCTTAAAACATTTCCATGTTATCTTAGTATAATGAGCCATCTGATAAATGAATAATGAATGAAACATCTGATTCTATGAAGGATGAAGCTGAGTTTGCCTTTTTGGACAAAATTTAAGGTACTCCAAATCTTTTTACGTGTCACGTCCTGACCAGTGTAAGAGGTCATTTTCTATAGTAGATGGATCAGGGCGTGACAGGGGGGTGTTTGTTTGACAGTCTGTGTTGTTATTTCTATGTTGTGGGTTCTAGGTTTTCTGTTTCTATGTCGGGTGTTGTTTGGGGTTGATCTCCAATTGGAGGCAGCTGTTTCTTGTTGCCTCTGATTGGAGATCGTATTTAGGTAGGGGGGTTTCTTATTGTATGCTGTGGGTTGTTAATTGTGAGTAGTGTGTTTTCCTGCTCTGCGTCACGACTTTATTGCTTTGTATTTTCAAGTTTATTGTATATGGCATACGGTTTCACGATTCAATAAAAGATGTGGAACTACGATCACGCTGCGTATTGTTCCGATCCTTCAGAAAGCCCTGACATTACGATCATCCTTTATATCATCGATCGTTGTTCCAAAGTACAGTTTCATCTTCTTTTTGTTTAGTCACATGATTTCTCAATTTACAGTATGTTTGCTAATCAGCTGTGTAACCAGACTTATTTGCTTGTCTTTACTTTCATTATTATTAGATGAGTATAATGTTATATGTACAGAGGCTTGCGAAAGTATTCACCCCCTTGGCATTTTTTCTATTTTGCTGCATTACAACCTCTAATTTAAATGGATTTCTATTTGGATTTCATGTAATGGACATACAAAAAATAGTCCAAATCAGTGAAGTGAAATGAAAAAAATTACTTGTTTAAAAAAAAAAAGGAAAAGTGGTCCGTGCATGCGTTTTATCCCCCTTTGCTATGAAGCCCCTAAATGTGATCTGGTGCAACAAAACACCTTCAGAAGTCACATAATTAGTTAAATAAAGTCCACCTGTGTGCAATCTAAGTGTCACATGATCTCAGTATAATACACCTGTTCTGAAAGGCCCCAGAGTCTGCAACAACAGTAAGCAAGGGGCACCAACAAGCAAGTGGCACCATGAAGACCAAGGAGCTCTCCAAACAGGTCAGGGACAAATTGTGGAGAAGTACAGATCAAGGTTGGGTTATAAAAAAATATCCAAATCTTTGAACATCCCACGGAGCACCATTAAATCCATTATTAAAAAATGGAAAGAATATGGCACCAGAACAAACCTACCAAGAGAGGGCCGCCCACCAAAACTCAAAGACCAGGCAAGGAGGGCATTAATCAAAGAGGCAACAAAGAGACCAAAGATAAACCTGAAGGAGCTGCAAAGATAAACCTGAAGGAGCTGCAAAGCTCTACAGCGGAGATTGGAGTATCTGTCCATAGGACCACTTTAAACCATACACTCCACAGAGCTCGGCTTTACGGAAGAGTGGCCAGAAAAAAAACCTTGCTTAAAGAAAAAAATAAGTAAACACATTTGGTGTTCGCCAAAAGGCATGTGGGAGACTCCCCACACATATGGAAGAAGGTACTCTGGTCAGATGAGACTACAAATGAGCTTTTTGGCCAACAAGGAAAACGCTATGTCTGGCACAAACCCAAAACCTCTCATCACCCTGAGAACACCACCCCCACAGTGAAGCATGGTGGTGGCAGCATCATGCTGTGGGGATGTTTTTCATCGGCAGGTACTGGGAAACTGGTCAGAATTGAAGGAATGCTGGATGGCGCTAAATACAGGGAAATTCTTGAGGGAAACCTGTTTCAGTCTTCCAGAGATTTGAGATTGGGACGGAGGTTCACCTTCCAGCAGGACAATGACCCTAAGCATACTGCTAAAGCAACACTCGAGTGGTTTCAGGGGAAACATATAAATGTCTTGGAATGGCCTAGTCAAAGCCCAGACCTCAATCCAATTGAGGATCTGTGGTATGACTTAAAGATTGCTGTACACCAGCGGAACCCATCCAACTTGAAGGAGCTGGAGCAGTTTTGCCTTGAAGAATGGGCAAAAATCCCAGTGGCTAGATGTGCCAAGCTTATAGAGACATACCCCAAGAGACATGCAGCTGTAGTTGCTGCAAAAGGTGACTCTACAAAGTACTGACTTTGGGTTGTGAATAGTTATGCACGCTCAAGTTTTCTGTTTTTTGTCTTATTTTTATTGTTATACAATAAAAAATATTTTGCATCTTCAAAGTGGTAGGCGTGTTGCGTAAATCAAATGATACAAACCCCCCCAAAAAATCTATTTTAATTCCAGGTTGTAAAGGCAACAAAAGAGGAAAAATGCCAAGGGGGGTGAATATTTTCGCAAGACACTGTAGATGAGTATCCTGTTATATATAAATGTGTATAATGTTATATGTAGATGAGTATCATGTTATATGTAGATGAGTATTATATCATATGTAGATGTGTATAATGTTTAACGTAGATGTGTATAACGTTATATGTAGGTGTGTGTGTATAATGTTATATGTAGATGAGTATAATGTTATATGTAGATGTGTATAATGTTATATGTAGATGTGTATAATGTTATATGTAGATGTGTATAATGTTTAATGTAGATGACTATAATGTTATATGTAGATATGTATAGCGTTATATGTAGATGTGTATAATGTTATATGTAGATGAGTATGTTATATGTAGATGTGCATAATGTTATATGTAGATGAGTATCATGTTATGTAGATGTGTATAATGTTACATGTAGATGAGTATAATGTTATATGTAGATGTGTATAATGTTTAACGTAGATGTGTATATCGTTATATGTAGATGACTATAATGTTATATGTAGATGAGTATCATGTTATATGTAGATGTGTATAATGTTATATGTAGATGTGTATAATGTTATATGTAGATGTGTATAACGTTATATGTAGATGAGTATAACGTTATATGTAGATGAGTATAACGTTATATGTAGATGAGTATAACGTTATATGTAGATGTGTATAACGTTATATGTAGATGTGTATAACGTTATATGTAGATGTGTATAACGTTATATGTAGATGTGTATAACGTTATATGTAGATGTGTATAACGTTATATGTAGATGTGTATAACGTTATATGTAGATGTGTATAATGTTATATGTAGATGTGCATAACGTTATATGTAGATGAGTATCATGTATATGTAGATGTGTATCATGTTACATGTAGATGTGTATAACATTATATGTAGATGTGTATAATGTTATATGTAGATGAGTATAATGTTATATGTAGATATGTATAATGTTATATGTAGATGTGTATAATGTTTAACGTAGATGTGTATAACGTTATATGTAGATGACTATAATGTTATATGTAGATGAGTATCATGTTATATGTAGATGTGTATAACGTTATATGTAGATGTGTATAACGTTATATGTAGATGTGTATAACGTTATATGTAGATGTGTATAACGTTATATGTAGATGTTGTGGCAAACCTCTTCAAAGTTAGGAGCGTTTGTCACAAATTAAGTGGGAAACTGTCACCAAAGTCAGCCCAGAATGAAAATTCTTTCGAACATGACAGTACCTGTGTGTTTGTTTCGCTGTCCTGGTCCACCCAGGCCGCAGGTACTGTCAGGGATAGCAGGGTTCGGTACACAAATCTGGTTCTCGGTAGGTCCAGGTCTAAACGCCAACAGGTAAGTCCAAAACAGTCCAGCTCGTACACGGTAAATCCAGCCAATGTAGATTGTCTCTTTCTCTATGGTTCATAGATCCTTCCCGCCCTCTCTCTCTCTTCCTGGTTTTTCTTGACCCTTTATCTGTGGGTCGGCGCCACCTTCTGAGGGTTCCCCTTGCTTCTGGGAATTGTAGTTTTGTCAGTCGGCCATTTTGTGATCTGTAGTTCTGATCGGGGTGGCCATTTTAGTGATCGGGCAGAGCCCGTTTATTAGTTCTGCCCTCACATATCTGCCATTTATCACTCGACCCCCTTCTTTGCCACACATCTCCCCCCCTAGATCCGACCCCCTAGGTCGGATCAAAATATGCGTGCATGCGGGATAACCCATCCACATTTCCCATTTCCTTTCCTGCTCTGTGTTTCAAGTCAAAGTGAAACGGTTGGAGACTCAAAAACCACCGCATCACCCGAGCGTTCTTCTCTTTAGCCCTATGCATCCAGGTGAGTGGTGCATGGTCACTGATGAGGGTGAAGTGGCGCCCCAGCAGGTAGTATTTCAGGCTTTCCAGAGCCCACTTTACTGCCAGCGCCTCTTTCTCAACAACTGAGTAGTTGGTTTCCCGTGGTTCCAACTTCCTGCTTAAAAACAGGATGGGGTGTTCCACCCCTTCTACCTCTTGGGACAGCACTGCTCCCAAGCCGACCTCTGAAGCATCCGTCTGAACCACAAACTCTCTCTCAAAGTCTGGTACCACCAGCACTGGATTACAGCAGAGGGCCTCCTGTAATGTCCTAAATGCTTTGGTGGCCCTTTCATCCCACTTGACCATGTTTGGCCCTCTGGCTCTAGTCATGTCGGTGAGTGGGGCGGACACTGTGGCATAACTTGGGATGAACTTCCGGTAGTACCCGGTCAGCCCTAGGAAGGCTGGAACCTGCTTCTTATTTACTGGTTTCGGCCATTCTCTAATTGCCTCCACCTTCTTACGTTGGGGTTTGATTAATCCTCTTCCCACTGTGTATCCCAGATACTCCGTTTCCTCGAACCCCACATAACACTTGGCAGGGATCGCCGTGAGCCCTGCCTTTCTAAGGGCGTCTAACACTGCCTGTACCCGGGGTAAGTGGGATTCCCAATCTGGGCTGTAGATCCCCACGTCCTCTAAATAAGCTGCGGCGTATGCTTGGTGCGGTTTTAGGACCTTGTCCATGAGCCGTTGAAAGGTGGCTGGGGCCCCGTGTAGGCCAAATGGCATGACGGTGTATTGAAACAAACCGTCAGGGGTTGCAAAGGCTGTCTTTTCTTTGGCCCTGGGGGTCAGAGGAATTTGCCAGTACCCTTTTGTCAGGTCCAGGGTCGTAATGTACCGAGCTTTACCAATTTTCTCCAGTAGTTCGTCTACACTGGGCATGGGGTAGGCATCAAACTTGGAGATTTCATTTACCTTCCGAAAGTCGTTACAGAACCGCAAAGACCCATCGGGCTTGGAGACCATCACAATTGGGCTAGACCACTCACTATGTGACTCTTCGATCACTCCAGCTGTCAACATTTTCTCCGTCTCTGCTCTAATCGCTGCCTGTCGAGCCTCGGGTATCCGATATGGCCTCATGCTCACTTTTCTACCTGGTAGGGAAACGATATCATGAGCTGTAACCTCAGTTCGGCCGGGTACCTCTGAAAACACATCTCTGTTTTTCTGGATCAGGGTCTTTACTTCCTGTACTTGTGCTGGGGACAAAGTAGGTGAAATATTTACTTCGGCTGTCTCCTGAGTGTGTGTGGGGTACGTGACCATTAGTGTTTCTCTCTCTCTCCATGCTTTTAACATGTTTATGTGATATATCTGTTCCTGGGGCCATCGACCTGGCTGTCGGATCCGATAATTAACTTCTCCTATTCTCTCCAGTACTTCATATGGTCCTTTCCATGTGGCTAGTAGTTTGCACTCTACCGTGGGGATCAGCACTAACACCTTATCTCCCGGTTGAAATTCCCTCAGGGTAGCCTGCCGGTTATAAGTGTGCCGCTGGTGCTCTTGTGCTTGTCTCATGTGCTCTCTGACGATGGGCATGACTGTGGCTATCCTGTTTTGCATTGCCGTGACGTGCTCTATGACACTAGTATACGGGGTGGATTGGTGTTCCCAGGTTTCCCGGGCGATGTCTAAGATTCCCCGGGGGTGCCTCCCATATACCAGCTCGAAGGGAGAAAACCCCAGCGAGGCTTGAGGAACCTCTCTAATGGCAAACATCAGATATGGCAACATGCAATCCCAGTTTTTCCCATCCTTGTCGATTACCTTCCTGAGCATTGACTTCAGGGTCCAGTTGAATCTCTCAAACAGCCCGTCCGTCTGTGGATGGTAAACCGATGTCCTCAACTGTTTCACTTGCCACAATTTACAAAGGCCCGCCATAAGGCGGGACATAAAGGGGGTCCCCTGGTCAGTAAGGATCTCCTTTGGGACCCCGACCCTGGTGAACAATAGCACTAGTTCCTTGGCGATATTTTTGGAAGCCATTGTCCGAAGGGGAATGGCTTCTGGGTAGCGAGTGGCATAATCTAGAATGACCAGAATGTATTGGTGCCCTCTGGCAGATTTGGGTAGTGGGCCCACTATATCCATCGCTATCCTCTCAAATGGCGTTTCGATTATGGGGAGTGGCACTAACGGGCTTCTAAACGCTGGTCGGGGAGCTGTTACCTGGCACTCCGGGCACTCTCCACAATGCCGAGCCACTTCAGCCTGAATTCCTGGCCAGTAAAACCTCCTTACAATCCGGTCTCGGGTTTTATCGATACCAAGGTGTCCACCCAGAATGTGCCCATGAGCTAGATCCAGTACTGTCTTCCTGTACCGGGTGGGGACCAACAACTGTTCCACCACATCAACCCCTATTTTTGAGACTCTGTACACCAAACCATTTTTCATGATGAAGTGGGGAAAACTATTAGGCATCATCCAATCATTTATGGGAGTACCATCTACGACCTGCACGTCTGCTCTGGCTTGTTGCAGGGTTGGATCCTGGTGTTGGGCCATCCCGAAATGAGTCATGGACCCTGCCAGGTCTGCTGGTTCTAGATAGTTGTCCTCTGGATTCAGATCGACCCCAGCCCCACTAGTACTGGGCTGTTCATTATCAACGAGGTTTGCCACTTCATCCTCATCCTCCCCTACTAGTACCTGTGAGGTTGGCCCCTGGGAGACCTCTTTTCTTGGCCTTGGTTGAAGGCCCCATGCTTCTTCCTGCTTGGTCAGGGTTGTTGGCTTCTCAAATATGCCGTTCTTTTGGCCTAACTTCGCAAAGTTAGGAAAGTATCTACCCAATATTACGTCATATGGCATATTTGGGACCACGCCGACCTCATAATCCAGCAGACCGTCCTCTGTTTGTATGCTCACTAATGCTGTGGGGTACAGACGGGTATCCCCATGAATGCACGTAACACTGATATCCTGACTTGTATCCAGTTTATGCGTCGGCACTAGGTTTGCAACGACCAGGGTTAGCATACTGCCGGAATCCAGTAGTGCTTCAACCTCTTTCCCTTCAACCTGCACATATGTTTGTTTCTTGATCTTTCAAGTACAGTGGTTACCATGGGACATGCATACCATATCTCATCTTCTTTTTCACAGAGGTTACATTGCATTGGCTCTTCTTTAATAGGGCAGTAGGCTGCAATATGTCCCGGTCGATTACAATTGTAACAGATAATAGGGTTTCGGGGGGGAGACCTCCTCGACCCCCAGTCCCGGTTTCCGGTTTTTCCCTTAGTGTCTCGCCCCGATTCTGATTCTTTCCTCATGGCCCCACGCTGCTCTCCTCCCTCTCCACCTGTTGGGACAGTCTTACCCTGTTCGCTGGTTCGCCCAGGCCTGGGGAATGGGAATCTTTCCTCCTGCGCCTGCTCAGCTGTTCCTGCCGTACAATACCGTTCAACCAGGCCGACGAGATGGTCGGCGGAAAGTACCTCGTTCTGGCCAACCCATCGTCGCACTTCTTGGGGTAGAACTAGCTGAAACTGGTTGAGTACGATGGTCTCGACGACCTTGGCGGACGAACGGGTCTCCGGTCGCAACCGTTTCCGTGCCAGGTGATTCAAGTCGAACATCTGTGTTCGGGGGGGTTGTCCCGGTCTGTAGGACCACTGGTGGAAGCGAAGTGCCCTCACGGCATCGGTCACTCCCAGTCTAGTCAGAATCTCTCCTTTTAGTTTATCGTAATCCTGTGCATCCTTCAACTCCAGGTCGAAATATGCTTTTTGAGCGTCCCCTGCCAGGTATGGTGCCAGAAGCCCTGCCCATTCTTCTTTCGGCCACTTCTCCCTCTCTGCCGTCCTTTCGAAGGTGGTAAGATATGCTTCCACATCATCCTGCGCTGTCATTTTTTGAAGAAAATGATTGGCCCACCTTTGGGTATTTGCAGCTGGTAACTGAGCCCCAATTTGGTCCGCTAGCCCCTTTAGGCCTTCTCTTAACTCCCGGGTGTTTCTCTCTTGCTCTTCTCTGAGCAGCTGGTTGGTGCGGTGCTGGACCTGTAACGTGTCCTGATACATTCGAATTGCATCCTGATGAGCTATTTGTTGAGCTCTAGTTGCCTCTTGTTGGGCGGCCGCCGCTTGTAACAGGGCCTGTATGGCTCCCTCCATACTAATTTTCCTGAAAAAAAAATGTCCTAACCAAACAAAGCCACAAAAAAAAAAAAAAACCTGACTCCCCTTTGGAGTGCTAACTAAACTTTTTTTTTTCTTTCTTTTTTTCTACCTAACCAGCGGTATGGTTAATCCAGTATCCACATTCTCCACCACGTGTGGCAAACCTCTTCAAAGTTAGGAGCGTTTGTCACAAATTAAGTGGGAAACTGTCACCAAAGTCAGCCCAGAATGAAAATTCTTTCGAACATGACAGTACCTGTGTGTTTGTTTTGCTGTCCTGGTCCACCCAGGCCGCAGGTAAGGTCAGGGATAGCAGGGTTCGGTACACAAATCTGGTTCTCGGTAGGTCCAGGTCTAAACGCCAACAGGTAAGTCCAAAACAGTCCAGCTCGTACACGGTAAATCCAGCCAATGTAGATTGTCTCTTTCTCTATGGTTCATAGATCCTTCCCGCCCTCTCTCTCTCTTCCTGGTTTTTCGGCTCCACCTTCTGAGGGTTGCCCTTGCTTCTGGGAATTGTAGTTTTGTCAGTCGGCCATTTTGTGATCTGTAGTTCTGATCGGGGTGGCCATTTTAGTGATCGGGCAGAGCCCGTTTATTAGTTCTGCCCTCACATATCTGCCATTTATCACTCGACCCCCTTCTTTGCCACAATGTGTATAACGGGGGCTTATATGTAGATGTGTATAACGGGGGGGGTGGTATCGGGGGGATGTAGATGTGTATAACGTTATATGTAGATGTGTATAACGGGGGTCGTTATATGTAGATGAGTATAATGTTATATGTAGATGTGTATAATGTTATATGTAGATGAGTATCATGTTATATGTAGATGTGTATAACATTATATGTAGATGTGTATAATGTTATATGTAGATGAGTATAATGTTATATGTAGATATGTGTAATGTTATATGTAGATGTGTATAATGTTTAACGTAGATGTGTATAACGTTATATGTAGATGTGTATAATGTTATATGTAGATGACTATAATGTTATATGTAGATGTGTATAATGTTATATGTAGATGAGTATCATGTTATATGTAGATGTGTATAACGTTATATGTAGATGTGTATAACGTTATATGTAGATGTGTATGATGTTATATGTAGATGTGTATGATGTTATATGTAGATGTGTATCATGTTATATGTAGATGTGTATCATGTTTAACGTAGATCTGTATCATGTTATATGTAGATGTGTATAACGTTATATGTAGATGAGTATAATGTTATATGTAGATGAGTATAATGTTATATGTAGATGAGTATAATGTTTTGTTGGAAAGACATGACAATCTCAACCCAGCCTCATATGGTAATAGATACATGACACAGATCATTTCCTTTGTCTTTACTTTCTCTGTATGAGATGAGTATTACGGTATGTGTTGATATGTAATAATGATCTGGAACTAAAGCTGCTGTTCTGTTTGTTTATAGATGTAATGTTGTTAAGGGAAACCTGTGCTTGTAAATGTGTGGGTGGGCTGTGGAGGTGAAGGCAGTCTTTTGCTCCCTCATCTGCGCTTCTTCCTCCCTCACTTCCCCTGCCGCGCCCTCACAGAGTGTGTGAGGGAAATGAGCAGAAGGAGGTAGTTGCAACCAAGGCAACAGATACACACAAGCAGAGTATTCACACGCTCTGGACAGAGTGAGGCTCATACACTAACACACAGCTTAACTGGCAGCTGCTGCCGCTGCTCCTGAAAAGTGGAGTGTGTGTGTGTGTGAACACACCCTAATCTCTCCAGGGAGAGGTACATTGAAAAACTTCCAGAGCTATTACAAGGAGAGAATCTGTTCAGGAGGGGAGAGAGCGAGAGAACTCAATTCACTGAACTCAACAGGAGGTGGTTGTTATTAGGCTACTGGGACTACTTCTTCTTACAACTAGTCACTTGGATACATAGCAGCAGCATTGATACTTTCTCTCAGCGGTAAGTGGCATGGTGTGATCAGCAATGATTCTTTCAAGTGTGAGGTCCATTTATACGACCTGTGACTTTGGAGCTACGCTGACAGAGAAGGCTCACTTTCACAGAAGCTGGTTTTAGTTAGTTGTGTGAGTAAGGAACCCACCGGGCGGCTGTTTGAATTTGCGCTTCCATGAAGAATTTCAATTGTTGAGTACAGGTTTGTCAGTGTGTGTGTGAATGGTTTAAAGGCATGCTAATATTATCAAAATATTAGCAGAATCTGTTTAAACTGTTTCAGGATGTATACTGAGGATTGTACCGAGGCCAAACTATGTCAATTTGATTTTATTTCACCCAAGATGGAGTAAGAAATATTCATGGTAAATTAGTTGATTTGAAGTCGGTTGTCATGTGTCACTGAACAATTAGCTTCAGTGTTTTCGTTTTTTTGCCTTTTAGTGCTGTCTAAGAGTGTATCACATTGCAGGAATATTTTATCCAGTGTTGAAGACAAGGTGACCAATTCAATTGGAATTAACACAGTTGGCAGTGGATGTGGAGCACCTGTCAGCCCGGCATAGTGATGTCTATTTGAGACAGGTCTCATGCCGAGGCAATTTAGTAACACAGTTAGCTTTGTTGATATTTACCGGTACCTTGCTGCCCCATGCTGACTCCAATGCTTCCCACAGTTGTGTCAAGTTGGCTGGATGTCCTTTGGGTGGTGGACCATTCTTGATACACACAGGAAACTGTTGAGCGTGAAAGACCCAGCAGCGTTGCAGTTTGACACACTCAAACCCGGTGCACCTGTCTACCATACTCCGTTCAAAGGCACTTCAATCTTTTATCTTCCCATTCACTCTCTGAATGGCACATATACACAATCCATGTCTCAAGACTTAAAAATCCTCCTTTAACCGGTCTCCTCCCCTTCATCTACACTGATTGAAGTGGATTTAACAGGTGAAAGCAATAAGGGATCATAGCTTTTAACTGGATTCACCTATGTTCCTAATGTTTTGTACACTCTATTTCCGCAATGTGAGGTTGGAATAATACTGTGAAAATTATGATAATGCCCTTTTAGTGTAAGAGCTGTTTAAAAAGATCGCCTGAAATGTCTGCCTGTTTTGGTGGGACGGACCTTTGGCCTGCCTGTAAATTAGTTAATAGACCAGTAAGAAAGACCTCTCTGCCAATAACAGCTAGTTTTCAGTATTCCCCACTCAGACCACTCCCAGACGGTCCTAGCTAAATTCTTGACTGAGAAATTGGTCTTTGCTAAGAAGCTGTTTCTTTCTTACCATTTTAATTTAAAACAATCACAGTAAGGCACTTCACTGTTATTGAGAAATGATTTGATATTGAGATAAAAACATCTGCATTGGACCTTTAACATCAAACCCAAGGCAATACTGATATTTCCTGAATAACATGTTTGAGTGAACAGGATCTATCTGCTCAACAAATCACAGTGTTGGATTTACTTGAAAGGGTAAACATAGGTAGAAAGGAAGTAGCTTAAAGTAAAGGTAAGGACATACCACACATTACAAACCACACACACACTTATGCGGGAAATCCTGTTTGATTTCCAACGGCTGCCAAACAAAACCTGCTGAACAAGTTTTACTGGCAGACATCAATGATGAGACTTGAGGTGAGACACACCTTTATCTTTGTTAGATTGTTAGGCCATGACACCATCTTCAGGAATGCCAATAAAAACCCTTATCTTTTTAACAGAGTACTTAAGTGCCGGTGCAGTATACTCAATATGTCTTATGTCAAAGAGCGCAATGCATCATAGTAACACAACGTTGACTGCTATTCAGAGCCATATATTAAAATATTTACCTAAAAGATATGGCTTTACTGCTATCTAAATATTCTTTCATTTAGCAATGAATAATGACACCTCATTTCATATACGGTAAGCTGTTGTGAGAGTGGAGTGGTGTGCTTGAACTTCCATTCCGATAAACTCCAGATTTAGCCCAACTAGAACATTTGCAGATTATTTTCTCATTCAAAAAAAGCTGGTTAAACATATCAGTTCACAGAGGTGGTAGTGAAAGAACACAAAAACGTTTTCTTGAGCCATTGTCTAAACACTCTAAACACTGTCTAAACAGCTCATTACATCTAAACACTGACTCGTCCAGGCATGGACTTTACTGTAACACACAGTCAACATTCTCATTAATACGTGAGGGTTTCTGAACGTTTTTTTTTTGAGGTTCGACAAATCCGCATTGCCTCATCTCACATTTATTAGAAGGCTGACATATTTCTCAGGCAGAGAGAGAGGGAGAGAACTATGAAGAAAGAAGGATGGAAAGAGAGAGAGAGAGAGAGAGATTCTGAGTGAGTGACCCCGTTAGGAAGAGGCAGGCTAATGACGTTTAAAAAGCTCTCGGGGCGCGACAGCCCGGTGGTTTGCCTGGATTCCCAAGCCCATCCATGATCCCCCCCTTGGTTTTTACCCAGGCCAAACGGGCGGAACAGCCTATTCTCATCCATGCTCTCATTGTGCTCCCGGAGCTATTCTGATGCCCTCCATTGTGTGCCGTACACTTTCCACGGCTCTCAGCGGTTTTGGTGGGTCCACATCTTAAACCCCTCCATTATGGGAGAACCCCCAGCGCCACATTTGGCTGTGCTGGCTTTTATCATTCACCGGCCACACGTTTGACTTCTCAGCTAATGTCACACAAACACACAACAGGAAGTCAGAGAAGAGGAACGAAACAGAAGTACTTCTTTTTATGGTATGAAACTGCTTTAGTTTGAATGACAAGCCTATAGATTTCAAACAGGTACAAAAAATAGCATAGGAGGCTGCTGAGGGGTGGACAATTCCAGAACAAAGCTAGTGGAAATATCAATATATCAAACCATAGCTGCGGTCCAAACACTTAAAAGACACACCTTATGCCCTCTGCCCTCAAATTAAGTTGACACTTCTGATGATGTATCATGACGTCTGACGAGTATACACTTGCAGGGCCGAGGGAGGAAGGAATGATTTTTAAATGGACCACCTTCGGACTGAAATTTGTCACTCGTTCATCCCTTGATGATTGTGTTTTCAGCCACCGGTAGCTTGTGGTTGCTGTATATGCGCTACAGTCAATTATGAGTGCATGTCTACTTGTATATATACAATTATTAATATACACCTACTGTATGATAGGTAGCAAATTAATTAGCTAACTAATGTTAGCCAGCCTAGCTGGAAATTCTGAAGAAGGAAAATGTTTTATTTCTACAATTTCCAAAAGCTAACCAAACAAAAAGATTTACTTTTTACCAGACGTGTTTGTGCCATCATGTGCATTAGTAGCACAATTTCTAACTTATTTGCATTCGTTTTTACTTACACTTTTATGTTCACTTCTCCATTGATGTTGATTTTAAGTTTTCGCGGATGTACAATCGGCGCGAATTGAATTATGGGGAGTTTCAGGCCCCGGAGTAAACATAATTGTATGCTCGCAAAGCCGAAAAATGAGGGCTGAGGTGCTTATGTTGCAAACTTCTCTTGCCGATTCCGCTCCAGCCATTACCACGAGTCCGTCCTCCCCAAATAAGATGCCACCAACCTCCTGTGATATATAGTATACTGTATATAATATAGTATACTGTATATATTTCATGGGACCGATATTAATATTTTTACGCACATCATGTCCAAATCTCCTGAAAGTATCTAAAATTGATTGTGAAGCTCACCAAAGTCACTTATAGATGATTTGAACATCATGCTCAGAAAATGCTAATTATAAGTCCCATGACTTTTAGCATTTGGTAACAGTGACAGCCACTGCCAGGGAAACTAAACCAAAGCATGGATTGCTGTCATACCTTGTACATAGACTGCTTACGGGGTAAGGAAACCAATGTGTCATTTTGTAATTTGGATGAACTATCACTCTGCATATTAACCTCTCCAGTGATGAATAATCCTTCAAAGCCCTGGCAGGTAATATTTATTACCTCAACATACATACACAGTGGCTTGGACATTGGCCAGTGAAACATGCCTCTGTGTGCCACAATTCATCATTATGACACTCAATTACCCTGACTAGCTAAAAAAGCATTGCGATCCGCCAAAGGTTCTCTTTCAATTATTCGTTTCGACATCTCACGTGGAAGCAGCGTTCCACGACCTCCGTCCATGCATCCATTTTCTAACACCCACCGCCGTAGAGTGCACATAGCAGCCCAATGTGGTTCGTCTCCCACTCTTAACTTGAGCAGGAAGACCCAGCCCTCACGGGCCGACATCATGTATGGCTACCCTGAGGACCTTCACCCACTTTTCCAGGGCTTGGCGAGGGTATGACCAACCTCTTCCAGGCAGCGGAGGAGGAGGAGGACGAGGAGGCAAAAGCCGCTAGGCCCTCTTCCGCCCTTAGAGGGGCATCGATGGCAGATGACATATACACTGTATTCTCTCATTGATGTCTGTAAACAGGCAGCGTGCCATGGGAGAAAGCCTTGTGGCTCAATCTGTCCAGCCTGTCGGACAAGCAGAAAGCAGATTTCCTTGACGCTTCTGCCGCATGGTCCGGCTGTTGCTGCCATGCGGCAGAAGCCTTAAACTTCTCCCTGCCCTATAGAATCGTGAAGGGGTATGCCGGGTAGCCAAAAGCCAAGGCTTCACTTCAGGGAGAGGGCAAATCGCTGAAACCAGGGCGTTCCGCGGGAAGCCCACCGCGACACAGCGGGATCTCCAAATAGGGGCCGACAGTGGGGAAAATGGCATTTTGCTGCAGCCGCATCGAGGTCCCGCCCATTTGATTAGGGGCACCTCCCCTATGAGGGAGAGACATCTCTGCTCCTAAAACCCTTCCCTTTGTGCAGAGACCCATTCTCATGCATTAGCTCTCAAGAAAGACAGAGGGAATTTATTATACCCCCGAGTGCCCTCCGTGACATGGCGCTTCCCCCGGCTCTAGTTCTAGCAGCTGGGGGCAGGAAGACTAATTGTCAGTTGCCATCAAGCACTTTCCCTTTGTTCCAGTGTGTCAACACTGCCCTTTTCAATAAAAAAAACTCTGCTGTATCCAGGCGTGATGCTAAGCACACAAAGCAAAAATGCTATGAAAAGGAGACTCGCTCCATAGCCACCAGAGGGCGCTCCGGCAGGGTATACCGTCCTGTGGGCTACAAGCTAACAGAGCAGGGAACTGGTGTGCATGTGCAGTCCAGCTCTGCGTCTGAGTCTGATCCACAGTTACGAAGGGGTGCAGACTGCAATTCTCTCTGAGACCACTAGTTTTCAACTGAATTTTGGAATCAGTAGCGACTGGCGACTCGGGACACATAATAAAGCAGAAAATCTTTATCTCTTTATTAAGCAAAGGGCCTATCAGGGCGATAGCAGTAGCAGAGAGCCACCTCGGCTTCTACTTCCCGGTACTTCCTGCTTCCCAAGAAATGGGGAGGGTTTTGCTCCATTCTGGACCTATGTGTCCTCGACAGCTATTTGCCGAAATTCACATTCCGTCTGCTTACAGAGGTACGATCGTTTGCTCAGCAGGAAAATATTATGTGGATTAAAATGAATGGAAATGTTTTTTTTTGTAGGAGTTGATACATTTTTAGTTAGTGGAAATTACAAACTTTAGGAGCCTTTTTAAAGCCTGAGTTTAAAAAGGCTTCTAAAGTTTGCATTTCCTGATGTACAGGAAAATTCTCAGCAACATGGTCGCCAGGTGTACAGTGTTTCCTCTGACACATTGGTGCGGCTGGCTTCCAGATTAAGCGGGCGTTGTGGGTTGGGACAGGACTGTAACTACCAATTGGATACCACAGAAATTGGGGAGAAAAAGGGGTAAAAAAATATTATATTTAAAAAACAAAAGAGTGATCAAATTAAGATTCCACATGTGTGCGTTCAACGTGCTGTCTCTATTCGTCCAGGCGACTGGTTTACCTCGGTGAACCTACAGGTTTCTGAGGCTAGCACTAACTTCCTGAAAGTTCAGAAAGTGTGTAGAGGTAGCTCTCACACCCTTGAGAAACAAGGGGCTGAGTCTCCACCTACATAGACAATTACCTGCTTTGCTCCCCAACACGGGAACAAGCGGAACAAGACACAACTTCCCTTGTAACCCACCTCTCCGAGCTAGGGTTCCAGATCATTCAGAAAAATAGCTGTTTGGTGCGATCACAGAGAATAGAATACCTAGGCTTAATGCTGGATTCTCTCTCTTGGAAGACTGCATCATGTCCCTTTGACAGTGCCTCTCCCTGTTCCACAACGTGTGTTCAAGATTTGCCTCCAAGTGCTGGGGTTGATGGCATCCCACCATCTCAGTAGTACCTCTTGGTCTACTGAGAATGAGAGACTTCCAGCGCTGGGTGTTAGCCTCAAATCTGTGTACACGGCTTCAGCTCAATTGCCAGATAAAGGTAATTTCCACATGATTCTCGGCTCTCTGTCACTGGAAAAAAAACTTGATCTTTGTTCCTGGCACTCCCCTAGGGAAGATAGTGGTGAAGAGGGGACTGGAGACTCCTCTCCCAAGTGGTTAAACAGATCTGGGAAAGATACGGTCAAGCATTCGTAGATATAAAGTTTGTGCCTATTCTATAAGATCAGTCTTGTGAAAGCTGCCTTTTTCTACACGAGAAAATCTGGACATGGAAAATCATCATGAAATTGTATGTAAAACTAATAAGTCACCACTTTAAAAAAAAAATTTGACTCTCACGAACGCATTAGTGTCGGTTGTTTGGCTCTACGACATCCACAAGCTTTGCAGCAGTTGTCTGAACTCTGTCACGGACGTCCTCATTTTAAGAGGTCTTCTCACAAAACCAACTGTCCAGACCGAACCGTTGGAGCTACAAATTAATATCTCACCAATATCTCATGAACACGAAGGTGTCGGTTGTTTTGCTTTACGACACACACATGCTTCAGGGGAGTCTTCTGAAGGTAACCCAGTACCGGGCTGTAAAAATGACAAAAAGTGCATAGGGGGTAAAATGTCTCCTGAATAATGTGATCAAACATGGTTCTAAATTTCAAATGCTTCAAAACCTTGTTCCTAATGCTTTATTTTTAGACTGTCTGTTTTGCTATTTACAAATGTGTTATTCAATGCATTTCTATGGGCTATGGCAGTAAAGGCCAAATTCTATGTATATATATTATACCTACAGGGGTGCAAAAATTCTAAATCAAATGGCTAAATTATACATTTTAGATATTGCGATGTTAGGGCTTAGACCTACAGGGGTTGTAAGGTCTCTCTCTAGCCACTATCTTGGCCTGTCATATAGGCTTCGACAAGACACCCCGTTATGTCATTTCCTGTTGCGTCCAGCTCCCAAGCCTTTAGTCCCGTCATGGGATTTTTCTATTGTGCTTGAGGATATTTCAGCAGCCTTCTGAGTCACTGGAAATCGTGGAGATGAAATATCTCCTTTATGACCATGTTACTGGTCGCCCTTACCTCGACAAAGTGAGTGAGTACATGCACTGTCAGTTCACCATTAGTGTCTACAGTTTGCCTGGGGCTTTCCAAGGTTACCTTGTTACCCAACCCTGCCTTTATGCTTAAAGTTAGTGCCAATTCAATTGTCTCGCCTTGGAGCTTGTCGCTTTCCACTCCCCACCTTTCCCTTCTATGGAAGAGGAGCGGCTACGCAGTTTGTGTCCAGTATGCGAGTTGCGCATATACTTGGATAGGACAAGAGCTTTGCCCAAAAGCGACCAACACTTTGTGTCCTGGGCACCTTTCTGCAAGGGGAGGACCCTTTCTCATCAATGATTGTCACATTGTATTGTGAAAGCTATTATATTGGCCTATAATAGCAAGGGGTTACAGCCTCTGGAGGGCCTAAGGGCTCACTCCACCAGAGGTATAACTACCTCTTGGGCACTGTTCAAGGGCATCTTCTTACAGGAGATTTGCCAAGCGGCTTGTTGGGCATTCCCTCATACTTTTATGAGGTTCTACCGACTAGATGTCACTGCACCTTCATTGGCGCATACTGTCCTCAGTGTCGGGACCTCTGAGTGTTGATACGTTGGAACTACCTGGCTTCGGAGAGCATGTGCGATACGGAAGTGGGCCATATCCCTCTAGTGAGATGTCAAAACAAATAATTGAAAGAGAACTTAAGGTTACTTGCGTAATCCCGGTTCTCTGATATTATGATTGAGACATCTCACCACATTCCCCTACTTGCAAAAGTGTGAGGAAATTCGGCATGCTCGAGAATGATCACAAACCAGGCGAGTGGCTCTTTAGTGTGAGGGGAGGGGCTCCCTCATTTGCCACTCGACCTGACGGTCTCCGACAGACGTGTATGATTGGCTCTTCAAGACTCTTATAAGATTCTGGGGAATCTCTCTACTGAGATGTCTCACTCATAATATCAGAGAACCGGGGTTATTCAAGTAACCTTAAGTTATAGAAGCAAAAGCTATGCTAGCTAAGAGTAAATATAGCAACTGTTTGGTAGCTAACACTTTACATTAAAAAAATGTTAAGTCTTTACATTAAGTTACTCTTGTACCTGTGTTGTAATGTTATTATTACTCTGGTGATAAAATTGCATTAACTAACATTGTATTGTGAAGTTAAAACATTGTAGTTTCTAGATTAATTACAGGGTAAATACACAGCAGAACAGCCTAATGGAAAATGTTACCAAATGTTTAAGAACGACCAGACCCCGTCAAAACTGTAATATTCAGTTTCAGACTCGTTGATTTGATCGGTTTGTCTGGTTTACTCTAAGGAACATTATATTTCACTTAATTGTCAACACAGAGTAAAACGTGCATTCTCTGTTCCATTTCAGAGCGATGGTCGGCAACCTGGGGATGCTGGATGAGTCTGAGCCACTATGAGGACGGCTGTGTGGGAATCAGTAACAACAGGATTGTGAGTGTCTCACCAGACAGAGGCGATGCTTTCCAGGAGGCCCTCCTGTGAATCTCCCCGAAACACCCATGCCTCCTGCTCCTGGTGGGAAAACTAGGATGGAACACACACACACTGCTCTGCAAAGAGTCACAGGAACAACCGCCTCTGCAGCTGCTCATTCACACACAAAGACACGCATACCACTGTTGCCATCACTACTCTGACCTGACAGAGGAAGAACACCGGAAGGTTCCGGAATACATTTTCCAGGATGTTTGTGAATTTCCGGCGGATCCGCAAGTGCCAGTGCGTGCAATTGATGACCACGTGCCTGGTGCTGTCGGTGGTGATGTTATGCTGGGAGCAGCTGGACAGTGGCGTGGTGAGCCACATCTACTCCTACTCTTACCGCTCTTACCTGGTCAACAGCTACACTTTCATCAACAAGAGCTTCACCATCCCACGACAGGAGGCCCACATGTTCAGTAACCACCGCTACCTACTCAACCACCCGTACAAGTGCTCAGGAGAGAAGGACATTTTACTGCTTCTGCTCATCAAGTCCTCCCCGGAGAACTTCGAGAGACGGCGAGCCATACGGTCGACGTGGGGTAACGAGACCTACATTCGCCAAGACCTGGGGGTGACGGTGAAGGTGATGTTTGTGCTGGGCCTTCCCAAGCAGCATGAGACTGCCCAGACGTGGAGGAGGAGGAGCGGAGGCATCCAGGACAACCTTGTCGATGAGGACCGCAGGCATGGCGACTTGGTCCAGCAGGACTTTGTGGACACGTTCCACAACCTCACCCTCAAGCTTCTGCTACAGTTCCGCTGGGCTCATTTCTACTGCCCGCATGCCCGCTTCCTCATGACGGCTGACAACGACATCTTCGTGCACATGCCCAACCTGGTGCTCTACCTGCAGTACATGGACAGGAAGGGCGTGACGGACTTCTGGATCGGTCACGTGCACAGAGGTGCGCCACCGATCCGCCAGAAGGAAAGCAAGTACTACGTCCCGCAAGAGATGTACCCTTGGGCGTCATACCCGGACTACACGGCAGGGGCCGGTTACGTCGTCTCAAGAGACGTGGCGGACAAAATCTACCAGGCCTCATTGACGCTCAATGCCTCGCTGTACATCGACGATGTCTTCATGGGCATCTGTGCCAATGCCATGGGCGTGTCGCCACAGGAACATGTGTACTTCTCAGGCGAAGGCAAGGCGCCCTACCACTTGTGCATCTACGACAAGATGATGACATCGCACGGCCATGTGGCCGACATTTATGAACTCTGGAAAGCCGCCACAAACCCGGAGGTCAAAAGGGTCACATCGGGACTTTTTGGGAGGTTGTACTGCACGGCAGTGAAACTCACCCTTCTGTGCAGACCTTACTTCTTCAACACCTACCCCTGCAAGGCAGCCTTGTTGTAGTACTGTAAACATACTTACTGTGTTTGGTTCAAAACGGAGTGCGGGGTCATTTTGCTTTCATCACTCCCATTATTTGAAAAGACTGAGGAGGGAAGGGGGGGGGAGAAACACATGAGTCATATCTTTTGCTGTAAATGTGGGTTTTACAGTAACCGTCTATCTATATGGATTTACAGTAACCGTCTATCTATATGGTTTTACAGCAACCGTCTATCTATATGGTTTTACAGCAACCATCTATCTATATGGCCGGCAGTGGTCCAGTTCTTGCTAGCTTTACGATGTATTGAATAGTCCCACCTCTCTGGGAGGGCAGAGACTGAATGTGATGAACAGCAGATGCTTCCCAAGGAGATACTGTCCAGACATAATGTTGAAACATGGGATTCTAAGTGAATTTCTGCTCCCACTCCCCATCTCCTCCATTAAACTGATTGAGAGAATGTTTCCCTGGCCTTGAATTCTGTTGATTGTGCAGTTTAAAACTAACTGCGCATGAACACAGTTGGCTCATTGTCTGTCATTTCCCGGTAAGGTTAGCTGAGGTTAACAAGAAGAGACTGTTTATAACTTTTTTTATAACTTAATAACAGTCCATATGGTTGGCCGACAGTATAACTGCAAGCAATCATTTGAAACTGAGGTTAATGAAGTCTTACAAACTCAGCAGTCGTAAGGTGTAAGCTGTCTGGGGTGTAGCAGTACATGAATGTGTAGCCTATGTGTGAGTTATTAGTGGTGAATAGTGACACTGACACACACTGTATAGGCTATCATGTGTGAGTGTATAAGCTATCTATGTTACGAGGTGCAAAATTCCACCTGCAGATTCAAAGTATTATGCATGTCAGCTGATCACTTATTATTAATTAATTGTTCTGTAAATTACATGAGGATGCAGGTGAAATATACAGCTGCTTTCAAGCAATTTCTTCATATTTCATTTGGAAACCCAACCCAAAGCATATAGGCAGCCTTTTCAATCTGTCGCAAAGTAAACAGGAAACAAACAATGGGCTTCCAGGTAGACTGAAATGTGATACAGCTCCAAGCATAAACTATTTTTAGTTCTTCTTTGGGGGGGGGGGGGGGGGGGGGACTCAGACTGGGTCTCATCTTACTGTTGAAATTGAAATTTGGTTGTTCATCAGCAGTTTTTCTCTTGTTTTGTCAGTCATTGACAGTCACTCAATTAGCCGTGTCAGCTACCAATTTTTTTTTTCTTGCCAGTTATCTAAACCTGCAGTAATCATGGCCGAATACCGACCGTGCACGCAGGGCACGTGCCCAGGGGCCATGACCTCCAGGGGGCCCCCATTGATTTTGTTAAGGGTCAGACACACTGAGAAATCTGACTGCTGATGGGTACTTAGCACTTCTGCCCAGAGTGCTGGCAGTTAACTTATTGTTCCTCATATAGAAAACTTTTACCTCTGATTTGCTTCATTTAAATACTCCACGCCACAAGGTGGGAGTAGTTTGTTTTGCTTGTCCCTTCTGTGGCTAATGTTGTTGCTAGCTAGCTAGAATTTGTAGTAAGCTATTGTTGACACTAACCATCTGTCGGCTCCCCACGTGGAGGTTCGTGCTTTCTGATTGGTTCAAAGTCAAATTCTCAGCCACTAACAAGCCTTGTTTTTCTACAGTAGAAACAGCAGGTTTGTCGGTACACAGCAGGGACATCTTTTGTTCTATCAAGAGAAGGAACGGCCTCATAAGTACCTATCGGCAGTCAGATTTTTCAGTCTGTCTACCATTAGTCACTCTCATTCAGATATCATTAACATGGCATAAGTCATGGCAAAATGGGTAGAATTGCAGGAAATTTGCTTTAAAACTGCAAAAATGTCTCTCTGCCCCATAGCAAAATTTGTAGAATTACATGACATTTGTAATAAAATAGCTAACATTTTTCTCCACCACATGGAAAATGTATAGAACTGCAGAAAACTTATTTTAAAACATGCATTTTTCTCTCCGCCGTCAAGAGGGGGGCCACTAAAAAAAATGACCCGCATGGTGGGGCCACAACCAAATCTTGCTTAGGCTAGAGCCGGCCCTGTATAGACTAATTGCGTAACTAATTCACCTTGGAGAAAACAGAACAGCACCAACCCCTTTCATGGGTTTTCACTTCTCCATAGCACCGCATGTTGAGCAGCGGGGGAGTGGGTGAGATGAGAGTGAAACACAAGCCTCATCACACAGCTCTGGGTTGTGTTCCTGTGGACATTCTGTCTGACGGCTGTTGACATAATTTCACTTTTGTTTCAGGCAGTGGGAGTTTTTCGAGGATGTCAAATCAAATCAATGTTTATTGGTCACGTACACATTTTGGCAGATCTTTTCGCAGGTGCAGTGAAATACTTATGTTTTTTAGCTCCAACAGTGCAGCAATATCTAGCAATACAATAATACACACACAATCCAACAGTAAAAAAAATAACAAATTAAGACATATCAGAACGAGCAATATCAGAGTCCAGAATATAACTAAATATACACTGAGTATACCAAGCATTAGGACCACCTTCCTAATATATATGCCCTCAGAATAGCCTCAATTTGTCGGGGCTTGGACTCTACAAAGTGTTGAAAGCGTCCCACAGGGATGCTGGCCCATGTTGACTCCAATGCTTCCCACATCTGTGTCAAGTTGGCTGGATGTCCTTTGGGTGGTGGACCATTCTTGATACACACGGGAAACTGATGAGTGTGAAAAACCCAGCAACGTTCCAGTTCTTGACACAAACCCATACGCCTGGCACTTAATACCATACCCTGTTCAAAGGCACTTAAATATTTTGTCTTGCCCATTCAGCCTCTCGATGGCACACATTACATGTTTCAATTGTCTCAAGGCTTAAAAATCCTCTGTTAACCTGTCTCCTCCCTTCATCTACACTGATTGACATCAATAAGGGATCATAGCTTTCACCTGGACTCACCTGGTCAGTCTATGTCATGGAAAGAGCAGGCGTTCTTAATGTTTTGTACACTCAATGTATATGTACTGTATGTGAATGGTGTGTGTATAGAAAAGGTGTGTACATCAGTAGTTATATAGGATGAGCCATGACTAGAATACAGTATATACACATAAAGTGGGTAAAACAGTATGTAAACATTATTAAAGTGACCAGTGTTCAATGACTATGTACATAGGGCAGCAGTCTCTAAGGTGCCGGGTAGAATACCGGGTGGTAGCCAGCTAGTGACAGTGTCTAAGGCTCAGGGCAGGGTACTGGGCATAGGCCGGCTAGTGATGACTGTTTAACAGTCAGAGGGCTTGGAGACAGAAGCTGTTTTATCAGTCTCTCGTTCCCAGCTTTGATGCATCTCTACTGTCTCCGCCTTCTAGATGGAAACGGGGTGGCTCGGGTGGTTGAGGTCCTTGTCGATCCTCTTGGCCTTCCTTTGACACCGGGTGCTGTCGATGTCCTGGAGGGCAGGCAGTGTGCCCCCGATGGTGCGTTTGGCTGACCACCCTCTGGGGAGCCCTGCGGTTGCGGGCGATGCAGTTGCCGTACCAGGCATTGATACAGCCCGACAGAATACTTTCAATGGTGCATATGTAGAAGATCGTGAGAGTCTTTGGGGCCAAGTCAAATTTCTTCAGCCTGCTGAGGTTGAAGGGGCGCTGTTGCGTGAAGGGACAATTTCAGGTCCTCAGTGACAGTAGCTTAAAAACTGGAGCTCTATTGCTATTGATGTAAGACATTAAAACTGGGCTTTTCGGTCTCCACAATAACAATCGACAATCGTTTTGAGTGAGTGATTTTGTGGCTTGAGTAAGATAAGTGGTTGAAATGTACAAAAATAATGAATAAAAAAAAATGTAACCCTTATATACAATATATTTACAAAAGTATTGCACACCCCTTCAAATAAGTGGATCCGGCTATTTCAGCCACACCCGTTGCTGACAGGTGTATAAAAATCGAGCACACAGTCATGCAATCTCCAAGGACAAACATTGGCAGGAGAATGGCCTTACTGAAGAGCTCAGTGACTTTCAAAGAGTCACAGTCATAGGACGCCACCTTTCCAACAAGTCAGTTCGTTCTTTCTGCCCTGCTAGAGCTGCCCCGGTCATCGCGTGTTATGCCACACAAGCTCACAGAACGGGACCGCCGAGTGCATAAAAATTGTCTGTCCTCGGTTGCAACACTCACTACCGAGTTCCGAACTGCCAGGAAGCAAGGTCAGCACAATAACTATTCGTCGGGAGGTTCATGAAATGAGTTTCCATGGCCGTACACAGATCACCACGCGCAATGCCAAGCGTCAGCTGGAGTGATATAAAGCTTGTCACCATTGGACTCTGGAGCAGTGAAAACACATTCTCTGGAGTGATGAATCATGCTTCATTTTACATTTAAGTCATTTAGCAGACGCTCTTATGGAACTAGGACCTAGCCCGAACCATGAAAGTGCATTCATTATCATACTAGTCCCTCGTGGGAATCGAACCCACAATTCTGCCGTTGCGGGCGCCATGCTCTACCGACTGAGCTACACGATCTGGAAGTCTGACAGATGAATCTGGGTTTGGTGGATGCCAGGAGAACGCTACCTGCCCCAATGCATAGTGCCAACTGTAAAGTTTGGTGGAGGAGGAATAATGGTCTGGGGCTGTTTTTCATGGTTCGGGCTAGGCCCATTAGTTCCAGTGAAGAGAAATCTTAATGCTACAGCATACAGTACAATGACATTCTAGACGATTCTGTGCTTCCAACTTTGTGGCAATAGTTTGGGGAAGGCCCTTTCCTGTTTCAGCATGACAATGCCCCCGTGCACAAAGCAAGGTCCATACAGAAATGGTTTGTCAAGATCGGTGTGGAAGAACTTGACTGGCCTGCAGAGAGCCCTGACCTCAATCCCATCGAACACCTCACAAATGCTCTTGTGGCTGAACGGAAGCACGTCACCGCAGTAATGATCAAACATCTTGTGGAAAGCCTTCCCAGAAGAGTGGTGAGGCTGCTATAGAATTAAAGGGGGGACCAACTCCATATTAATGCCCATGACGAGCAGGTGTCCACATAGTTTTGGTCATGTAGTGTACCACTCCAGCCGACACTTGGCATTGCGCATAGTGGTCTGTGCGCGAAGCTCACGACAAACAGTACTTGTGCTGACGTTGCTTCCAGAGGCCTTTTGGAACTCGGAGGACAGATGATTTTTACTCACTGCTTGCTTCAGCACTTGGCAGTCCGGTTCTGTGAGCTTGTGTGACCTACCACTTCGGGGCTGAGCCGTTGTTGCTCCTAGATGTTTTCACTTCACAATAACAGCACTTACAGTTGCCAGGGCCATTCTAGCAGGGCAGAAATTTGAGAAACTGACTTGTTGGAAAGGTGGCACGTTGAAAGTCCCTGAGCTCTTCAGTACGGGCCATTCTCCTGGCAATGTTTGTCTAAAAAGATTGATTGGCCGTGTGCTTGATTTTATACACCTGTCAGAAATGGGTGCGGCTGAAATAGCCAAATCCACTAATTTGAAGGGGTGTCCACATACTTTTGTATATAGTGTATATCCCTCGCATTTTCCTATTTGTGTGTTTTCTATGCCTGATGGCCCACGACTCATGCTGAAAGAGGTGCGTAGGGATATCTTTGAGATTAGCCGCTCTCCAAACAGGAGGCCTGTTTCCAAGGCAACGCCACAGAGAATAATTCACTCAAATGGTTAAAAGAGGAGTCCAAAACAGGGTCCAACAACCTACCTCCAACGATTCATAGCCACTATACTGCACATTTAGCTTAAACTTTCATTTTGCCCTTGGGTTGCTATTGTAACGTCCTGTTCAGAATGACAAAACTACCCAAACATATTCCTTTTAGTTGGTTATCGCTTCAAGATTGTAGCTTTACAATAATCAACTTCTATTTCCATGTTTCTCTCTAGTGCTCCAGTCCTTTGGAAGACTGGCTTCTCTGCAGGAAAACCAGACCAAGCAGGATCAGACACTCTGAAGTCATCTAAATATCCAATATGAGTTAATAGATTTTTCTTCTCTCCTCCCTCCCAAAGCGTCCCTGCCAGTATAATTGCATTGACTTCTGTGAACGTGGGAGTCAAAGAACAGAGTTGATGTGCTAAAAATAAATGCACATATCATAGCCAATTACGCATTCACTGAGCTGCTCAGTACTCCTGAGGCAGACTATAATTATAACTAACCTGCCTGCCTGCCTCAGACCTATACACATGCAGAGAGATTTGGATAATTGATTCGTATGATACAGTGAGGGAAAAAGTATTTGATCCCCTGCTGATTTTGTACGTTTGCTCACTGACAAAGAAATGATCAGTCTATAATTTTAATGGTAGGTTTATTTGAACAGTGAGAGACAGAATAACAACAACAAAAATAAACTGATTTGCATTTTAATGAGGGAAATAAGTATTTGACCCCCTCTCAATCAGAAAGATTTCTGGCTCCCTGGTGTCTTTTATACAGGTAACGAGCTGAGATTAGGAGCACACTCTTAAAGGGAGTGCTCCTAATCTCAGTTTGTTACCTGTATAAAAGACACCTGTCCACAGAAGCAATCAATCAATCAGATTCCAAACTCTCCACCATGGCCAAGACCAAAGAGCTCTCCAAGGATGTCAGGGACAAGATTGTAGACCTACACAAGGCTGGAATGGGCTACAAGACCATCGCCAAGCAGCTTGGTGAGAAGGTGACAACAGTTGGTGCAATTATTCGCAAATGGAAGAAACACAAAAGAACTGTCAATCTCCCTCGGCCTGGGGCTCCATGCAAAATCTCACCTCGTGGAATCGCAATGATCATGAGAACGGTGAGGAATCAGCCCAGAACTACACGGGAGGATCTTGTCAATGATCTCAAGGCAGCTGGGACCATAGTCACCAAGAAAACAATTGGTAACACACTATGCCGTAAAGGACTGAAATCCTGCAGCGCCCGCAAGGTCCCCCGCTCAAGAAAGCACATATACATGCCCGTCTGAAGTTTGCCAATGAACATCTGAATGATTCAGAGGACAACTGGGTGAAAGTGTTGTGGTCAGATGAGACCAAAATGGAGCTCTATGGCATCAACTCAACTCGACGTGTTTGGAGGAGGAGGAATGCTGCCTATGACCCCAAGAACACCATCCCCACCATCAAACATGGAGGTGGAAACATGCTTTGGGGGTGTTTTTCTGCTAAGGGGACAGGACAACTTCACCGCATCAAAGGGACGATGGACGGGGCCATGAACCGTCAAATCTTGGGTGAGAACCTCCTTCCCTTAGCCAGGGAATTGAAAATGGGTCGTGGATGGGTATTCCAGCATGACAATGACCCAAAACACACGGCCAAGGCAACAAAGGAGTGGCTCAAAAAGAAGCACATTAAGGTCCTGGAGTGGCCTAGCCAGTCTCCAGACCTTAATCCCATAGAAAATATGTGGAGGGAGCTGAAGGTTCGAGTTGCCAAACGTCAGCCTCAAAACCTTAATGACTTGGAGAAGATCTGCAAAGAGGAGTGGGACAAAATCCCTCCTGAGATGTGTGCAAACCTGGTGGCCAACTACAAGAAACGTCTGACCTCTGTGATTGCCAACAAGGGTTTTGCCACCAAGTACTAAGTCATGTTTTGCAGAGGGGTCAAATACTTATTTCCCTCATTAAAATGCAAATCATTTTATAAAATTTTTGACATGCGTTTTTCTGGATTTTTTAAATTATTTTTTTCTCTCACTGTTCAAATAAACCTACCATTCAAATTATAGACTGATCATTTCTTTGTCAGTGGGCAAACGTACAAAATCAGCAGGGATCAAATACTTTTTTCCCTCACTGTATGTGTTAGTTTGTCGATGTCCATCATCTATTTTGTATGATATGTTACGAATTGCAATTCGTACATTAAGTTACTAATTTGCAAGACGTGTATGTTACAAATTCCAATTTGTTGTGGCTAGGCGTGGCTAACTGGTGGCGTGGCTAGCTGGCTAACATTAGCTAGGCTAGGGCTTAAGGTTAGGATTTAGGTTAAAGGTCAGCTAAAAGGATTAGGGTGAGGGTTAGCTAACATGTGAAGTATTTTCAAAGTTGCCAAATAGCACAAATTGTCAGTGATGACATTCTAACATGCAACTTTTGGATTGCTAGATGTTTACGTTATACGCCCGATCAACCACCCTCCAAATGTTTTTGCCTTAATTAACCTTCTGTCTTATATAACCATATCAAATGTAACATATCATACTAACTTGAGTGTCCTGAATTCGAGTATGTCCCAGACTTGAGACCAGTCCGAGTATATCCATAATCTCTGAGTAAACAGTCCATGTAGGCCGTTTCTGTGTTGTTACATACAGATGTGTCTATGCTCCCATATGTAATGCTACTAAAGTATGGCACCTCTAAGTGTGCAAGTACTCAATAGTTATCCATTGACTACTAGTCACTTAGTCAAATCATAAGAGAAACCATTTGTTCACTAAGAGACAATTTTGGAAATCATTAGCTGGCAACTCCACTAGCAGCCTTCTGCAACAATATCCTAATACTCAGTGAGCATCGACATCTACTGTTTGTCCTTGATTGGTGTAATAGGACACACCATAGGTTCTCCACAATATATGCTGGCTTTGATCCACTAGGTGGCAATATTGAGCTACTGAGAAAGGCCTCAGTCCTGTATGGCACAGCAGAAGATGCTGTTCTGACGTGACATGACATTTTTTTTAACTAAGGCTGTAGAGTCCTCTTTAAAATGGGGTCAAAAAGAAACAAAATAACTCAGCGCTCTTTGTATTCACACTGCCCTTGCCTTTGAATGAGTCAACTCTTTTGCCAGTTCACTTCACCTATTTTGTGGACCGAATCCTTTAGAAAGGAATCAAGATCTTTTTCCAACATGCCTCTGAGTTTTTACAAAGTGCAAGACTAGACATTCAATCAGAATGTGTTATCGGACAGCTAGATACACCTACTTACACTTTGGAAGCTAATAGATTGCGTTTAAATTCAAATATGAGACATGAATTGTAATCAGAAGATACTATTAACATGTACATTTTATTGCTAACAGAATAAATAGCAATAGAATAACTACAGAATAAATAATGCCGTAATTATATTGTACACCCAAGGTTGGCTACTGCGCCTTTAAGAGGGAGAATAGATTTCGTATCCTATGTTATGTCACCAAATATGTTGTCTTCTCACACTATTCAAACCCCACAATTAATAAACAGCTTCAGAAGCTCTCTTAGCTTATAAATCACACATTGCAAACAAATAATCTGAACTAAAAACCTTCTGTGCGTCCTTGACAATCGCTAATCAATATCCAAAAAAACAGCACAACCTTCACATCATCTTCTTTCTTTTGTGGCACCAATGTGAGGGGTTATGTCAGGGGAAACGGTGTTGCAGTAGTCTAGTGTGTGGTGCGGGAATCATGACAAGCAAACCTGGGGAGCTTAGTGTTCACGTTGCCCTAAAAAAGGGAACCAGACCCCAATATTTAAGAGAACCAAACTCAGACCACCTCTTGTGATGGTCTCAGTTCGGTTTGCTTCAGGGGCTCTTTTGAGGAGTCTGAGTTCATTTGGCGTGTTCACACTGCACAAAAATGTAAGCGAACCGTTCACAAAAACTGTCTGAAAGGGACCAAGTGTGAAAACATCCTAAGAAGTCATGTTCTCATTGGACAAGATCGCGTATCAACTACACCAGGGGTCTTTAACGCTTACAATACGAGGTCCAGAGCCTGCTGGTGTTCTGTTCTACCTGAATTAATTGCACCCACCTGGTGTCCCATGTCTAAATTAGTCCCTGTTCAGAGGGGAACAATGAAAAACACAGCGGAACTGGCTTCGAGGTCCAGAGTTATTTGAGGGAACTAAACCATTGTAGTGTTCCTCTGCTCAGACATTGCATGCATTAACCAATAGTTGCGTGCGATGTAGTCGGCTGTGCCGTCTGGCACCACATTGCTATAACACAGAGATGGGCAACTCCAGTCCTCAACGGTCTGATTGGTGTCCCTTTTGCCCCAGGTAATACACCTGCCTCCAATAATCAGCTAACCCTGATTTTCAGTTTATAATGCAATTAATTTCAAGCGGAACTGACAGCGTTTGAACTACTTTGCAGATATGAAACAAACAGACAACATAATATCAGTCACAAATATCAAATTTCCAGTTTATACTTCAAAACCAACTTTATAGCTGAGGTTTTAAAAATAGGTTTTATTTTCCTCAAAATTCCACAACGTACAGTAAGGCATTGTTTGCTGAATAGATAGGAATTCAATGCATTATTAATATAATTCAAAAATACATTACTTGGTAGTACAAAAAATATTGCTAACAGGTTGTAAATCACAGACGGCCTGGTACATTGTTTTCTGCCGCCACCCATTCCGGATGCAGTTTCAGTTTCAATGACTCAATATTTGGAACAAAAACGGACGACTGTAAATAAGGTTGGGAATGTCAATACAATCAAACTAGCAAGGGCAATGACCACAAGTCAGTCCTAACGTGTCTAATAGGCTAGCGCACGTGTCAAACAAGGCCCGCGGTCCGATTAGGACACACAAGCGAGTCTAAATGAGTCAAAAGTTTAGTCATTTACTTTATTAAATTACAGCCTGATGAACTCGCATTGGTGAATTCAACTTCAATTGCGCTGCTTTGGTGTGTCCCGTTTTTGTTAGTATTTGGAGTGAATACTGTACTTTTTTGTTTATGGTCGCGGTATATTATGCACATCTGTAAGCATCAACGGCTGGACAAATATGTATATTTTGTTTTATGTTAAAATGCTATATAAAGCATCCTATTGCAACGACCCTGGGTTTATAAGCACGGATATAGACTCTGCCGCACAAGCATGCTTTTGGGGCACAGTCGATAGCGCACTGGACTTCGGCCTAGAAGGTCGAGGGTTCGAGACCTGCGCCCTGCTTGTTTCATTGCATTGGTGTCAGAAGTGATCGGACCTTGCATCCACGACAGTGCGTGTGCTTGGCCGGTGAAGCGAGTTCCTATAATACCCTGACTACACTGCTCACGTCGCGTGCGCTGCAAAATAAATGTAGAAATCTATGTTATTCAATAATTGCACCCGCAGTCAACGAGCGTCTGCGTTGCCAAGGATATAAACAGAGTTGGTTTTTTTTACCTGAAATGCACAAGGTCCTCTACTCCACCAATTAATCCACACATAAACCGGTCAACCGAATCATTTCTAATCATCTCTCATCCTTCCAGGCTTTTTCTTCTCGACTTTATATTGCGATCGGCAACTTTCATAAATTAAGTGCATTACAGCCACTGACCTCGTTCGTCTTCAGTCACCCACGTGTGTATAACCAATGAGGAGATGGCACGTGGGTACCTGCTTCTATAAACCAATGAGATGGGAGAGGCAGGACTTGCAGCGCAATCTGCATCAGAAATAGAACTGACTTCTATTTTGGCAACGCAGACGCTCGTTGGCACGCGCGAGCAGTGGGGGTGCAATAATTGAATAATATAGATTTCAAGATGTATTCATGCGCGAGCGGTGTAGTCAGCATGTAACGACCCTGGGTTTATAAGCACGGATATCGACTCTACCGCACGAGCATGCTTTTGGGGCACAGTCGATAGCGCACTGGACTTCGAGCCAAAAGGTTGAGGGTTCGAGACCTGCTCCATGCTTGTTTCATTAGGCTGGTCGGCTAATTCTGTTCAATATGTGAATCGCGTCGCTGAACTTGAACTGTTAGTCACCACACACAATCCATACCGCAAACACTGTTGCTCATCTCTTAGTTGTCGAATTTATATGGCATCGCTAAAATGGTCAGATAGGCAAGTTCCTATTCAGTTGTCAAAACGTGGGTTGGGATTAGCATACATGCTGCAGAACGATGAGCAGGCTACTATTCCACATAGTTAGCCAGTGCAATTTTGACGGCCAACTAGCTGAAAAAGTTGTAGGTTTATCCAAGGTTCTCATTAGGTTTTAGCTCATCTCGCTTTGGCTAGCATTAGTAGATATTGATGTGCATAGGCAACTGAGAGCCTAACTTTTCATGGTTGTTTGATCAATAGGATTGTGAAGTACCCAAATGTAAGCGGATTTTACATATTTGCGGAAATCCATGCAGGTGTATCCTATGGCGAATGCGTTGTAATTATAAACTCACTACTGCAAATCAGTCCAGTTCAAAGCAAATGGCTTATTTGCATATAGGCCTAGTGTCAGAACACACATAGCCAATCAGACTATGGTGCACAGGTCTGCATAGACCCCGGTGCTGGACAGATCTTTCAATTTACTAGTCAATTGTCCAGATACATTTATTTTTATATTAACTACACAAGACAGCTAAGGACAAATTCTTATTTACAGTGACGTCCTAGGAACAGTGGGTTAACTACCTTGTTCAGGGGCAGAATGACAGATTTTTTTTACCTTGTCAGCTCAGGGATTCAATCTCGCAATCTTCAGGTTACTGGCCTAATGCTCTAACCACTAGCCTAACTACCGCCAACATGGCCGCTTTCCCACTCTATATTACCTTGGAATTTTGACAAATGCTTTGTCATACCCAAAAATGTATTTATGAGAATGTGAAAATGATCGTAAGTGCTCGCGTGTCAGAAAATGCACCAAAAACAAAGTTATTCCTGGGATGTATAGGAACAGGAATTATGCAAAAGCCATCTGCGCCACTTTAAAATCAGCTGTTTGCTAGGGGAAAACTGACAAGACTCAAGCCTCCCTCCCTGATTGTAGCACACCTGATTATATCTAAACAAGGGCTGGATATTAATTGATAAGCTAAAAATCAGGTAGCTAGCTCTGGTATAGATAAACGCATGAAACTGCCCGAGGTCCCCAGGGAGAGGTTTGAGAAGGCAATTCAACTATTTAAACATTAAACAAATGTCAACGCATTGTATAATTTAGTACAGCAAGTTTGGTTTTATTAATACATTCATAGTTTCAGGGAAAATAGCTACACGCTCAAAACGTTGAGTTCTGGAAAACTAAGAGGTAAACTGCATGTGAGCAAAATATGGTAAAACCAAGGACTTGGACAAAGTGATAAAATATAGTACACTTTAACACATTGCATAAAATAGAGGGTTAAATCTATAACAAAAAGTACAGAATTGCAATTACACAGAACATATGTTAGCGTAACATAATTATCAGACTTAATACAGCACTTATACCGTTTTGTCCACAAGAAGATCACTAAACGGTGAAGCACATCTACTACACAAACCTTAGTTGAACACTGAAATAAACCGATGAGAACCATAATGGTACCTGTCGCCAAGGCTTTTGGAGCTCTGACCAACAATCTCTAAAAAGGTTAGAATCTACAACTGTCCACGAGAGACCATCGACGTCGCCTTATCCTACAAATATCCGAAGTCTGATTCAGGCATAGCATTGAGAGAAGTTTACCTCGAACAATAATGTAAGCACAATGCAAGTGTACGACCGCTAGCACCGCGCTACAAATAAATCCTCAAACCACCGGTTCAAATCAGGTCAGCCACGTTCAAAGGCATCTCGTCAACAGTCGTATTGTAAAACGTCTCGATATCCCGAAGGATACGCTTGTCCTCTTCGGTCACAAAGTTAATAGCCACGCCTTTTCTGCCAAAACGGCCACCGCGACCAATTCTGTAGAAATGAGGGGAAACAAATGTCAGGTCCAAGAGCAAACTTTTGCCATTACATTAAAGACTCATACCACAAGGCGTCTATTTCAGACTACATACCGGTGAATATAATTCTCTCGGTTTGTAGGAAGGTCATAGTTTATGACAAGGGAAACCTGCTGCACATCAATTCCTCGAGCCTGGAATATCAACACAAACACTAGTTAAAAGGAAGCAAAGTTGAGGCACCGACATGAATGTCAAAAGCACATTTGATTTTAAATGTAGTCTGACATTAACAGATTCCTACAGCGAGAGAAACCCGTGGTGGAGAACAGACCTTTCATCTCCCAAAAGGTATTAGTGCTAAGCCATAAAAGGGCCCGTCGCAGAGAAAAACCCTTGGGGTTGCATTTGGGGATAACGCAACATGTACCCATGTTAAATCATCACTAATGACAGATCAGTGATATTCTAGCCTCACCAGTAAGTCAGTAGTGATGAGCACTCTGCTGGAGCCAGACCTGAACTCCCTCATGATCACATCCCTTTCCTTCTGATCCATGTCTCCATGCTAAAAAAAAAAAAAGTATAATTTTAAAACATGTTCATTCAACCTGAACTTTATAATACAACTGTCCATTCCATTAGCAATGTTTTCTGGTGGTCTTACAAGAGCAGAGACAGTAAAGTCCCTCGCGTGCATCTTTTCTGTCAGCCAGTCAACCTTCCTCCTGGTGTTGAGGAAGATGACTGCCTGAGTGATTGTCAGAGTCTCGTACAGGTCGCACAGCGTGTCCAACTTCCACTCCTGGAAGAAACAGGAAGGGTACAACTTATTTTACTGAGCAGGCCTGGCTAGCCTTATGACAAATTATTTCTAAATGGAACATTAGATTGTAGCACAGAATCTTGAAACATAAGACACCGGACAGTAAGCGGTCCACCCTAGTCTCATTTGCGACACCGCCTTCACTTTTCTTGCTTGGTGTACCCATACTCGCATGCCTGCAAGGGTCAAGCCCAGAGGCTACACCCCCACAATTTTAGCAGGGTGCTTTAAAAAAAAAAGGGAAACACTATACACACTTGGTTGGACTACAGGAACTCAATATTTGCAACTGAATAAATGTGGAGCCATGGCGTTGGTGAACACAACCCACCTCGCGCTCTACATTGATGTAGAACTGCTTGATACCCTCCAGGGTAAGCTCCTCCTTCTTCACCAGGATGCGAATGGGCTCTCGCATGAACTTCTTGGTCACCTCCAGGACATCCGCAGGCATGGTAGCAGAGAGGAGGACCACCTGTGGAGATACCGGAGAAACACTTGTTGCCCTGTGAACTGGAGAAATGCACATGTCATCCAAAGTTGCTGATTCATTGTTGCACTGGGCCAGGAGAGAGAAGTTAACGAATATTAAGAACGAGGTTAGACCACGACGCATTTCCAGCACAGCGCGAAGTGCTCTCCTTCCACGCAATACTTTGCTAGCTTTATTGCATAAACCAAGCTAACCAGTTACTTTATGTGGAAGTGGGGTGACTAGGGAAAACAACCCCATATGATTGCCTTGTGAATACAAGGTCACAGGTTCAGCTCCTATGCTCTTCAGCAAAGAATGCTAAATAGTTGTGTATACTTGCACAACATTTTACTGAGTTACTGTACAAAAATGCAACATGTAAAGTGTTGGTCCCATGTTTCATGAGCTGAAATAAGACCCCAGAAAAAAATCCTAACCAAAAATTATTATATATATATATACATTTAATTAATTATAATTTTTGGTTAGGATTTTTGTGAGAATTTCTTCTTTGCCAAGATAATCCATCCACGTGTAGCATTTCAAGAAGCTGATTAAACAGCATGATCATTACACAGATGCACCTTGTGCTGGGGACAATAAAATGTGCAGTGGACACAATACTACAGATGTCTCAAGTTGAGGGAGAGTGCAACTGGCATGCAAACTGCAGGAATGTTCACCAGAGCTGTTTGAGATTTTAATGCATCTACCATAAGCCACCTCGAACAGTTTGAGAATTTGGCAGTACAGCCAACCGGCCTCACAACCGCAGGCCATGTGTAACCGCGCCAGCCTAGGTCCTCCACATCCAGCTTAAGTCACCTGCGGGATCGTCTGAGACCAGCCACCTGGACAGCTGATGAAACTGAGTATCTGTCTGTAATAAACACCCTTGTGGGGAAAAACTAATTCTGATTGACTGAGCCTGGCTACTAAGAGGCTGGGCAAGGCTAATAAGTGGGTGGGCCTATGGCTGCGCCCCTGCCCAATCGTGAAATTCATAGATTACTGCCATTTGCCTCATACAGCGCAACACATCTTCGCATAGAGTTGATCAGGCTGTTGATTGTTGTGGAATGTTTTCCACTCCTCTTAAATGGCTGTGGGAAGTTGCTGAATAACGTCGATCCAGAGCATCCCTAATATTATCGATGGGTGACATGTCTGGTGAGTATGCAGGCCATGGTCCTGGGAAATGTTCAGCTTCCAGGAATTGTGTACAGATCCATCCGGCATAGGGCCGTGCATTATGCTGAAACATGAGGTTATGGCAGTGGATTAAATGGCACGACAATGGGCCTCAGGATCATATCACCGTCTCTGCATTCAAATTGCCATTGATCAAATGCTAATGTGCTCACAGCTTATTCCTGCCCATACCATAACCCCACCACCATGGGCCACGCTTCACAACGTTAACTTCAGCAAACAACTTGCCCACACGACAGCATACAGTGTGCTCGGTACTGTTGAAACACTCATCTGTGAAGAACACACCTCTCCAGTGTGCCAGTGGCCATCGCAGGTGAGCATTTTCCCACAAGTCGGTTACGACGCCAAACTGCAGTCAGGTCAAGACCCTGGTGAGGACGACCATGCAGATGAGCTTCCCTGAGACTGAGTAGAAATTCATCACCTGCGGTATCATCTGAGACAGAAATAGAATGAAATAGGCATTCTATTTTTGCTCCATTATAGTGGCAACTACAGAAAATGTCAATCAAGTGCACAAGGCTACATGTGTGCAAAAATAACGTTCACTGAATAAAAATGTAATAATCCCCCTTCCCTCACGTGTTACTGGCAAGTTCAACACAACAAAAGCAATATCTTTGGGCTACACTGCACATTATTACATTTTCCACAGGCCAAGTGTACATCGGTTCTACAATGTGCCAGCAGAGCATGAGACCCTTTGTTGGCATACTCCTTTTTATCCACTGGATTGATAAAGTGAACAAGAGAGAAAGTGTGTGGTGTTCCTTTCACCTCTAGTGGCATCTAGCTTAAGCCAGGCCCAGCTACACTTGATCCCTGAATCCACTTGTTTAACAACTAACACCTCATTTTTTACCCAATTCATTCTGAAAATTAACCACATACCGTAGAGGGAAAACAATAATTCATAGATAAACTAACATTTCACAGATTGGAACAGGAACGGCAAGGAGTCGTAAACCACTTAATACTAGAGCGAATTGGTTAGGTTACTAATGTTAGCTAGCGGTCCGACTTTATTAGCCAGCTAATTTTCACATCATAAAGTTAATTATTTGATCACCTAAATTGCTCAACATTTCTCTGGCTAGCTAATGGAGAAGTCAATCCAGCTAGCAAGATACTTAACAACGCTAACAATTCTTGTTCCACCACACGCGCTCCCTCACCTCAAACGCCAGTGTTTTTCGGTCACAGCTCATGAAGTAAGCTTCATCACCTTCCCACCCCCGTGGTCAGGCTTCTCACCTACCTCTTCGTTACCGTTCAGGGGACGCGCTGCTCTAACTGGCAAACTGCCTTTCCACTCTCCGCTGTCTTTCCAGAGCGCACAGCTGATGCTGTAGCTAGCAAGTTGGTTGTCTCTTCAGTCACGTGAACAATTGGCTGAGCCTTTTTTCATCTGATCTACACAGATCACGTAGGCGACTCATTTTGGATTCAAAACGGTACATGTCGCTGAAAGGTGACTAGTTTGCATCCCTGTTAATAAGCTTCTTGATATGCCGCACCTGTCAGGTGGATGGATCATCTTGGCAAAGGAGAAATGCTCACTAACAGGGATGTAAACAAATTTGTGCACCAAATTTGAGACATAAGCTTTTAGTATGGTCATTTTCTGGGATCTTTTAATTTCAGCTCATGAAACCAACACTTCACGTGTGTGTATGTATATAAATATGTGTTCCGTGTGTGTGTATATAAAGAAAAGAGACCTACTTGAATGTTTGTGCTCAGTTTCTGAAAGATCTCATAGATCTGATCCTTAAAACCGCGACTCAGCATCTCATCAGCTTCGTCCAGGACAAACATCTTGATGCATTTTGGAGCTATAATATAGTAGACAAAACTGCAATTTAGCACGTGTATTGTGATCAACAAGCTAGGAAGGCCTCTAAAGAATACCAATGGACGAGAGAAATGAGTTGGTCAGATGGCAGATACTTACACTGATGAGTACTTACACAGGTATCTCCTGTTAAGCATGTCAAACACCCGGCCTGGAGTCCCAACCACTATGTGGGGGGCCTCGGCCGTCAGCTTCTGCATCTCGTTGCGGACATTGGTGCCCCCAATGCAGGCGTGGCAGGCAGCCCCCATGTAGTCTCCCAGAGCCAGAATCACCTTCTGGATCTGAAACGAGTCAAAATGTTTAATGGTGATTTACTCTTGGCATCAATGCATTATATTGACTTGAGGGTTTCTTGAGTGATCAGTATAGAAATGTGTCACCATTATCAGGTCTGTCCCGAAAGATGAAATGCCATCATTTCACTCAACCCTCGTTACAGAAGGGAACTGAAACCCCCCCATAACAAGTGGTGTGCAAGGAGTCAGGTCAACTTTCAGAGCAATGCAGCCATGGACAGAGACTACACCGATCCTAAGAGATCCATCACCTCCTTTAGTCCAATTTGTTGATTTTGCATGAAGGAAGGAAGGGGGGAAAATATAAATACCTTTTTGTTTGTGACTTAATATGCCGCCTTGGTCTGATACACACTTAAGTTTATCCTGACCTCAGGTACAGCATACCTGCTGAGCCAGCTCCCTGGTGGGGGCCAGTACCAAAGCCTGGGTCTCTTTCTGCTCCATGTCCAGCTGCTGCAAAATAGAGATGGCAAACGTGGCAGTCTTGCCAGTCCCTGACTGGGCTTGGGCAATGACATCGTAGCCTGGGTGGGGGGGGGTGAGAGCAAAAGGGTTTCATGATCAGAATGCAAATTAAGTCCTCATTCACTTGAGTGATCAGTAAGACTAAAAAGTAGTTCTCTACTGCAGTCCCAAAAGATGGTATGCCATCATTTCAATGAATAACAGGATGTTTAACTTTCATTCATTGGTATAAACAAACCATTGATTTACATACCTTTGATACAAGGAATGATTGCCCTCTGTTGAATGGCCGATGGCTTCTCAAAACCATACGCATAAATACCCCTAAGGAGTGTCTCCTTCAGGGCCATGTCATCAAAGTTGTCTGTAATCTCATTCCAGTTGCTCTGCACAATGACATTAGTATTTAGTTTACGGTGTTCAAATTATAAAGATGACAAAAGTAGTTGATTAGTGAGTCAACTGCAGGCCTATGCTTGAGGTTGAGTGATCAGTATAAAAAGTAGTCACCATTATCAGGTCTGTCCCGAAAGATGAAATGCCATCATTTCACTCAACCCTTGGTGAAGGGAACTGAAATCCCCTTTAACAAGTGATGTGCAAGGAGTCAGGTAAACTTTCAGACCAATGCAGTCACGGACAGATTACACCAATAATCTGAGATCCATCATTTATTTTAACCAAACTCGTTTGGATTTAGCAAGGAGTGAGTTGAAAACGTACCTCGATGACACCATCAGGCTCCATCCCCTCTGGCCCTGCGTCATGCTCACGATCTCTTGAGCTATAGGTGAAAATAAGGGGCAGAGTCAGACAAACGGAGCAACCAAAACATTCAGATTAACCAGAATATGGTTATTGGGACAGGGTTGGTGAATAAATTACAGGAAAATCCACATCAGCCAAGTTTAACATGAAAGTGTGATGAGTAAAATACTGTCGACTTGATTGGTTTGTCTTGCACGTGTCAACATCCCGATGGGGCAAAAGTTATGTAATGTTAGCTAACTAATCTTCGTTGGGGCTGATAAGCCTATGAAATTCAATAAGATCAACAAAGTTTCCCCCCCTTCTATTCCTGCGACCAACTCAGTCAGTGCGTGGCAATGTTTGCAAGCTGACTAGCTAACGTCTGCCAACTACCTAGATCATTTAGCCAAACTAGCTGGAATCAAAGCCATAAATTGATTACTCTAGTCTGGCTGAAACTTAGGTCAACCTAGGCTGGAACTAGGCCGTGGATGACACCATCTGACGTTATCTAGCTGGTTTTAGTGGTAAACATCACATTTACTGACTGTAGGAATGTCAAAATTGTGTCTAGATAATAAAATTGTATATTTTTCTGCATATTCTTTGCTTCAGTCAAACATGAGGCGGACGTGAACTACCATCTTGACAGAACACTAACGTGGCTAGCAACGTTAAATAACATTTAGCTAGCAGGCTAATGCCAATGGGGTCCGGCGTTGTAAACAACCTAGCTAGCTAGTTTCCTACGAATAGCTAGCTACAAGATGAATGGAAAATGCATGTCATTTTAATTTGACGCCAGGAAACAAGGCTTTACCTGTTGTAATCAGGAGAATCGCTAGACATGATCAGTTCAAACTTCAACATGCGACTGGAAAAGATCTACAGCGAGGAGGACAAGCGATTTTATACGGCCGGACTATTTTCACTGCTATGTAAAGAGTCAATCGGGTCATTTTTCGGGACAGACAAGACATTCTCCACACAAAGACAATATTTTTAATACACGAATATTTATGTTTTATGTGTTAATACTGTGACGCTGCGTTCTACAAAGCGAAAACAACAAAATATGTAGACTATATTTTATAGCGGAAGGATATTGCAGCATAAGTTGCATGTGTTTGGGTTACTACGGCGTTCTCATCGTGTCAAAATGTATGGCAAGCTAAATTCTATGGGAAATTTACTCAAAATGGTGCATGCACCTTTGCCAAGACAACATATCAACTTTATGAAATAATTTCTAACCTCAGTCTCCTCTGTTCCTCATTTCTGATGTATAGTAACGCCCTGTTTTACCACTCATACATTTGGAATGTTTTGTATTATTTTCTAACTAGATTTATAACCTTCCCAGGCCAGGCCCATGAAAAAAATGTATACATGTTTTTGTTGTTGTGTAATGTAAAGCATTCAAATCAATGAATTCCCTCCCAGAAATGTATGTCATTATCAATCTCACAACTAAAACCCCAACTACAAAGTCTTGCATTTGATAGCTAAATACAGTATTTCACTTGTGTAAACCCTGCAGGTGCAAACACAGCTCACAATTCGAGGGAGATAGAACGTTTTTGTAATGTTCACCTGTTTGAGTGTCATTTTTTTTTTTCATTGGTTAGGGGAACATTCTATCTATGTTAGCAAAAGCCTGAGAACTTAAAAAAAATATATATATATATGTTTTGGTGTTAATGTTAGGAGAACATTCCCCTAATGTCTAGCAGAACATGGTTGCAATGTTCTCCAAATATACAACAAATGTTCTAGATGGGTTTTATGGGGTGTTTTAAGAACATTCATGTGTACCGTCTTCTGAGGGCTAGGAGAATATTCCATCAACGTTCCATCAAAAGTACACAGAACATGGTTGCCATGTTCTTAGAATATACACTGAACAAAAATATGAATGCAAAATGCAACAATTTCAAAGATTCTACTGAGTTATAGTTTATATAAGGAAATCAGTTAATTTAAATAAATAAATTAGGACCTAATCTATGGATGCTCGAAGGGTGATATGTCTGGTGAGTATGCAGGCCATGGGAGAACTGGGACATTTTCAGCTTCCAGAAATTGTGTACAGATCCTTGTGACATGGGGTTGTGCATTATCATGCTGAAACATAAGTTGATGGCGGCGGATGAATGGCAAGACAATGGGCCTCAGGATCTCATCATGGTATCTCTATGCATTGAAATTGTTTTTGTTGTCCATAGATTATGCCTGCCCATACCATAACCCCACTGCCACCATGGGGCAGTCTGTTCACAATGTTGACATCAGCAAACCACTTTCCCACACAACGCCATACACGTGGTCTGCGTGTAACCAATGTGGGGAATCACCAATATAACCCTGTTATATGCGGTTGTGAGGCCGGCTGGACATACTGCCAAATCCTCTAAAAACACTCTGAAGGCGGCTTATGGTAAAAAAATAAAAATAACATTGAATTCTCTGGTAACAGCTCTGGTGGAGATTCGAGGAGTCAGCATGACAATTGCACACTCCCTCAAAACTTGTGACATAACTGCACTTTTTAAAATGTTATTATAATTTTACCTTCATTTAACTAGGCAAGTCAGTTAAGAACACATTTTTATTTACAATCACAGCCTACCCAGGCGACGCTGGGGCAATTGTGCACCGCCCTATGAGACTCCCAATCACGGCCAGATGTGATACAGCCTGGATTCAAACCAAGGACTGTAGTGACACCTCTTGCACTGAGATGCAGTGCCTTAGACCGCTGCGCCACTTGGGATAAACATGAAAGGTGGTTATCGAGGAGGGGAAGAGACTTCTGTTTACCTACTAATGAATTGACACACTCCTCGACCACTTATCGGTTTCTGGGTCATGGAGGAGAAAGGACGGAGGAGAGAGAACAGAGGACGGTAAAGTCTACACCTGTTGTATTCGGAGCATGTGACAAATACATTTTGATTGATTTGATTTAAGGCCAGGCAACACACCCTCATAATCCCTCACCCTCCTTAATATTTTACCAGTTGAATGTAGACACAAATATAACACTTTATTGTACTAAAATATTTCTGAAATATTGTATAAAAATATGCAAATGAGGCAATATTTCATTAAATATGTGCATATTTATTGCACAAATACATTTTTGGTTTTATTATGTTAAGACACTCCAGGACCAGACCTGTCCGGAGCAGATTGTGGATAAATACTTTTTTCATCTTTCTATCTGTAAAACACTAAAGATTTTTCCAAAGAAAATGTTATCTAGAATAAAAAATGGACAACATATCAACAATTCCCGCTAAGGATAACGACACAAAATTTGGTGAATGCAGGTGCTTCAGGAGCTGAGAAAAATTATTTGGCGTGTGGGAAGAGTCTGACTTTCGGGGAAATGGCAGTTAAAGACAAGTACACTGAATTTAGACTACCAAACAACAAACGCCTATTTAGACCCAATCACCATCTCTTCAAAGTAATTTATTAAATATAGGCCTAGTGCAGTTTGTAACACTCTATGAAATTGCCTTTTTTTTTTAAAGTGATTGATGTGCAGTGCCTTCAGAAAGTATTCATCCCCCTTGACTTATTCCACATTTTGTTGTGTTACAGACTGAATTCAAAATGGATTAAATTTATTCTACACATACACCATTTTTGGAATGTTCGAAATGTATTGTAAAATGAAATACAGAAATATCTCATTTACATATGTTTTCACACCCCTGAGTCAATACTTTGTAGAAACACCTTTGGCAGCGATTACAGCTGTGAGTCTTTCTGGGTAAAGTCTCTAAGAGCTTTCCACACCTGGATTGTGCAACATTTGGCCATTTATTATTTGCAAAACTCTTCAAGCTCTGTCAAATTGGTTGTTGATCATTGCTTGACAACCATTTTAAGGTATTGCCATAGATTTTCAAGTACGGTTGTCGCAAAAGTTTTGAGAATGACACAAATATTAATTTCCACAAAGTTTGCTGCTTCAGTGTCTTTAGATATTATGTCAGATGTTACTATGAAATACTGAAGTATAATTACAAGCATTTCATAAGTGTCAAAGGCTTTTATTGACAATTACATGAAGTTGATGCAAAGAGTCAATATTTACAGTGTTGACCCTTCTTTTTCAAGACCTCTGCAATCCGCCCTGGCATGCTGTCAATTAACTTCTGGGCCACCTCCTGACTGATGGCAGTCCATTCTTGCATAATCAATGCTTGGTGTTTGTCAGAATTTGTGGGTTTTTGTTTGTCCACCCGCCTCTTGAGGATTGACCACAAGTTCTCAATGGGATTAAGGTCTGGGGAGTTTCCAGGCCATGGACACCAAATTATCGATGTTTTGACTTGCTTAAACAAATGTGGTTTCTACTGACAATTGAGATTTACAAACTATGGCAATAGGCGGACGACAAGCGGATAAGAGGCAATCCGTAATTTCGATTAAGACATTAATGAGCGAGTTAGGATGGATGTAGTCAATATAACTATTTGTTCAGCACTTTTGAAATGTACAGCAACAGAATTCAGAATATGGGCCATTCTTACAGTGTTCTCCCTGTACACCAAGTCAGAACCGTAGGATAAATAAAGGGGGCATATGAGCAGACAATGAAAGCTCTTACAATATTCAATGATTACGTTTCTTAAAAACAGGTTATAGGCTACATGTGGACCACATGTAGCCTATAACCTACATGGTCTAAGATTAAGGTCTAAGATTAAGGTTCTCTTTCCTAGTTTAAAATGATAAACATTCAGCATTGGGCCATGCTGTCAATAAAAAATGATTTGTGCCACGAAAAAAATCGGAACTGCAAAAGCTGACTTGAATGATGGGTTTCCACTGTGTACAATGATTTGGAGTGTAGAAATACTCCTGAGTAGAATGGTCCACCATTTCACTGCGACACAACGTACAGAAAATTGTGTACAGTCCAATAAATGATAAGATTACACACACAAAACATGTGTTGATAATTTAGTCTTGAAAAAAAACACACATTTTATAGAAATATTTTTAATCATGATTTGTATGATAACTATTGTAAAATATATCGACAATGGTCCCCATTTCCCATAATAATTAATTTACAAAGTTAACAGAACGAGACTTTCTACAAAATATATATATTTCTTAGGGTGCGTTCGTGAAATCGCTCTGGCTATCTACTCCTATTTCAGAGCACTCTCGTCTGAGTGTGCCAGAGCGCAGAAAAACGGATGAAGTTACGAACGCTCAATATGACCGGTGTAACAAAACGTCATTAAACTGTTGACAGCAGCAGTTACATGCGAGTTAAGTATGCTATGCCGAGTAAAATTGTCAGAGTGAGTTCTCTTACTTGTGTCTGTAAATTTCTAGCTAGCTAGCCAACTTTAGCTTGGATGCTTGACTGCCGTTGTGAGGTCAGAACGCTCGGATCAACCCTACTCCTCGGCCAGAGGGTCCAGTGTACGCTCCGAGAGCGAAACGCTCTGAATATATGAACGCCCAGATCTCAGGCAGGCATTCCAAAGTGAATTTACGAACACACCATTATTCTGAAGGATTGCAAAAATCCGTGACCCGGAAGAGTTTAGCTAGTTTTTATTGCCTGCTTCACAGCGGTGGGAAAACGGGAGTCGGGCAATTACAAACATGGTGAGGAATATGTTCTGTTTATTTCGTTTTGGTGTCTATTTGTAGTTATCCCCTCCTTAGTTTATCAAATTAACACCATGAACACTGAATTTAAACACACTTGCGTAAACGGTTATCTGTTACCTTTGTTTTTCATCCTAAACACTGCTAACGTTAGCTGGCTAGTTTTTTAGCAACTCGGCTGGTTTTCGGTTCATTGTCATTGAACAACCAGGCTAGCTAGCGTGTCAATAATGCAGCATAGCTAGGTTGTCAGACCGCTATAGCCAACAACATGTACTAGACAGTCAATTTAGCAATCTAACTTTGCTAAAGAAGCCGGCCAATCTCCGCTAGCTTGTCGTTAAAATGAACATATATGCGCCGTCGCGGATCATAGCTTTGAGTAGGCCTGTTTGTTTTGCCTATAAACGCCTTGGCTAAGTAGTGCATACTGGATTAGAATGTGCGAATGGTACAATAACTTAATTGTTGTGCTCTGTATGTCATGGATACAATTTAATGCACCCAAACCTCGCATGCATGGTCGACTAAGCAGTTTTACGTTATGTTGAGTAGATACCTAGAGGAAAGTCATTACACAACTAAATAACTTTTCAAACGGACCTCCATGGCTATAAGCAAGCTATTACAACATGCATTCAAGATTATTATTGACAAGATACCATCAGAAGAAGTGTGCAATGGATGCATGTATTGTTAGGTTTGCAGACTGCTGCCAGGAATGGCATTTCTCCCTAAGGCTATACAGTTTTGAAAGTTCTCACAATTCTGAGCCTGAGTAGAGCTATACTTCAGGGAGTCATTTGGAAAATGCGCAGGTGTTAAAATGAATGGTTTTAGTTTTGACAAAGCATTGTCAGAATGAAAGCTACAGGTTGTGCCTTTTAACCTGCATACTCCATATTGTTTGTCCTGAAAATGTCTCTTTACACAGAACAAGCTGAAGTCCTCACAGAAGGATAAAGTTCGACAGTTCATGATCTTCACACAATCGAATGAGAAGACTGCATTGACCTGTCTGTCACAGAATGACTGGAAACTAGATGTCGCCACAGACAACTTTTTCCAAAATCCAGACCTCTACCATTCAAATCTAAAAGGAGCATTAGACAAGAAAAAGTTAGAACAGCTCTACAACAGATACAGAGGTAAGTGTCATAACTCAAGGTTGTCAAGGTTTTAAGACAGTAAAAACAACAGCAGTATTACTGACTGTAAAAATAAAAACTGCTGTATGCCATGCATGCTGTTGCTCACAGTGACGAAAGTATTAATTGAACCCACCCCCTTTATCCTTTACTTAGACCCACAAGATGACAACAAGATCGGTATAGATGGCATCCAGCAGTTCTGTGACGATTTGGGCCTGGACCCGGCCAGTATTAGTGTGCTCCTCATTGCCTGGAAGTTCCGGGCAGCAACACAGTGCGAGTTCTCCAGACAGGAGTTCATGGACGGGATGGCAGAACAAGGGTGAGGACTGGCTTTGCAAGAGATAGGTTTCACTTTATTTCTGTGTCCAGTTTGACTGACTCTAAGTGACATGTTTTTGTGTTACCTGATTTCATCATGTAACTATAGTGATGATGGATGGCAATTTCCTCTATCAGCCGTTTAGTTGTGTAACAGAATGTAGGCTAAGCTCGTTCTCCACATCAGGTAGGCTAACACTTAAACTTGTAATTGGTGTTAAGGCTTATTTTGTTCTCCTCAGGTGTGACAGTATAGAGAAACTAAAAGCCCAACTACCAAAAATGGAGCAAGAGTTAAAGGACCAAGGGAAATTTAAGGACTTTTACCAATTTACATTTAACTTTGCAAAGAATCCTGGCCAGAAAGGTTTGGGTAAGCAATCAATTTTGACTTTCCTGATCTATTTTCATAGTCTACTCTGCTCCTTGGACTTGGATTTCTCTCAGACATGTGCTCATTGTTGTGCATTTTCTAGACTTAGAAATGGCAATTGCGTATTGGAATTTAGTACTGGCTGGAAGATTCAAATTCCTGGACCTGTGGAATACATTTTTAGTGGTAAGTTATTTATTTTCACTTAATTGAATACACTTTATTGGTCCCCAGAGGGGAAATTGAATGGTGGGTTTGCTTCAGTTGAAGGCTTCAATAAGCCTGTAGGACGATAAATGGAGATTAGTTGTTTCTCTTGATGCTAATTTGGATGTTTTCCTCTACTTCCCCTGCAGGAGCACCATAAACGATCAATCCCTAAGGACACCTGGAACCTCTTGTTAGACTTCAGCACAATGATAACTGATGACATGTCCAATTATGACGAGGAAGGTTTGTGTTTTTTTTTTTTTTTTTAATACTAAACTATAGCTATCCATTGCCTCCGGTCAGGTGCATGACAATGGAATCGGTTGTGAATAGAACAATATGGAGCCAGCCCACTTGTTGCCTCTTCCAATAACCACTAGATATTAAAGGTTATGTTTTCTTTCTTAACCCAGCATCTTTTGTGCTTCCATTTTTAAGATAAAGCAAGTTTCATTTTAAGCATGAAACATTAGTGAGAATATTGCCTAGCCAATGTTCTACCTCATGGGTCTAATAGAGACATTTCATTGTTTTTCTGTCATTTATGTCTCTTCCCTCCAAGGAGCGTGGCCAGTCCTCATTGATGATTTTGTGGAGTTTGCGCGGCCGCACATCGGTACCAAAAGCACAGCAGTCTAGGTTCCCAAACTCGGAACGTCCATACGTTTGTTTATACAAAAAACACAACCAAGGCGGTGAAACGGAGCACAGGGGACTGCACTGAGCTGAGATCTATGTTGCCTTTTCCAACCCTCAGGACTGAGATGTTTTACACAAAGACTATAAAGAAGGCATGTCTCCTCGTCGGTCGTCTTGTGGTGGTTTGGGCTTTTATCTTTAGTATGGGGCTTTTTTGTGTCGACTCTAGCCTCCTGGAGAGGAGTCGCCATCCTGGACCTTACAGTTCCTGTCCCAGTGTTTGTTGACGCGGTCAAGGTTCGCGTGAAACAAACCAACACCCCGAAAAGACATACAATTGTATCGTATTCTAAATACAAGGGTCCGTGAGGGACTGTCATTCTTTAAATATGAAATAGAATTTTAATACTTTGTGTGCATTCCTGCAATGAATTTTGTTTTATGAGAAATTTGTGTGACTGACCAGTACAAAAACATTGATTGTAATATTATTTTTTTGGTTTTAAGCGTAATGCTTTTCAATACACATGTATAAGGTAATAAAATGTTTCAATTTGGTATCTCTTTAATGTGTCCAAGGCGCTTTGTGTGTTGATGATGCACACTTGTCTGTCATTTGTCTATGCAAAAGTTTATACCCGAAAGTTGCATTTCATATGAACTTGTCTGGCATATACTGAAAGGATGTACTATTCTTCCAATTTGGGGGGGGGGGGGTTATATATATAATTATTATATATTTTTTTCGTTCCAAAATATTCCCACTCATTATAGAGAGCTATGTGATCGTGTACTAAGAAAGGTTTGAAATTGTTTGTCAAATATTTCATCTGTGTGGGCTTCTTGCTGTCAATTTTCATTCTACAAATGAGTGATTATATTCCGTTGACACCAGGTAGGATGCGGCCATGGACTCGATGTTCAACGCCAAATCCTGGTTCTGCCATCAGCATGACGCAACAGGGTCGGGAATTAGTCGGACTAGGTGATGTTTCTCCACTCAAGTGTTGGTACTCGCGTGCCCACTGAAGCCGCTTTTGTTCTTAGCTGATAGGAGTGGAACCAGATGTGGTCGTCTGCGGCAGTAGCCCATCCGTGACAATGACCGACAAGTCCGTTCTGCACACCACTGTTGTACTGTGCAATTATTTACCTGTTTGTGGCCCACCTGTTAGCTTGCATGATTCTTGCCATTCTCCTTCGACCTCTCAACGAGCAGTGGCGTGTATTCATGAATGCCAAGGGAAGCCAGGCCTCCCCCCAAAAAGTATCTTTCGTCTCAGTGTTTCATAATTTTCCTGAAATTCGTAAGAGGCTGAATGTATCTCACAGGAGAAAGCATCCGAGCGAGCGAAACAGCGTCCCACTATCTCTACGTGTAGGCCATCTATCTTATGCTGTCTGATCCAATCGAGTATGACATTGTTGCCGCCCGTAGCATTGAAGGAAAGGGAAGCCAGCGAGCATCTGGCCTCCCTTGACAAAAAAAGTATATAAATGTGCCAATCAGCCTTGAGCTAAACTGAGCGAGCTCAACTGTGAATGGTCCTGGCGCACCAAAGTAAAGTGTCATGGGAAACCAGCTTGGATTTGACGTCACTCCTATCAAACCCATTTACAGCATATATCGATATAAAACAGAATTGTTGCATCTCGTTGTAATGTTGTCCTCTGGTGGCTAGCTAGCTAAAATGGTCCCTTTCCTAAATTAGCCATGGATGGAGATAGGGATTTGGACTTGTGGTTTTACTTAATTCTCTACTGGACAATGATTATAATGCAATTTTGATCCAACCATTAATTCATACATTGTTGTGCCCCTGGCCTGAGAGGATGGAAGTTCAATATGTAGCTAGATGTAGAAGGCTAATGTTAACTAGCTAACGTTGCCCATGAATGGAAGTTAGGTTAGTGAGCAAGCATTTTAGCCAGGTAGCCTAGGACAACAAAAAATAAATCCTTGTACTGTATAACAGAGTGATAGACCGTTTCATCAACATGAACAAGAAGAGGATGGCATTGGCGTTTCTCTACAAGTAAAGTGAGTCATGTTTTTCTACTTGCAGGAGCGCACATAGATAATATTTAGCTTACGTTGGACTAAATTGTTTTTGATATCTTTTAGTTGTCATTGTATTAGACTAAGTAGAGGTGATTTGATGATGCTGGAATAGTGGAGGCAGCTCCTGTTTTCTTTGCAACTTGGAGTAACTCCCTGTGGTTCTAAATCAATAGTTGTTTAGTGGTTGGAAAATGTCAGAAACATTAACTTGCTTGACAATGCTGTAGGTCATGTAACTGTCTGTTACTGTACATTCAATATGCTTCGTGGACTTCATTGGAAAGAGGTTGCTATCTGGTTTTGTGATTAAAAACAAAGGTGTGGTTGAATTTATTCTGCCACCGTGTCTTCTTATTGTCTCGGCCTTTAGGCCTATATATCACAGTTGCAAGGCATATGAATTAACAGGTTATAGATCAAACAAAGAAATTATCACAACACATAGGTTGTAATATGGTTCCCCAGTGATTTCGCCCACGCACCACAACTGTCAACCAGGGGCGAAAATCTGATATCAACTTTGGAGGGGACAATTACATGACATTTTCTCAAGAGCAATTCCTGAGGGGGACACCAAAAGTAGTGCTGTAACACATAGCCTACATTGTAATATGGTAAATGTATATTGAGGAACCAAAGAAATAAGGTGTTTGCCGTACTCCTAACTACCGGTACCCAAAACTACACAACTAATCACAACAGCAATACCATTGCCTTTAACAAATCTTAGTTCAGTCACCAGTTTAAGTTGAGAGTGGGGGTATCCATGGCATTTTCCAATTATGTTCCTATTTTACAAGTCCAAAAAATTGAGAACCTTTCATAATGTTGCCAAACAAAGACTCAACAAACTTACCTGAGACTCCCTGTCTCTGCCAGTCTGTCCCTGCATAGCTGTCCCGAACTCTGCTGTCTGTGTGCCATCTGTTGCCTGCTCTGCCTAATGACATCATTGTGAAACATTTCCATTAGAATTTCATTTCTTTCTTATGAACATTTTATCAACTAGTCTGAGATATTAGGCTACTAGGGTTCTTACTTTGCGTTTTGGTGTACTGAAAAATACTCTGATGTCCGTCTTTTATTTTTCTGCCATTTTTCTACCTGGCTGGCTGGCTGGCTACACACACACACAGTGTGTAGGTTATTTACAGTAGGAGATGGGCTTCTATCATCTTCTATCATTCTATTTGGGCTTCGATCTAAAAGGTAGCTAGCAAATGTGAAACGGATTAAAATGACAAGAGTTGACAGCTGTATGAGTTCACCATTTACACAACATATGCTGCAACCTTTTGTAATTTTAATAGTTTGTTTCATATTGGCTGGCTTCCAACAATAGCTGAATTTGCAAAGCAAGCGAGCACCAATTCAGTTTCAGTGGTGTTTGCTATAATCTTTGCTACCCGGGTTAAATAAAGGTGAAATAAAATAAATAAATAAAAGTTCCCTTGCGACAATTTAGCTTTTGCAACGAGACCATTAAATATATTTAAGACAATGGTAGAAGAGAGTGTAGTTCTGTTCAGTTTGGACTTCAGTTTATCGCTAACCTTATCACAGGGACTTTGAAGCACTAACTTACATCATCTGCATGCTGATCTTGGAATAAATTGACGATAGCAAAGATTCCATCTTTGACGACGCCACATAAATGGAATAGGTACTAGCTAGCTTAATAGTTCATATTTGCGCGCTAGCTCTGCATATTCAGCTAGTGTGTGTGCGCGATTGACTGGATTAACCTTACGTCAGTTACGTTCATTGAGTGCCTTTCAGACAGTAGACACGACCCCTCTGTTACCTTGCCAACTAAGGAACTGGCAGTGGATCAAACCATTGTGAGGCAAAGGGTGGGGGGGTCGCAATCTTTTGAAACTTAAAAACGCGCTATTAAGTGTCTATAATCAGCAGAATTGCTTTCATTGCGTATTATTAATATTATTTAAATTACATAGTTATGTTTCAGTGATATATTGGGGGGGACAAATCATATTTTTCCCAGGATGGGGGGGGGGGTCGTGTCCCCCCCGTCCCCCCCGGGATTTCCGCCCCTGCTGTCAACGAGATGTTTTCACCCACATTCTCTGTAAACCCTAGACACTGTTGTGGGTGAAAAGCCCAGGAGGTCGTCCGTTTCTGAGATACTGAAAACCTCAATGCCTGTCTGCCTGCTTAATATAGCAAGCCACAGCCACATCTGTAGGAGAGAACCATTTTCATGAACTGGGGGGTGTACTTAATATTGACAGTCTCTGCGTTGTCGACAACTCCAATTCGGCTGGGGGCACGGAATATTCTCGTCCTGGCCCATTGTGGATGTAAACTACAGTTTATTAACTAGCATAGGCTACAGTAACGAGTGATGGCAACAGTTAAACAAATAAAACATCTAATGTTTGCTCAATATGTTTGGAGTGTTGACAGTCAACATTGTTGTAATTGGCTTCAATGAGCCTTTACGCATTGCACTTCTCCTAAAAATAAAAAATACTATGTTCCCTCGTCAGTTGTATTGTATGCGTGAGGCACATTCTCAATAAACCAGATATAGCCTAGGTGTACCGTTGACATGGCATTATAGGTCAGAAACATTTTGATAGCCTATGTTTGGAGGAGCGAGTCTTTGGTAACCGAACAAAAGAGGCGCTCTTTGTAAATAGAGATGGATACAAGCCGAATGGCGTATACACTGTAGGTATGCCTATGTGAATTGCGAATAATGTGAAAGTATGTGGCAAAAGCCTCACGAGTAGACCATTTAGAAACCGATATGCTTCTTGGCCAATGCATGGCCAGGATAAGAAAGACACCAGACTCATTGCTGCTGAACCAACTTTCATTATAGTAGGGTAAGGGTAGCCTGCTTAGGGCTTGTTTAAAAAAAAAAAAATCAAACTAAATCGAAAACAAGAAATTGTTACAGGAAAATAAGTTCAATGTTTCTAAATACAAGTGTCACCGGATTATCTCATCTCTCCTTCCATGATGGGCATATAGCCTACATGGAGGGTTTTTTACGTACATCCAAAATAATAACAGGAGCTGTGTAAAATGATGAGGTAGCCTATATAGATAAAAAGGGGAGGTCCGCTCACTGTTTTGCTGCTGCCAAACGTCATCTTGTAATATTAAGCTTTGGTGATTAAGATTTATTTCAACGCGCTCACACGCCAAACCCTTAATCGATAGTCTTGACTAGGTTCTTGGCGACCGCATTTGGTATGACAAAAAAAACAGCCTTCATTGAGAGGAGATGCTATGCTTGGTTTTTAATCAAATTAAACTAAATGGGAAGGTTTCTAAATATGAGGTTCACTGGCACAAATAGCACATATCTATTATTGCATGTGCATAAGGTCGTTGTGCGTCACGACAGGATAGGCTGCGCTTCCGCTGTCAAAATCTATGCCATAACCAACCGCGTGTATATTTTGGGATATACACTCAGTTTGTTTGTTTGACCTGATGAAGATCCGTTTTGGATCGAAACATAGTCAATAAAGCGGTGAATTGGGTGCTTTAACAGTGTGCGGGCCTTCTTGTTCTTTACCAGTATTCTTTATTAGTCCAGCTCTTATGTTTTAAGGATGTGCTAATGACCACAAGCTTTTCTATAACAACCTCGTTACCGCTAAGACCAGCTTTTGGTTGGTCTTAAATATCTTCATGAGCTGAAGCTAAAGATCCCTGAAATTTTCCATACGACAAAAAGCTTATTTCTCTCTTATTTTGAGCACACATTTGTTTACATCCCTGTTAGTGAGCATTTCTCCTTTGCCAAGATAATCCATCCACCTGACAGGTGTGACATATCAAGAAGCTAATCAAACTGCATGATCATTACACAGGCGCACCTTGTGCTGGGGACAACCCTTACAAAAAAGAAATTGCAGTCGGATTGCAGTACACTGTAGTATAACTGTAGTTAGAGTGCAGTATAACTGCAGTATACTGCAAATACTGCGTCGAAAATATATATTTTAACTACATTATTTTGCAGTGTAACGGCAGTTACAGTGCAGTATAACTGCATTTCAACTGCAGTACACTGCAGTTATTCGGCAATTACTGCGTCGAAAAAACCACAGTCGACTGCAGTTACTGCACTTTTACTGCAGTTTCAAAACTGCAATATTTTTTTGTAAGGGAGTAAAAGGCCACTTTAAAATGTGTTGTTTTATTAGCCTGAAATCCAGACATGTTTTATGCTAACATTCCACTCCTTGTACTCCGTGTCATTATGCAAAACATTACAGAATTACAAAGAGTGGAATGATAGCCCAACGTTTTGAGGGAGCATGCAATTGGCATGCTGAATGCAGTAATGTCCACCAGAGCTGTTGCCAGAGAATGTAAAGTTAATTTCTCTACCATAAGAATTTGTCGTCCAATCGGCCTCACAACAGCAGACAACATGTAACCACCCCAGCCCAGAACCTCCAAATCCACTTGCTTCACCTGCAGGATCGTCTGAGACCAGCCACCCGGACAGCTAATGAAACTGTTGGTTCGCTTAACCAAAGAATTTCTGCACAGACTGTCAGAAACCGTTTCAGGGAAACTCATCTGCGTGCGCGTCATCCTCACCAGGGTCTTGACCTGACTGCAGTTTGGCAAATGCTCATCTTCAATGGCCACTGCTCTTCACGGATTAATCCCGGGTTTCAACTGTACTTGGCAGATTTGCAGACAGCCTGTATGGCTTTGTGTGGGCGAGCGGTTTGCTGATGTCAACATTGTGAACAGAGTGCCCCATGGTGCAATTGGTGTTATGGTATTGGCAGGCATAAGCTACGGACAACAAACACAATTGCATTTTATCGATGGCAATTTGAATGCACAGAGATACCATGACAAGATCCTGAGGCCCATTGTCATTCATCCACTGCCATCACCCCATCACCTCATGTTTCAGCATCTCTTTTGGGGAGTTGCAGCGATGAGATGAGATCGAAAATGGGGAGAAAAGGGGGGTAAATGCCAAAAAAAACGGTGTGTCTGATATATGAAACAACTTCCTCATAGCTATTCAAATAGGTTCAAGAAGAGGCTGCCTGACTTTTTGGCTCAAATCACTTGTGCCACAAATGATTTCTTTGAAAACCTGGGCATTGTTCAAAAGGCAACTCCCTTCCGCAAAGAAAAGAGGCGACCACTTCCTCGTGCCACACAAAGATTGTCAGACGGACTCGCTGAACTGAATCTTGTCACACCAGAGCACAGTCTGTGTTCTGTCATCTGAAACGACATAATGCTGTTCCTATTATTTTGTGGTGGATGTTTTGCGTTGTCTGCAGGACAAACCTTTGGTAAGTTATCCATTTAATATTTTTTTTTGTGTTTATGATCAAAATAAAGGTGTGTGAGACCTTTAGTCCAGAGGACAATGATTGCTAAAGTATGACCAAACCCAGACATCAGTGAAGACACGGAATAGTCAGTGTGTCTTCCAGTCATGAGTAGTGAGCATCATGAGTAAGTCTAACTTATTTATTATGGGTGGAAAAGAATAGAACAATGCAATAGGACGACAGGTAGCCTAGTGGTTAGAGCGTTGGACTAGTTACCGAAAGGTTACAAGATTGAATCCCCGAGCTGACAAGGTAAAAATCTGTCGTTCTGCCCCTGAACAAGGCAGTTAACCCACTGTTCCTAGACCGTCATTGAAAATAAGAATTTGTTCTTAACTGACTTGCGTAGTTAAATAAAGGAAAAATAAAAAATATAACAAATCAGATCATTGAATCTGGATAATTTTGTGTGTGGTATTTAAAATTATAGAATAAAGTAGAGAAGTGTGATGACTACTGTGGAAAACTTTTTTTATTGCTGGTTGTGGTCATACAGTAGATATGAGATACTAGACTGGGTACCAGTCTGTTTGGGCTAACATTCCACTCCTTGTAATTTTTTTAATGTTTTCCATAATGACACTGAGTACAAGGAATGAAATGTTAGCCCAAACAGACTGGTACCCAGTCTAGTATCTCATATCTACTGTATGACCACAACCAGCAATAAAAAAAGACCTGTTTTATGCTAACATTCCACTCCTTGTAATTTTTTTAATGTTTTCCATAATGACACTGAGTACAAGGAATGAAATGTTAGCATAAAACAGGTCTGGAATTCAGGCTAATGAGATACAATTTCATGTCAATATTTTCCCCATCAGCTCCAACACCTTCAATGGGACAAGTGAACAGCACAACACAGGTAACAACACCTCCATCTCTTACTACTCCATACGTGGACCCACCTTTTGGTACTGAAGCAGCGACAAGTATATAAGCATGAAGTACATACATTTAATTATGATCCTTTAATAATTGTCTTTATATACTGAATTAATCTAATACTCTTACCCTAATAGGATTTGCAATTCTTCGAACAGCTGTCACTTCTTATCGGGAGCTAAATAAGACTACAGTTGATCCAGTCTTGAGTCAGGTAATGTTTCCTTATGCAATCATGGTGGTCTGCTTGATTAAAAAAAAAAAACTCGACCCTAACAGTGATGCATCTGCTGAACAAAAATATAAACGCAACATGCAACAATTTCATTGATTTTACTGAGTTACAGTTCCTATGAGGAAATCTGTCAATTGAAATAAATTCATTCTCTTCATGGTAATTTGTGCATTCAAATTGCCATCTATAAAATGCAATTGTGTTCGTTGTCTGTAGCTTATGCCTGCCCTCACCATAACCACACCGCCCCCATGGGGCACTCTGTTCACTATGTTGATATCAGCAAACCGCTCGCCCACAGGACGCCATACACGTGGTCTGCGGTTGTGAGGCTGGTTGGATGTACTGCCAAATTCTCTAAAATGACATTGGAGGCAGCTTATGGTAGAGAAATTAACATTCAATTCTCTGGCAACATCTCTGGTGGACATTCTTGCAATAAGCATGCCAATTGCACACTCCCTCAAAACTTGAGACATCTGTGGCGTTGTGTGACAAAACTGCACATTTTACAGTGGCATTTTGTTGTCCCCGGCACAAGGTGCACCTGTGTAATGATCATGCTGTTTAATCATCTTTGTAATATGCCACACCAGTCAGGTGGATGAATTATCTTGGCAAAGGAGAAATGCTCACTGACAGGGATGTAAACATATTTGTGCACAAAATGTGAGAAAAATAATATATTTTTGCGTAGGGAAAATATCTTGGATCTTTTATTTCAGCTCATGAAGCATGGGACCAACACTGTACAGGTTGTGTTTATATTTTTGTTCAGTGTATTTCCATGATAGCAATGTACAGTATGTATATAGTTTATATATAGTTCCACTGAATATTTGTTATTTATTATAATATTACTATTTCTGTTGGAATAAGATATGGATCAGATGAGTTTAAGATTACGTAAAATATTCTCTCTTCTAGCTCTATGACATCATTGGTGCGCAGCAACCTGATCTGGACTTTCAGCTGACTGTGAAAACTGTCCAGAAGGTTTGATGGATTATGATTCAATGCATGACAGGTTAACGTTTTTATGGTACATCATGTGCTGCAACTTATACAGTATGCAGATTTGAACTATTATACTACTTGCTGAATTTTCTATGATTTTTTTTATTCTGTTTCAGTCATTTTTTTAAAAGTGATGTTACAGAGGTTTGTATAATTTCAGCCAGTAGTTTTTGAAAGTAGCTTTTACGAGCCATTCGACTCGGAATTCCAAGTCGGGAACTCGGGCTTCTTTCTAGAGCACCGACTTTTCGACCTGAAGGTCACTGACGTCATGATTCAACCTTGTTTTTTTCAATGTCCCAGTTGTCTTGAAAGCACCATAAATCCAGAGAATGCTAGACTTTGATGACAAAGTTTGATGACAAAGTTTGCCCACAAGAAGGACTGCCGTGCCACCTGTATGTTGTGTAGTAAAGCTGTTAGTAGCCCATGTGTGTCACACCCTTTCCCTCTCAGAATTTTGCCTAATGTTCTGACTTGGTGGACTGATTAGCCTGTTTTAGAGAAATGTCATCATCGAATATTGTAAGAGCTTTCATTGTCTCCTTATATGCCCCCGTTGTTTATCCTACCGTTCTGACTTAGCTATACAGGGAAAATACTGTAAGAACGGCTGATGTTCTGAATTCTGTCGCTGACCATTTCAAAAGTGTTGAACGAATAGGCATATTGACTACATCCGTCTTGGCTTGCTCATCATTAATGTGTTAATTGAAATTACAGCTTGCCTCTTATCCGCTCGTCGTTCCCTTATGCCATAGTTTGTACATCTCAACTGTTATATTTCTTACATAGGTCTATCTCTTTAGTATATAATTTTAAGCAATGTTGGAATTATGCATTTCATTGTTTTGCTTACTTTGTGCATTATAATTATAATGTGCTTTTCTCCGCTAGGAGGGGATACTATATAATGTTGTTTGGTCTGTAACCATGTTTGCCAGTGACAGTCTCTTCCCATTTAAATATTTTTTTTCCAACAAAAAGTTCAGTAATAGACCCATGTAATTCCAGTTGATATTTGGAGGGTTGTTTTGTTTGTGCAATGCGCGTCGGTATATTGTCTATAAAAGTGGATCCTCATGATTGTGTTTTCCTACCTTTTTAGACCACAATAGGCCTAATAAAATACTTCAAATGGTAGGCTAACCGCATCTCTCTCTCTCTCTCTCTCTCTCTCTCTCTCTCTCTCTCTCTCTCTCTCTCTCTCTCTCTCTCTCTCTCTCTCTCTCTCTCTCTCTCTCTCTCTCTCTCTCTCTCTCTCTCTCTCTCTCTCTCTCTCTCTCTCTCTCTCTCTCTCTCTGTGTGTGTGTGTTGTGACTTAAAGAAGAGTAAAGTTAAGGAATTTATCTGACCTAACATCTACCTGAATTTCTGTCGGTATCCATTTTGAAAGTGCTGAAGGAAGGCCTACCTCATAGCAGCTTGTTTGCTTGCACTTGCATATATTTAGAGCTATGTGTCAAAACTCATGTCGGCATTCAGAATTATTGAAGGAGAATGCGGTTCTTATCGAGTTACTGTACACAAATCCACAAGGAGTCAGTAGAAACCATGTTTATATAAGCAAGTCAGCCATATACAGTACCAGTCAAAAGTTTGGACACACCTACTCATTCAAGGGTTTTTCTTTATGTTTTACTATTTTCTACATTGTAGAATAATAGTGAAGACATCAAAACTCTGAAAGAACACATATGGAACCATGTAGTAACCAAAAAAGTGTTAAACAAATCAAAATATATTTTAGATTCTTCAAAGTAGCCACCCTTTGCCTTGATGACAACTTTTCACACTCTTGGCATTCACTCAACCAGCTTCACCTGGAATGCTTTTCCAACAGTCTTGAAGGAGTTCCCACATATGCTGAGCACTTGTTGGCTGCTTTTCCTTCACTCTGCGGTCCAACTCATCCCAAACCATCTCAATTGGGTTGAGGTTAGGTGATTGTGGAAGCCAGGTCATCTGAAGCAGCACTCCATCACTCTCCTTCTTGGTCAAATAGCCCATACACAGCCTGGAGGTGTATTGGGTCATTGTCCTGTTGAAAAACAAATGATAGTCCCACTATGTGCAAACCAGATTGGATGGCGTATCGCTGCAGAATGCTGGGGTAGCTATGCTGGTTAAGTGTTCCTTGAATTCTAAATAAATCACAGTGTCACATGCAAAGCACCATCACACCTCCTCCTCCATGCTTCACGGTGGGAACCACACATGCGGAGATCATTCATTCATTAATCTACTCTGCGTCTCACAAAGAGAGCGGTTGGAACCAAAAATCTAAAATTTCCATTGCTCGTGCTCGTGTTTCTTGGCCCAAGCAAGTCTTCTTCTTATTGGTGTCCTTTAGTAGTGTTTTTTAGCAACAATTCGACCATGATGTATTGATTCACCCAGTCTCCTCTGAACAGTTACATTTACGTCATTTAGCAGACGCTCTTATCCAGAGCAACTTACAAATTGGTGCATTCACCTTATGATATCCAGTGGAACAACCACTTTACAATAGTACATCTATATCTTTTTTTTGGGGGGGGGGGGGGGGGGGTGGAAGGATTACTTTATCCTATCCCAGGTATTCCTTAACGAGGTGGGGTTTCAGGTGTCTCCGGAAGGTGGTGATTGACTCCGCTGTCCTGGCGTCGTGAGGGAGCTTGTTCCACCATTGGGGTGCCAGATCAGTGAACAGTTTTGACTGGGCTGAGCAGGAACTGTGCTTCCGCAGAGGTAGGGAGGCGAGCAGGCCAGAGGTGGATGAACGCAGTGCCCTTCTTTGGGTGTAGGGACTGATCAGAGCCTGAAGGTACAGAGGTGCCGTTCCCCTCACAGCTCCGTAGGCAAGCACCATGGTCTTGTAGCAGATGCGAGCTTCAACTGGAAGCCAGTGGAGTGTGCGGAGGAGCGGGGTGACGTGAGAGAACTTGGGAAGGTTGAACACCAGATGGGCTACGGCGTTCTGGATGAGTTGTAGGGGTTTAATGGCACAGGCAGGGAGCCCCGCCAGCAGCGAGTTGCAGTAATCCCAACGGGAGATGACAAGTGCCTGGATTAGGACCTGCGCCGCTTCCTGTGTAAGGCAGGGTCGTACTCTGCGAATGTTGTAGAGCATGAACCTACAGGATCGGGTCACCGCCTTGATGTTAGTGGAAAACGACAGGGTGTTGTCCAGGGTCACGCCAAGGCTCTTAGCACGCTGGGAGGAGGACACAATGGAGTTGTCAACCGTGATGGCAAGATCATGGAACGGGCAGTCCTTCCCCGGGAGGAAGAGCAGCTCTGTCTTGCCGAGTTTCAGCTTGAGGTGGTGGTCCGCCATCCACACTGATATGTCTGCCAGACATGCAGAGATGCGATTCGCCACCTGGTTATCAGAAGGGGGAAAGGAGAAGTTTAATTGTGTGTCGTCTGCGTAGCAATGATAGGAGAGACCATGTGAGGATATGACAGAGCCAAGTGACTTGGTGTATAGCGAGAATAGGAAAGGGCCTAGAACTGAGCCCTGGGGGACACCAGTGGTGAGAGCACGTGGTGCGGAGACGGATTCTCGCCACGCCACCTGGTAGGAGCGACCTGTCAGGTAGGACGCAATCCAAGAGTGAGCCGCGCCGGAGATGCCCAACTCGGAGAGGGTGGAGAGGAGGATCTGATGGTTCACAGTATCAAAGGCAGCAGATAGGTCTAGAAGGATGAGAGCAGAGGAGAGAGAGTTAGTTTTAGCAGTGCGGAGAGCCTCCGTGACACAGAGAAGAGCAGTCTCAGTTGAATGACCAGTCTTGAAACCTGACTGATTTGGATCAAGAAGGTAATTCTGAGAGAGATAGCAAGAGAGCTGGCCAAGGACGGCACGCTCAAAAGTTTTGGAGAGAAAAGAAAGAAGGGATACTGGTCTGTAGTTGTTGTCATCGGAGGGATCGAGTGTAGGTTTTTTGAGAAGGGGTGCAACTCTCGCTCTCTTGAAGACGGAAGGGACGTAGCCAGCAGTCAAGGATGAGTTGATGAGCGAGGTGAGGTAGGGGAGAAGGTCTCCGGAAATGGTCTGGAGAAGAGAGGAGGGGATAGGGTCAAGCGGGCAGGTTGTTGGGCGGCCGGCCGTCACAAGTCGCAAGATTTCATCTGGAGAGAGAGGGGAGAAAGAGGTCAAAGCATAGGGTAGGGCAATGTGAGCAGGACTAGCGGTGTCATTTGACTTAAAACCTCTTAGGGACAGACGTTCCGCTAGCGGAACGCCTCACCAATATCCAATGGTATAGAGTGGCGCGAATTACAAATACCTCAAAAATGCAAAAACTTAAATTTCTCAAACATATGACTATTTTACACCATTTTAAAGACAAGACTCTCCTTTATCTAACCACATTGTCCGATTTCAAAAAGGCTTTACAACGAAAGCAAAACATTAGATTATGTCAGGAGAGTTCCCTCCCAAAAATAATCACACAGCCATTTTCAAAGCAATCATATATGTCACAAAAATCAAAACCACAGCTAAATGCAGCACTAACCTTTGATGATCTTCATCAGATGACACTCCTAGGACATTATGTTATACAATACATGCATGTTTTGTTCAATCAAGTTCATATTTATATCAAAAAACAGCTTTTTACATTAGCATGTGATGTTCAGAACTAGCATACCCACCGCAAACTTCCGGTGAATTTACTAAATTACTCACGATAAACGTTCACAAAAAACATAACAATTATTTTAAGAATTATAGATACAGAACTCCTTTATGCAATCGCGGTGTCAGATTTTAAAATAGCTTTTCAGTGAAAGCACATTTTGCAATATTCTGAGTAGATAGCCCAGCCATCACGGCTAGCTAATTTGACACCAACCAAGTTTGGCCCTCACCAAACTCAGATTTACTACAAGAAAAATTGGATTACCTTTGCTGTTCTTCGTCAGAATGCACTTCCAGGACTTCTACGTCAACAACAAATGTTGTTTTGGTTTGAAATAATCCATAGTTATATCCAAATAGCTCTCTTTTGTTCTTGCGTTCAAGTCACTATCCGAAGGGTGACGCGCCGGCGCATTTCGTAACAAAAAAATTCAAAATATTCCATTACCGTACTTCGAAGCATGTCAAACGCTGTTTAAAATACATTTTTATGCTATTTTTCTCGTAAAATAGCAATAATATTCCAACTGGGCGACGTTGTGTTCATTCAAACACTGAAAGAAAAAAATTGAGTCATCTCGTGCACGCGCGCCTCAGTGTCATTGTTCTCAGAAGGACCACTCACAAAAACCCCTGTTGTTTTTTGCCCAGAGACTGGAGAGCTGTCATTCCACTTTCTGGCGCCTTCCTTGAGCCAATGGAAGCCTTAGAAAATGTCATGTTACAGCAGACATGCTGTATTTTTGATAGAGATGCCCTAGAAGGAGAACAAATGGTCAGAAAGGGCACTTCCTGTATAGAATCTTCTCAGGTTTTGGCCTGCCATATGAGTTCTGTTATACTCACAGACACCATTCAAACAGTTTTAGAAACTTTAGAGTGTTTTCTATCCAAATCTACTAATTATATGCATATTCTAGTTTCTGGGCAGGAGTAGTAACCAGATGAAATCGGGTACGTTTTTTATCCAGCCGTGAAAATACTGCCCCCATCCCAAAGAAGTTAATTGAAATGCATTCCAGGTGACTACCTCATGAAGCTGGTTGAGAAAATGCCAAGAGTGTGCAAAGCCGTCATCAAGGCTAAGGGTGGCTACTTTGAAGAATCTCAAAATATATTTTGATTTGTTTAACACTTTTTTGGTTACTACATGATTCCATATGTGTTATTTCCTAGTGTTGATGTCTTCACTATTGCACCTGTGAGTCTTTCTGGGTAAGTCTCTTAGAGTTTTGTACACCTGGATTGTACAATATGTTTTACATTATTCTTTTTAAAATTCTTCAAGCTCTGTCAACTTGGTTGTTGATCATGCCTAAACAGCCATTTTCGAGTTTTGCCATAGATTTTCAAGCCAATGTAAGTCAAAACTGTAACTAGGCCACTCAGGAACATTCTATGTCCAGTGTATATTGGTCATGTTTTTTTAGGTTATTGTCCTGCTGAAAGGTGAATTTGTTTCCTAGTGTCTGTTGGAAAGCAGACTGAACTATGTTTTCCTCTGGGATTTTGCCTGTGCTTAGCTCTTTTCTGTTTCTTGGCGATGAAGTAGTCATTCAAAAATCATGTTGAACACTATGGACAGCTCAGTATATTTGTATCATGCATGGCTTACTACCTACATGACACAGCAAAATACAAAATACCGTTTTTAATGAAACTTAAATGCTTTTACTAACAACACTCCTTGCAGCTGCTCATATGGCCTTTATAATAGGCTAATGCACATCTTTGATTGCATTTGCAGACCAAGGCAAGATGAATTCCCAACAGGATTTTAAAGGGATACTGCGAGATTCTGGCATTCAAGCCCTTGTTCTACTGACCCAGTGAAAGATGAACTTGTGGATTCCAGTAGCATTGCTACCGTATCTGTAGACTTCCAGTCATTGCGCTAACGCTAGTTAGCATTAGCACATGAAACTACCGCCAAAATCCTTCATACAGCTCGCAGAGACATAAAAATGGTATCCACAAGTTCATCTGACTCTGGATATTAGAACAAGGGCTTAAATGCCAGAATCTCTCAGTAGCCTTTTAAGTAGATTGGGAAGAATCCAAAACAGAATTGCCTCTATATAACAATACAATTACATGACCCTAGTCAAAAAATCCTATAAGAATAGTGTTTTTTTCCAATAGAATCCTATAGGATTCTGACAATCATATAGGATTTTTGTCACCTCTATCAGAATCCTATTGGATTACTTTTTTCCTATTGGAAATCCAAAGTAATCCTATTGGATCCAATAGTCTTGGCCCCCCAGTCAGAATCCTATTAGAATAGTTTTCCTTATTTGAACCCATTCAATTATAGTTTGCTGTCATGTATTCCAGTACAATACAACAACATTAATTCTAACATATTTGTTGATCGGAAACAACAGTTTTATATTCATTTTTGTTTAATTCAGCACCACAAAATGGGAGTGATTCAAGGCTGCAAGTTTATTTGCAATATGACCACAAGTACAGTACACCTTTTTCAACAAAACACTCACCTGAGTTATTTGATTTGATACTTTTTCATGCAAATCTTTTTGAGTTAGACGACAATGCAATATGAAATACAATAAATATAATACACAATGTTATAACAACACAATACTTTTTAGGGGTTTCCCCGTAGAATGCACAGCCTCTTTACATTGCTTATATGCAAAAGGAAAGTAGGTACAGTAACTCAAAGATATGAGAATTTGTTTTAATTGAATATATAATAAAATAGTCAGTTATGCACATAAAAAAGACAGTGTTTCCTTTACCCTATTCATGTTGGGATAGGGAGAGGAAAATAAAAACCCAAAGATAATCAATCACCGGATGTGCTACCTTGTCGGACAATGTCCAGTTTCTGCTTGCGGTTATGGAACCCTGACCTGTTCACCGGTCCTGCTACCTTATCCCGGACCTGCTGTTTTGACCCTTTCTCGCTCTCTATCTACTGCACTTGCTGTCTCGACCTCTCAATGCTCGGCTATGAAAAGCCAACTGACATTTACTCCTGAGGTGCTGACCTGTTGCACCCTTGATAACCACTGTGATTAATATTTGACCCTGCTGGTCATCTATGAATGTTTGAACATCTTGAAGAACAATCTGACCGTAATGGCCAGGTTCTCTTATAATCTCCACCCGGCACAGCCAGAAGAGGACTGGCCACCCCTCAGAGCCTGGTTCTTCTCTAGGTTTCTTACTAGGTTCCTGCCTTTCTAGTGAGTTTTCCCTAGCCACCGTGTTTCTACACCTGCATTGCTTGCTTTCTGGGGTTTTAGGCGGGTTTCTGTATAAGTACTTTGTGACATCTGCTGATGTAAAAAGGGCTTTAAAAATACATTTGATTGATTAAATATAATGAGACCCCCCCAAACTCCTTCCTTCCCAGGGTTGTACCACCTACACTCCCTCCCTATCTGCCTCTCGCCCCTCTGTCCCTCCCTTCCTCCCAGGGCTGTACCACCCCCTCTCACTCCTTATCTTCCCTGTCAGGGAGGTGACCAAGAACCCAATGGTCACTCTGACAGAGCTCTAGTGTTCCTCTGTGGAGATGGGAGAACCTTCCAGAAGGACAACCATCTCTGCAACACTCCACCAATCAGGCCTTTATGGTAGAGTGGCCAGACGAAGCCACTCCTAAGTGAAAGGCACATGACAGCTCACTTGAAGTTTGCCAAAAGGCACCTAAAGACTCTCAGACCATGAGAAACAAGATTCTCTGGTCTGATGAAACCAAGATTCAGCTCTTTGGCCTGAATACCAAGCATCACGTCTGGAGGAAACCTAGCACCATCCATACAATGAAGCATGGTGGTGGCAGCATCATGCTGTGGGGATGTTTTTCAGTGGTAGGGACTAAGGGACTAGTCAGGATAAAGGCAAAGATGAACGGAGCAAATAACAGAGAGATCCTTGATGAAAACCTGCACCAGAGTGCTCAGGACCTCAGACTGGGGCGAAGGTTCACCTTCCAACAGGACAACGACCCTAAGCAAACAGCTGGAACAAGTCTCTGAATGTCCTTGAGTGGCCCAGCCAGAGTCCGGACTCTGGCTGGGCTAGTGTGCCAAGATTGTAGCGTCATACCCAAGAAGACTTGAGGCTGTAATCACTGCCAAAGGTGCTCCAACAAAGTACTGAGTAAAGGGTCTGGATACTTATGTAAATGTGATATTTCAGTAAAAAAAATATATGCATTTGCAAAAAAAAAATTTTTTTTGCTTTGTCATTATGTGGTATTATGTGTAGACTGAAGAGGGAAAAAAACAATTTAATCAATTTTAGAATAAGATAGATTATAATTGAATACTTTCCGAAGGCACTGTAAGTTTAAGATTGTTCCACCTGAGCGAGTCTGAACACAAGTCAGAGACCGCTATAATGAAACACCATTCTAATGCCTCTTAAAGGGAAAGTTATCCAAAAATAACTGAAAGTAATCAGATTACGTTACTGAGTTTGGGTAATCCAAAAGTTACATTACTGATTACCCTTTTGGGCAGGTAATTAGTCACTGTACTGGATTACCTTTAGAAAGTAAGCTACCCACCCTGCTTCCATACTACAATAATAACACAAAAAGCTACAATAATAATAACACGAAAATAGCTTTGAATACTAAGATCTATTTATTTCATCGCTTAGAAAGGAATCCGTAGAGAATGTCAATGTCATATCAATACAATAAAGAGTAAATTATTCCATATCATTGCAGCCAAGCATCAATCATCATGTCACCAGAATAAGAACCTCAATATTTATTGGAAAGGAGCATCAAGCTCATCACCGTGCAATTTTACTACCCCTTGTTTTAAAAAAAATCTGCAGCCTAATAAACTGCATGCTTTCTCGAGTCGTAGTGGGAGGATCACACAACATATCATTGTGTGACTCCAAGTTTACACCGATGTGATGGTATTATATAAATATTTGCACATAAAGGCCTTTCCACCGCCATTTCTCACATAGTTAATTTTACCTACACAAAAAGTTTCCATCAGGCCTGTTGTGTCTTTGGGGTACCATTAAACTGAAGACATGTTTATCAATTAACTCCCTGTAATTATTATCACGCGATTAAACTGATTAATCGTTTAATTGTAATTAACTAGGAGATCGGGGCACCAAGGAAAATATTCAGATTACAAAGCTATAATTTTCCTAATATAACTTTCCTATATTATAACATTATATATTATATTCTGTTATAGTATAGGCCGATTATCTTCTGGTTTAAATGGTGTATTTTACCTCGCGTCCAGTCTCATTCCAAACGTCGTAAATTGTTGTATCTGCACGAACCCAGTCTTTACTAAGAGTCATCCATACATCAATTGTCTTAAAATCATTTATTTACTAAACTAAGTAATTCACAGAAAGTATACAAACAGTAATTATCATCACAAAGAATTGGTAGAGTAATGTGCCCTAGTGGCTAACAGGCATGGCTGGTGTCTTGTTGAACAATGGGTCATAAAGGGCAGCTGAGAAGACCCTACAGAGTTCATTAATATTAACAATTGATATGCTAATCCTTTGCACATGAACGCTCACTCATTCGAGAACAATTGCAATCAATATATATTTACGCTCAGTGTGTCGTTGGGATCCTTGTTGGAGCGTCGTTCTGTTGGAGAGTTCTCTCTCTCTCTCGGTTAGAATGGATCTTTCAAAGCGACATTCATTAATGTCGTCATAGAATGGATGTTTCGTTGGTCTTCGCGTTCAATGATATCATTTCTAGCTGCAGACTATTAATTAATATCAAAGACTTGTTCTTATTCTGTCAGTATCAATAGTCTAAAAGTTAACCACGTGGTATAGTTCACTTTCAGTAGAGTACTTGGATGGTCAAACCTATTGGCCAACTCGCAATGGAGTGGAGGCCGGGTCTGAAGAAAGTAGATCAGGGTATAGTTTTATAGTGAACATGTCACATGACACCTGGTCCTGTCTGTGTCCCTGGGGGCGTGCGGATGACTGAGTTAAGCTTGGTACAGAAATACAATTCTATCACATTAACATCAGTACATAGCATCTCAATGTATTACAAATAGCTTTATCCTTATTAATACATTTTATACAACCATGTGGATGCAAGTCTCATCGCTGAGGCTATTATATAAACAGTTTTATGGTAATATGGCTATATTGTCTCTTCTGAGTATCACAAAATTGTACCAAGCGGACCAGTTCGTAGCTGGATTCTTCACCAATCTTTCATACCTTCTCCCGAACACAAATGTTGCTTGGCTCCCCAATTCTGTGAGTTGGAAGAATTTCCTGTGTCTCTCTATGGGCCATGTGGCAAGAGATTCTCCTGGAATTTTACCACTCCTTCACACAGGGACTGGGTGGGGGAAGGTAGGTTGGGGGATGGTGCAAGGGGGGAGGGGGTCAACTGTCCTCCCTGTACTCAGAGGCCAACGTCATGATAACTCTCATAAAAAAGTTGGATGGAAACCTGGTTACTGAGGCACTACACAGCTGTTTACCTAATGCTGCACCCACTATTCATTTAAAATCCTCTGTAAAAAGAGACGCGCTTCGTGATAGGCCTAAAATCCTATAATAGAATTGGATGCTAAGACTTATTCTGTTCTTTGTTTTCAAGATTTATATCCAATAAATGAATTACAATATGACAAAAGATGCAGTGTTTGGAAATTGTGATCATTTTGATTAAGGTGACATTACATAACTTGTTGAACAACATGACATTTCCTGATAGTGAGAATGAACATGATGGCTATGGCTATATGCAGGTGTGTCTATACATGGGGTTGAGTTGTGTGGTGTCACATTTTTGCTATACAAAATGCGGCTTGGCTGGGGAAACTTAAAGAGCGACTGCCCATAAAAAAACAATGAATCCCTTTGAAAACGGCCTATGAAAAGGATGTTGCAAATCCTGTCCATTTCTGCTGTACTGTGTTATTAGCAATCACCTTCAGTCCCATATTGTGGTTGTGTTGAGTACCAGTTTTGTTCAATTTAATGACATAATATTGCAAAATTGTTTCTTACTAATTATTTGGGGACTTTAGCAATGTCATTATATTTCCATGCCACCATAAGTTAATGTAATATAGATGAAACAGTCACATTAGCCTCCAAGGTGCAACCCATGTCTAGGGCACAAATACATATTGGCTGCAGCTATGGTGATTCTAGCTAACTCATGTCTGACTACAACATTGTACTAACTAGCAGCAACAACACCAAACCGACCCAGGGCCATAGCAAAACTTTTGGTTGCATAGTATAACGGCGTCACCAGCCTCAATCGAATCTGGAGCCAGTCAGTCTACATCAGTATAGCATAGAATTAGCTTTCAAACGATATTATGTTATTTCTCAAACTATGTTAATAATTGAGGGATGATCACAATCGTTGACCATGTTTTCCTGTTAGACAAAGTGCACAGCTGGGTGGCAGACTAATCCCCTGGTCATGAACGGATGCCGGGAACTACCAGAAGGAGCAAATTTGAGTATCATAACATGTCCAGCAATGTGATTGCTATGGTTTAGCGACCACCAACAATAATTCAATTCACTGTTCACTTGCTATTTTCACAGCTTGTCAGGCAAGACCTCAGAATAACAGTGTGTCATGCGACACAAGCACAGTTGAAGTCGGAAGTTTACATACACCTTAGCCAAATACATTTAAACTCAGTTTTTCACAATTCCTGACATTTAACCCTAGTAAAATTCCCTGTCTTAAGGCAGTTAGGATCAAAACTTTATTCTAAGAATGTGAAATGTCAGAATAATGATTTATTTAAGCTTTTATTTATTTCAGGACATTCCCAGTGGGTCAGAAGTTTACATAAACTTAATTAGTACTTGGTAGCATTGCCTTTAAATTGTTTAACTTGGGTCAAACGTTTCGGGTAGCCTTCCACAAGCTTCCCACAATAAGTTGAGTGAATTTAGGCCCATTCCTCCAGTCAGAGCTGGTGTAACTGAGTCAGGTTTGTAGGCCTCCTTGCTCGCACACGCTTTTTCAGTTCTGCCCACAAATGTTCTATGGGATTGAGGTCAGGACGTTGTGATGGCCACTCCAATACCTTGACTTTGTTGTCCTTCGAACCTAAGTACATTCATCTCTAGAAGACAGAACGTGTCTCCTTCCTGAGCGGTATGACAGCTGCGTGGTCTCATGGTGTTTATACTTGTGTACTATTGTTTGTACAGATGAACGTGGTACCTTCAGGCATTTGGAAATTGCTCCCAAGGATGAACCAGACTTGTGGAGGTCTACAATTGTTTTTCTGAGGTCTTGGCTGATTTCTTTTGATTTTCCCATGATGTCAAGCAAAGAGGCACTGCGTTTGATGGTAGGCCTTGAAATACATCCACAGGTACACCTCCATTTGACTCGAATGATGTCAATCAGCATATCAGAAGCTTCTAAAGCCATGACATAATTTTATGGAATTTTCCAAGCTTTTTAAAGGCACAGTCAACTTAGTGTTTGTAAACTTCTGACTTCAACTGTATATGATGGGAAGTATCTGGCCAGCAACCTTCACCTGTCAGCGGCAACTGCTTTCACAGGCTGCTCGTTTGTACAAATACAGAAGGTAATAGAGGTCGACTGATTATGATTTTTCAACGCCGATACCGATACCGATTATTGGAGGACCAAAAAAGCCGATACCGATTAATCTGCCGATTGTTTATTTATTTGTAATAATGGCAATTACAACAATACTGAATGAACACTTATTTTAACTTAATATAATACATAAATACTAACAATTTAGCCTCAAATAAATAATGAAACATGTTCAATTTGTTTTAAATAATGCAAAAACAAAGTGATGAAGAAGAAAGTAAAAGTGCAAAATGTGCCATGGAAAAAAGCTAACGTTTAAGTTCCTTGCTCAGAACATGAGAACATATGAAAGTGTTCTTCAATATTCCCAGGTAAGATGTTTTAGGTTGTAGTTATTATAGGAATTATAGGACTATTACTCTCTATATGATTTGTATTTCATATACCTTTGACTATTGGATGTTCTTATAGGTACTTTAGTATTGCCAGTGTAACAGTATAGCTTCCGTCCCTCTCCTCGCTCCTATCTGGGCTCAAATCAGGAACACATCGACAACAGCCACCCTCGAAGCAGCGTTACCCATGCAGAGCAAGGGGAACAACCACTCCCAAGTTTCAGAACGAGTGACGTTTAAAACGCTATTAGCGTGCACCCGGCTAACTAGCTAGCCATTTCACATCGGTTACACCAGCCTAATCTTGGGAGTTGATAGGCTTGAAGTCATAAACAGCGCAATGCTTGAAGAATTGCGAAGGGCTGCTGGCAAAACGCAGTAAAGTGCTGTTTCAATGAATGCTTACGAGCCTGCTGGTGCCTACCACCGCTCAGTCAGACTGCTCTATCAAATATCAAATCATAGACTTAATTATAATATAATAAACACACAGAAATACGAGCCTTAGGTCATTAATATGGTCGAATCCGGAAACTATAATCTCGAAAACAAAATGTTGATTTTTTCAGTGAAATACGGAACCATTCCATATTTTATCTAACGGGTGGCATCCCTAAGTCTAAATATTCCTGTTACATTGCACAACCTTCAATATTATGTCATAATTACGTAAAATTCTGGCAAATTAGTTCGCAACGAGCCAGGCGGCCCAAACTGTTGCATATACCCTGACTCTGCATGCAATGAACGCAAGAGAACTGACACAATTTCACCTGGTTAATATTGCCTGCTAACCTGGATTTCTTTTAGCTAAATATGCTGGTTTAAAAATGTATACTTCTGTGTATTGATTTTAAGAAAGGCATTGATGTTTATGGTTAGGTACAGTCGTGCAACGATTGTGATTTTTTCGCAAATGCGTTTTTGTTAAATCATCCCCCGTTTGGCGAAGTTGGCTGTCTTTGTTAGGAAGAAATAGTATTCACACAGTTCGCAACGAGCCAGGCGGCCCAAAATGCTGCATATACCCTGACTCTGTTGCAGAGGTGACACATTTTCCCTAGTTAAAAGAAATTCATGTTAGCAGGCAATAGTAACTAAATATGCAGGTTTAAAAAATATATACTTGTGTATTGATTTTAAGAAAGACATCGATGTTTATGGTTAGGTACACGTTGGAGCAACGACAATCCTTTTTCGCGAATGCACACCGCATCGATTATAAGCAACGCAGGACAGGCTAGATAAACTCGTAATATCATCAACCATGTGTAGTTAACTAGTGATTATGATTGATTGATTGATTGTTTTTTATAAGATAAGTTTAATGCTAGCTAGCAACTTACCTTGGCTTCTTACTGCATTCGCGTAATAGGCAGGCTCCTTGTGGAGTGCAATGTAAAGCAAGTGGTTAGAGCGTTGGACTAGTTAACCGTAAGGTTGCAAGATTGAATCCCCAAGCGGACACGGTAAAAATCTGTCGTTCTGGCCCTGAACAAGGCAGTTAACCCACTGTTCCTAGGCCGTCATTGAAAATAAGAATGTGTTCTTAACTGACTTGCCTAGTTTAAAAAATATATATAATAATCGGCTAATCGGTGGCCAAAAATACGGATTACCGATTGTTATGAAAACTTGAAATCAGCCCTAATTAATCGGCCATTCCGATTAATGTATGTAAACGGATATTATTTGTTGCTTATTTTCTACTTCTTAGATGCATATAATATCCAGGGCATAACCTAGCCTGTAATACCCAACAACAGAATGCTGGCATAGACCTCACCTCTTTCTTACCTGCTCACCAACGGTCGTCGATGGGGAGACCAGAATTAGGTAGGTTAAGTCTGACCTGTTCAAACTTCAACATAGTATATGTTCGTTTGTCAGATATCACCTATCTTAATATTGGTAATATAAAGTGACTGTGTATGTGTTCACAGATGCATCTATGAAGACAGCACATGGAGACTTGCAAGATGATGCGATGGAGTCCTGACTAACAGACAGGCTTGATACTGACATCTCTGAATGGAGAAAGACCTGGCACTCAACACATCCACAATGTGGAACTGAAGGGGATTACTAATAATACAGTACAGGAGAAATGGACAGTATTTGCAAAATCCTTTTCATTCCATGTGTCACTGATGAACTCTGCCTCAACTCTGCCTATTTCTACAGATGGAGAGGACTGTAGATGCTTTTGCCAGATGCCGGCCTTGGTCGTTTGATGGGGAGACCATAATTGGGAAGGTTTTATCTGAGTTGTTCAAACTTCAACGTAATATGTGTTTGTGTGTCAGATATCACCTATCCCTAACTGCCTTTGGTAATAGAACAGTGACTGTTTGTATGTGTTCACAGAAACATGTATGGAGCCAGCACATGGAGACTTGCAAGATGATGTTATGAAATCCAGACTGACAGACATGCTTGTCACTGAATGGAGAGAGATCTGGAACTCGGCTTTACGATTATACTAGACACAACTTTTACTTGTATTGTCTTAATTATTGAATAGAATGGTATCAGTCAATATGGGGAGGGAGAAACCCTGTGTATAATGCACTAGGATCAGGAAACTCCTGTTGTATACGTGCTACCACACAGGACGGTATGAGCACTCTGACATGCCAAGGTAGCCCAATTACCACCTGACAAAATGCAGATAGACAAAGTATCTGTTTTGGCTGGGAATGACAATTAAATGTGAAAGGTGCACATTGTTATATTAGCAGAATACTGCTTCTATGGTATTATGGAAAGGGTTGTTTATTCTACATGGACCTGTTACTACATTTGAAATGTATCAGAACACTTAGTTTAGAATATCTACATAAATTCAGCAATTGCATTCAAATCAAAATCAAATCAAATGTATTTATAAAGCCCTTCTTACATCAGTTGATATATCAAAGTGCTGTACAGAAACCCAGCCTAAAACCCCAAACAGCTAGCAATGCAGGTGTAGAAGCACGGTGGCTAGGAAAAACTCCCTAGAAAGGCCAAAACCTAGGAAGAAATCTAGAGAGGAACCAGGCTATGAGGGGTGCCCAGTCCTCTTCTGGCTGTGCCGGGTGGAGATTATAACAGAATATGGCCAAGATGTTCAAATGTTCATAAATGACCAGCTTGGTCAAATAATAATAATCACAGTGAACAGGTCAGGGTTCCATAGCTGCAGGCAGACCAGTTGAAACTGGAGCAGCAGCACGGCCAGGTGGACTGGGGACAACAAGGAGTCATCATGCCAGGTAGTCCTGAGGCATGTTCCTAGGGCTCAGGTCCTCCGAGGGAGAGAAAGAAAGAAAGAGAGAAAGAGAGAATTAGAGAGAGCATACTTAAATTCACACAGGACACCGGATAAGACAGGAGAAATACTCCAGATATAACAGACTGACCCTAGCCCCCCAACACAAACTACTGCAGCATAAATACTGGAGGCTGAGACAGGAGGGGTCAGGAGACACTGTGGCCCCATCCGATGATACCCCCAGACAGAGCCAAACAGGCAGGATATAACCCCACCCACTTTGCCAAAGCACAGCCCCCACACCACTAGAGGGATTTCTTCAACCCAAAAAGATCTCCGCCACGGCACAACCCAAGGGGGTGCGCCAACCCAGACAGGAAGACCACGTCAGTGACTCAACCCACTCAAGTGACGCACCCCTCCTAGGGACGGCATGGAAGAGCACCAGTAAGCCAGTGACTCAGCCCCTGTAATAGGGTTAGAGGCAGAGAATCCCAGTGGAGAGAGGGGAACCGGCCAGGCAGAGACAGCAAGGGTGGTTCGTTGGTCCAGTGCCTTTCCATTTACCTTCACACTCCTGGGCCAGACTACACTCAATCATAGGACCTACTGAAGAGATGAGTCTTCAATAAAGACTTAAAGGTTGAGACCGAGTCTGCGTCTCTCACATGGGTAGGCAGACCCTTCCATAAAAATGGAGCTCTATAGGAGAAAGCCCTGCCTCCAGCTGTTTGCTTAGAAATTCTAGGGCCAATTAGGAGGCCTGCGTCTTGTGACCGTAGCGTACGTGTAGGTATGTACGGCAGGACCAAATCGGAAAGATAGGTAGGAGCAAGCCCATGTAATGCTTTGTAGGTTAGCAGTAAAACCTTGAAATCAGCCCTTGCCTTAACAGGAAGCCAGTGTAGGGAGGCTAGCACTGGAGTAATATGATCAATTTTTTGGGTTCTAGTCAGGATTCTATCAGCCGTATTTAGCACTAACTGAAGTTTATTTAATGCTTTATCCGGGTAGCCGGAAAGTAGAGCATTGCAGTAGTCTAACCTAGAAGTAACAAAAGCATGGATTAAGTTTTCTGCACCATTTTTGGACAGAACATTTCTGATTTTTGCAATGTTACGTAAATGGAAATAAGCTGTCCTTGAAACAGTCTTGTTTTGTTCGTCAAAAGAGAGATCAGGGTCCAGAGTAACGCCGAGGTCCTTCACAGTTTTATTTGAGACGACTGTACAACCATCAAGATTAATTGTCAGATTCAACAGAAGATCTCTTTGTTTCTTGGGACCTAGAACAAGCATCTCTGTTTGCAACCATCTACTTCCTTATGTCTGAAACACAGGCTTCCAGCGAGGGCAATTTTGGGGCTTCACCATGTTTCATTGAAATGTACAGCTGTGTGTCATCCGCATAGCAGTGAAAGTTAACATTATGTTTTCGAATGACATCCCCAAGAGGTAAAATATATAGTGAAAACAATTGTGGTCCTAAAACGGAAACTTGAGGAACACCAACATTTACAGTTGATTTGTCAGAGGACAAACCATTCACAGAGACAAACTGATATCTTTAACAGATAAGATCTAAACCAGGCCAGAACTTGTCCGTGTAGACCAATTTAGGTTTCCAATCTCTCCAAAAGAATGTGGTGATCGATGGTATCAAAAGCAGCACTAAGGTCTAGGAGCATGAGGACAGATGCAGAGCCTCGGTCTGACGCCATTAAAAGGTAATTTACCACCTTCACAAGTGCAGTCTCAGTGCTATGATGGGCTCTTAAACCAGACTGAAGCATTCCTCTCATATTACTCTGTAGACCACTGACCTATTTAAAGCTTCCTTCGGCATCTCACTATACATCTGCCTGTAGTTATTGAACTCAACCTGCAGGAGGTTTGTTTGTTGTGATTGAGTGGGGGGAAACAGCTGCAGGCAAGTTTCTGACAGATGGGTGTGTCTTGGTGTTGGCAAGGACATACCCAAGAAACACCCAAATCAAACCACACCCAAGCCCACTCACGTTTGGCTGCTGTCATGGCTGCCAGCATTTCTTGAGGAGCAAGCCAAAAACTAGGCCAAATCAGCGGGTGGAGTTCCCCTTCAAGGTTATTGGCGTAACCCCGGTTCTCTGATATTATGAATGAGATATCTCACGTAAAGATTTGCTAGGATCACCTACTCTCTGAAAAAAACATCCATTGGAGACAGACAGGTAGAGTGGTGAATGAGGTGAGACCCTCACCTTCCTGGTTATTCTCAAGCATGCTTCTCTTGTGAGCAATTGATTTCAATGACTCAATATTCTTGACAAAAACGGATGAATGTAACTAAAGCTGGGAATGTCAATACAATGCTAGGAGGATGTCATGTCATGCCATTGGAGGAGTGGGTGAGTGACTGACTTTTCCCCTCGTATCATTTTTCGGTGGCTACACACAGCTAGAGATGCAGGTGTTATTTGGTTAGCTAGCAAGAACTTAAAAGCTGTTATCAGTTAGCATATCTCTTGCGTTTGCAAATTTACTCTGGCTATCTACTCCGATTTCAGAGCACTCTCGTCTGAGTGTGCCAGAGCGCAAATAGCTGAAGAATTTATGAACGCGTAACACCCGCTGAATATGACCAATGTTAGGAAACGTAGGCAAAAAAAGTAATAGTTAGTCAAGAATGCTCTAGATAACATGTAAACAGCCTAACCAACCAGCTCTGCTACAGCGAGTAAAATGGTCAGAGTGAGGTGTTCTCTCATTTGCATCTGGAAGTAGCTAGCTAGCAAGCTAGCCAACTTTAGCCAGTTAGCTTGGGTGTTTGATTTTGACAAGCATGCATTGGCAGGCAAGCAGCAGAAGGACGAGGAGGTTTCGTTTATCAGTGCAATTTTGACGGCCAACTAGCTGAAAAAGTTTGAGAGGGTTTATCTAATGTTCCTTCGTTAGATTTTAGCTCATCTTGCTCTGGATAGCATTAATTGTTGATCTTGTTGTTGTTGATGTGCATAAAGTAAACTCACCCCATTCCGTACAAATGTGCGCAACCGCGACATTCAAACGAGGCTGCAAAGAAAACTAATGGGACTGTGTTGACTTCAAAATCTGGGGTGTGAACTACGTTTCTATTCAAGCGTTTATCGACATAGTAATGGCTCTATAGTATTGGAGAAAAGTTGAAATAACTGACCCTCCGTTACATCGTGACGTGTCATGCCGTAACGTACAGCACGCGTAAAGCAACTATTTCTGTCTTACAATCTCTCTCCACCAGGTGTAGCACTTCTCTCATCGTTTAAAAACAAGAAATGGACAGTGACGGGGTAAGGAGGGGGGAGATACCTAGTCATTTTTTGCGTCGTCACTGCAAGCGATCATGACTCTCAAAAGACAATGTTTACTTCTGAAGATCACTTTAGCACCGCCCTAAAAACCCGATTCAAATTCGACGCAAACCTTCAAATAGGTATGTAATGACACATTATATAACCTCTTTATAGTGTTTTATTTACATTTTAGAGGCGATAAGATAATAAGTTGGACAGATCAAGTGAAAAAAAGCCGTCTTCCCACAAGATATCTCTCACTATCATGCATTAGTGTCGCTTCCCCACCCGCCATTTTTAAAAAGACCCGACGGAACTCATTGCCTTCTTGAATCATGCAGAAACGGGCAGCGTGGATGACATGTCACTGATTCTGTTGGAAAGGGGAGAAATTGTGCTTTACAATGGTATTGACATTACAGTTGATCTGGAAGTATTACGTTTTTGTGGCGCTAAAATAAGGTCAATTGTACGGACCAAGGCGATGTACAAAAGTGAGTGAGTTTACGTTAACTGAGGGAGAAAGAGCCTATCTTTTCATGGATGTTTGATCAATAGGACTGTAAAGTTCCCAAATGTAAGAGGACTCTTGTGGTTTTTACATATTTGCAGAAATCCTTTCAGGTGTATTTTGTGGCTTTTGGTGAATGCGTGCTAATGATCTAAAGTTGTTGTTGTAACTGCCTGTAAACACACAGTCCAGTTCAAAGTGAATGATGGCAGCCATGTGTGACAAATGGCTTGTTTGTATAAAGGCCTACTGTAGCACTGATTGGCTATAGCGCACCGGTCTGTGTAGACTCCGTTACTGGACAAGACAGGTGTTTTTATTTGGTTTTATTTACTGCAGTGTCTATTAATTGTCCAAACGCACGGCCACTTTCCCACTCTATATTGCTATAGAAATTTCACAAATGTCTTAGTATGCGTAATTCCTAAACATAACAATTTAATAAGATTTCATGTTGCTAAAATGCTGTCAGTTCCAACTTAAATGCAACAATCTTTCACACACAAGTTATTTTCAAAGAGATGGCTAACAATAGCAAGCGTGCTGCAATAAAAAACACAGGTCCACTCACCAGATGATGATAATTTGAAACTTAACTTAAAAGCTAGCTAGCTAGGCCGTGGGAAAACTACTGATCGCTATTGCTCAGTGGCCTGTTGGCCTTCAAGAAGGCAGAAGTTTCAATAAGTTTTTGTAAAAACGGTCCCATCCATTCAGTCAAAATGTGATTGGTTGATTCCACTGTCTCTCCAAAATGTTGCCCTAATACAGTTGAATGGCAGATGCCTTTATCTAGCTTCTGATGGCCTAGCCAATGGCTGACTTAGCTAGCTAGATGTATCTCACCAGAGACCAGCAAAGAAAAATCCTGATTGGATCTTTTTTTTCTCTTCCGTGTTAACCATTTCCTTTCCAACAAAAAACTGATGAGATTAATATTATTATTATTATTATTATATTGTTCTAATAATAATTTAATAAATTCTTAACACTTCTCTGAAGGTGTGGAAGGCCCATTGTTCCCCACTGTGTTTGAGTTAGTAATAATTTGTAAAGTGTCTTTATTTTCCCTTAGTATGCATTTTTAACTATTCTGAATGTCTAAAGAATCAATTTCTTGTTCTAAAATATGAACACAGAAATATTAGACATTTTGAACTCTAATTATGGTGGTGTTTTGAAAAAACAATCATGGTCTTGAATTGGACTCGCATTTTTCTGGTCTCGGTCTTGACTCAGTCTCGGAACCCTTGTCCCCCCCCGGTCTTGACTTGAACTCGATTTGCTCCGGTCTTGGTCTTGAATCGGTCTCGCTTTAGGTGGTCTCGAACACAACACTGCTTCTTACCTCCCTTAGGAGGGTTAGAGGGTTGAATCCTTGCTTCGGCTGCAGTGTGAGACTGCTTCCCTACAGGTTTGGCCTGGTTCAGGAGCCAGAGTCTTGGCAGATTGCTGCATTGTTGTGAGTCTGGGGAGAGATGCAGGAACCAACGGGTCTGCGGGGCAGGCAGAAGTTGAAGGCTTCGCCTTCTTTCTGGCTCATGAATTGGTGTAAAGTACTTAAGTAATAATAATGTACTTTTTACTCCATAGATTTTCCCTGACACCCAAAAGTACTCATTACATGTTGAGTACTTAACAGGACAGGAAAATGTTCCAATTCACTCTGTTATCAAGAGAACATGGTCATCCCTACTGCCTCTGGTCTGGCAGACTTACTAAATACAAATGCATCATTTGTAAGTTATGTCTGAGCGTTGGAGTGTACCCCTGGCTATCCGTACATTTTAAAAACAAGAAAATTGTGCCATCTGCTTTGCTTAATATAAGGAATTTGAAATATTTTATATTTTTACTTTTACTTTTGGTACTTAAATATATTTGACCAATTCCGTTTAGTTTTGATACTTAAGTATATTTACAACCAAATACTTTTAGACTTTTACTCAAGTAGTATTTTACTGGGTGACTTTCACTTTTACTTGAGTAACTCTCTATTAAGGTATATGTACTTTTACTCAAGTATGACAATTGGGTACTTTTTCCACCACTGGGCGCATGTCACACTTCTGCCACATGGAAGCGATAGTGGACCTGAACAACTCCTTGGGTGTCATTGGGGCATCCAGGAGGTCCAATTTTTCTTTGTCTGTTAAGCTTGATAAGCTCAACCAAAGCTCCCTTTCTCCTTCCACCGCCTTTCTCATGGTACAACCACAGCCTTGAATGGCACTACGGGTGTCATGGAAGTTCAGGTCTTTAATCATATAGATCTCCTCCCAAGCGTATAGGGCCAGAGTTTCCACCAACTCTAGTAACTCAGCCTGATATGCCAACAATAAAGACGTCACATTGAGAGCTCTGATGGCTTGAGCTGATGCCTTGTATGTCTTCTAAAAAAATGGACGCAGTAAAGCACTCCATCTTCCCAGGGAGTGAGGCACTGGTGTCAGTAACGGTTCCACGGTGAGAGGGTTGCCAAACCCGGATTCCTCCATATTGTACATGGCCAGGCTCAGGGTACCACTAGCAAGAATCTTGCTAGTGAGAATCTTGCTAGTGAGGTGTTTATCCCACAAGGTCTTAGCTTCCCTGAGGCAAGCTGGTACTGCGGGGAGCAGTTATTTTATCGGGGCCGTATGGGACGTGAGTCTCTTTCCCATTGTATAGGCCCCTTAATAGGCCCTGAGTTGTGCCCCGGCCCGCTTGCAGACATGAAGGAGCCAAAACTCCAATGGAGCAGAGGCAGCTCCACTGCTCTCTGCACCGTCAGGCCTTTGGGCCTGAGAGGGCGGGAGAACAGGGTTGTCGGCCACCATCTCCTGAGCTATCTCGAGGAAATCTGTGAGATTTAATCCTCGTCATCCCCTAACTCGCCTTCCTCTGACACTACATCATTAGACAGTGAGGGGATTGAGTCGAGGCTTTCCATGGCATTGCACCAACTGGGCTCGGTTGCAGGGAGCTGAGCCTCAGCTGTTGCTCTTGGCTCGGAGGCGAGAGGGACTACCAAGAACAAAGCTTGTTTAAGTGTCCTCTTCAGACCTGCCCTCGTCAGCAGTTTGCAGTGCTCACAGAACTCAGGGTCCTTGAGTGCCTCTTTGGCATCTTCCTTACCCAGGCAATTAATGCATACAGTGCCTTCAGAAAGTATTCACACCCCCTGACTTTTTCCACATTTTGTTGTGTTACAGAATTCTAAATGGATTAAATTGAGATTTTGTGTCACTGGCCTACACTCTTAGAAAAAAAGGGTTCCAAAAGGGTTACGAGGCTGTCCCCATAGGATAACCCTTTTTGGTTCCAGGTAGAACCCTTTCCACAGAGGGTTCTAAACTCAGCAAAACTCAGCAACTGAGTTTATTTTCAGCAAACATAACAAGTGTAAATATTTGTATGAACATAACAAGATTCAACAACTGAGACATATACTGAACAAGTTCCACAGACATGTGACTAACAGAAATTGAATAATGTGTCCTTGAACAAAGGGAGGGTCAAAAAAAAGTAACAGTCAGTATCTGGTGTGGCCACCAGCTGCATTAAGTACTGCAGTGCATCTCCTCCTCATGGACTGTACCAGATTTGCCAGTTCTTGCTGTGAGATGTTACCCCACTCTTCCACCAAGGCACCTGCAAGTTCCCGGACATTTCTGGGGGGAATGGCCCTAGCCCTCACCCTCCGATCCAACAGGTCCCAGACGTGCTCAATGGGATTGAGATCTGGGCTCTTCGCTGGCCATGGCAGAACACTGACATTCCTGTCTTACAGGAAATCACGCACAGAACGAGCAGTATGGCTGGTGGCATTGTCATGCTGGAGGGGCATGTCAGGATGAGCCTGCAGGAAGGGTACCACATGAGGGAGGAAGATGTCTTCCCTGTAAAGCACAGCGTTGAGATTGCCTGCAATGACAACAAGCTCTGTCCGATGATGCTGTGACACACCACCCCAGACAATGACGGACCCTCCACCTCCAAATCGATCCTGCTCCAGAGTACAGGCCTCAGTGTAATGCCTATTCCTTCAACGATAAACGTGAATCCGACCATCACCCCTGGTGGGGCAAAACCGCCACTCGTCAGAGAAAAGCACTTTTTGCACTTTTCTGGTCCAGCGACGGTGGGTTTGTGCCCATAGGCGACGTTATTGCTGGTGATGTCTGGTGAGGACTTACAACAGGCCTACAAGCCCTCAGTCCAGCCTCTCTCAGCCTATTGCGGACAGTCTGAACACTGATGGAGAGATTGTGCGTTCCTGGTGTAACTCGGGCAGTTGTTGTTGCCCTCCTGTACCTGTCCCGCAGGTGTGATGTTTAGATGGTTAATTTTTTTTTAAAGCATACATTGAAAATCCCTTAATTACGCTTTGAATGGTCTATCAATACACCCAGTCACTACCAAAAGGCGTCCTTCCTAACTCAGTTGTCGGAGAGGAAGGAAACCGCTCAGGGATTTCAAAATTTTGCCAATGGAGACTTTAAAACAGTTTAATGGCTGTTTAATGGCTGTGATAGGAGAAAACGAATGATGGATCAACAACATTGTAGTTACTCCACAATACTAACCTAAATGACAGAGTGAAAAGGAGGAAGCCTGTACAGAATACAAATATTTGAAGACAAAGAAATTTACTTTATCTTGAATACGAAGCGTTCTGTTTGGGAAAAATCCAGTACAACACAACACATCACTGAGTACCACTCTTCATATTTTCAAGCGTGGTGGCTGCATCATGTTATGGCTATGCTTGTCATCTGTAAGGACTAGGATTTTTTTTTTAGAAGCACGGGCAAAATCCTAGAAAACCTGCTTCAGACTGCTTTCCAACAGATTTTGGGAGACAAATTTACCTTTCAGCAGGACAATAACCTAAAACACAAAGCAAAATATACACTGGAGTTGCTTACCAAAACAACATTGAATGTTCCTGAGTGGCACTAGTTATAGTTTTGACTTCAATCAACGTGAAAATCTTTGGCAAGACTTGGAAATGGCTGTTTAGCAATGATCAACAACCAACTTGACAGAGCTTGAAGAACTTTAAAAGGAATGTGTAAATATTGTACAATACAGGTGTGCAAAGCTCTTAGAGACTTACCCAGGAAGACTTACATCTGTAATCGCTGCAAAAGGTGACTATGACATGCATTGACTCAGGGGGTTAAATTATTATCTAATGAAGATATGTTAGTATTTAATTTTTCATATTTTTTTGTACAAATGTTAGAATTATTATTCCACTTTGACAGAGTATTTTGTGTAGATCGTTGATAAAAAAATAACAACTAAATCATTTTGAATCACCTCGTAACACAACAAAATGTGGAAAAAGTCAAGGGGTGTGAATACTTCCTGAAGGCACTGTAGAAGGTCGGCTAACCAAGTGTTAATAGCTAGCTGTAAAGCTAGCTACCAACGGAGACTGTGATGTAGAAAAGGAATTTCTATGAAAAACAATAACCATCCGGGCAATACTCAACCTCTCAACAGGGTCTGGTCAAAAAGAGTTTGTACAGTGCATTCGGAAAGTATTCAGACCCCTTGACTTTTTCCACATTTTGTTACTTTAAAGCCTTATTCTAAAACGGATTAAATATTTTTTTCCCCCTCATCAGTCTACACACAATACCCCATAATGACAAAGAAAAAACAGGTTTTTAGACATTTTTGCTAAGTTATCAAGTATAAAAAACTGAAATGTCACAATTACATACAGTGGGGCAAAAAAGTATTTAGTCAGCCACCAATTGTGCAAGTTCTCCCACTTAAAAAGATGAGAGAGGCCTGTAATTTTCATCATAGGTACACGTCAACTATGACAGACAAAATGAGAAAAGAAAATCCAGAAAATCACATTGTAGGATTTTTTATGAATTTATTTGCAAATTATGGTGGAAAATAAGTATTTGGTCACCTACAAACAAGCAAGACTTCTGGCTCTCACAGACCTGTAACTTCTTCTTTAAGAGGCTCCTCTGTCCTCCACTCGTTACCTGTATTAATGGCACCTGTTTGAACTTGTTATCAGTATAAAAGACACCCGTTCACAACCTCAAACAGTCACACTCCAAACTCCACTATGGCCAAGACCAAAGAGCTTTCAAAGGACACCAGAAACAAAATTGTAGACCTGCACCAGGCAGGGAAGACTGAATCTGCAATAGGTAAGCAGCTTGGTTTGAAGAAATCAACTGTGGGAGTAATTATTAGGAAATGGAAGACATACAAGACCACTGATAATCTCCCTCGATCTGGGGCTCCACGCAAGATCTCACCCCGTGGGTTCAAAATGATCACAAGAACGGTGAGCAAAAATCCCAGAACCACACGGGGGGACCTAGTGAATGACCTGCAGAGAGCTGGGACCAAAGTAACAAAGCCTACCATCAGTAACACACTACACCGCCAGGGACTCAAATCCTGCAGTGCCAGACGTGTCCCCCTGCTTAAGCCAGTACATGTCCAGGCCCATCTGAAGTTTGCTAGAGAGCATTTGGATGATCCAGAAGAGGATTGGGAGAATGTCATATGGTCAGATGAAACCAAAATATAACTTTTTGGTAAAAATTCAACTCGTTGTGTTTGGAGGACAAAGAATGCTGAGTTGCATCCAAAGAACACCATACCTACTGTGAAGCATGGGGGTGGAAACATCATGCTTTGGGGCTGTTTTTCTGCAAAGGACGACTGATCCGTGTAAAGGAAAGAATGGATGGGGCCATTTATCGTGAGATTTTGAGTGAAAACCTCCTTCCATCAGCAAGGGCATTGAAGATGAAACGTGGCTGGGTCTTTCAGCATGACAATGATCCCAAACACACCGCCCGGGCAACGAAGGAGTGGCATCGTAAGAAGCATTTCAAGGTCCTGGAGTGGCCTAGCCAGTCTCCAGATCTCAACCCCATAGAAAATCTTTGGAGGGAGTTGAAAGTCCGTGTTGCCCAGCGACATCCCCAAAACATCACTGCTCTAGAGGAGATCTGCATGGAGGAATGGGCCAAAATACCAGCAACAGTGTGTGAAAACCTTGTGAAGACTTACAGAAAACGTTTGACCTGTGTCATTGCCAACAAAGGGTATATAACAAAGTATTGAGATAAACTTTTGTTATTCACCAAATAATTATTTTTCACCATAATTTGCAAATAAATTCATAAAAAATCCTACAATGTGATTTTCTGGATTTTTTTTCTCATTTTGTCTGTCATAGTCGAAGTGTACCTATGATGAAAATTACAGGCCTCTCTCATCTTTTTAAGTGGGAGAACTTGCACAATTGGTGGCTGACTAAATACTTTTTTGCCCAACTGTAAGCATTCAGACCCTTTACTCAGTACTTTGTTGAAGCACCTTTGGCAGCGATTACAGCCTTGAGTCTTCTTGGATATGACACTATAAGCTTGGCACACCTGTATTTGGGCTCCTGTGTGGCGCAGTGGTCTAAGACACTGCTTCTCAGGGCTAGAGGTGTCACTGCAGTACCTGGTTTGAATCCATGCTACATCATATCCAGCTGTGATTGGGAGTCCAATAAGGCAGCACACAATTAGCCCAGGGTTTGCGCCATTCATCTTTTCCTCTAGTCTCCCAGTCATTGCCGTTGAACAACATCCCCACAGCATGCTGCTGCCACTACCATGCTTCACAGTAGGGATGGTGCCAGATTTTCTTCTAGACGTGACGCTTGGCATTCAGGCCAATCTTGGTTTTATCAGACCAGAGAATCTTGTTTCTCATGGTCTGAGAGTCTTTAGGTGCATTTTGGCAAACTCCAAGTGGGCTGTCATGTGCCTTTTACTGAGGATTGGCTTCCGCCTGGCCACTCTACCATAAAGTCCTGATTGGTGGAGTACTGCAGAGATGGTTGTCCTTCTGAAAAGTTCTCTCATCTCCACGTGAGAATCTCTGGAGCTCTATCAGAGTGACCATCAGGTTCTTGGTCACCTCCCTGACCAAGCCCTTTCTCCCCCAATTGCTCAGTTTGGCCAGGAGGCCAGCTCTAGAAAGAGTCTTGGTGGTTCCAAACTTCTACCATCTAAGAATGATGGAGGCCACTGTGTTCTTTGGGACCTTCAATGCTGCAGCAATTTTTGAGTAACCTTCCCCAGATCTGTGCCTTAACTCAATCCTGTCTCAGAGTTTTACAGACAATTCCTTTGACCTCATGGCTTGGTTTTTGCTCTGACATGCACTGTCAACTGTGGGACCTTATATAGACAGGTGTGTGATTTTCCAAATCATGTCCAATCAATTGAATTTAACACGGGTGGACTCCAATCAAGTTGTAGAAACATCTCAAGGATGATCAATGGAAACAGGGTGCACCTGATCTCAGTTTTGAGTCTCATAGCAAAGGGTCTGAATACTTATATAAATAAGGTATTTCCATTTATTATTGTTAATACATTTGCAGAAATGTCTAGTTTTTGCTTTGTCATTGTGGGTTATTGAGTGTAGATTGATGAGGAAAAACATTAATTTAATCAATTTTATAATAAGGCTGTAACGTAACAAAATGTGGAAAAACTCAAGGGGTCTGAATAGTTTCCGAAGGCACTCTAGGAAGCTACATGGGCTTTTTAAGGGGCATCCCTGCCAAGTACCCTGACACAACAGACAGACAGGTCATGTACACCGGTGAAACGCATGGTCAGGGCATGTGAGAGGCAGTACAGGGAGAGAGTTGAACTCCTGTGAGGCGCTCTTGAGATCTAACTGAGGATTATTACCTCAGCTTTTATGTGATACACTGAACATTGACAAGTCATAACCAGGTTCATGACCGTCTTTGTTAGCCATTTGAGCTAAAACCTAGCCGCTACTTGGGGAGCTAACACAAGTCTTGTCAGGCAAGGTAACTCATCACTATTGTATTAGACTCTGAACCTTAGGACCTAGTGTAGTGCGAAAAGAAATAGAAGTTTACATAAATAGAATTTGACAACTTGCCATTTCAGATGAGTGCATGGAAATGATTCAACCCTGGGAAATGTGTTAACCCCTACACTACATGGCCAAAGGTATGTGGACACCTGGTTGTCAAACATCTCATTCCAAAATCATGTTCATTAGTATGGAGTTGTTCTCCCCTTTGCTGCCATAACAGCCTCCACTGTTCTGGGAAGGTTTCCACAAGATGTTGGAACATTGCTGCAGGGACTGGCTTCCATTCAGCCACAAGAGCATTAGTGAGGTCGGGCACTGATGTTGGGATGATTAGGCCTGGCTCGCAGTCGGTGTTCCAATTCATCCCAAAGGTGTTTGATGGGGTTGAGGTCAGGGGTCTGTACAGGCCGGTAAAGTTCTTCCACACTGATCTCGACAAATCATATCTGTATTGACCTCACTTTGTGCACGGGAGCATTTTCATGCTAAAACAGGAAAGGGCCTTCCCCAAACTGTTGCCACAAAGCTGGAAGCACAGAATCAGCTGGAATGTCATTGTATGCTGTAGCATTAAGATTTCCCTTAACCAGAACTAAGGGGCCCGAACCATGAAAAACAGCCCCAAACCATTATTTCTCCATCAAACGTTACAGTTGGCAATATGCATTCGGCCAGGTGTTCTCCTGGCATCCGCCAAACCCAGATTTGTCTGTGAGACTGCCAGATGGTGAAGCATGATTCATGGTGATCTTAGGCTTGTGTTTTCTGCTCATGGAAACCCATTTCATGAAGCTCCTGATGAACAGTTATTGTGCTGACGTTGCTTCCACAGGCAATTTGGAACTCGGTAGTGAGATTATATATATATTTTTTTTAAATAAGCACAATGTTCAGACGCCCATTGACCCGAGCCTAGAGATCTTGTCGTAGCATGTGAGAGTGCGATCAAGGATAATACCCCTGAAACCCCCTCTAGAACAGCGCCCTTGCTGCATCTGATGAAAAGACGTTGCAACAGAGCAGAGTATGTGAGCAGAGTTGAGCAGTCAGAAATCCCGCTCATCGCTCATGAAGCAGTTGCGTACCGCTCCACTAAAAACAACTCCTAGCTCAAAGGAAAATAAAAAACTACTGCTCCAAATTTACTCCATTCATTAAAATCCCAATTTAAAAATCCCAATTTAACCAACACCCATCTATTTTTGTGACTACTTACCACTTGGTTTTGAAGTATTGAAACCAAAATGAAAAGTATTTCATTAAACAACAGGAAAAGGTGACTGTAAGAAGCGCTCGTCATTTCAAATAGGCTATATGTCATATTAACAGCATGTAAAAAGCATATGAACACTATAGGTCAGGAGCCAGACAGCCAGATATCCTAAGAAGGCACAAAAATAAATTATTTACGTTAAATAATTTCAAGTCTATAGCCAAAAAAGAAATACATTGTGAAACATTTGTAAGTGTGACACTAGGCTGGCAGGGACATTAAGCACTTAGTATAGTCCATAAATTGCACATATCGGCTGTGACTTACTTAGAATTAAATACAAATTAAACAAAAAATGCCTTATTAGGTTTATTAGTGACTTTGAATTCATTTTTAGAAACACTGTCTGTGGCTTCAGGCTCATGCGATGGTGCCTGGAGAGCAGGCCAGCAGCGGATAATACCCTCTCAGTGCTTCCAGAGCCACTGGGGATGCTAAACACCCTTCGAGCAAATCTTGCCAGGCTGGGCAGGGATGCTTGGTTGTTTTTTTTTATTTTCTTCTGTAGGTAGACCTAACGGATTTTAGGTAAGATAACCCTATCAAAACAGAAAGCTCCTTGAAAGAGGTAATATGCCAGGCCTATTGGGCCAAAATCAATGATGGCCTATTGTATAGATAATAGAACGAACATTTACGAAACTTTTTAGAGATCAGATTTTTTTGGGTTTATAAATACTTTGCTACAATAACACACTTAGCTAGCTACCCACCTCATTTCTTTCTGTTAGCATGTGCAATTAGTAAGTACACCAGCATGCTTTCGGGATACGTGTCTTTTCAGATTCCACAATGATTATTTAGGTGTGGACACCACATCACCCCACTCCCTCATCTTTGTAAGTCACCTTGATTTAGCACCTGTGTGTTTTATCAGTTTCCTTATGAAAATATTTAGCGAACTCCGCGAAAGTAGCTAAAGCAAGGGGTGTATAGCAGCACACAAGTAGACTACTAATGCATGATGGGCCGGACATGCCCTGAGCTGGTGAAGTGAGCTCTACTGGAGCGGGCAAGAAGGCCAAAGCTCCAGCCTTTGGGAAACTCGCTCCACACTCCAGTCAAATTAGGTACACTCCACTCCTCGCTATGCTCCGCTCACATACTCTGCCTGAGAGTAGGTGACAGGAAGACCGGACAAGAATCAGGAATACAGTGATCATGATCAAGTTTATGTAAAGTACCATTTAGCACAGAAATGGTCACATTATTAAACTGCTCAAAGGGGAAAAAAGGAATCCCCATCCTTAATGTCCAACAATAAAATCTAGAGATGTACAGTCGCAGATACGAGTTTTGAGTGTTGTGGAGATTGAAGCTACTGAAAATAGGAAACAGCAGCAGAGCAGTGAATCATGTTTTGTGTGTTATCAACGTCAGCGACCAATACGATTGAATGGAGCAAACCCAAGTCGGTGCCAGTTGCACTGTGTGAGGATGATGCCTTTCAGGATTTGGAGTGAAGCTACCATATTATTTAAAGATGTGAAATGCTGTAATTAGATGTTTTGATTAGACAACAGTTTAAAAGCAGGTCAACTCTTGACATAACATGAGCCTTGGAAATGAAAAGGCATTAGAGGTATGGAAATAGATATTCAATATTTAATTCATACTAGAAAATGATGGTAACAAGAAAACAACACATGATTTGACTAATCACAGCTTTAAGAACGTAAAATGGAACACCTTTTGGGTAAGGATCAATCGAATCTTTATCAAAATGTCAAAAGCCATAACTACACCCTAATCAGGTGTTGTAACATCTCCCAAGAACGAGGAAGAGAGAGACAGAGAAAAATAACGATCAAGGGAAAAGAAATGGAGTGAAGGAGAGAGGGATAGAGTAAGGTTGGTAAAGGGAGGTGGGCTGAGGAAACAGAGAGAAAAAAGTTGTGACAGTGGTCCACGTGTGCCAGATTGCCTAACATCCAAACGATTCGAAAATTATACTTTGCAAATAGCCCTGACGACTACTTTAAGTCTCTAGCTTCATGAAAACATCAAATATAACATGATTCAGGCCACTATAAAAGTGATATACAGTGCTATTGACCTGAGTAACTCAGAGCTTTGAAGGCCTAGTGTTATCAAAAAAGTGATTTCCTGTGTTTTATATATATATATATATATATATATATATATATATATATATATATATATATATATATATATATATATATATATATACGTCTGCACTATGAAGTTTGAATAATACTGTGAAATAGTGAAAATTATGATAATGCCATTTTAGTGTAAAAAGCTGTTTAAAAAGACTGCCTGAAATTTCAGCCTGATTTGGTGGGATGGCGTATTGGTCTGCCCGGTGACATCACCAGGTGGTAAATTGGTTAATAGACCAATAAGAAAGAGTTCCAAACCTCTGTCAATAACGGCTAGTCTTCAGTTTTCCCCTCCCCACTCAGACCACTTGCAGATAGTCCGAGCAAAATTCTTGCTTGAGAAATTACTCTTTGCTAAGAAGCTACTTGTTTCTTTTTGTCCATTTTAATTGAAAAACAGTCACCGTAAAGGTATTTAATTGTTACCCAGAAATGATTTGATATTGAGATAAAAATGGGTTGCATTGGAGCCCAAGCCTAGCTAAATAAAATGGTAGGCCACAACAGTGTTAGGTACTAGCACATTGAAATATAATCATTGAGCAATTAAAAACCAAACACTTTAATAATGAAATCCCTGTTTGAGAGCTCATATTGTAATTAATACATGCGTTATGTGATTAGTTCTACTGTATGTAATTTACAGCATACTGATTGGTCCATTCGGCCATGTTTTGTGAGTCATAACATTGTTAGACCACCACTTAGTGACTCAGCACAAAGTGACTCAGTGACTCAGCACAAAAAGACACAAGCCAAAGACTGTTGACTGTCAGAACTGTAGGACATGTACTGTAAGTGCTATCCAAAGAAATAAGTAGGTAAACCTCTTGGAGGAACATTAAGGTATAAACACTTGAAGAAGAACATGGGTAAGCACATAACATTATATTACCATGAGCATATTACACAATGAGCAGTCATACTCTTATAGGAAAATATAATATGTTCACCAAAAAAGAATAATCCCACAGTTATCAGTTTCTTCGCACATGATCAAGTACCAGCTCCTCTTTTGTCCTCAAGATATGGAAAGCCTTTGCGAATGCAATGTGGTACTTGGGCAAGGATCGTGCCCCCACCAGCCAACCCTTCAGTGCAGCCTTTGTCCACGCACGGCTCAGTCAGGTTTCGTGTTCCAGGCATGTGTATCATGCGTGGCATGGGCCAGGAGAGGGGGGCCACCAGGCCTCCTCACTGAGTTTTGCTGTCTGCTAGCTTCTCTGGTTCCACATCAAGTTCAGTCAGACAGCAGTACAACATGATCTGGGTGTATTTGGTGACCCAGGCTGGCAAGGAAAGGGAGAGGGGGGAGAGAGAAAGAGAAATGTAAACAAGAGTTCAGGCAGAGTTTACGTTGGAAAAGCCAAAAATACATTTTGATATGTGGTTTCTTTAATGTGATACACCAGACTACTAAGTCACATTGGGGCTTGATAAGCAAAGCTCAGGGACAGACTGTGACATTGTGGACTGACAAACATGGCATTTCCTTGAACCACATTTAATGATATACTCCTAGTCCCCAGAGCCACAGCCAAAAACAAACCACTGAGTCTAAAAACAGTCTAATCAAATTACACTCGGAGGACTTGTTGTTCACTGGTCAACATGCATAGGATGCACAACAATCAATTTGTAACAACAGACAGAGCTGCGGTTGCTACAGTGATGATAACCTTCTGAAAACCCCAAAAGGAGTAATTTATCCTTCCCGTCACCATCAATAGTAAATACACTGAGTGAACAAAACATTAAGGACACCTACTCTTTCCATGACAGAGACTGACCAGGTGAATCCAGGTGAAAGCTATGATCCCTTATTGATGTCACCTGTTAAATCCACTTCAATCAGTGTAGATGAAGGGGTGGAAACAGGTTAAAGAAGGATTTCTAAGCATTGAGACAATTGAGACATGGACTCTGTATGTGTGCCATTCAGAGGGTGGATAGGCAAGACAAAATATTTAAGTGCCTTTGAACGGGGTATGGTAGTAGGTGCCAGATGCTGCTAGGTTTTTCACACTCAACAGTTTCCCGTGTGTATCAAGAATGGTCCACCACCCAAAAGACATCCAGCCAACTTCATACAACTGTTGGAAGCATTGGAGTCAACATCGGCCAGCATCCCTGTGGAACGCTTCCGACACCTTGTAGAGTCCATGCTCTGAGGTATTGAGGCAAAAAAGGGGGTGCAACTCAATATTAGGAAGGTGTTCCTAATGTTTTGTACACTCAGTGTATATCTGTCTCTTGCCTACAGTGGCACTCTTTGTTAATCAGCCACCCACATAAACTCAGGCGTTCTTAATAGACTTCCAACTTAGCACCCTTTACTAACATGCTTCAAAAAGATACCACATCTTTCGATTTTTCCAGGTCACACTTTCAACTTTTCATTCTTAAACATATGAATCCGCAACACATGAAAATGTGTGGACACGCCAGTCTGCTACACACAAATTGAAATCATATTTGTTCAGACATGAAATGGCAGAATTAGAATTCAAAATCACAAGAAACTTCCAAGACAGTTACTTTCTAGCTATGATGCATATGAATATGTTACGGTCATTTTCTGCCAAAATTTTCTGCAAAAACTCCTGGACTAAAAAGCACTTTCAAAAAAAACCATTTCCATTTAGCGTGCTTTCAAGTCCTGAAGTAGTCGTAAAATGTATCTGGGAAATCAGCCCTGTGTCTGTGTGTCTACAGCTTTGATCCTTACCATTTAGTCTGCATATAAACTTGGGCCTCCTGTCTTCAGGCAGGTATATGGCCACGTAGTAGACAGGCACTCCAGACAGGGCGATGCCGATCCCTATGAGGGAGTTAATGGTATCGCCGTACAGAGGGACGATGACCAGGAACAGACTGCACAGGCAGTAAACGAAGGGAAAGAACAGGGAGAGCTGTGGAGAGGAGCTAGTGGTTAGCCGGGATACAGCAGGTCAAACGACGGTGATGATACACAACTACGCAGATGCAAGTTTACTCATCCATTGGCATCCCTCTCTCTCGTCTGTATGTGTGTGAGAGAGTGAGACAAGCCAATCAAACACACAGACTCAAATTCAGACACCAAATCTTTCTAGCATTACCTTAACAGGTCTGTGTCTGTCTGGCTGAGTGAAGCGCAGGTAGATGAGGCCGGCCACAGACAGGCCCACGTAGAGCCAGTAGCTGAAGCTGAAGTAGTTGATGAGCTGGAACACGTCCTCCACGCACAGAAAGATCAAGCCCATCAACCCCTGCAAGAACACACAACCCAGGGATCAGTGACATTCCACTGTGGGTCTGATCCGAATGCACCATAGACTAGTGTTTCTCGAAAGATGGATCACAGATTCCTTTTGGGTTGCTTTAGGTGGGCCATGGCCCGCACTTGTGACCTGAGAGATATACTATACAGTAAGATATCAAAAAGAGAGCATTATGCTCTATGGAGATGTGATGTCACTCACGTTGAATATGAGGGCCGGGACAGGTGTGTAGCGCTCTGCCTGGATCATACTCAGACTGTTTGGAAGGTGTCCCTCTCTCGCCCCCACGAAAAACAACCTGGACAGGGCATTCAGCGGCCACAATGGAATGTTTCAGCGCTTCGGACGTAAAACTTGATTTTAATATCTGAGGTGGTCTAACCACAGGTTGATTGTAGGACTTTCAAATATCTCAGATAACGTCCATTGCCAGTCATTGAAGGGATAAAGCTCTGGCTTTCAATGACCACTAACTAGTTCAATACGTTTTCACTATCATGCTACATGCTCCAATTATGCTAGCTGGGTGATTGTTGACATTGGTTGCTGAATAACCATCTAACAAACTTTAAAAAGTTTTGATGAAACAATAACACCTTAGATGCATGTAAAAAAAAAAAAGAAAGCTAAAACTTCAAAAAAGTGAACTATCCCTTTAAACTTCAGAAAAATGTGGTCAGTACCTGGAGGCAGCGATGATGGAGGCGTTGAGTCCTCCATAGCAGGACATGGCCACGGAAATGGGAATGATCCATTTGAACGGTCCCAGGACCGCATTTCCAAAAGTCTGTGGGGTTAGATGAAATGGGTTCAGTAAAATACACTGAACAAAAATAAACACAACATGTAAAATGTTGCTTCCATGTTTCATGAGCTGAAATAAAAGTTCCCAGAAATGTCCATATGCACAAAAACATTATTTCTCTCAAATTTTGTGCAAATTTTTTACATCCCTGTTACGGAGCATTTCTCATTTGCCAATATAATCCATCCATCTGACAGGTGTGGCACATCAACAAACTGATTAAGCAGCATGATCATTACACAGGTGCACCTTGTGCTGGGCACAATAAAAGGTCACTCTAAAATGTGCGGTTTTGTCACACAACACAATGCCTTGGAGCGTTCAATTGGTATGGCAATTGGTATGGTGACTGCAGGAATGTCCACCAGAGCTGTTACCAGAAAATCCAATGTTCATTTCTCTACCATAAGCAGCATCCAACCAATGTTCCCTCTAAGCTTGGTCTTAAAGGGGCAGTGTTGTATTTTGAGACAGGCTTGAATAATCTAAGTAGCCAATAAGCAGAGGGTAGCATAATTTGTCTGATTCTCTGTAATAATGGTATGGAAATAATAACGCATTTTATTTTATAAAGCCAATTTGACCACTGTCTGAAACTGTAACTTAAAGCGGGTACAACCTCAGTGTTCACAGTAAACGCACGCTGGAAGTTGCACAGAACCTCTCGTTTTAGAGAATTCAGCAGTACGTCCAACAGGCCTCACAACCGCAGGCCACGTGTATGGCGTCGTGTGGGCGAGCAATTTGCTGATGTCAACGTTGTGAACAGAGTGCTCCATGGTGGCGGTGGGTTACGGTATGGGCAGGCATAAGCTACGGACAACGAACACAATGGCTTTTAATCAATGGCAATTTGAATGCACAGAGATACCGTGATTAGATCCTGAGGCCCATTTTCTTTTTAATGGTATTTATTCCCAGTCATGTGAAATCAAAAGATTAGGGCCTAATGAATTTATTTCAATTGACTGATATTTTTGAAAATGTTGCATGTTGCATTTATATTTTTGTTCAGTATATTATCAAAGGTAGATAATTATTATATTTAAAACACACCGTCGAATTCAGAGTGCTATCACGTATGTTGCACGCAACAACGTGTCTTCTAGTAAAATAACTACATTTCCTGAAATTATTAAAAATGGTCATCTCGGGGTTATCTGATATATTGTACTGGAGTACTGTCTAACAACACAGAACACGAACACAGAGACCAGTCACATGATCTTAACAGCCTCATATTTGGTCCTATTTTTAGCACGTGGGTCAGAGGGTTCTCACCACAGCGACGGCGTCACTGGCTAGTAGAGAGGGCATGTCCAGAGCCACATAATAGGCCACGTTGGTCAGCAGGTAGATGATGGTCACAATGGGCATGGAGATGGCAATGGCCAGAGGCAGGTTCCTATAGAAATAAAGAAGTCCAAGAGGTCAATAGGTCAGCGAAACAAATCCATCATTTTCATTTAGTGGATGAGGCCATTTTCAATACTTCTTATACACCAATATTTATTTTAAATGTTTGGGAAAAACTGGTGATTGTTTGTTACTAAAAGAAGCTATCATCGATAAGAAAATATCCATCACCCTTATAAAAGGTTCCCTGAACAACATTTTTCGGACTCTTGTACTATAGACCCAAGTATAAATAAACCCAATGCAAATAAACATTTGTCTCTATTCAAGACGTAACCTTGTCCTTTCTTCACCACCATGCCAAATTAGGCCTTTGAGCATGGCTCCCATTTTACCCCTGGTGCGTAATCATCGTATCACCATCCAAATATACAGTCCAATCATGAATAGTGATGTTGTCTTTGCTCTAAGGGCAGAAAGTGTTGGGTGAAGGGGGCATGGCTGATTGGGGATGACACTACTGACGCAGCTACTCTGAATATGGGCTGAACTCAAATTAAACCAGGCACGAGGTACAGTGATAAACAGTACAGTCTGAAATATGTTTGAGTTCATAATGGACGAAGGCTATGAGAGTGTAAGAGAGGAGATATATCCTTTGCTGGGTGTATAACGCCTGCTGGGTGTATAACGCCTGCTAACATGTCCACCACTCTCTGGGCTAAGACAGATCCGATCAACTAAAAAAAGTAGGAATAAAAATCATGCATGTATAATGCCTTGTAAGACTTGCCATGAGAATGTATGGCACAGTTATAAAAGAATGTGGAAACAGGGAGATTACCTCTCTGGGTTCTGGATCTCCTCTGTGACAAAGTTGAGTGTGTCCCAGCCAGAGTAGGAGAACAGAGCAGAGTAGAGGGCCAGAGCTATAGGCCCAGGCTCCGTGGAGGAACCCTCAAATGGATTCTGAAAGTTCTGGGTTTCTCCTACAGGCAGGAGGGAGAAATAGGGAAACGGGGCGGAGAGAAATAGAAAAGTAGCATTAATCCCTTCTATTGCGTATCTTTCAATTTCTTTCCCCCTTGTCACTCTGAACATTCAAAGGGGCAATCTGAGATTGGTGAATCATTTTTGTGATTCATTTTTTAAATTAACGATATACAATATGCCCAGTGATTCCTTATATACAGTATCTTCTAAATGCCTCATGAACTTAGTTAAAAAATCTAAAGATTATTTTGCTCCATTGTTTGTAAATAATATAATTGTAAACAAACACTAAATAGCCTCAAAAGTATACTATCATGGATAGTCAGTCCTCGTAACCATAGCTTTGTCTATGAATTGGAGTGTGGTTACATTTCTTCAGCCTCATCCCTCAGTTTTTACCAAAACTGTGGCTGGGTGTATGCTTTGCTATTGTTTGTACTGCAGATTTCCCCTTTAAAGGGATGTTAATCATTTTATTGTCGAATTCCCTAGGGTATCGTTTCGGAGAATGTAGCAATGCTAGTGAAAAGGGATTGTTCCTGTTAGCAATGCATTCAAAAGCATGGGGAAAGGGCTCTCTCTTCCACATAAAGGGGTGCCCTCCCTCACTATTCCCCGTGCTTTAAAATGGCTGCTAACAGAAGGAGCCATTCCGCTAGCAGTGCTACATTCTCCGAAAATGTTAGCCAGATTATAGTGGACGTTGCTAAATAACAAGCTAGCAAACCATTTTTAAAAAACGGCATGGAGGAAGTCGACAATCAGCAGAAAAAAAAGAAAAGAGTGAATCTTCCGCCCATATCCCCTCCACATCACAATCTCTCCTACCTTTGGCTATCTTCATGATACCTATAATGATGATGAGGATGAGTGACATGAGCTTGGCGTAGGTGAACAGATCCTGGACCATGGTTCCCCACTTAACATAGGCACAGTTTACAAAGATAAGCATGCCTGGCGGAGAGAGGGAGAGAGGGGGGGGGGGGGGTGAGAGAGATGATATGTTGTAGGAAACAGATGCAAAGTAGAGGAGAGAAAAAAAAGGACAAAGCAGAACAAAAGTAGAACATAGATTTTTTGTTGTTGTTGTAATATCTGTGTGCTCCTGAGTTACCCCTTCCAAATCCCAAAATAGCTGATCTCTGTCACAGAACAATCTGTACTGTTTGTGTAACTGAGACCAATGGTAACTGAAGCAGAGGGAAAGGCAAGCACCTCACATCCCTTCACTGCCATGAAACTGATGGAACAGAGATGACACACTACTGGCGGATAAAAAAGAATAATGGCATGTTTAATGGCGTGTGTGTGTGTCTCTCTCTCACTCCATAATGATGAGTCAAACGTGTGTGTGCGCGTGTGTGCGTGTGTGTGTGTGTGTGTGTGTGTGTGTGCGTGCTTGCGAGGAGAAACCAAACTTCAGTCAAACCAATCTAGGGCCCAATTATATGTCCTGACCAGGAGATAACCATTTAATGGGGCCTGTTTTACACAGACAAGCACTGTAGTTACTAGGTTAATGAACCACAGACACAGATCGTAGTTGATTCATGCTGGCTGTCAGCCTCTCTTGCATTAGTGGCAGATGTCTCTGGGCTGAGGGAAACTCTAGTCTGGACAGTGTGGCTGAATCATGGCATTGCTGCTCTCTAACCTAAATACCAGCTCAGTGCCAATTTCAGATGGCCAAGAGGAGCCGCACAAAGCAAAGTGGGTGCAGGGCTATTTTAATGCTCTGACTGGGCATTGAGTTGAGGATGTGTTTGCGTGACTAAAGAGAGTGGTTTATCTGAATATGGCCTTATTCCAGTAAAGAAACATACAGTACCATTACACAAAAAGAAAATAACTTTCCAAAACACCCTTCATTCCAAAAATAGAGCCAAGTCAATTATATTCTTCACAATCACGTTTAGACAGACATGAATAGACACACCTCTACCAGAAGCCTCTCAAAGAACAATTCTGGAAATGTTTTGAGTCTTTACCTAAAATAGTCATTGTTACTAGACCCTAGTTATCCCCAATAGAAATTGATAAAACCCACGGTTTCTGGGACACGGACAAATAGCTTTTTAGTTCAGGATTAGGTTAAATCTTTGTCCGGGAAACTGGTCCATAAAGTCTTCATTTGTAACTTAATGTTAGTGGTAAAAACAAACAGAGGCAGGTCCCTTACAGATGCAGGCGGCAGCAATGAGGCGGATGGCGTCGTAGGGGGGCTGGCAGGTGGGGTACCACGCCTCCACTAGATAGTTGGCGAAGGTCAGCGAGATGACCGCCTGGCTGGCCGGCTCAATGAGCAGGATGGACGTCCACAGCCTGATAAAAGCTAGGAAACCGCCAAACGACTCCAGGATGTAAGCGTAACTAGCGCCCGATTTTGTGATTGTGGTTCCCAGCTCTGCATAGCACAGTGCTCCGAAAACGGAAAAGATGCCGCCGAGAGCCCAGATGACTAGCGATAGCCCATAGGAGCCGCTGTGCATGAGGACGCCTTTAGGTGAGACAAAGATTCCAGAGCCAATCATGTTGCCCACGATGAGGCAGATGCCATTGGGGAGGGAAATCTCGCGCTTCATTTGCATCTTTTCTTCGCCGCCATTCGGTGTCTTTAGGTCGTCGCTGGACTCGGCCTGCGAGCCGGGGCAGAGCGATCGCGACATGGCAGCCAGCTTCTCTCTCATTCTGCCTTAATGTGGAGCTGAGGAAAACAGGAAGTTAAAGGTCAAATTAATAAAAATGTATTCCGATTAAAATATTAGACAGGGCCCACCCTCAGTTAATTCCAAAACCAATTACACTAAAAAAAACTGCGCCAATCTTTCACTTTAGTTTTGTTCGATTTTGGGGTGAAGTATCTCTTTAAGTTTGGATTGGCCTAAGGGGCTCCCTGATACTAAAACCGAAACAATTCTCCTGCCATGTCCTCTAAAGGAGTGCCAGAGCACCTGCTCTCTTAGATCTTCGGCAGGGTCAAATATACATTCTATGCAATTGTAATTGTACAAATGGACACAATGTTCTGGTCACAAGTAAGTCTCCTCTACCATGGTCGTCTACACAAAGAGTTCAAGTCACGGGTAGAAAACAAATCGATAAACCCAATGATCTAGTGATAAAAGATAGTAAAAAAAATATATACATTTACTGCACCACCTACCTGTTATCTACAAGAGAACAAGGGTCACAACAGAGAATCAGGGATTTTCCTCTTCTAAGGCTGAATGCTCAAACGTCGACCAGTCATGTCCCCACAAGATGAGTTTCCTGATTCTAAGATAACTGGTGGAGCTCACACAGTTGAGAGGTAGCAACAGGACGGTCAGTGTTGCAATCCCAGTGCAACGGCTGTTTTCCCAGCGATGACGCCCTCTCTCCTGCTATTTCGGGAGAATGTCGGTACTCAGAAAGAGAGCCTCCCCCCACTCTTCTTGCCCTGAAGGAGTCCAGATAAACGTGGGATGCAGTTCACTGGGCCGAGTAAAACCAAACCAAAATGTTTACGTGGATATTATTGTGGAGTCAAGTCCCATCATTGATCCCACTCAAGTGTACTTGAATTACTTTGTAACTGCATATTCCTGTACTGTAAAGACTAGGCCGAGACCTGAATGATGAAATCTATCATAGTACGGCCCCCGACCATTTAGTTTTCGCAACATGGCAGTCACAAACAAACATGACCTCTAATATAAGGGAAACATTTTACATTGACAGTACACAGGAAGTCATGATACCATGTCTGAACAGTAGTATGGTGGGGGTAATGAAGAAAAGAGGCCTAGAGTACAACCATAAGCTGATTATGGAAGGTCTTATAAGGTGATATACAAGAAAATAGAATATCAAGTGTGACTGACTACATCGTTTCCCAAACTCAGTCCCCGGGACCCCAAGGGGTGCACGTTTTGTTTGTTTGCCCTAATACTACACAGCTGATTCAAATGATCAAAGCTTGATGATTACTTGATTATATGAATCAGCTCTGTAGTGCTAGGGCAAAAACCTAAACATGCACCTCTTGGGGTCCCGAGGAACGAGTTTGGGAAACTGTGACAGGGAGTATTGTGACGACCCTCCCACTCTGTCTGCCGTATTCTTTCTCTTTCCTCTTGTTTTCCTTATTAGGATGTCGGCGGGCGGAGCTGGGAGGGTCGTCAGCGACATGGGACACACCTGGGCCCGGGTGTGTCCCGGAATAAATACACAGCTTCCCCATTCATTGAGGAGACTCTCTCCATGCAGACGGGCAGATTTTGGTTGTGGCATTTTTTTTGTGGCTGTTTTGTTTGTTTGCTTTGGCACCTTTCAACACCCCTCATTATCACATTTATGCACGCAACCACACTCACTTACACTACTGATGACTGACTACACACACCATTGTTAATTGTATTTACGTTACTTCAGTTAATAAATATATTTTTGGTATTCCTTATCTCCACGTTGTCTCCCTTTTTGTTACGGACTTCGAGCCAGTTCGTGACACTATTGAAACCAGAGCATTGCTAACTCTCTTATCACAAGATGTCTTCTAGTATAGAAGGAATCAGGCATGGTAGGGAATATGGATTCATAATATGGCAATCAGTGAAAATATGAGGCTGAAAGAAACAAACAAAAACAATCCCAGGACATAGACATATCTGATATGGGCAGAAAGCTTAAATTCTTGTTAATCTAACTGCACTGTCAAATTTACAGTAGCTACTACAGTGAAAGAAAACCATGCTATTGTGAGGAGAGTGCACAGTTATGAACTTGAAAATGTATCAATAAACCAATTTGACACATTTGGACAGACTTGATACAACATTTTGAACAGAAATGCAATGGTTCATTCGATCAGTCTAAAACTTTGCACCGTACACTGATGCCATCTAGTGGCCAAAATCTAAATTGCACCTAACCTGGAATAATACATTGTAGCTTTTCTACTCCATTTCAAACATCAAGGAAAAATAAAACAATGCGCATGTTTTTTTTCTTTGTATTGTCTCCTACATTAATTTCACATTTCCACAAACTTTAAAGTGTTTTCTTTCAAATGGTATCAAGAATATGCATATCCTTGCTTCAGGTCCTGAGCTACAGGCAGTTACATTTGGGCTGTCATTTAGGTGAAAATTGAAAAAAAGGGTCAGATCCTTTAAAAAGTAATTGTCCCCTTTCTAATTGTCTCTACTTTTGCATATTTTTGATACTGAATGTTATTAGATCTTCAACCAAAACCTATTAGATAAAGGGAACTGGAGTGAACAAATAACACAATTACATACTTATTTCATTTATTTCATTTATTTCATAAACAAAGTGATGCAACACCCACTGCACCTGTGTGAAAAATGAATTGCCCCCTTACACTCAACTTGTTGTGCCACCTTTAACTGCAATGACTCCAACTCTGTTTTAGTGTTTAGAAATACAGTATATGCACTCTGTGTATCTAGTCCACCCCCATTCAAAGGCTAATAAGTATTTGTACAAATTCCCTTATAGTGATTTAAATGTAGTCATAGTTTATTTGGTCCCATATTCCTAGGACACTAGGAACTTGTTGGATGCATTTGTTTTGGTTGTGTTGTGGATTATGCTGTGACCAATAGAAATTAATAGTAAGTAATGTGTCATAAGGATTAGACCAAAACGCAGCGGGAATGTGTATACTCATCTTCTTTTTAATAGGCAGAAAGAAGGAAAACCAAAACAAAACACACGTATAAAAAAAAAAAAAATATGACGATAACAGTCTTGTCAGGCACACAGCTAAACAAGAAACAACTACCCACAAAATCCCATAGAAAACACCCCTCTTAAATAGGACCTTGAATTAGAAGCAACTAGGAGCAGCTGCTTCCAATTGAAGGTCAACCCAATAAACACCACATAGAAATAGACATACTAGAACATAACCCAACAAACCCCGAAACACTCTAAACACACACCCCTGCCACGTCCTGACCAAACTACAATAACAAATAACCCCTTTACTGGTCAGGACGTGACATAATGTATTGGATAATCATGAATGATGAGTGAATAATGATGAGTGAGAACGTTACAGAGGAACAAAGATCATACCCCCCCAAAAATGCTAATGGTAATGGTGAAAGGTTAGCATTTTTTTTGGGGGGGGGGGGGGGGGGCGCTATGATCTTTGTTCCTCTGTAACTTTCTCACTCAGCATTATTCACGATTCATGTTTATCCATATGCATCCATATGAAAGTTGCTACACATAGGATTTGCTACACATTTGAATTTTTGCATTGTAATTTCAGAAAATGTCCATAAAATACCGGATCTGGCGCTAATAGTGGAATGACAGTGTTTCACAGTACAGGTTTCATTCACATTTTTGACAGATGGAATTTTAGGACTTTTCCATGACTTCTAACAATATTTCCATGACCAACAATTAACGAAGCCTCTATGTACGTTTAACGAAGTGTAATGTGGTATCGACACTGGGCGGCTGCTCTCTGATCCCATGGGCCATCTCCTGTGGTTGTGCAAGGCTCTTAACCCCCCGCAAAGTACAACACCTGTTAGGCAACTCTATAAAACACCTGTGGTCAACCCTTAATCTGGAGAGCTAATTGGGTGTGAAGGCTTTTGATCAAGCCCGGCTCAAACACATCAGAGCGATTTTTATCAAGGTCCACTTGAGCAGCTCATTTCTAAAATGTGGTTTGTTTAAAGGGGGACTGGAATAAAAGCCTGCACACCCATTAGCTCTCCTGGAGGATGGTTGGCCACCCTTGATGTTCAACATTGCAACATTACAACCAAATACATTTCATGACTTTTGAAATAACTTACTAGTTGAATACACCAAGTGTACAAAACATTAAGGACACCTGCTCCTTGACAAAGACTGACCAGGTGAATCCTGGTGAAAGCTATGATCCCTTGTTGATGTCACTTGTTAAATCCACTTCAAATCGGTGTAGATGAAGGGGAGGGGGCAAGTTAAAGAAGGATTTTTGAGCCTTGAGACATGGATTGTGTATGTGTGCCATTCAGAGGGTGAATGGGCAAGACAAAAGATTTAAGTGCCATTGCACGGGGTACAGTAGTAGGTGCCAGGCGCACCGTTTTGTGTCAGGAACTGCAACTCGAAGTGAATCGTTCGTTTCGTAAAAACAAGAATGAATCAACTTTGTATGTATCGTTTAAATGAATCAACTTTGTATGGTCTTATTCGCGAGTGTCGGTGATACGTTTTTTGGGACATGACAAAAACATCAATACATATTAATAATAGCTAAACATTTAACTAGAGGTTACAATATATGTTTAGAATTTTTATTTCACCTTTACTTAGCCAGGTAGGCTATTTGAGAACAAGTTCTCATTTGCAACTCCAACCTGGCCAAGATAAAGCGTAGCAATTTGACACATACAACAACACAGAGTTACACATTGAATAAACAAAACATACAGTCAATAATACAGTAGAACAAAAGAAAACAAAAAGTCTATATACAGTGAGTGCAAATTCGGTAAGTTAAGGCAATAAATAGGCCATGGTGGCGAAGTAATTACAATATAGCAATTAAACACTGGAATGGTAGATGTGCAGAAGATGAATCTGCAAGTAGAGATACTGGGGTGCAAAGGAGCAAGATAAATAAATACAGTATGGGGATGAGGTAGGTAGATAGATGGGCTATTTACAGATGGGCTATGTACAGGTGCAGTGATCTGTGAGCTGCTCTGACAGCTGGTGCTTAAAGTTAGTGAGGGAGATATGAGTCTCCAGCTTTAGAGATTTTTGCAGTTCGTTCCAGTCATTGACAGCAGAGAACTGGAAGGAAAGGCGGCCAAAGGAGAAATTGGCTTTGGGGGTGACCAATTAGATATACCTGCTGGAGCGCGTGCTACGAGTGGGTGCTGCTATGGTGACCAGTGAGCTGAGATAAGGCGGGGCTTTAACTAGCAGAGACTTGTAGATGACCTGTAGCCAGTGGGTTTGGCGACGAGTATGAAGCGAGGGCCAACCAACGAGAGCGTACAGGTCGCAATGGTGGGTAGTGTATGGGGCTTTGGTGACAAAACGGATGGCACTGTGATAGACTGCATCCAGTTTGTTAAGTAGAGTGTTGGACGCTATTTTATAGATGACATCACCGAAGTCGAGGATCGGTAGGATGGTCAATTTTACATGGGTGTGTTTGGCAGCATGAGTGAAGGATGCTTTGTTGCGATATAGGAAGCCAATTTTAGATTTAATTTTGGATTGGAGATGCTTAATGTGAGTCTGGAAGGAGAGTTTACAGTCTAACCAGACACCCAGGTATTTGTAGTTGTCCACGTATTCTAAGTCAGAGCCGTCCAGAGTAGTGATGCTGGACGGGCGAGCAGGTGGGGGCAGTGATCGATTGAATAGCATGCATTTAGTTTTACCTGCGTTTAAGAGCAGTTGGAGGCCACGAAAGGAGGGTTGTATGGCATTGACGCTCGTCTGGAGGTTAGTCAACACAGTGTCCAAAGAGGGGCCAGAAGTATACAGAATGGCTACCTAGTTATTAGTCTGTTCTCTATCATATTTTGTAGGGTATATAGGCCAACCTGCTGCTGCAATATCCGACTGTCTCCTTGACTAACGGCCCACTCGTGTACTCGCAAACACAGACAGGCTAAAGCGTCATTCCGATCCTGGCTGATATGTAGATTTTTATTCGATTGATAAAATATTTAAAAACTGTGCCAAAATGAAGTACATTAAAATAAATAAAATAAATCCCCATTACTTTTCCAAAACTATTTGGGATTTGATTAATTCCCCAAACTTTTCCAGGTCTTAAAAACACCAATTTAAAATTCCATGACTTTTCCATGATTTTCATGACCATACGAACCCTGACATTATTACCATAGATAGAACAATGAGACAGATATTTCACTATAGATGTATAAATGTGAAGCATCCGGTTGGCGTTTCCACTACCAAATATGGTAGTGAGAGGAAGCCCACTGGTTGGCAGTGGGAAAATATGGAAAGTGATGGATTTTGGCCGACATTCTGCAAATATTCTCATCAATTAAACATTTGATCTCAGTATAGTTTTCTATTCCGAAAACTAAAATCTATTATGAAAAGAACGGACTAAGTTAATAAGACTTTACTCTTGGCAAAAGTTTTTTTTAAATGGCGCTGTTTAGGAGTGCAAAGGCGAATTGAGTTACTGCACACGCGCACTTCACAGAGTAGGCGTTCCCTAACGGAAATTTGCAGATGTAACTAGAACCCACCAATAGTATATCGCTAGCGCGGGCTTGTTCTGCCCACCTACTTGCCTGTTCTGCTCACAATGACTAATTTGTTCCCATTGAAAACGACAAGCTGTGGTCTATCTTGGTGTGTTGTTGATGGGCTGTGATATTCGCCTACTGATTTCTCCCGCCAGAGCGGCATCTGTTAAACGAGAGAAAGCTCTTCTGACTTTGTGGCTCTGTAATTTCCTGGTTGCTACCACCATCTTCAAACAGCGGTTTTTGTTCACCAGATTTAAATATCTATAAAAACGATGTATTCGTTTTATTTAAAATATATCTACACAAATGTAGATGGTACAATGATTCGTTACATTATGCAGTGCTTGTTTTCTTACACAAACTGAAATTGAGCGAACAGTGTAGATTTTTAGCAACCAGGAATTCAGCGATTTCCACTAGATAACGCAGCCACAAACTCAGAACAGATTTCCCAGATGCCGCTGAGACAGGATAAATCAATAGGCGAATATCAAAGCCAATCACAACACTGGCAGGTAAGTAATACTGTGAAACAATATCATTCCACTGCTAACGACAGATATATTATGGACATTTTATGAAATTACAATGCAAATTTGTTTTATGTAGAAGTGTAGAAAATATTATATTATTACAATAAAAGTGACACCAAAATGACAATACATTATTCATAATTCAGTTCCTATTGGGCAAAACATAATCTGAAACACAGCCAAAACAAACTGCAAATATATCCAACAAGTTTGTTTAGCCACAAGCTTAATGTAGTCATTGTGTGCTAGGAATACAGGACCAAATGCTAAACTTTTGACAACTTGAATATACTAATTTGTCCAAATTCTTATAGAAAAAAAATACTTATAGAAACTTCAAATGGGGCGGGCTAGATACATCAAGTGCTTTCATTTTTAAATGGTAAAACAGATATGTATGAAACAGATATGTATGAAAATACCCTCAAATAAAAGGTGACATTCTGTACTATCCCCACATATGAAACATTTGATCTCAAATCCAAAATGTGTATAGAGCCAAATTCCAAAAAATTGCCTATACTGTCCAAATAAATATGTAGTGGAGTGTACATACATATTATGTATGCAGGATCTTTGATAGATTGTTGATTGTAGATGTGAAAAAAGTACATAAATAGACATGGAGAAAACAGAAGGCTGTCCAGGAATATACCAATGTTGATGGCTGCTTGAAGGCATTCCATGTAAAACAATGATTTCTTCAGACACTTTTCTAACATAACAGACAAATAATGGTTTTGAACAATGCAAGAGTTAGACTAAAGATAAGTAGAATAGTGGAATAAAAAAGTGTGAAATACATATCCAATGAGTTGTAGTTATACAACATTTTGCCCCACAATATATTAAGGCGAATATAAATCGAATTACAATCTAATTTGATCAAATCTGGAGTTTTGTGCAAATATCATGTGGGAAAACAATTGTGGAAAATAATACTTTGGATGAGGCACAGTATCAATGACATGGCAGTAAAAGTCCAGAGGATTGTGGAAGAGATTCTCTCCTGGCTGGCTTTGGCTCGCCAGTTGCCACCCTACACCACAGACCATTGGCACAGCACATGTTCCAATTCAACAAATGCTGAAAACAAACTTACAAAGAACACCCTTGTCAACAATGTTCCTTGTTAAATCTACAACAGCAGAAATACAAAATAGGTAAGAACACTTAGATTAACCTCACCCAGTGCTCCTCAATTCCGGAAGGTCACAAATGTCGGGCATGGACCCGAGGTCTTTATACTTAGCCACAATGCCTTCAGCACCCATTTAAGGAAGTGCAGTGATGATAAGGCCTCTAGAAACAACACATCTCTGCATTAGTTCCCTATATGGAGTCAATGCATGCACACATCACTGACAGAGAGAAACAGAAACTAAGGAAGAAAGAGAGGATGGTGAGTGAGATAACCACGGGAAATGAATCGTTTTTATCAGGAAATTGCTTAACTACAGTGCATTTTGGCACTTAGTCATTTCTGAGTATGTTTTAGCAGAGGTTGAAGCAGATGAAACTGGCATAACAGTCATGACACAGGGACCCTGATGAGGCCTCCACAGGCGAGAGTGTGCATTGTAGACAGCTAACGCTGGTTGACTTGGACAAACAAGACAAACTGGCACAAACAGACAGAAAACACAGGTATAAATACCCAGGGGATAAGTGGGGAAGATGGGCAACACCTGGAGGGGGGTGGAGATAAGCACAGGTGAAACAGATCAGGGCGTGACACATACGCACAAAAAGCCTATTTGTCTCAAATTTTGTGCACAAATTTGTTTATATCCCTGTTAGTGAGCATTTCTCCTTTGCCAAGATAATCCATCCACATGACAGGTGTGGCATATAAAGAAAATGTGCAGTTGTCTCACACAACGCCACAGCTGTCTCAAGTTGAGGGCTCGTGCAATTGGCATGGTGACTGCAGAAATGTCCACCAGAGATATTGCCAGAGATTTTAATGTTAACATAAGCCTCCTCCAAAGTTGTTTTAGAGAATATGGCAGTACGTCCAACTGGCCTCGCAACAGTAGACGATGTGTAACAATGCCAGCCCAGGTCATCCACATCCAGCTTCTTTACCTGCAGGATCGTCTGAGACCAGCCACCCGGACAACTGAAGAACTTCTGCACAAATTGGCAGAAACCGTCTCAGGGAAGCTCATCTGCATACTCGTCGTCCTCACCAGGGTCTTGATCTAACTGCAGTTCGGCGTCCTAACCAACTTTAGTGGGCAAATGCTCGCCTTCGATGTCCACTGGCACACTGGAGAAGTGTGCTCTTCATGGATGAATCCTGTTTTCAAATGTACTGGGCAGATTGCGTGTATGGCATTGTGTTGGTGAGCGGTTTGCTGATGTCAATGTCGTGAACAGAGTGCCCCGTGTTGGCAGTGGGGTTATGGAATGGGCAGGCATAAGCTACAGTCAACAAACATAATTGCATTTTATCGATGGCAATTTGAATGCACAGAGATACCGTGACAAGAGCCCCAGGCCCATTGTCGTGCCGTTCATCTGCCGCCATCACCTCATTTCAGCATGATAATGCACAGCCCCATGTCGCAAGGAACTATACACAATTCCTGGAAGCTGAAAATGTCCCAGTTCTTCCATGGCCTGCATACTCACCAGACATGTTACCCATTTAGCATGTTTGGGATGCTCTGGATCGAGGTGTGTTACAGCATGTTCCAGTTCCAGACAATATCCAGCAACTTTCCACAGCCATTGAAGAGGAGTGGGACAACATTCCACAGGCCACAATCAACAGCCTGATCAACTCTATGAAAAGGAGATGTTTTGCTGCATGAGGCAAATGTAGGTCACACCAGATACTGACGGGTTTTCTGATCCACGCCCCTACTTATCTGTGACCAATAGATGCATATCTGTATTCCCAGTCATGTGAAATCAATAGATTAGGGCCTAATGAATTTAATTGACTGATTTCCGTAGATGAACTGTAATTGAATAAAATCTTTGAAATTGTTGCATGTTGCATTTATATTTTTGTTCAGTGTAGTTGGCCCCTTCGACAACAGCCTCAAGGCTATAAATTACTGCCTACCTAAAGCAGATACATTAGACTGTGACTTTACTGTGTAATCACTGTTACGGTCTATACAGTATATATATTCCATTAGTATAAAAGCTACCGTATGCTTCAATTCCCAGTCATGTGTGCCAGGAAGCTCCCTTTGCTACTTGAGACCTGTCTTGTTCAGACAACTGAGGATGGATCACTGAATGAAACATGAAGTCCATGCAATTCATGAAGTTTCCTACAAAACAATTTCCTTTGGCCCATTTTAGACAAACATATACACACCACATTCCCTTCAGTGTGGGTCAGTTACCTCTTCCTCTGTGACCTGTTGCTAGTGTAACAATTCCCCTCCCCTGGCTTAAAGCACTGGAAAGAGGGCAGCCATGATTGATCCCTGAACAGGGGGCAGCCCCACTGAGCTATACATGAACTGGTGACATCGTCCAAGATGGTCAACCGTTGTTTTCAATGTAATCTTCTCACATTCGTGTACACTGTTTCATGGTTGTTGCCATTGTTCTAGAGAGCTGATTACACCTGCACTCAGTGCTCACTGGAGCAGTGCAAGCAGCGATGACGTCATCCAGAAACATGACAGATAGTGGATTAATATAAAACATATCTTTGGCTGTGAGTGCAAAAACTATTTTAGCAGCCTTTAAGACACGTGAATAATTGAATGGATATTTTGTGTACAAAGGTGATGTATTATTGCCAATTTTCAAATTTGACTTATCTATGAGGCCGTCTATAGACGGGTTGGTTGTTTAGCAACAAAACCAATGCGTGCACAACTATGGGGCAAAACAGACGTGGTTGGCTTAGATTGTTGACATGTAAACTGTATTTCATCTCCAATGTTTATTGAAAACATAAATACATTTGCACAATGAGCACTTGTTGTCTCAAATACATTGTTACAGTTGTAGGTTAGCTAGCTAGCTAATTGTATCCATATTAGCATTGACATGAAATCAGTCAAAACACCTCAAAACAAGACATGGTATCAAGAACAATATGAAACTAGCTGAAATGAGTCATTACGATTCCTCACATGGCAGTTTCTTGTCATTGTTGGTAGCCATCTGGCCATCCAGAATCATAACAACTCACAGACTTCTGCTCCATTGCAGCGTGTGCATCGTTTTCGTGATGTTGTCAGCTAACCCATCTATGGGAATTGTGTTTTTGGGCTCAACTTCAGCTAAACTGCAATAACTCTAGGCCTGTAGGTGCATTGGAAAGCAGCTTCGAGACAGGAACCCTGAGCAGGCCTGACTGACTCGCCTTTAGCTTCAGACACACAGAGTGCCACAATCAGAGGCTGAATGTTTTTGTCTAAGTGCAGGATAACCAACCACAGCTCTAAGGGTTAGTTAGTTCCTGTTGTAGGAAATGTTACTAAACTCAGCAACAACAAAAAATGTCCTCTCAGTGTCAACTGCGTTTATTTTCAGCAAACTTAACGTGTGTAACGGCCGTCGTAGGAAGTGGACCAAGGCGCAGCGGGTTGAGTGCTCATTATAACTTTATTTAGACCACTTATCAAACAAAACAAGAAAACGAACAGACGACAAACAGTAATGCATGCTACACACAGCTATGCACAAACAACCTCCCACAATTCCCCAAAACAAACACACCCCTATATATAGGACCTTCAATCAGAGGTAACGATAAACAGCTGCCTCCAATTGAAGGCCCAATCCCAATTAAATAAACATAGAACTAAACACCCTAGATCAGACATAGAAATACACAACATAGAACCTAACCAAAAACCCCGGACTAATCTAAACAAACACCCCTCTACAAAACACATATACCAACAAACCCCAAACCACATAAAACAAACACCCCCTGCCACATCCTGACCAAACTATAATAACAAATAACCCCTTTTCTGGTCAGGACGTGACAATGTGTAAATATTTGTATGAACATAACAAGATTCAACAACTGAGACATAAACTGAACAAGTTCCACAGACACGTGACTAACAGAAATGGAATAATGTGTCACTGAACAAAGGGGGGTGTCAAAATCAAAAGTAACAGTCAGTATCTGGTGCGGCCACTAGCTGCAATAAGTACTGCAGTGCATCTACTCCTCATGGACTGCACCATATTTGCCAGTTCTTGCTGTGAGATGGTACCCTACTCCTCCACCAATGCACCTGCAAGTTCCCATACATTTCTGGGGGGGAATGGCCCTAGCCCTCACCCTGCGATCCAACAGGTCCCAGACGTGCTCAACGGGATTAAGATCCGGGCTCTTCGCTGGCCATGGCAGAACACTGACATTCCTGTCTTGCAGGAAATCACACACAGAACGAGCAGTATGGCTGGTGGCATTGTCATGCTGGAGGGTCATGTCAGGATGAGCCTGCAGGAAGGGTACCACATGAGGGAGGAGGATGTCTTCCCTGTAATGCACAGTGTTGAGATTGCCTGCAATGACAACAAGCTCAGTCCGATGATGCTGTGACACACCGCCCCAGACCATGACAGACCCACCACCTCCGAATCGATCCCGCTACAGAGTACAGGCCTCGGTGTATCACTCATTCCTTCGACAATAAACGCGAATCTGACCATCACCCCTGGTGAGACAAAACCGCGACTCGTCAGTGAAGAGCACTTTTTGCCAGTCCTGTCTGGTCCAGCGACGGTGGGTTTGTGCCCATAGGCGACGTTGTTGCCGATGATGTCTGGTGAGGACCTGCCTTACAACAGGCCTTCAAGCCCTCAGTCCAGCCTCTCTCAGCCTATTGCGGACAGTCTGAGCACTGATGGAGGGATTGTGCGTTCCTGGTGTAACTCGGGCAGTTGTTGTTGCCATCCTGTACCTGTCCCGCAGGTGTGATGTTCAGATGTACCGATCCTGTGCAGGTGTTGTTACACGTGCTCTGCCACTGCAAGGACGATCAGCTGTCCATCCTGTCTTAGGCGTCTCACAGTACGGACATTGCAATTTATTGCCCTTACGAATTATATTTGAAAGACAAGGTCTTTTGCTGAGTTTATATTTTGCATAGCAATTGGCAAGCCTGCTCTAGCCATTCACTAGTCGGTACCAAAACATGTAACGCAAACAGACATTGTAACAAGCTATGGGCCATGACCTCCTTTATAGACAAAACATGTATACAGAAACAGCCCATAATATAGACCATTAGAGCCAAGGAGAGTACCAAGATAGATACAGATAGATCTACCAAAACAAAGACAACACCAACATAAAGTGTCTTAATAGGGCGTTGGGCCACCACGAGCTGCCAGATCAGCTGCAATCCGAATTGGCATAGATTCTAAAAGTTTCTGGAACTCTATTGGTGGGATGCGACACCATTCTTCCATGAGAAATTCCATTATAGGGTGCGTTGTTGATGGTGGCGGAAAACACCTTCTCAGGCGCCACTCCAAAATCTACCATAAATATTCAAAACACACACACACTTTAAAACCCCTATGCTCCTTTGAGACCCCTCTTTAAAAGTCACTGTGCAATGGAGTAGTCCCTTCAAAGTCACTGAGCCATCTTCTAGCCATGGTAGCTAAAAAATAAAATTACATTTCCCTAAGCATGATGGGATGTCAATTGCTTAATTAACTCAGGAACCACACCTGTGCGGAAGCACCTGCTTTCAATATACTTTGTATCCCTCATTTACTAAAGTGTTTCCTTTATTTTGGCAGTTACCTGTAAATTGCTTGGTAAACTCTGATCTACATTAGCTACCTTATTTTCCTCTTTCGGGGTCATTCGTCTGTCCCCATATGTAAACGTGTCAAGACAAAGGCCAAGGATTAATCCACTGACTACATTCTGAATAAATGGTATGGGGATGTACATATCATATAAATGATAAGGCCTCAACAGCTTTGGCACATCCTATGTCAACTAAAGCTCCTATGAACAGAAAGAGCACAGACTATAAGAGAAATAAAAACATGGCTTTTTTTGACAAACAGAAAGGGTATGGGGGTTGATCCAGTTGAGACCAAGCTACAGTAACCTCAACACGGCAGAACTCCAGTCGAGTATCTTATCGGACCTGGAGAGCTACAGATGAGTCTAAACTGTCCACTCAAAAAATAGTAAAACCAGAGCATTACTGTAGGTGAGTATGATGTTACACAGTCTGTCTGGATATATTTATCTGGATAAAACAGTGCAGAGGGGAGAGAACAGAAAGATGCATAGAAGCAGAACTCAAACTCAGGGCCTGTACCTCAATCACTCAGAACAAAGGGAATGTTTTGAGAGAACCAAATTATTTACCAGACAAAAGACATAAAATCCATAATATAAATAATTCAAAGCCTGGATAAATACTAAGGGATTTTGATTGTTAATCCCAACCCATCCTCTGCTTTTTAGAGAACGGGAATTTTTGTGAACATGATATGGTTTTGTTTTTCAAAAGGTCGTTTTTTGCTCAACAGTTTGATGAACAGTAGCACAGCAGCCTTCCCTGTAGCTCAGTTGGTAGAGCATGGTGTTTACAACGCCAGGGTTGTGGGTTTGATTCCCATGGGGGGCCAGTACACAAAAAAAAAAAAATGCATGAAATGAAATGTATGCATTCACTACTGTAAGTCGCTCTGGATAAGAGCATCTGCTAAATGACTAAAAATGTAAATGTAACATGCAGTATTGCTCTGTGTGAGTGGGCAGGAAAGTAGGTACCATCATGAGCAATGTGAGACACAGCTGGGCTTTATCATCCCCCACTAAGGTCAAAGTTCACAGTCAAAACCCAGGGTCATATTCATTAGGGCACACTGTAGAAAAAAGTTTCAAAAAAATTGTGCAAAGGAAAACATTAAGGTAGTCCATTCCTGTTTAAGTTAGTTTTTCTTCCATTTGTTGCCTAATGAAAATGACCAAGGACTAAAAGACAGTAGGGTATTTTTCCACCACCTAGAGTAGCTCAATGAGCTAAGTCTTTTACAGTTTATAGTCTTGCTGGTCTCTGGTCTTCTCTGGACTAGTTCTGTCCTGGTAATTCCTTGGGTTGATGTAGGACACCGAGAGTGGGGGTGCGCTGGTGTTTGGCGCGGCCTCAAGGGAGCTGAGCTCTGGGGCGTATGGCCGCAGGCCCAGTTGCTTGTTGTCCTTGAGTTTGCGGACCACCACGCGGCAGAAGTCCTCGCTGTGACGGTGGCAGGTGTCAAGGAGCTGGCGGACCTTGGCAGTGCGCGTGGCCCGGTTCACCACCAGCTCGTAGTCCTCGCGCATCAGGAGAGAGCACGCCAGCAGGGCATCCAGGCTCTGGTTCAGGCAGGCCTCCGTCATCTTGGAGACAATCTCCTCGCGCCGTGCCGCGATCCAGCATGCCATGGGGTTCGATGGCAGGGTGAAACCTGGGGAAAGTGGGGGCAAAGTTGTGTTGGATTTGACATTTTGAGCATTGAGATATTAAATAAATGATAGGAAAGAAGAATAGAATCAGATGTGAAAGAGACTGGGCCTCTGTAGAAAGACATAGCTGTGGAATGGGTTGGAATGGGTTGGGAGAAGGGAGTAGAGCAACAGTTGAGATAGGGGAGACAGATGGACATCTGTGGACTAGGGGAAGGAATGGTTGAGGTCAGGAGGTGAGGTCAGTTCCCCTTAAGGGAGTAATCAGGGTTGAGTATCTGGTTACCTTCTTCCTGTTGAGCATAAGATGTAAGGATTGGAGAGAAGGGGAAGTGTCTTAAGTGGGATATAAATATCTGGATGGGACAAATGTTGGGTTGTCTGATTACAGCTGTACAGAAACTTTGGGAAGAATTAAACTTGGTTAAAGCTTCTCTAGTGTCTGTGGGTTATTTACTCTGAAAAATAAGAACCTAACAGTAGGTATTAGATGAGAGGTAATATACAGTGCCTAAAGAAAGTATTCACACCAAGACTTTTTTGACAATTTAGATATGGCACAGATCTACACACAATACCCCATAATATCAAATTGGAATTTCGTTTTACATTTTTACAAATTAATAAAAAATGAAATGCTTAAATTTCTTGAGTCAATAAGTATTCAATCCCTTTGTTATGGCATGCATAAATACATTCTGGAGGAAACATGAGCTTTTTTTAATTTAACCTTTATTTCACTAGGCAAGTCAGTTAAGAACAAATTCTTATTTTACAATGACAGCCTAACCCGGCCAAACCCTCGCCTAACCCGGAAAACGTTGGGCCAATTGTGCGACGCCCTATGGGACTCCCGAACACGGCCGGTTGGGATACAGCCCGGGATCTAATCAAGGATCGAACCAGGGTCTGTATTGACACCTCTAGCACTGAGATGCAGTGCCTTAGACAGCTGTGCCACTCAGAACTAATCACATAATAAGTTGCATGGACTCACTCGTGTTCAGTAATAGTTATTAACATGACTTGAATGATTACCCAATCTCTGTACCTCACACACAATTATCTATAAGGTCCCTCAGTTAAGTAGTGAATTTCAAGCACAGATTCAACCACAAAGACCAGTTAAGTTTTCCAATGCCTCTCAAAGTAGGGCACCTATTGGTAGATGGGTAAAAAAAATAACAAAGCAGACACTGAATATCCATTTGAGCATGGTTAAGTTATTAATTACACTTTGGATGGTGTATCAATACACCGAGTCACTACAAACATTCAGGCGTCCTTCCTAACTGAGTTGCCAGAGAGGAAGGACATCGCTCAGTGATTTCACCATGAAGCCAATGGTGATTTGAAGACAGTTATAGTTTAATGGCTGTGATAGGAGAAAATGGATCAGCAACATTGTAGTTACTTCACAATTCTAGCCTAATTGACAGAGTGAAAAGGAAGCCTGTACAGAATACAAATATTCCAAAACATGCATCCTGTTTGCAACAAGACACTAATGTAATACTGCAAAAAATTTGGAAAAGCAATTTTATTTTTGTCCTGAATTTAAAGTGCTATGTTTGGGACAAATCCAATACAACACATTACTGAGTACCACTCTCCATATTTTCAAGCACAGTGATGGCTGCATCATGTTATGGGTATGCTTGTAATTGTTAAGAACTGGGGATTTTTTTCAGGATAACAAAAATAAATGAAATGGAGCGAAACAGGCAAAATCCTAGAGGAAAACCTGGTTCAGTCTGGTTTTCACCAGACACTGGAAGATTAATTCACCTTTCAGCAGGACAATAACATAAAACACAAGGCCAAATCTACATTGGCGAACGCGTCTCCTTCCTGAGCGGTATGACTGCTGCGTGGTCCAATGGTGTTTATACTTGCGTACTATTGTTTGTACAGATGAACGTGGTACCTTCAGGCATTTGGAAATTGCTCCCAAATATGAACCAAACATGTGGTGGTCTTGGCTGATTTCTTTTGATTTTCTTGTGATGTCAAGCAAAGAGGCACTGAAAAAGAAAGGAGGACCAAGGCACTCTTCATATAATTGAGTACAAAGAAATAATACAATGTTCTCTTTTTAACAGCTTTTCACATTAACCCTAATTTGAAGAGGGAGTGGTTAAAATTGATTGGACACACCTAGTAAGCAATAGTATAGACACTTTAAAGTGAAATACTGTAGCTATGTTATCATAAAAATTTAACTCCAAGCTAGAAGTATCAGAACACTTACAAAGGTAGTTCTAACCTAAAATATGTCTGGGAGAAGTGTCAAGAATAAGAAAGCAATATATTCCATAGTACACTAGAACACAGCAAAACATGCACAACAATAGTCTAAACATAGCTGAGGGCAATTGAGCAAAATGTCCACTAGATGACAGCAAATGTACCCATCACAACCCTACAAGAAGGGTGAGAAATCCATATCTTCATTTAAACCCGGGTATTTAGTGGCCTGTAGTTTGTAAATCCAAAAACTTTCCCTTTGGTTTAACTGTTTAAGACGGTCCCCTTTTCTAATAGAGGCCGGGATATGATCAATACCCATAGCTTGTAGGGAGGCAGGGTTGCCATGGTGTAAGGACTTATAGTGCCTTGCCATGGGGTAGTCTTCATTGCCTACCCGTATGGCGTACTTGTGTTCCGCTAGGCGATCTTGAAGGCGTCTCTTTGTCCGTCCAATGTAGAACACCTTGTACTGTGGACATTCCAATCTTTAGATGACATGAGTGGCTTTGCAGTTAATGAAATGCTTGACGTAATACTCCATTTTGGAAGCTGTATCAACAAAATACTTTTTCTGTGCAATATTTCTGCAATGGTTGCACTGGTTACATTTAAAAGAGCCCTTGGACTAATTTGTCCTTTAGGGTAGGACATCTCTTAAAGCTTATGACTGGTGGCTCAGGAAAGACTTGGCGTAGTAGCGTATCACTTTGGATGATTCCCCAATTATTTTTAATGATTCTTTTAATGTTCTCTGCTTCAGTGCTGTATTTTGTAACAAAATACACTCTCTCTGATGCATCACGAGGCACTCCCCTTCGCAACAAGTTCTCTCTGTCAAGTAATCCAGCCCTTATACCTGCATCTTTCAGGACCTGGACGCTGTAGCCCCGATTCAAGAAACAATTCTCCAATTCAGCAGATTTGACACTATAGTCTGTTTCCTGATCGCAAATTCTGCGGACTCTTTGGAATTGGCCATATGGAAAAAGTATTTTGTTGATACAGCTTCCAAAATGGAGTATTACGTCAAGCATTTCATTAACTGCAAAGCCACTCATGTCATCTAAAGATTGGAATGTCCACAGTGCAAGGTGTTCTACATTGGACGGACAAAGAGACGCCTTCAAGATCGCCTAGCGGAACACAAGTACGCCATACGGGTAGGCAATGAAGACTACCCCATGGCAAGGCACTACAAGTCCTTACACCATGGCAACCCTGCCTCCCTACAAGCTATGGGTATTGATCATATCCCGGCCTCTATTAGAAAAGGGGACCGTCTTAAACAGTTAAACCAAAGGGAAAGTTTTTGGATTTACAAACTACAGGCCACTAAATACCCAGGTTTAAATGAAGATATGGATTTCTCACCCTTCTTGTAGGGTTGTGATGGGTACATTTGCTGTCATCTAGTGGACATTTTGCTCAATTGCCCTCAGCTATGTTTAGACTCTTGTTGTGCATGTTTTGCTGTGTTCTAGTGTACTATGGAATATATTGCTTTCTTATTCTTGACACTTCTCCCAGACATATTTTAGGTTAGAACTACCTTTCTTAGTGTTCTGATACTTCTAGCTTGGAGTTAAATTTTTATGATAACATAGCTACAGTATTTCACTTTAAAGTGTCTATACTATTGCTTACCAGGTGTGTCCAATCAATTTTAACCACTCCCTCTTCAAATTAGGGTTAATGTGAAAAGCTGTTAAAAAGAGAACATTGTATTATTTCTTTGTACTCCCTGACGAAGGCCATGCAGCTGAAACGCGTCGGATTTTTATAAACATTGTTTCTATTGAACATGCCATACTAATAAAGGCATTTTAATCAATTATATGAAGAGTGCCTTGGTCCTCCTTTCTTTTTGATGACCAACTCACCCCTTTTACCAAAGAGCACCTTCTGTCTACCAACATTTACTATTGTGTACCTTAGTAGCGCTTCCCTTCCTCCTCTTTCTACAAAGAGGCACCGAGTTTGAAGGTAGGCCTTGAAATACATCCACAGGTACACCTCCAATTGACTAAAATGATGTCAATTAGCCTATTAGAAGCTTATAAAGCCATGACATCATTTTCTGGAATTTTCCAAGCTGTTTAAAAGGCACAGTCAACTTAGTGTATGTAAACCTCTGACCCACTGGAATTTTGGTACAGTGAATTATAAGTGAAATAATCTGTCTGTAAACAATTGTTAGAAAAATGACTTGTGTCATGCACAAAGTAGATGTCCTAACCGACTTGCCAAAACTATAGTTTGTTAACAAGAAATTTGTGGAGTGGTTGAAAAACGAGTTTTAATGACTCCAACCTAAGTGTATGTAAACTTCCGACTTCAACTGTACAGTCGTGGCCAAAAGTTTTGAGAATGACACAAATACTAATTTTCACAAAGTCTGCTACCTCAGTGTCTTTAGATATTTTTGGCAGATGTTCCTATGGAATACTGAAGTATAATTACAAGCATTTCATAAGTGTCAAAGGCTTTATTGACAATTACATGAAGTTGATGCAAAGAGTCAATATTTGCAGTGTTGACCCTTCTTTTTCAAGACCTCTGCGATCTGCCCTGGCATGCTGTCAATTAACTTCTGGGCCACATCCTGACTGATGACAGCCCATTCTTGTATAACCAATGCTTGGAGTTTGTCAGAATTATTTATTTTTTTGTTTGTCCACCCGCCTCTTGAGGATTGACCACCAGTTCTCAATGGGATTAAGGTCTGGGGAGTTTCCTGGCCATGGACCCAAAACATTGACGTTTTGTTCCCCGAGCCACTTAGTTATCACTTTTTCCTTATGGCAAGGTGCTCCGTCATGCTGGGAAAGGCATTGTTTGCCACCAAACTAAGACAGCGCTACAGGGAGACAGGATGGACAGCTGATCATCCTCGCAGTGGCAGACCACGTGTAACAACACCTGCACAGGATCGGTACATCCGAACGTCACACCTGCGGGACAGGTAAAGGAGGGCAACAACAACTGCCCGAGTTACACCAGGAACGCCCAAAACCCTCCAGCAGTGCTCAGACTGTCCGCAATAGGCCTGTTGTAAGGCAGGTCCTCACCAGACATCACCGGCAACAACATCGCCTATGGGCACAAACCCACAGTCGCTGGACCAGACAGGACTGGCAAAAAGAGCTCTTCACTGACGAGTCACGGTTTTGGCTCACCAGGGGTGATGGTCGGATTTGCGTTTATCGTCAAAAGAATGAGCGTTACACCGAGGCCTGTACTCTGGAGCAGGATCGATTTGGAGGTGGAGGGTCCGTCATGGTCTGGGGCGGTGTGTCACAACATCATCGGACTGTGCTTGTTGTCATTACAGGCAATCTCAACACTGTGCATTACAGGGAAGACATCCTCCTCCCTCATGTGGTAGCCTTCCTGCAGGCTCATCCTGACATGACTCTTCAGCATGACAATACCACCAGCCATACTGCTCGTTCTGTGTGTGATTTCCTGCAAGACAGGAATGTCAGTGTTCTGCCATTGCCAGCAAAGAGCCCGGATCTCAATCCCATTGAGCATGTCTGGGACCTGTTGGATCGGAGGGTGAGGGCTAGGGCCATTCCCACCAGAAATGTATGGAAACTTGCAGGTGCCTTGGTGGAGGAGTGGGGTAACATCTCACAGCAAGAACTGACAAATCTGGTGCAGTCCATGAGGAGATGCACTGCAGTACTTATTGCAGCTGGTGGCCACACCAGATACTGACTGTTACTTTTGATTTTGACACCCCCCTTTGTTCAGGGACACATTATTCCATTTCGGTTAGTCACATGTCTGTGGAACTTGTTCGGTTTATGTCTCAGTTGTTGAATCTTGTTATGTTCATACAAATATTTACACATGTTAAGTTTGTTGAAAATAAACTCAGTTGACAGTGAGAGGACGTTTCTTTTTTTGATGAGTTTACATACATACTGAACAAAAATATAAACGCAACATGCAACAATTTCTAAGATTTTACTGAGTTACACTTCATAGAAGGAAATCAGTCAATTGAAATAAATGCATTAGGCCCTATTCTATGGATTTTACCTGACTGTGAAGGGGTGCAGCCATGGGTGGGCCTGGCTCCCCAGTGGGTGGGCCTATGCCCTCCCCGCCAATCAGAATTAGATTCTCCACAAAAGGCTTTTATTACAGACAGAAATACTCCTCAGCAACCACCCATCCCCCTCAGATGATCCCACAGGTGAAGAAGCTGGATGTGGAGGTCCTGGGCTGGCGTGGTTACATGTGGTCTGTGGTTGTGAGACCGGTAGGAAGTACTGCCAAATTCTCTAAAATGACGTTGGAGGTAGAAAGTTCTATTCTCTGGAAACAGCTCTGGTGGACATTCCTGCAGTTATGCCAATTCCTGCATGCCAATTGCACGCTCCCTCAAAACTTGAGACATCTGTGGCATTGTGTTGTGTGACGAAACTACACAAATTAAAGTGACATTTTATTGTCCTCAGCACAAGGTGCACCTGTGTAACGATCATGCGATTTAATCAGCTTCTTGATATGTCACATCTGTCAAGTGGACGGATTATCTTGGCAAAGGAGAAATGCTCACTAATAGGGATATAAACCAATTTGTGCACAACATTTGAAAGAAATAAGCTTTTTGTGTGTATTTTGTGCGTAGATTTTTTATTTTAGCTCATGAAACATGGGACCAACACTTTACATGTTGCGTTTATATTTTTGTTCAGTGTATTTCTTAATTCCAGTCTTCTACTTTTAGATTTGTGTGTATTGTTCTGAATTGAATTTGGGGCGGCAGCGTAGCCTAGTGGTTAGAGCGTTCGAATCCCCGAGCTGACAAGGTACAAATCTGTCGTTCTGCCCCTGAACAAGGCAGTTAACCCACTGTTCCTAGGCCGTCATTGAAAATAAGATTTTGTTTTTAACTGACTTGCGAGTTAAATAAAGGTCAAAATAAAAAACATTTTAGATATTACTGTACTGTTGGAGCTAGAAACACAAGCATTTTCCTACACCTGCAATAACATCAACTAAATGTGTATACAAAAAAAAAATATATTTGTTTAAGATTTTCTACAAAGTATTGACTCAGGGGTGTGAATACTTATGTAAGTGAGATCTCAGTATTTTAGATTCAATAAATTTGCAAAAATGTTGAAAAACATTTTTCACGTTGTCATTATGGGGTATTGTGGATTAAATCTATTTAATACACTTTGAACTCAGGCTGTAACACAACAAAATGGTGAATAACTCAAGGGATATGAATACTTTCTGAAGGCACTGTGGGTAGAGTGAGACTAGGAGGGTGTAATGTTAGTCATGTTGTGGTTTGGTTGTGAACTTCTATTACCTGGCTGTGGTTGGTATGGCTGTGGCTTCAGGGTGAGGTTGTCCAGGTGCGTCACACACTCTGTCTCTGGCAGGCCCGGTTTGAGGGGAATATTGAGGTTATCCAGGGGCCTGGCACTCTGGGGGTAGTCGTTGAGGTTGTTGTCCTCTAGGGTCTGCTTTCTGACGGGCTCCAGGTTGTGGGACATGAACGACGTGGGGGATACTTCTAGGAGGGATGAGAAGGAGGGGTTGTGGGAAGGGGAGACGAGGAGAGATGGGTGTCAATCAGAGGCGGCTCCTCCAGGGAAGAAGAGGAGGATATTTCTCCTCATTCATTTGAGGAAAGATTTATCTTTTCAAAGTCTTTTCAAAAGAGAAGAGTATACAACGCAGCAACAGACTAGTACTCAGGAAACTCTTCAGCAGTCATTTGCAGCTGTCAATCACAGTACATGAAAGGAGGTAGGCTTACCTTTAAAAGGTGGAGCATTGGTGCTAGTGAGGGAGCTCGGTCGGGAGATGTCCGTGTCCTGGGAGGAGCAAGACCCAGAGCCGGAGGTGGAGCTTCCCTATGGCAGTGAGAGAAGGACGGTATGAAAATCTGGATACCGCTCCAATCTACTACACCTTCCTAATATTGAGTTGTTCCCCCTTTTGCTCTCAGAACAGCCTCAATTTGTTCTGGCATTGACTCTACAAGGTGTTGAAAGCGTTCCATAGGGATGCTGGCCCAAGTTGACTCAAATGCTCACAATTGTGTCAAGTTGTGTGGATGTCCTTTTGATGGGGGACCATTCTTGATACACACGGACAACTGTTGAGCGTGAAAAACCCAGCAGCGTTGTAGTTCTTGACACACTCAAACCGGTGCGTCTGGCACCTACTACCATGTCCCGTTCAAAGGCACTTAAATATTTTGTCTTGCCTATTCACCCTCTGAATGGCACACATACACAATCCATTTCTCAATTGTCTTAAGGCTTAAAAGTATTATTTTATCCTGCCTCCACCCCTTCATCTACACCGATTGAAGTGGATTTAACAAGTGACATCAATAAGGAATCATAGCTTTCACCTGGATTCACCTTGTCAATCTGTTGAATTTGAGATTTGATTAAACAAATGTTATTTGGCCTTGTTTCAATGTTGATAGTGCAATGGAATGTTTGAATCAATGTCATTGTTTCAATGTCATGCCATCAACCTAAATAAAAACGTATATTGAAATAAAAGGAGAAGCCACAGTCCAACGATCCCTGCCTGAACAGTGACTCCTACTGTTATGAGGGGTAATGCATTTCAGTTAGAATTGGTCTACCATCCAGGAGTGTACAGATGCCTACCTCTATAAAAACCTGCTTAGCGTTGGTAACAAACAAGCTGTGTATGTTTCGGTCTTAGCTATCATGTCAACACATTCAGACATTGATCAGCTTCCATATTCATTTGCATAGTCTACCTAAATAGCACTGAATAGTTGAAAGTAACAAACTTTTCTTACACAAGCTGTATGTAAATTCAGAGTGAGTTTGGGTTTATGTAGGCCACATTGACATCTGATTTGTCCAACAAAGGGCACCATCATTTTATCGAGTAGCTAGGTATACTGTCATTCATCCATGGTTGACTGGATATTTGGAAGTTTAGAAGTAGTTACCATTAGCCCTATAAATAGGATGCCAAATATATGATATTAATAATACACTTTTACCTTTTGATATTGTCTTGTATATGAAGGATGTTGGTTGATTTCACATTTTATCTACAAGTTATTAACATGTTGGATTCACATCTCCATCTCAATCAAAATAATGAAGTTGAAGAATATGAATAAATCAAATCAAACTTCATTTGAAGTGCATTTAAAGTTTGATTTAGTGCCATTTAGTACATTTTGTTACATTACAGTCTTATTCTAAAATGGATGAAATTTTTTTTTTTTTTTGCAAATGTATTAAAAATAAAAAACGGAAATATCACATTTACATAAGTATTCAGACGCTTTACTCAGTACTTTGTTGAAGCACCGTTGGCAGCGATTACAGCCTCGAGTCTTCTTGGGTATGACGCTACAAGCTTGGCACACCTGTATTTGGGGAGTTTCTCCCATTCTTCTCTGCAGATCCTCTCAAGCTCTGTCAGGTTGGATGTGGAGCGTTGCTGCACTATTTTCTACATTGTAACACATATGGAATCATGTAGTAACCAAAAAGGTGTTAAACAAATCAAAATATTTTTTATATTTGAGATTCTTTAAAGTAGCCACCCTTTGCCTTGATGACAGCCTTGCACACTCTTGGCATTCTCTCAACCAGCTTCCATCAGGTAGTCACCTGGAATGCATTTCAATTAACAGGTGTGCCTTGTTAAAAGTTAATTTGTGGAATTTCTTAACTTCTTAATGCGTTAAAGCCAATCAGTTGTGTTGTGACAAGGTAGGGGGGTATACAGAAGATCGCCCTATTTGGTAAAAGACCAAGTCCATATTATGGCAAGAAAAGCTCAAATAAGCAAAGAGAAACGACAGTCCATCATTACTTTAAGACATGAAGGTCAGTCAATTCGGAAAATTTCAAGAACTTTGAAAGTCTCTTCAAGTGCAGTCGCAAAAACCATCAAGCGCTATCTTTGTAGTGCATTGACTGCTTTCAGAATATGTTTCCCTCCTATGGCTCTCACAACTTGAATGCGCCTCGAGAGGAATATTTATCTCGCATAAAACACACAACCTCAAGCCGACTAGGTAAACTATTCTACTATGGTGTTGTCTGATGTTCTTTTAACAATGTTACATGGCAAAAATAATAGCACTGGAAAGTTATATCCTGAGTGATAAAGTAGAGGCTTATCCAGCAGCTACAGTACGCTACATACAGCTGTCTGAGTTGAGCGCTGCTGTGAAGTACATTATAAACTATTTAATTCCCTTCATCTGAACATTGGAGTTTCAGCAACAATCATGCATGTCAGTGGTATGCACACTGCATAACTGAGAAAATCTCATATTTGAGAATACATTTGTATTCTGTCTGCATTAAGCTGCGTCATCTCCAAACACACCCAGCCCCCCCCCCCCCCCCCCCCCGCCCCGCCCTCCAAGAGATTTTTATTGATCTACACCGATCTCAAAAACGACCTCTCCAGAATCTATATGACGGAAATCCATTGCAGTGACAGAACTTTATCCCCGTGAATGGTGCTGTTTTAAAAGGTCAGTGTACTCACTTGCCAGGGACTGGGGTTGTCCTTCAGAATGTTTAAAGACTTCTCCTCCCTCCCCTTCTCACCCGCCACAGGTGTGGCAGAGTAACAGCCTGCCCTCCTCATCAGCTAGAGAGACAATATGATATATGATGCCACAAACAGATGCAAATCACTGGGCGCATTTTCTTCCCACCTCTAGTGTTGAAGAATAAAGCAAAAGGAGGGGGGTGCCGGATTATTTCTACCTAAACGTCAAGTCATCCATTTGTCTCTCTGTTCCGTCATTTGTCGAGTCATCTATTTCGAGCCGTATCACGAATCACGACGCTGCAAACCCTGGTCGGGTCGGATGTCATCAGATTTGTGCAACAAAAACCTTTTCGCAATACACACATACAGCGTTACTTGAGTCATACTGAATGACTTGGAACTCTGTATGTATATTGGCAAACGTATTTGCACTGCCAAACATATCCTGCCAAATTGTTTTCCTTGTGACCTGTGTCCTGTGCAGTCTCGCACTGACTGACCTTTGACTTCTTGACTTCCAGCACGGCCTCCAGGATGTCGATTTCATCAAACCTCCTCAGCATTGGCTCCAGCTCTATCACACACACTGCACAAGACAGGGAGAGGTGCTTATGGCTTTGTAGCTTTCAGGGTCAAATGTATACTTGCAACACACACATAGATAATACATTGATGTCAATGGAATAATTGTTCGAAACATTGCGTTAGACATGTTGATCAAGGAAGGTTTCAGCTCCAAGTAACAAGGTAAGGTGACAGATCCAGAATCAGCCAGAACCTTAACTAACCCTTTGGGTTAGGAAAGCACAAAACTGATCTGAGATCTGTGTCTAGGGGCAACTTCATCCTACGTTAAGGTAATGAGTTGGAGGTCATGGCTCTTACAAATGAGTTGAGGTCAAAGGTTAGAGCTTGCAAGCTAAAATATGATTTGAACGACGCAGCAACACCGATCAGCAGCATCAGCTTGTTGGCCTGCCCAGGTTCCTAGAGGGAAGTGGACTGGGTGTGAGGGGATGGAGAGACTCGGACTACTGCCGAGGTGTGGTGGTCTTACTGCCGCCGAAGCATCACCCAGGTGGGTGCTACACTTCTTGTGGTGGACGATCCAGCCTAACTACAAAGGAAGAGCTGTGAGCGTCGAAGACGACGAGGTGCCCGATGAAGAGCTCTGGGACCTGTCTGTCAGATGTTCTCTAGCTCCCTGCCTGGCTGCACCATCAATGCTCTCTCCCCTCAAGATACTACTTTTCCGAACTGCATCTGAAGTTGTGGAAGACCATCGGCCAAGAACTCCCTTTTTTGATTTAAGCGACTTTGAGATTCTACTTGTAATGAAAAACGCTATATAAAATAAATATATTATTATTATTATGTCTCTTACTGAGAAAGCAGGGCCGTTCGTCAGGGTTGGCGGTCCAGCCGCAGGTCATGAGGTTGATGAGTGTCTCCCTGCTGGGGATGTCCCCTGGCAGACAGTCCAGGCCTATGTCGGGACGTATCCCACGCAGAACGCTGAACATGACCTGCATGGGGTTGGTCGCCTCTGTACAGAAAACATACCAATTCTCAGTCAGTGTTTTAGTTCGGAATGAAGATTTAATATCACTTGAGGCTGGAAATCCCACCAACTATATTTGGTCTTTGTTTTTCCTTTTTTCGAGCAGGTAGAGGACCAGAAACGACAACTCATGAGTTTGGTATACGTCACAGATTACAAACACTATTGAGGTCATGTGGCTAATCTATATGTATGGAAGCATATAGCTGACAAAATTCATTCTGAATGAAGCTACAGTATATGCTTCCACAAAAGTGAGGTCATTAACATCCATGATTCTTATACAGAACTAACGTTGGCAAATGCAATGCATTCTAACAGTAAAGAAAGCATCTACACAATGAATTACCTTCAAATGGTATCCTCCTGGACAGCACCTCCCACATAATGATAGCGTAACTAAAAAACAGGAACATAAAGAAAAACAGGAACATCACGAAAAACAGTCTGATTTGGCCCACAGTTAGAATAGCAGCCTCTGGGGACAAAAAAAACAAACACTTATTTCAGATGAGTTGGCATTTCCCTTAAAGGGAGGAAGTCACAAATTTAATTTCCTCAGTCTTACACCAACACATTTTCCAGTGACAAAATGACTCAGTCATAATGACAGCTGTTCATGTCCCAAAAGCCCCAGTGAATGTAAATCAGAGGTTAGGGGAAGTTGAAGGGCTAGTGTCATATCTTTTTTCTACATTTCCTTTTTGACATATTCGCTCTAACAGAGGATTCATTTAAGGGGGTGTTCATCTAGAAAGGGCAAGCTCCCTATAGTCAATTACTGAGATGAAATTGGAGCTTAGCACAAAGTACCTCACTGTTTGCTCCGTGAAGAATGTGGTCTGATTTACCATAGGCTAGTTTAGACTGCCTTGAAGTTTTACAGTAGGCTACATAATAAACGTGCCTTGAAGTTTTACCATAGGCTACATAATAAACGTGCCTTGAAGTTTTACCGTAGGCTACATAATAAATGTGCCTTCAAGTTTTACCATAGGCTAAATAATAAACGTGCCTTGCAGTACAGAGACTTCTCTTAAAAAGTTATGTCAAAAATCCCTAGCTGGCTGACACACTTCTGCTCCTCTCCCTTTAAAAACATGTGCTGAGAATGTTGTAGTTGTGTTGTAAAGTGGTGGATCACCACAAAAAGACTGCTCAACTTCCAGAGAAACATCTTTTCGATTCAAATTTCACCCACATTTCAAATTGCGTTTCACTCTCATAGGCTTTGGTTATTGTCAGTCATTATTACTGATTTTGTTTTATTTTTATTATTAAAAAAATTCATTGAGTAGATCTGGGTAGGTTTTATATTACACATGGAATCATGAAGGCACCTTTAAGACAGTGGTCTGAAGAAATGTTAATATTCTTCCTCGGTAACCCGGATGTCATATCACTTCGTACTTTAGCCTAGTGCTCAGTTTTTCATTGTCATGCCAGAGATACTCTGTAAAGCACAAAGAGATCTGTCAACATAGCTATAACTCAAACTCTGCTTCTGGTTGGCTGTTTAGCCTTCAGGCTCACCTGTAGATGTCGTGTTTGACGACTGCACAGCGGCTCTTGGAGGGTTCATACTCCTCTGGGGGCATGTAGATGATGGTGCCCCCCATCTCAGGTGGCTTGGATCCCGAGCATTTACTTATCGACAGCTGGCGCCACTTAGACAGGCCAAAGTCTGCTATCTGGACAGACATTTACATGACATTTTAGTCATTTAGCAGATGCTCCTACCCAGAGAGACTTACAGTTAGTGCATTCATCTTAAGATAGCTAGGTGAGACAACCACGTATCAGAGTCGTAGCCCTAGGTACATGTTTCCTCAATAAAGATGTTGTCAACAAAGTTAGTACTGGTAGGAAAAGACAAGTGTAAACTTATGGGAATAAGACAGATGCCTTATTTAAAGATACTCTTTGAAGAGGTAGGGTTTCAGACGTTTCCAGAAGATGGGCATAGACTCTGCTATCCTAGCATCAGATGGAAACTGGTTATACCATTGGGATGCCAGGACAGAGAAGAGAAGAGCTTGGACGGGGCTGAACGGGAGCTGCCCTCCTGTAGGGGTGGATGGGCCAAGAGACCAGAGGTGGCAGAAGAGTACTCGGGTTGGGGTGTAGACAACAATGACAACAAGCTGTTGGAGAGCTGGGTCGTGTTCAGTAGGGCACACGTAAACAAACTTTTTTGCAGTGAAAAGTGAAAATCAATGTTCTTATTGGACATGTAGTCCAAGTAGTACCTCCCCGTTTCGCTCAACGTTTTCTCCCTACAGAACACAACCCTGGACTTCCAAAAAGACACTGACAATCAGACTAACTAAATATGTAGGTCTACGTTAGGGGTCTCCAACCTTTTCTAGCATGAGATCTACTTTTAAAATGATAAAACATGTTCCGAGCTACTTATTATTTTTCGCTTTTCCCGCTCAAAATTACAATTGTTCATTGAGAAAGAATGAAATTCAATATTCTGAGCCCATGTAATGCTTAAATCACATCAGGAGACCATTTTTGAGGCCTGGAAGAATAGCTAACAAATTTTGATTTGAGTGTAATACCCCATTTAATTGCGCATTTTGCGAGAGAGGAATGTGCTGGTATAGCAATGTTTTTTCCTGCTGCATATGTCATGACAGAGTTTGCAAATAAAAGCCCACCTGATTGATACAAATAAGCATGATATAATTCTGCCAGGTAAACCTACTTTTCAGTTAACATTTAATTGAGGAGAGAAAGTCTTTCTGTCTACCCAGAAGACAATCATCATTATCGCTAACTGTCTACACAAAGTGAATAATAGACAAACACGCGCACAACACAGACTTACATGCTGACCAGACCGCTCGCATGCAGGTTGATTTTGTCCACCCACACCAGACGCGATCAGGACACGCAGGTTGAAATATTAAAACAAACTCTGAACCAACTATATTAATTTGGGGACAGGTCGAAATGCATTAAACATTTATGGCAATTTAGCTAGCTAGCTTGCTGCTGCTAGCTAATTTGTCCTGGGATATAAGCATAGAGTTCATATCTACTCCGACAATTAATCCACAGATAAAAGGGTAAAAGTTTGTTTTGTGTAAACTCTCCTCCTTCAGGCTTCTTCTTCTTTGGACTTTATATGGTGGTTGGCAACCAACTTTAAGGTGCATTACCACTACCAACTGGTATGGAGTGTGGACCTCAGTTCATCTTTAAAATCACCCACGTGGGTATATGCTCCTAAAAACCAATGAGGAGATGCTACGCAGACGGTCGTTGACACGCGAGCAGTGTGGGTGCAATGATTGAATAACATGTATGTGTAAATGCACCTGCGACCCGAGCGGTGTGGTCAGCATATTACAGGGGCAATATTGCTAGAAATGAATTGCCAGATATTGTGTTACGTTTGACTTTTAAGCCAATTGTGGCTAACTAGGGCTGCAACAATGTCAATGTGAATTTGATTTAATATTAGCCCGGGAGCGTGAGGTGTCTGATACTTGTGAGATTAATATGACAGTTACGGTGGAACATGTGAAAAATACATTCACTTTCAGAATTGTTTGGCAAGCTACTCATACCGTAGGGGGCTGCAAGCTACTGGTAGCTCGCGATCAACCTGCTAGAGACCACTGGCCTAGGGTATTTGTCAGTGACATTGGAAAGTGGAGTTTGTACACAACCTAATTAAATCTGGGCCAAGTTAAAAAGACACATTAGACAACTAGCATGAAAATAACAACAAATTAAGATCCGATTGGTTGATGCAGGATGGTTGCTTTGGATAATGGAGTGCTGATTCTTTCATATTCTAACCCTCTCTCCTGACCCCCACTGGCTTTCGCCGACTGGTTGAGCACCGGTTCAGATGTTGTTCTACCGGACTTACACAGTAATAGAGTCACTGCTATTAGCTTCACGATTTACATTTGGACCAGCGATATCTGCCCCATGAGCATGCCGAGTCGGACAGCACAGTGGGTCGTCTAGGATTTTGTACTGAGGTAAGTCGTATTGCACGCTCATGAATGTGCTGGTTGTCATACCGCTGCTGCCATTTCAATGGCATTTGAGAACATGTTTGAAACATGATCACACTAGCTAGCTCCATTCGAACAACTGACTCGAGAAATAAGCTCATCAACTGCGCCTGCAGCAGACGTGATACCCTCTGTCATGGCATTGAAACGCCTGCTCAACAAAACTGCAGACAGGCTGTGAACAAGCGATTCGGTCGCACTCTCTTTACTGTGTCGCCACCATGCTCGATGCTATGTACAAGGACCACTACTTCGATGCAGACAAGAAACAGGGTTTACGTGAAATGTTACATACACAGCTGGACAAGATGGAAACGGACAAAGTGACAGTGCGCACCGAGGAAGAGAGGCCACGGACAGACAGAGCTGAAACTTCATCATGTAAAGCAGTGAAATCCTGGTTGAGAATGAAACGACTGAACAAATGAAACAGCACAGAAAGTAAGTGAAAGAAATAAGTTTTGATTATGTTTTACTGGTAAATGAGGACATACAGTTGAAGTTGGAAGTTTACATACACCTTAGCCAAATACATTTAAACTCACTTTTTCACAATTACAGACGTTTAATCCTAGTAAAAATTCCCTGTCTTAGGTCAGTTAGGATCACCACTTTATTTTAAGAATGTGAAATGTCAGAATAATAGAGAGTGTCACGTTTTGACCAGTAAAGGGGTCATTTGTTATTGTAGTTTGGTCAGGACGTGGCAGGGGGTGTTTGTTTTATGTGGTTCAGGGTGTGTGTTTATTTAGAGGGGTGTTTGGTTTGAGTATTACGGGGTTTTTGGGTTATGTTCTATGTGTCGTATTCTAGGTTCCAACTATGTTGTGTATTTCTTTGTGTTGGCCTGGTATGGCTCTCAATCAGGAACAGCTGTACATTGTTGTTGCAGATTGAGAGTCATACTTAGGTAGCCTGTTTTCACCTGTTCCTTTGTTGTATTTGTGCACTGCTATGTTTAGCCTGCAGAACTGGTAGCTGTCGTTCGTGGTTTCATTTTGTTGTTTTTGTGTGGTGTTCGTACCCGCTGCATTTTGGTACACTTCCTACGACGGCCGTTACAGAGAATGATTTATTTCAGGTTTTATTTCTTTCATCACATTCCCAATGGGTCAGAAGTTTACATACACTCAATTAGCATTTTGGACATTGCCTTTAAATTGTTTAACTTGGGTCAAATGTTTCGGCTAGCCTTCCACAAGCTTCCCACAATAAGTTGGGTGAATTTTGGCCCATTCCTCCTGACAAAGCTGGTGTAACTGAGTCACATGCTTTTTCAGTTCTGCCCACAAATTTTCTATAGGATTTGTGATGGCCACTCCAATACCTTCACTTTGTTGTCCTTAAGCCATTTTGCCACAACTTTGGAAGTATGCTTGGGGTCATTGTCCATTTGGAAGACCCATTTGCGACCAAGCTTTAACTTCCTGACGGATGTCTTGAGATGTTGCTTCAATATATGCACATCATTTTCCTACCTCATGATGCCATCTATTTTGTGAAGTTCACCAGTCCCTCCTGCAGTAAAGCACCCCCACAACATGATGCTGCCACCCCCGTGCTTCAGGGTTGGGATGGTGTTCTTCGGCTTGCTAGCCTCCCCCCTTTTCCTTCAAACATAAGTCATACTTAGGTATGACTTATGGTCATTATAGCCAAACAGTTCTATTTTTGTTTCATCAGACCAGAGGACATTTCTCCAAAAAGTATGATCTTCGTCCCCATGTGCTGTTGCAAACCGTAGGCTGGCTATTTTATGGCGGTTTTGGAGCAGTGGCTACTTCCTTGCTGAGCGGTCGATATAGGACTCGTTTTACTGTGGATATAGATACTTTTGTACCTGTTTCCTCCAGCATCTTCACATGGTCCTTTGCTGTTGTTCTGGGATTGATTTGCACTTTACGCACCAAAGTACATTCATCTCTAGGAGACAAAACGCTTCTCCTTCCTGAGCGGTATGACGGCTGCGAGGTCCCATGGTGTTTATATTTGCGTACTATTGTTTGTACAGATGAACATGGTACCTTCAAGTATTTGGAAATTGTTCCCAAGGATGAACCAGACTTGTGGAGGTCAACAATTTATTTTCTGGGGTCTTGGCTGATTTCTTTTGATTTTCCCATGATGTCACGCAAAGAGGCAATGAGTTTGAAGGTAGGCCTTGAAATACATCCACAGGTACACCTCCAATTGACTAAAATGATGTGAATTAGCCTATCAGAAGCTTCTAAAGCCATGACATTTTCTGGAATTTTCCAAGCTGTTTAAAGACAGTCAACTTAGTGTATGTAAACTTCTGACCCACTGGAATTGTGATACAGTGAATTATAAGTGAAATAATCTGTCTGTAAACAATTGTTGGAAAGATTACTTGTGTCATGCACAAAGTAGATGTCCTAACCGGCTTGCCAAAACTATAGTTTGTTAACAAGAAATTTGTGGAGTGGTTGAAAAACGAGTTTTAATGACTCCAACCTAAGTGTATGTAAACTTCTGACTTCCACTGTATGTAAATACCAACAAAATACACTTTTTGGTCAGGGGGTGTGGTGTGTGTGTGTGTGTGTGTGTGTGTGTGTGTGTGTGTGTGTGTGTGTGTGTGTGTGTGTGTGTGTGTAACCTTTATTTAACTAGGCAAGTCAGTTAAGAACAAATTCTAATTTACAATGACAGCCTACCCGGGGCCAAACCTGGACGACGCTGGGCCAATTGTGCGCTGCCCTATGGGATTCCCAATCACGGCCGGATGTGATACAGCCTGGATTCAAACCAGGGACTGTAGTGACACCTCTTGCACTGAGATGCAGTGCCTTAGACCGCTGTGTCCATGTGTGTGTGTGTGTGTGTTAACTATTTAACTGTACTAGAATGCTTAAAAGGCCACAAAAAATGTAAATAACGGTTATCAGTTTTTTTGGCAAGGAAAATATCGGATTATCGGTATCGGTGCGTCACTAATTGAAACCATGAAGACAACTCATACTAAATGTAATTTTAAAATGTAACAAATTGCCTTTGCAAACAGGGATTCAGAAGACTTTATAATGTGAGTCCAAGCTTAGTAAGACTGAGGTTGCACACACACACACACACACACACACACACACACACACACACACACACACACACACACACACACACACACACACACACACACACACACACACACACACCTTGACATGAAACTCTCCATCCAGCAGAATGTTCTGTGTCTTGAGGTCGTGGTGCATGAGGGGTGGGGTCATGTTGTGTAGGAAGTTCACCCCCAGAGCTATCTCGTACAGGACACGCAGCCTCAACGACCAGGCCAGCAGGGGGTAAAGGTTATTCTACAGAGTGTGGGAGGAGAGAAGGGGAAAGAATACATTTGAAAAAAAGTCTACACAGAAGGTAGAGTGGAAATAGTAGGGAGAGGAAGAGAAAGTGAAGCAGAATGTATTGGTTCGAAAATTCGTCATTGGCTTTGATTCTACAGTGAAGAGGCGACTCCGGGATGCTGGCCTTCTAGGCAGAATTGCAAAGAAAAAGCCATATCTCAGACTGGCCAATAAAAATAAAAGATAAGATGGGCAAAAGAACACAGACACTAGACAGAAGAACTCTGCCTCGAAGGCCAGCATCCCGGAGTGGCCTCTTCATTGTTGACCTTGAGACTGGTGTTTTGCGGGTACTATTTAATGAAGCTGCCAGTTGAGGATTTGTGAGGTATCTGTTTCACAAACTAGACACTCTAATGTACTTGTCCTCTTGCTCAGTTGTGCACCGGGGCCTCCCACTGTTCTGTGTAGGGAGTAGTACACAGCGTTGTACGAGATCTTCAGTTTCTTGGCAATTTCTTGCATGGAATAGCCTTCATTTCTCAGAACAAGAATAGACTGATGAGTTTCAGAAGAAAGTTAATTGTTTCTGGCCATTTTGAGCCTGTAATCAAACCCACAAATGCTGATGCTCCAGATACTCAACTGGTCTAAAGAAGGCCAGTTTTATTGCTTCTTTAAAATCAGCACAACAGTTTTCAGCTGTGCTAACATAATTGCGTGACCGTGATGGTATGAGGGACAGCTTGGGAATTTAGCCAGGACACCGGGGTTAACACCCCTACTCTTACGATAAGTACCATGGGATCTTTAGTGACCACAGAGAGTCAGGGCACCTGTTTAACATCCCATCCAAAAGACCTAAGGAAAGAGTGCCTCCTACTGGCCCTCCAACACCACTTCCAGCAGCATCTGGTCTCCCATCTAGGGACCAACCAGGACCAACCCTGCTTAGCTTCAGAAGCAAGCCAGCAGTGGGATGCAGGGTGGTATGCTGCTGGCTGCTTCAGTGGCTGCTTCTTCATTGAAAATGATAGTGTGGAACTCAGACTATAACTGTTTGAAACAGTTGGAGAAATAATTCCGCCCCATAGACTGATATGGCAAGAGACTCAGTCCCAACTCCCTTGTTTATACATGTACACTGTTCTTACTAAGTGTATGTAGGCCTACATCGTGAAGCAGCTGATCCAGAGAGCCATTGCTCATGTACTCGGTGACGATGCAGAAGAACTCAGGCTCATTGCACACGCCAAAGATCTGGATGATGTAGTTGAATCTGGCCTTGTGGAGCACTTCCGCCTCTTTCAGCAGGCAATTCCTCTCCCTGCAAACACAGTCAGATAAGCTTTTGGCATTACTGTCATGGTGTCATGATGGCACAAGGATTAATTTTCCTATTGCTTTCTCATGTGTATAGAGAAAGTACTTTCGAGTGATATAAAAACTATTTATTTCAGTCTCCCATTCATAGGGGCATGCATGAGAAGAAATCAAGGTTACTACCACTCTGTTGCTGTTACTGATTGTTGACAGCGTCATTGTCTGTCCAAAATGTAAACAGCAGCAGCATTCTGTACGGCAATCACAGGGGCCTCTGGATACATTAATCAACATCTAATTTGAGTAGGCAATGACTGATTCTAGCCAGATAAAACCTAATGGCATAGTCCTACTTCATCTGGTAGAATGATTTGAACAAAAATACCTTTCGCCAACAGGAGAATCCAATTTCAGGCACTTGATGGCAACGGTGGTCCGCCAATCGGAATGCTGTGCCTTGAACACGCTTCCGAACCCACCTTTGCTCAGGTAATGCAAGTCCGTCAGCTTTTGATAGGGGATCACGGGTAGAGTGCTCGTGAGACTACAAAGGTTCACACAGCCCATGTGGTGCTGCTCCATAATTATTGTAAGACTAGAAAAAAGGAACTCTTTAAAAGGCTTGTCCTTTGCCTAAAAGAGAAAGGGGAATTGGGGGTTCCTGTTCCCGACGAAACGAAAAAAGAAAAACATGGTGGAGTGACAGAGCAAAGCATCGATTAATAAATTCTCCATTCAGAGTAGGTACAATAGCCATCCCACTTTATTACGTTTGACTCGCAGGCTCGCACTGCCAGTGTCCATGAATGTAGACGTCGAAAAATGTGTGGCTTGAATAGTTGATAGAAAATGTACAGGCTGTCCACCTCTGTCAATGTGTCAATCTCTCTAGCGAGTAACGTTAAGGTCCAACAACCTCACCACACCAACAACAAACAAAAAACGGCGACTAATGCTGAGTTCATGAGCTAGTCGAAACTAGGAAACTCTGACATTTCCGACATGCTAACTGGTTGTAGTTATACACGCGCAGGCGTTCAACGAATCAACAAGTCGGGACATTTCCGAGTTTCCTTGTTCCGACTAGCATCTAAACGCGGCATGAATCATGCTTGCTTGCGAGCTAGATAACGACGCGGTCACAGCCAACGATGTACGGTATACACACACATTGCTGATGCTATGCATTATATATATATATATATATATATATATATATATATATATATATATATATATATATATATGCATTGCTGATGCTATGCATTGGCCATTGAGAGCCTTTGAAGCCACGGGTCGGACATAATTGGCACTCCCCAGTATTAGCAGTCCTCCATAGGAATTAATGGCATTCTACAGTATTTAAATGACGTGCATTTAAATATGTTTATGTTGTAGTGGGGACAGTAACATTAGTCATCTCAAAAAATGTAAGAACATGTTTTTTTTTTTTACTGTTTCGCTCACATAATATATTTTAAAAGTATGCATTAAGGTGTCTGTAATATAATACATTTGGCAAAAACGACTGCCAAGATGGAGGCACGGTGTCTTCAAAACAGCGCCCCATAAAAGTAATCAATCTAGTGTAAATATAAATGATTGGTCACGGCATTGGGGCATGTTCTTCTTGACCCTGCAGAACAAGTCCGACATGAGTTTACAATGTCGTTGGGTAGGCGGCCTTTAGATTTCCGACACTTGTTCTGTTCTTATCTAATGCCGTGCGGTACAATTATCAAGTGGAAATATGCCGTAATATTTAGCTTTCTCTAGCTGTTTTACACCAATATATTTTCTACAAAGCCAAGTACTGTAGTACTTTACTTAGGTTCATACCTCCCTGCAAAAAGCCATCCAAATAAACTTGATCGATCTTTTTAAAACGCGTGTGTTCTAATCGAGTCACACACACACACACACAAAACACAAACTCTTGAAGTGACATGAATCGAAAAATCAAGGAATTAACTTTAGTTCTTCAATTCTTTCTTCAGCCAAAAGGATCATCATCTCCTACGTAAGCCTGGGTGCAGAAGCCAGAAGGTACCGGTAGGCAAATAGAAATAACGTAACATCACCTACTTAACCACAAGGTGGCACTGTAAACACACTTTCTGACAGTTAACTCTAGGCTGAACTGTTGCGTACAATGTTAGATATTGAATTGAAATGTATTTAAGTTTGGGTTTGCATCCCAATATTACACTTTATAATAATCTCTCGTGGACAGACTAAACATAACTGGTAGATGGTGTAATATTCACATGTGTAAACATACTGAATTATAATTGGATGCATTTTACCGCCGTATCATACTGTGCTATGATTGGTTAAGACCACCCAGATGTTTAGGTCATGGTCAAGTTGATCATGGTTGGAGATAAGTGAACGTGCCAGTTGTAGCTAGCTAATAAAGAGCTACGTTAAAGAAATATCATGTAGTACTGCATTTTATTATTTTGTACAAAGCGTGCAAAACAAAACAGATGGTAGATCTGTCGGCATGTTTTGGGACGTGTGAGATTTTTGTATTTTTTAACTAGGCAAGTCAGTTAAGAAAAAAATATTGTTTACAATGACGGCCTAGGAACAGTGCGTTAACTGCCTTGCTCAGGGGCAGAACGACAGATTTGTACATTGTCAGCTCAATCTAACAACCTTTCGGTTACTGGCCCAACGCTCTAACCACTAGGCTACCTGCCCCCCCCCCCCCCCCCCCCCCAGATAACGAGAAGTTTTAGTTTCTGGTCTGGGTTTTCATCACTAGTTATTTGGATGTATAATGATTGGGGCGAAGGCAGTGCTTAAACTGCTTCCCTTCGATGAGTGATAAATACTGGTGAAAATATTGGAAGGGGGAGGGGGCTTTGGATGACAGTTTCCTTTTACGAGGATGGAGACTTTGCAAATAGCAATATCTATTTTTCTAATAAGCTTCCCCCTGAACCGAATTGAGCATTTGACCAAATTATGTGAGATTTTAGTTCTTGGTTAACCAACATAATAAAACAGATTAAAGCAACAACAAAAAAATGCATCAGACAGTTATTGGGATCATCTGGTAATAAGTGTGTGTGTTCGTGTGTGTGTTCGTGTGTGTAGAAAAGAAGAGCTGCATTGCTTGAAAAATGTGTTTTGTCACAGTCCTTATACTGTGTCCTGCACAGCTTGTGAGCGTCGTACAACGAAACAAAAGACACGTTCTTGTTCCTGAGAGTCTTAGCTTTCAGGACTGGAATGGCGTCATGATAGCTCCAAGCATTCAGAAGTTAGAACCACATTTATAGGAACTTTGTTTGTGACAACTGCTAATAGTGAATATCATAGGTTGCTCTTGTAACCGTGGTTCTGTGAACTAAGTGCACATTTTTTATTTAACCTTTATTTAACTAGGCAAGTCAGTTAAGAACAAATTCTTATTTTACAATGACGGTCTACCCTGGCCAAACCCAGAAGACGTTGGGCCAATCACAGCCGGTTGTGATACAGCCTGGACTCAATCCAGGGTCTGTAGTGATGCCACTAGCACTGAGATACAGTGCCTTAAACCGCTGCGCCACTCGGGAGCTCAAGGGATTGCATTTTAGGCCAAAATAGCCCGGAATATTGGGCACCTCCACTTATATGCTGAATACGCCTATGGAGTTGCTAAACCACAAACACAATGAAGACCATATTCAAGGCTTTTTTTTTTTTTTAGGTAATACAAATTGTACATTTAATTCACTTGCATAAAATAGGTAAAGTACAATATAATGGAGAAACATTGCCTAGTATTCTTTCTATTTTCCTATTATTATAACAGATAGCTAAAGCTCCTTATGCTTCCTATGAAGTATCAGCATGGGCTTAAGAACAGGAAACACTACTCCAAGAGAGGCGAAAAAGGGAAAGGGTGTGATTGATTAACCTCTAAAAGTCTAAGCCGTTGGGGTGGTACTAAGCTAACATATGGAATTGTTTTAAGATGGTCATGCCATGGGTCATTTAGCTATTTGATTTAGAATTTTAGGACCCCTTTAGGTATAAAAAAAAAATACATACAACTATTTTTTTAAATAAAATATTGAATTTGGCCTTTACTACTAAAGGCCATAGAAACGCATTGAATAACACATTCATAAAAGTAAAACAATGTATCACAGGGAGTAAGGTTTTCAAGTGTCTGTTCTATGTCTAGGAGATATAAGAATGCTCAGGAAATATTTGTATTTAACCCCTTATTTTTGTTGGCACAAAACTACCTCCTTCCGTTTGTATCTATGGGTTACCTTCCGATGAGTCCCGTGACACTTGTTGGGGTCATAGAGCAAAACGGAGAACACCATTGTGTTTGTGAGTCTCCCCTTTCCATAGAGTTAGAAGACCGATTTTCAGGATGTCTCATGATCTGACAAACACCGCTGTAACTCGGCCACCTTCCACCACAGATGCGGAAGGCCGATATAGGCGGATGCGGTGGATTGAGACGCAACCCATGCAAAAACACAGATCTCTCTCTAGCTTAAATTGACGGATTTTGATGGGGATGTTTTATTATATTACATTTACATTTTAGTCATTTAGCAGACGTTCTTATCCAGAGCGACTTACAGTAGTGAATGCATACATTTCATTTCATGCATTTTTTTTTTGTACTGGCCCCCCGTGGGAATCGAACCCACAACCCTGGCGTTGCACACACCATGCTGGCGTTGCAAACACCATGCTCTACCAACTGAGCCACAGGGAAGATATTACTGTGTGTCAAATACACTAAGGATTTTAAAGGTTTGCTGAGTGAAGTACTTGTACATAAATAAACACAAAGTACAAATACTTTGCTGAGAAGAATCACTCCCAAGCTGTGCATTTGTAATAAAAAGTACACAGATTTGACTGTGTTATACACATCGATTTCCGAACTCCTCGAGGTGTCTTTTTCATTTTAAAGCGGAACGCATTTGACCTCCTTTTTTCCGTTTCAACTCAAAAGAATACTCAATGTCCTGGACATATATTATGTTCTTCTCCTATGGCTTTCTGGCCCTATACATTGCTTGAGAGCAGAGTCCTGATTGGGTCAGATTTGTGTTTGATTTTACACATTAAGAGAGAGAGGCCAGGGCAGGGAGGAAAGATGTTGGGCGAAAGCAAAAAAAATATTCTCTTCACATGTTCAAGATCCCACGTTTATAGTGGATTGGCTATTCACACTGACAGTTTGTTTGTTTATTGCTGTCCAATACACTTTGTAGTAAATGCAGGGCAGTTATGGTTGGCTAGGGGTTATTGATTCTGATCTCAAGAACACCTGGACTGAGGAGGAAAATCAGATAAAAATGTAATTCCTACATCAGTAGAGGCAGTTTTCCGTTTGTTCTCAGTGTTTGATTTATATGCATTAGCCCCACCAGTCTTTTTGCAGAGCTTTTGAACCTTAATTTTAGTCTTTGAAACTCACTTCTGAAACCCAGTGCAGAAATTCCATTATATGCAATGATTTGAATTACGGTCTGATTCTTCTCATACTGTATATGGGGCTTTTCTAACCTACACAAGTAACCAAGCGGTAAACATATGACACGTGAACTCTTATTGCCGTCATTTTCTGGTTGTAAACTGGTTATCTGGCTGTGAAGTTGGTTATAACCAGGTAAAGATGTATTTTTCATGGCGAGATCAAGACGTAAGTGGATATACCTCATATTTTGGTTGTTATCTGGTTAGATAACTAGATTACAACCAGATTAAGACATAATTCTATGGTTGCTAAAAATAAGTTAAGTCATGAACAGTGAAAATCATGTTTATCATCTAATTCGATATTTGGATGAAACTTGTTCATTTTTGGTACTCAGCATTGTCTCAGGGTAGAACGTTTGTGGTCTGTTGATATCCCTCTAGTGGTGTGGGGCTGTGCTTTGGCAAAGTGGGTGGGGTTATTTCCTGCCTGTTTGGGCCTGTCCGGGGGTATCGTCGGACGGGGCCACAGTGTCCCCTGACCCCCCCGTCTCAGCCTCCAATATCTATGCTGCAATAGTCTATGTGCCGGGGGGCTAGGGTCAGTCTGTTTATCTGGTGTAATTCTCCTGTCTTATCTGGTCACCAGATGTGCTACCTTGTCCCGGACCTGCTGTTTTCGACTCTTTCTCTCTCTCTCTCTCTCTAATGCAACTGCTGTCTCGACCTCTGAATGCTCGGCTATGAAAAGCCAACTGACATTTACTCCTGAGGTACTGAACTGTTGCACCCTCTATAACCACTGTGAATATTTGCCTCTGCTGGTCATCTATGAATGTTTGAACATCTTTAAGAACAATCAGGCCTTATTGGCCATGCACTCTTATAATCTCCACCCGGCATAGCCAGAAGAAGACTGGCCACCCTTCAGAGCCTGGTTCCTCTCTAGGTTTCTTCCTAGGTTCCTACCTTTCTGGGAGTTTTTCCTAGCCACCGTGCTTCTACATCTGCATTGCTTGCTGTTTGGGCTTTTAGGCTGGGTTTCTGCATAGCACTTTGTGACATCTGCTGATGTAAAAAGGGCTTTATTAATACATCTGATTTGATTTGATATCCATAACATGATGCAGCCACCACTATGCTTGAAAATATGGAGAGTGGTGCTCGGTAATATGTTTGCGGCAAATCCAATACAACATAACACTTTGTATTCAGGACATTTTTTGCAGTATAACTTTAGTGAGTGGTTGCAAACATGATGCATGTTTTGGAATATTTATATTCTGTTCAGGCTTCCTTCTTTTCACTCTGTCAATTAGGTTAGTATTGTGGAGTAACTACATTTACATTACATTTACGTCATTTAGCAGACGCTCTTATCCAGAGCGACTTACAAATTGGACTACAATGTTGTTGATACATCCTCAGTTTTCTCCTATCACTCACAGCCATTAAACTCTGTAATTGTTTGAAAGTCACCATTGGCCTACTGGTGAAATCCTTGAGCGGTTTCCTTACTCTCCAGCAACTGAGTTAGGAAGGACATCTGTGTCTTTGTAGTGACTGGGTGTATTGATACACAATCCAAAGTGTAAGTTAATTCAATGTCTGCTTATTTTTTTTACGCATCTACCAATCTGTGTTTGAAATTCACTGCTCGACTGAGGAACCTTCCAGATAATTGTATGTGTGGGTGAGGTATCGTTACGTTTAGGGGGGATTCTGACTTAGAGGTGTTCAGTCATAATCCCACAGAAATTATTTGGTTGTGCAAACCCACAGTTTCACCAGCTCTCCGGGTGGCTGGTCTCAGACGATCCTGCAGGTGAAGAAGCCGGACGTTGAGGTCCTGGGCTGGCGTGGTTACACGTGGTCTGCGGTTGTGAGGCCGGTTGTACGTACTGCCAAATTCTCTAAAACAACGTTGGAGGTGGTTTACGGTAGAGAAATTAACATTAACACTCTCTGGCAACAGCTCTGGTGGGCATTCCTGCAGTGAACATGCCAACTGCATGCTCCCTCAAAACTTGAGACATCTGTGGCATTGTGTTGTGTGACAAAACTGAACATTTTAGAGTGGCCTTTTATTGTCCCATGTATTGACCCCAGCACAAGATGCACCTGTGTAATGATCATGCTGTATAATTAGCTTTTTGATATGCCACACCTGTCAGGTGGATTGATTATCTTGGCAAAAATAAATGTTCACTAACATGGATGTAAACAAATTTGTGCACGTCATTTGAGAGAAATACGCGTCATTTGAGAGAAATACGCTTTTTGTGCGTATGGAACACTTCTGGGATCTTTTATTTCAGCTCATGAAATATGGGACAAAGAATTTACATGTTGCGTTTATATTTGTTTCAGTGTAGTTACAAAACAAAAGAAATGCAATTGTGTATTGTTGTTGTTTGTCTGATATCAGGTCTGTTGACCATGACAGCATTTTGCAGAGAAAATGGGGTGAGGCATACTATTTAGTCTTGGAATGGCATGTGATCCTCTGTTTTCCTTGTTACCTGGCAACGGACACAAGGGTGTTTCAAAGAGCTGTCATATATAAGCTCCCCGCCCACTTGGCCTGTTCTTTCAGGTTTCCTGAAAGTTAGAGATGAGAGAAAATTATACATTTCTTAAATTCTGAGCATTTTAATAGCCAAAAAATATTATGGCTAATGTTTTGGTCATTCAAAGGCTATTTTTACTTGGGAAATAGAATGACTGTGCAGGACCTTTAATAAAATGTCCTTAAAGGGGAAATATGGACTGCTACATTCATTTTTATGCCAAGTTTTGAAATCATTGGTTGTTTCTTAGGGAAGATATATAAAGTGCATCTGGGCATTTGAACAACCACATAAATACACCTATTTAACTTTTGCATGTAAAACAAAACAACAGAATCATCACTGCTGCTGCACATGCTGCCAAGGTTTTGATGACCAACTATTTAGATTAGAATGAGCAGCCAGCTCATGAGTGCATCAGTGGCACAAGCACAGGGAAACGCAACAAGCACAGATGCGACAATGGTCTTTAGCAGTAATTCGACTGTTAAACCCAATTCAAACAAAAATCTGTATTTTTTTTACGCAAGTGAACGAGCATGTACATACTGGAATTAGAATGCACAGGAGTGAATGAGAGAAAACGAGAAGGGTGCAATTTTGGCCTGCATTTGCAGGAACCCCTCGTTATACTTCTATTGGTCAATGTTTAAGCTAGGACAGATGGGAGGTGGGGGTGCTACAATACTGTAGGTGGACAAGCACAATAACGTTGGATGTCAGCAACAGATAAACGGCAAAGAAAACGGGCCGGGGGCGACAACGGTAGACAGTGTCCTTCGTCCCCGCCTGTCGCGCACTATTTTCCCTCAGTTCTGTTAACGATGGCGAGGTCAGGTGTTTGGCAGGCGGGAGCGAATGGGATGCTCGGGGGAGGAGGGGGCATAACTGCAGATCCAGGAATGTCCACATGCAGGAACACCCTGAACTGAGGGCTGTAGCTGCACACTATTGGAGAAAACAGATGGGCTGTGAGCGTCAACGGCGTCTACGACGACATAGTGTGTCAAATTAGAAAGCAATACCGGTAGTTTCTTTGAGAAGATATATAAAGCGATCTGTGCATTTCAACAACAGCATAAATAAACCTATTTAACTTTTGCATTTCAAAAACGGAATGTTTTGAACATATTAGATTATACTATTTAGAACGATCAGCCAGCTCACGAAAGAACGAGTGCACCAGGGAGAATGCAACAAGCACGCATATGCAATAAGAGAAAAAACATTATCTAACGGGATAGCTAGCTAACATAATGTCACAAAGCATGATGCGCTAGCCAGTTAACTTTCATTCTGAAGTAACTTCATATTTTCGAGTTAGTCAGATATTAGTTTATAAAGACTTGAAATTGGCATTGGCGCTAACTAGCTAGAAAGCTTTAGGTATCTAGATGCTTATCAAAGGTAGATAGCTAACTGGTTAATTTGACCAAAAAAATCTACCAAACTATTTCTCAATGTTTCTCAAAGTTACTGTAGCTGGCTCATTCATTTCACTGTGATACACACAGTTTTATGCTGTTTTAGTCCACACAACATGTCACCCTGTCACCTACAGTAGAACATTATACACAACATCAGGGGGAAACAAAAATATTGGCCATGCTTTTTGTCCTACCAGATCTCCGATGAGAAGGTTCTAGCTAGTGTATCCCTCTGTCCTTCGACTCTTGTTGAATGTGAATGTCCGGTTTATCAGGTCCCAGGTTCCCATGACTGTTATGATTATTTATTTACAAGTTAATTACAATTTAGTTTTTTGCTTTACCTGATAGAACAGATCTAGTCTCACATGCGAAGAAAGCCATCTGGCACGAGAGTCTCATTGGGGAGGGAGACTAGAGCAGACCCAGAAGTTCTGACTGAAGATTCTAGCTGGCACATTTGAGTAGAGTGCCCCATGGTAGCGGTGGGGTTATGATATGCTTTATAATCTATGGACAATGAACACAATTGCATTTTATCGATGGCCCATAGTCGTGCCATTCATCCACCGCCATTACCTCATGTTTCAGCATGGCCCCATCTCGCAAGGATCGGTACACAATTCCTGGAACCTGAAAATATCCCAGTTCTTCCATGGCTTGCATACTCACCAGACATGTCACCCATTGAGCATGTTTGGGATGCTCTGGATCGATGTTTACAACAGCGTGTTCCAGTTCCTGCCAATTTCCAGCAACTTCGCGCAGCAAAGCGTGAATTAAAAGTATGTATCTCAGAGCACCGTAGCACCATTAGGTGCAAAAACTTGACTTACCCAGTTGCGGCCCACTTTTTGGAAGCAAACCATTCGATTTCGTCTCTGCGTTATATTGGCATCGAACATGTCACCCTCCCGAGGAGAGGGGGTGACCTTGATAATTTATTGTTAAAACGAGAGGCTGCCTGGATCTTTAATTTAAAGACCCTTGCTCCCTTCGATCTCAACATAGACTTTGATCTGAAGCCATTCTTGTGATTATTGTGATTTTGCCATTGTAATTGTTTGTTAGATACATTTTAGACTACAAATGCTATGATCGTATGCTATCCATTTGTTTGTCTTTTTGTATGTTCTTTGTATGCCATTTTTTTAAATATTTGAGTTAACCAATGATATTAGGCCATACTTGGCCATGATTACAAACACCTGTGTGTCTCTTGACACTATATAAATGACTCATCTCGCAGTGTTTGTGATGATACCCTGATGAAGACAGCTTCGCTGTCGAAACATTGGTTATTACATTTTTGCATCTGAGCTCTTAGAGTGTGCGGCTTTCCTTTATTTTCTAGTTGCATACTCACCAGACATGTCACCCATTGAGCATGTTTGGGATGCTCTGGATCGACGTTTACAACAGCGTGTTCCAGTTCCTGCCAATTTCCAGCAACTTCGCGCAGCCATTGAAGAGGAGTGGGACAACATTCCACAGGCCACTATCAACAGCCTGATCAACTATAAGGAGATGTGTCGCGCTGCATGATGCAAATAGTGGTCACACCAGTGTCATGACTGTCCTGTGAGGATCCAAATAGGTCAGATCAGCTTTGCAATAAATAACTTCAACCAGACCCCCTCTCACCGCAGGGGGGGGACTGGTGGGGGTTGACAGCCCACACCCTGTTGTAAATCAAGGACAGAACAGTCAGCATCTCCCTCTCCACTAGGTATCCCCCTTTCCCTTTCCAATGCTTTGTCTTAAAACCTCTTATGGATCGTACCCTTTTTTTCAATTTTCGCCTAAAATGACGTACCCAAATCTAACTGCCTGTAGCTCAAGACCTGAAGCAAGGATATGCATATTCTTGATACCATTTGAAAGGAAACACTTTGAAGTTTGTGGAAATGTGAAACGAATGTAGGAGAATATAACACATTAGATCTGGTAAAAGATAATACAAACAAATAAATGCGTGTTTTCTATTACATTTTTTTTATCTTCTGTTCATCATCTTTGAAACGCAAGAGAAAGGCCATAATATAATATTGCAATTTAGATTTTGGCCAATAGATGGCAGCAGTGTTCGTGCAAAGTTTCAGATTGATCCGCCAAAATGTGCCGAATTGGTCAATTGATACATTTTCAAGTACATATCTATAGAGAACATACAAAAATGATATGGTAATACAAAATGTAAGTTTACACACTCCCAGGAATGTCATACATGATGGATCATTAGCTTATGCACTAACTTTCACACATCTAGACGGTGGGTGGAGCCAGAGACAGCAGGGGTTCAAACTGTAGAACCCAGTTCCTACATTTGAATATAAAAATAGATTTTATCAAACAAAACTATGCTACGTTTTATGTCTGGGACCTTCAGGATGACAAATCAGAGCAAGATTACTGAATGTAAGTATATTATTTACCTTCAGAGGTGAATGTATCAAACCTGTTGCTGTGATAAGTTTTTTGTTGTTGTGCACTCTCCTCAAACAATAGCATGGTTATTTTCACTGTAATAGTTACTGTAAATTGCACAGTGCAGTTAGATTAACAAGAATTTAAGCTTTCTGCCCATGTTTGCTGTACTTACAACTGTCATGCTAATCACATTAGCGCATGTTAGCTCAACCTTCCCGGTGTAGGGACACCGATCCCGTAAGATTTTTCCCGCCTAAAATCTAACACGTTCAAATTGGAACAATATTTCTAACATGGAATGGGCAGAGGTGACCTAAATAACACTAATGTTTTATTGTGTGTTATTTTGTGATGTCATTAAATATTTTATGAAGGAAATACTGTAACTTGGAAAGTATACCAACTATATGTGTGAAGTATCCATCCGATGCATTGTGCATGAAATAGGAAAAATTATGAAAATGTTTTTATTAAGAGAGGGACATGATTTTAGGAGCCATAAGAAATAATAGTTTTACATAACTTTGTACAAGTGACAAGTCACGCCTTGAGTGAGGTCAGAGAGCGTGTCGGCCTGACGGAGCCACCCCTTTTGAATTAACTGTCACGACTTCCGCCGAAGTTGGTCCCTCCTTGTTCGGGTGGCGTTCTAGCCACCACCAATCCACTTTTCATTTTCCATTTGTTTTGTCTTCATTGTACACACCTGGTTTTCATTCCCATAATTATGTTCCTTATTTAACCCTCTGGTTCCCCCCATGGTTTTGTGCGTGTTTGTTCTTTGTAAGTTGGTCTGTATTTGTGAGCTTGATTATTTTCCTTCTTGGAATATTTGTTGTTTTGAGTAAAGTTACGTGAATTACTCATCTCTATGTCCTGCGCCTGACTCCGCCTTACCTGCTACACCTAGACGCCTTACACTAACTGTATAAAATGATAGGTTAAGTATTAACATATCACACCAGCGAGACGTGGAGCTGCAGCTCACGTTTAAAGTGGTTTGAACTCTGAATCTCAACACGAGGCAGAGACGATAAAGTCATGTCCCGGACAATCACTTGTACGGCTGATTAGCTGTCCTAAGTAAAGTATTTTCAAAAGTGAATTTAAGTGGGACCATTCTACTACTTTTCTCAAATCACAGTAGTACGCTACTCTCATCACCCCAGTGGGAACCATTGACAAGGCTAGAAAGCCTATCTTCAAAGAAGTATCGTCCAGAGTGAATGGAAGTAGAATAAACTCTGTGGTTCTGTTCAGGACTACACGACAAGTCACTGGATACCGGACGACGGCAGAGGAGAACTACAGTAGAAGACGGCTGGGGACCCCTTTTGGACAATCAGAGCCATACAAGCGTGCCTGGAAAAGGCTCAACACTCTTTCCGAGAAGGCCCTGGCTACCGAGAGAAACCAGAAACCAAGGATTTTCATGTAAATACATGATTTCTTACTCCAAGCGGTCGGCGGTTCGTGTGGAAAGTATAAGTGAGAGTAGTTTCTAAATGTACCAACGTTAAGTGTCTCTGTCCCTCTCTCTCGTGCGCTCTCCCATGTCTATTGTAACAAGCCACCGTATTGTTGTCAGTCCGCTAGGGACCTGTTTCTAATGTATTAAGTGTGAATGTTTATCCTGTGTTAACATTTAGTTAGCTAGTAAATAAATAATTAAACCGATTTGTGGTGTACTGAATCATAAGTAAGGCTCTGGTTTTTGCAGATGCAAGGTTATGTTCAGAATGATGATCTGATACAAGGTTATTATTAATAAGTTGACTGTTTATGGATGTGATAGGTAAAGACCTTTTAGAGTTTAATTCGGGAGATGGTAACTCTTTAAAAAACTGCTCTCGTGGTGCCCCAAATCCTAATGAGTTAATTGTTACATGATTCATTTAAATCGGGTAACAATTAAACATAGTTATTTGTCTAATTTACATTTACATTTAAGTCATTTAGCAGACGCTCTTATCCAGAGCGACTTACAAATTGGTGCATTCACCTTATGATATCCAGTGGAACAACCACTTTACAATAGTGCATCTAAATCTTATAAGGGGGGGGGGGGGGTTAGAAGGATTACTTTATCCTATCCTAGGTATTCCTTAAAGAGGTGGGGTTTCAGGTGTCTCCGGAAGGTGGTGATTGACTCCTCTGTCCTGGCGTCGTGAGGGAGCTTGTTCCACCATTGGGGTGCCAGAGCAGCGAACAGTTTTGACTGGGCTGAGCGGGAACTGTGCTTCCTCAGAGGTAGGGGGGCCAGCAGGCCAGAGGTGGATGAACGCAGTGCCCTTGTTTGGGTGTAGGGCCTGATCAGAGCCTGAAGGTATGGAGGTGCCGTTCCCTTCACAGCTCCGTAGGCAATCACCATGGTCTTGTAGCGGATGCGAGCTTCAACTGGAAGCCAGTGGAGAGAGCGGAGGAGCGGGGTGACGTGAGAGAACTTGGGAAGGTTGAACACCAGACGGGCTGCGGCGTTCTGGATGAGTTGTAGGGGTTTAATGGCACAGGCAGGGAGCCCAGCCAACAGCGAGTTGCAGTAATCTAGACGGGAGATGACAAGTGCCTGGATTAGGACCTGCGCCGCTTCCTGTGTGAGGCAGGGTCGTACTCTGCGAATGTTGTAGAGCATGAACCTACAGGATCGGGTCACCGCCTTGATGTTAGTGGAGAACGACAGGGTGTTGTCCAGGATCACGCCAAGGTTCTTAGCACTCTGGGAGGAGGACACAATGGAGTTGTCAACCGTGATGGCGAGATCATGGAACGGGCAGTCCTTCCCCGGGAGGAAGAGCAGCTCCGTCTTGCCGAGGTTCAGCTTGAGGTGGTGATCCGTCATCCACACTGATATGTCTGACAGACATGCAGAGATGCGATTCGCCGCCTGGTTATCAGAAGGGGGAAAGGAGAAGATTAATTGTGTGTCGTCTGCATAGCAATGATAGGAGAGACCATGTGAGGATATGACAGAGCCAAGTGACTTGGTGTATAGCGAGAATAGGAGAGGGCCTAGAACAGAGCCCTGGGGGACACCAGTGGTGAGAGCGCATGGTGCGGAGACAGATTCTCGCCACGCCACCTGGTAGGAGCGACCTGTCAGGTAGGACGCAATCCAAGCGTGGGCCGCGCCGGAGATGCCCAACTCGGAGAGGGTGGAGAATCAACTAACAGTCATCAGATTAATGAAAGTAAAGTCACGACACCAGATAGTGACTGGTTTCCTGATCCACGCCTTTTACTTTTTATTTTATTTTATCTGTGACCAACAAATGCATATCTGTATTCCCAGTCTTGTGAAATACATAGATTAGGGCATAATGAATTGATTTAAATTGACTGATTTCCTTATATGAACTGTAACGTTTTTGTTCAGTGTATGTATTTCTTAAATACAATTATTTGAATTTTTTACCAATCGCAAGTGGGGCGCCGCCCTGAACACCCTTCTGGGAAAGCTGCTGCTGGTCCCAAACTACACTTCACTCGTGCTAAAGAGGGAGGCTCGCTCGGTTGGTGCTAAAACATGCAGATCAAATACACCGCTGGAACACTGATTGAAGATGTTTACATGTCCTAATAATGCAAAAGATTGCTCAGAAAACCAGGTGTTTTAATCAGCGTATGCTTACTTTGATTTTGACTTTTTGGCCGATTTTTAAGGTAGGCAAAATAAGGTGTTTACATGACTATTGCATAGTCTGCCTACTGCCATAATCGGTTTAATATCGAATTATTAGTGGGCATGTAAATGTAATGACTGTAATTAATACATGCATTAACAGAAATTAATGTAACCAAATTACAGGTATTAAGGTTAATTTACTAGGCCCACTGGTGACATAAGTAATGGTTAATTGATAAAAGTAAACAGTCAAAGGGCAAACATTTCACACAATTAAACAATGTGTGTGTTGCAATATAGATCTACTTGCATTCACTACCATCAGACCTTCTGACCTTTTTACCCTTTTTACCTCCTCTGTATAGGAGATTTGGGCATGCGAAGGATGTCTCCTCATATTCTCCACCACAGTTACAATGCGTTACTCCTTGGCCACTCTCTTCTGCTAAACAGTCTCCATCATAGAGATTTTCCCCACACGTCCCATTTATCAGCTCCTTCCATCTGCAGACACTTTCTACATGTCCAAACATTTTACATTGCTTACACTGCAAAGGTCTGGATACGAAGGCCCTGACTGGATAGTACACATATCCCAGCTGCACTCCACATAAAAAAACCACAAAGACAGACAATCTCTTCTCTTTCCTGCCATTAACCACATGATTCATCCAGCGTACATCAATCACTCCAGAAATATATTTCAATGTCAACTTCTTACGAAACTCCAGAAATTACTCATTTAATAGGTGACTTGCTCCGTAGCTCAAAGCACAACACATAATCTCCAAATTGAGTGAGATCCAACAGTCCTTTTTTCTGATTGTCAGAAACACAAGAAATCAAAACAAGCCCACTTCTTGTGATCTTCACCGATTTTTATTTTTTTTTTTTTTTTTTTTTTTTTTACCCAACGCTTTCTTCACCACTTTGGATGTTTTCAATGGATTCACCAAGTGGGCGTACGTAATCCCAGAAAACGTACTCGTACCAGATACAATGGGGAATTGTCAACACTAGACGTTTCTTTTCCACATAAATGTAGCTTATTTTTACATTTCTTTGGACAAAAGTCCATTCAACATTTCCAACACCATCTGATTCAAGCTCCATCTCCGCTTCCGCCATTTTCAGTCAGCTTCGTGACAGCGCCATACACCAATCAATGCAATATGCTCTTTAGCGCCATCTGTTCAGTATCTGAAAGAGCAGATGCAAAAGACCTGGGCAAAGATTGTCTATTATATTGACAAGATATTAGACTGACCGCTATAACAATGGTAATACATGTACTCAAAGATGGAAGGCAGGAGGGAGGAGGCGTGATCAGGTGGGACCATTCTAGCCAATGAGAGGGCAGAGATGCATGGAAACAACAGATCATAGAGAAAGATAGAACAATCTGAACAACATAATAATAGAATATTGCACCATATCAAAGGAAAATAAATAACAATGTGCACAACTGCAGCACCCCACTTAAAACATTAAACTGGTCCCTCTTTTCTCTCTCTTCTTTATTGCCATGTTTTAACCAGCAGCACACGGCAATGCTGACCATATTTTGCTTTTATGAGAGATTTGCATTCAGAAATGCAAGCTGCCTCACTTGAGTGGCTGATGCGGTTTCTTCTCTCAGTAATTATTTGTCCCGTTTTCGAAAAGACCCTCTCAGAGGGAACGGATGTGGCCACTATGCAGAGTCTCCCTGTCATGACTTTAGTAAGCCGTGGGTAGACAGAGGCCTTGTTCTTCCACCAGCTCAGAGGATCTGCAGATCTTTGGAGGGGCTCCTCCAAATAGGATCAGACCTCCATTATGGCATCTGCTGAGGGATTCCTTCGTGCTGCATCACCAGTTGCTCTCTCGTCAAACAGCATCCAAACAGCAGACGTTTGTGGCACTACTGCTGGTGCTTCTGCTCCATCTGCTCCCTCTTCTTCCTGTTGCCCTGGTGCCTGAGCCAGCTGACTGCTGGGGTTGTCCCTGACTGAGCACGCCCCCATTCTCATCGATGGGGGTGTAGTGGAGCAGGTTGAGAGCTTCAAGTTCCTTGGTGTCCACATCACCAACAAACTAACATGGTCCAAGCACACCAAGACAGTTGTGAAGAGGCCACGAAAAAACCGATTCCCCCTCAGGAGACTGAAAAAATGTGGCATGGGTCCTCAGATCCTCAAAAAGGTTCTACAGCTGCACCATCGAGAGCATCCTGACTGATGCATCACTGCCTGGCATGGCAACGGCTCGGCCTCCGACCGCAAGGCACTACAGAGGGTAGTGCGTACGGCCCAGTATATCACTGGGGCCAAGCTTCCTGCCATCCAGGACCTCTATACCAGGCGGTGTCAGAGGAAGGCCCTAAAAATTGTTAAAGACTCCAGCCACCCTAGTCATAGACTGTTCTCTCTGCTACCGCACGGGAAGCAGTACCGGAGCGCCAAGTCTAGGTCCAAAAGGCTTCTTAACAGCTTCTACCCAAAAGCCATAAGACTCCTGAACAGCTAATCAAAGGGCTACCCAGACACTTTGTTTATTTGTAAGGGTGCGTGCTGGTGCCAGGGAAGTCAGGCGCAGGAGATCGAACTTGGTATAAAACAGAGCAGTTTAACTTGTTATGGATAGGGGGCAGTATTTTCACGGCCGGATAAAAAACGTACCCGATTTTAATCTGATTATTACTCCTGCCCAGAAACTAGAATATGCATATAATTATTAGCTTTGGATAGAAAACACTCCAAAGTTTCTAAAACTGTTTAAATGGTGTCTGTGAGTATAACAGAACTCATTTGGCAGGCCAAAACCTGAGAAGATTCCAAACAGGAAGCGCCCTCTCTAACCATTTCTTGGCCTTCTTGATCATCTCTATCCAAAACAGGGGATCTCTGCTGTAACGTGACATTTTCTAATGCTCCCATAGGCTCTCAGAAGGCGCCAGAACGTTGAATGATGACTTTGCAGGCCATGGCTGAAAAACAGCAGCGCATTTGGTAAGTGGTCGATCTGAGAACAATGACACTGGCGCACGCGTGCACGAGACGACTCCATGTTTTCATTTTCAGTCTTTGAACGAAAACAACGACTCCCGGTCGGAATATTATCGCTTTTTTTACGAGAAAAATCGCATAAAAATTGATTTTAAACAGTGTTTGACATGCTTCGAAGTACGGTAATGGAATATTTTGAAATATTTTGTCACGAAACGCGCCGGGCGCGTCACCCTTCGTTACCCTTCGGATAGTGTCTTGAACGCACAACAAAATGCCGCTATTTGGATATAACTATGGATTATTTGGAACCAAACCAACATTTGTTATTGAAGTAGAAGTCCTGGGAGTGCATTCTGACGAAGAACAGCAAACCAGCCTCAGAAATTGCAGCCCAAATAAATGCTTCACAGAGTTCAAGTAACAGACACATCTCAACATCAACTGTTCAAAGAAGCATGCGTGAATCAGGCCTCCACGCGGCCATTGGTGATTTTAAAACTAGTACAGAGTTCAATGGCTGTGATGGGAGAAAACTGAGGATGGATCAACAACATTGTAGTGACTCCATAATAATGACCAAATGAAGAATAAAAATATACAGAATAAAAAACATTTCAAAATAACCGTATGCAAAAAGTCACTAAAGTAATACTGCAAAAAAACATGGAAAATGAATACTTTTTGGACTAAATGCAAAGCCATATATTTTTGGGAAATCCAACACATCACTGAGTAACTGCCTCCTTATTTTCAAGCATGGTTGTGGCTGCATCGTGGTACGGCAAGGAATAGGGAGTTTTTCCAGAATGAAAAGAAACGGGAGCTACGCACAAATAAAATCCTAGAGGAAAACCTGCTTCAGTATGCTTTACACCAAACACTATGAGAGGAATTCCCCTTTCAGCAGGACAATAACCCCAATACCAGGTACACTGGATTTGCTAACCAAAAAGACAGTGAATGTTCCTGAGTGGCCGAGTTATAGTTTTTACTTAAATCTGCTTAGACTGGCCTCTATGCAGGTGCCTGCAAATCACTAAGCCCGCCACAGGGTGTGCGGGAGTGAAGCAAAACTTTGAGTGGTCAAAACCCTTAATCTTGATGCAATCTGTTAATTCATATATTGTAAATAAAAATTACATATCTATTTTAATACATACTAGCTCAAAACACTACTAATCATTGAAAATGACAGATTACCCAATGGATCATGATAATTGTCTGGTTTAAAAAAAGTGCAGTGCAAAAAGTAGTTTGAGGGTGGGGGTGCTGTGATTTTTTCCGCCGCTACGGGGTCCACTAATACAGGACTAGTAAATGCCCAGCGCACTACTTTGGAGAAAAACCAAAGTCTATTTGTATTTGAGTGTTTACCAGCATTTGTAACATGAGTCTGATAATTATCTGTAAAAAAAACAGTTAATCTGATAATACTCTGTGGAATACAATAATACTTGCTTGATATATGTTTTCCAGTTTCTTGAAATACTTTGCAAATGCAACTTATTTCTATGTGTAAACTGAAATGGTCTATTCCTTCCTTTTACATTTTAGTAGATGCTCTTATCCAGAGCAACTGACAGTAGTGATTGCATACATTTTCATACTTTTTCGTACTGGTCCCGCTTAGGAATCAAACCCATAACCCTAGTGTTGCAAGCACCATGCTCTACCAACTGAGCCACATCATCACATCACCACAGGATGTCACAATGTACTAAATTACTGTATTGTGCATTGTTTTTCTTAATGGTGATGGAAAGTCTACAGGTACCAAACCTAGATTACCAGCATTTGTACAACACAGTAATGTGGTTTGTAAGGATGGTAAATTAATACTGCACAAAAAAATTGTTGTTTTTCATGTTATTTGACCAAGAAAAATATTGAATTTGATGTGGATGTTTTGTGTCTGTGCACATAACTTTGCACATTTTGATGTACAGTGCATTCGGAAAGTATTCGGACCCTTTCACTTTTCCACATTTTGTTACGTTACAGCCTTATTCTAAAATGGATTAAATTGTTCTTTCCCCCTCATCAATCTACGCACACAATACCACATAATTACAAAGCAAAAACAGGTTTTATAAATGTTTGCAAATGTATAAAAATATATATACACATACATTAAATGTACATAAGTATTCAGACCCTTTATTCAGTACTTTGTTGAAGCATCTTTGGCAGCAATTACAGCCTTGAGTCTTCTTGGGTATTACGCTACAAGCTTGGCACACCTGTATTTGGGGAGTTTCTCCCATTCTTCTCTGCAGATCCTCTCAAGCTCTGTCAGGTTGGATGAGGAGCATCGCTGCACAGCTAACTTCAGGTCTATCCCTGTAGCTCAGTTGGTAGAGCATGGTGTTTGCAACGCATGGTGTTTGCAACGCCAGGGTTGTGGGTTCGATCCCCATGGGGGGCCTGCGTAGAAGAAAAAAAAATGTATGAAATGTATGCATTCACTACTGTAAGTCGCTCTGGATAAGAGTGTCTGCTAAATGACTAAAATGTAAATGTCTATCCAGGGATGTTTGATTGGGTTCAAGTCTGGGATCTGGCTGGGCCACTCAAGGACAATCAGAGACTTGTCCCGAACCCACTCATGTGTTGTCTTGGCTTCCGGAGACACCTGAAACCCCACCTCTTTAAGGAATACCTGGGATAGGATTAAGTAATCCTTCTAACCCTCCCCCCCAAAAAAGATATAGATGTACTATTGTAAAGTGGTTGTTCCACTGGATATCATAAGGTGAATGCACCAATTTGTAAGTCGATCTGGATAAGAGTGTCTTCTAAATGATGTAAATGTGTGCTTAGGGTCGTTGTCCTGTTGGAAGGTGATTCTTTTCCCCAGTCTGCAGTTCTGAGTGCTCTGGAGCAGGTTTTCATCAAGGATCTCTCTGTACTTTGCTCTGTTCATCTTTCCTTTGATCCTGACTAGTCTCACAGTCCCTGCTGCTAAAAAACATCCCCACAGCATGATTCTGCCACCACCATGCTTCACCATAGGGATAGTGCCAGGTTTCCTCCAGACATGACGCTTGGCATTCAGGCCAGAGAATCTTGTTTCTCATGGTCTGAGAGTCTTTAGGTGCCTTTTGGCAAACTCCAAGCAGGCTGTCCTTTACTGAGGAGTGGCTATCGTCTGGCCACTCTACCATAAAAGCCTGATTGTTGGAGTGCTGCAGAGATGGTTGTCCTTCTGGAAGGTTATATCTCCACAGAGGAGTTCTGGAGCTCTGTCAGAATGGCCATCGGGTTCTTGGCCACCTCCCTGACCAAGGCCCCTCTCCCCCAATTGCTCAGTTTGGCCAGGCAGCCAGCTCTAGGAAGAGTCTTGGTAGTTACAAACTTCTTCCATTTAAGAATGATGGAGGCCACTATGTTCTTGGGGACCTTCAATGCTGCACACATTTTTTGGTACCCTTCCCCAGATTTGTGCCTCGACACAATCCTGTCTCGGAGCTCTACGGATAATGCCTTTGACCTCATGGCTTGGTTTTTGCTCTAACATGCGCTGTCAACTGTGGGACCTTATTTAGACAGATGTGTGTCTTTCCAAATGATGTCCAATCAATTGAATTTACCATGGGTGGACTCCAATCAAGTTGTAGAAACATCAAGGACGATCAATGGAAACAGGATGCACCTGAGCTCAATTTCGAGTCTCAAAGCAAGTGGTCTGAATACTTATGTAAATAAGGTATTTCGGTTTTTTATTTTTAATACATTTGTAAAGAATGTCTAAAACCCTGTTTTTGCTTTGTCATTATGGGGCATTGTGTGTAGATTGATGAGGACATTTATTTATTTAATACATTTTAGAATAAGGCTGTAACATAACAAAATGTGGAAAAGGGGAAGGGGTCTGAATCCTTCCCGAATGCACTGCATCTAATTGATCAGCTGTTGCCTAATTTTTGGGACGCAAGTATGGGTATTCGAACAAGGCCAGTGTGAGAATTTGCTGTTTTAGTATAGAAAGGACAAGCCACATGTGAAGTGACCCTTCACATGGGCTGCAAAGTAGCCATGTAATGTTTGAGTTCCATCCCTGTATGGCTGGGTCTCAAACCCTAGTCAAAGGACACTTGAAACTAGCATGCCAACCACTGGAAGAGGACAGTAAGTGTAGCAGAATGAAGCAAATCAGTGCAAAATTGTAAGAGATCCTTTAAAATATAGATCAATTCATGATAGACAGGAGGAGAACCTACTTCAAGTCTCATTTACTCATGTCTCTCTATTATATTACGCAATTTATACCATTTATAAAATGTTCACCCACGACTGTGTGGCCATGCTCGCCTCCAACTCAATCATTAAGTTTGCAGACGACACAACAGTAGTGGGCTTGATCACCAACAACGACGAGACGGCTTACAGGGAGGAAGTGAGGGCACTCGGAGTGTGGTGTCAGGAAAACAACCTCTCACTCAATGTCAACAAAACAAAAGGAGATGATTGTGGACTTCAGGAAACAGCAGAGGGAGCACTCCCCTATCCACATCAACAGAACAGCAGTGGAGAAGGTGGAAAGTTTTAATTCCTTGGTGTACACATCACAGACAAACTGAAATGGTCCACCCACACAGACAGTGTGGTGAAGAAGGCACAACAGCGCAGATTCAACCTCAGAAGGCTGAAGAAATTTGTCTTGGCTCCTAAGACCCTCACAAATTTTTACAGATGCACAATTGAGAGCTTCCTGTCAGGCTGTATCACAACTGCACCGTCCAAAACAACAGGGCTCTCCAGAGGGTGGTGAGGTCTGCACAACGCATCACCGGGGGCAAACTACCTGCCCTCCAGGACACCTACTGCACCCGTTGTCACAGGAAGGCCAAAAAGATCATCAAGGACAACAACCACCCGAGCCACTGCCTGTTCACCCCGCTACCATCCAGAAGGCGAGGTCAGTACAGGTGCATCAAAGCTGGGACCCGAGAGACTGAAAAATAGCTTCTATCTCAAGGCCATCAGACTGTTAAACAGCCGTCACTAGCACAGAGAGGCTGCTGCCTACATACAGACCTGAAATCATTGGCCACTTTAATAAATAGATCACTAGTCACTTTAATAATGCCACTTTAATAATGTTTACATATTTTGCATTACTCATCCCATATGTATATACTGTTTTTTTATACCATCTATTGCATCCTGCCTATGCCGCTCGGTCATCGCTCATCCATGTATTTATATGTATATATTCTTATTCCATCCCTTTACTTAGATATGTGTGTATTAGGTAGGTGTAGTGGACTGTAGAACTAGAAGCACAGACATTTCGCTACACTCACAATAACATCTGATAACCATGTATATGTGACCAATAAAATGTGAAAAATAAGCTAAAAAATAAGTCAACATTTACAAATTATCCAACGGATTATGATCATTTTCGTGTAAAAAAAGTGGAGGTGCAAAAACATAAATGTGCACTCTATTTTTATTTGCTCCATGGGCCAAGTGGACACAAGGCTGTTTGGATCATCTCAGTCACAGGAATAGCTTTGCAGCCGTTTCTGATTAATAAACAATGCTGGTGGGTGGTAACATTCAAATAAAACCCAGCATAAGAAGAAAGCAGGCTGAAATAATTTGCATGTCATACTGTTTCATCTGAAAAGGCACCGCATTCACACGGTTTTGCACGAAGTGGCAGCCCAAATATATCATACTTTGGACTAAAACGATGACACGTTGACTTAAATCGTTAAAATCCTTAAATGCTCTGGCCATCGTCTCTCAGCTCGAAAAATTCGATTTCTACTGGTGTGGGCTTTTAAATAAATAAATCAATGTAGGCTACAGGTTGTGTACTGTACATAGCCCAGAGCCCTCTAAAGAGGAACAGCTGTCGTTGTGCCAATTGACCCCACATGTCCTTAGCCAAGTCTAGCGTGGGGGAGGGCATAAATGTCGACAACATCCTGTTTCTTGATGTCGCATTCAGACCAACTCGTGGCCCAAATACCATAACGGTTCGAACATACCTGCACGTGGGTTCAGTGCCGTGGCAGTAAATAACATTACAAAGTTAAAGATTTCCCCTCACAGAGGGCCATATTAAATATGGGTAGCGCAGTGCAGCTGAGCGCAAGAGCGCATCATCAATCAAGATGTAGATCTCAAGTTGATCCTGCATACAGAACCCATCGGCTTTTACAACAAAAATTAATGAACTGCTACCAGCGGCACTTTGTTAGTATCAGGGAAAGGCTGCTGCTGTCTGACTTAGGGCTCTATTCAATCAGATCCGCTTTAGCCGATATCAGCGTAGTGGTGTCAGAGGTGAAACTGGGTCATCCTATGAAAAAATCTTTTGGACCAGCCATAAAAAAAAAAAAAAAAAAATACATCGTTTTTTTTGTAACCACAACTTAGCCAGATAGTTATTAAAAAACCCTTAACAATGTATATCAACATAAATGACAGGTTAATGTATTTTTATATTTTTACTACATAAAGAAAATGTGTTGCCTTTTTGTCACTGGTGTTACCTATATTTGAATGAGAATTCAGGCTTTCCAGAATGTCATTTGACAATTTCATTGGCATATATAATCAATGACAGAATGGGATAATTCATGATAATATTAAGAAATGGTTTTGATTAGTAATAATTTTCTTTAAACAAAACACATGTTTCTATAATAACACCAGTGATAGTAATGCCAGTACCCAGACAACTTATATTAAAACCATAGGAGGCTGCTGGGGGGGGGGGGGGGGGGGGGACGGTTCATAATAATGTCCGGAATGACACGCGAATGGAATGGCATCAAAAGACCTGGAAACCACATGTTTGATGTATTTGATACCATTCCACCTATTCCGCTCCAGTCATTACCAGGAGCCCGTTCTCCTCAACTAAGATGCAACCAACCTCCTGTGATTAAAACCAGCAGGAACAGTAACACCAGTCACCGTAACACCAGTAACAAATCTGCAGAAAGATGGCAGCCACAGTAGCTCAAAACACACTTCTTAAATTGTAAATAAATCACTTAATCATGTGATAAATTATTTTCATCAAATTTCCTTTTCCCCTTACAATAAACTGTGTAATATCAATGACACATATTAAGGCTTTGCATGAAATTACAAAATTAATCATCAAATTGCTAACATTTGAAGAGAGTGCAGACTCGCCATGTGCTTTTCAAGACAGTCCTGCCTCCAATGAACCTCTGACCCAGTAAGAAGTTAGTTTTTATAACGGGGTAATTCAGTGACATTAAATTGAGGGACAGCTATTCCCTGTAAATTATTATAATATTTAGTTGCTATTTTAGTTAATTATGTAATCCACTAAATAACTATAATGCTTTCCTTTGTATTATGACATTTAAAATGGGAGAAAAATATATATTTTTAACTCTAAATAACTAAACCACGACTCCTGACCCAATCATACCATACAAGCTATTTTCATGGTGTTCTACTCTCTATATATAAAATAACTTGCAATTTAACTGTCTTATGTATGTTTTATAAACCAAAAAATCATTCAATTAAAACAAAAACATGTTGTGTCATTATCTGACTTTTTTAAAAAGTGTTTTTCCTTGTGGTTAAGGCAGAGAACTGGAAAGCCATCATTTTCGTAGAATGACCCAACAGCTCCTGGCAATGATTAGGCCATACCTGAAGTGGACATTGCCATTAGCTGCGTGGAGTCTCATTAACAGAAATCCCATGCAGCCTTGTTTACAAGTTCGAACACTGGAATGTGAGATGTAATCTACACCAGGCTCGATCATTATTTAGTTTAATGACTTTTCAATTTCAGCGTAATTATTTATATAGCCCGCACTTTCTCATTCTGAACATCTAACTGGAGTGGCCTGGTTGTGGCTTTCTGACATGGCCGGCTCTAGCCTTTTGAGGCCCCCTTGGAGGTCAGGGCCCCTGGACACCTGCCCTGCGTGTCCGGTTGGTATTTAGCCATGATTACTACAAGTTTAGATAACTGGCTAGACTAACTTACTGATCTAAAAATTGTTAGCTGACATGGCTAATTGAGTGACTGCCAGTGACTGATAAAACAACAGCAAATCTGCTGATGCACAACCACATTTTGAAGTTTAACATGATTATTTTTACCTTATTTTAACTAGGCAAGTCAGTTAAGAACACATTCTTATTTACAATAACGGCCTACCCCGGCCAACGTTGGGTGAACTGTGCTGCGCCAATTGTGCGCCACCCTATGTGACTCCAAATCACGGCCGGATGTGATTCAGCCTGGATACAGCGAGTAATACAGCCTGAATTGACACCTTGTGTATTCTACTATTCTAACTCTCAACAGTAAATTGAGACCCAGACTGAAAACAATAATTATGTCGTGTATGCTTGGACCCAGTTTGTGTTGCTTAAGCATGGAGCCGGCGCTACTATAAGAGGTTCGCAAACGAAAGAAGAAAAAAAATAATCGCAAAAGCAGCTGCCCCCAGATTTGACAGCTCCGGTTAACGCTTGATCTGATTGAATCTAGACCTTATAGTTAGGTTAAATTATGGAAAACATAATGAAACCCAAATTGGGTTGGTCAACGGTTTACTTCAAAGTCTGAAATACATTGTGGGCGTGGAAGACTTGGCTACACTTAACCCCAATTGTACAACAACCCTCCACAAGAGCGAGGACCTTCTGAGTTACGATATTGATAGCATAAATACATTTTTAGTAAAATAAATATATTCATTTAACCCCTGAGGATAAAAAAAAGTTACCTGTAAGTAGCCTATCCCAACGAGTCAAATAAATGTAATAGCGTGCTCTTGCCTGAACAGTGCTGCTGCCTGAGCCTATAACATTATTATCATTATTATTACCACCGGATTCACAGCTTATTCCAAACATTGGGAGTGGAGATGTTGGGAAAACATTTTCTCTGGATTTATCTCCTTTCGGTGTCTTTTACGTTATTTTTCGCTGAAGATCTGAAGAGGGGTGGGCATAAACAACATGAAAATGATTCAGGTGAAGCCCTTTTGCATGTTTTCTGTTTTGATGAAGCTGGGTTGCGTACGCGTGTTGCTGAGTGAAAAGATGTACTTGAGTGCCAAGACTAGCGGGCAAGTAGTCACACCTTTTGCACGTAAAATGGCTTTGAATTTTTTTTATTTAACCTTTATTTTATCAGGGAGTCATACTGAGACAAGGTCTCTTTTACAGATGAGCCATGAATTACATAAATTACAGAAAATGCATACAATATAAATACAACGTGCTAGCAGAAAGTACAACATGGTCATAAAAAACGAACACGTTCGTCAGTAATAAGGTCCTCAAACAGCCTTCTGAATTGCCCTGGGCACCAAAACATCAAATTCATGAACATGATGAAGATTGTTCCACAAATAAGGTTCAAGAAAACTTAAAGCTGATTTACCTAACTCAGGAGAGACCAAAGGAATTTCCAGAGTTAGCCATCCTTGTAACCGGGTGTGGCAACTCCGATGTCTAAAGTTTAGTAAAGATGTTAGGTACAGTCAGTGGGAATTTTTGTAAAAGGGTTTTATAAATTAAAACATTGCAATGTATCAACCTATGTGACATCAAAGAGGGCCAACCAACTTTTTGGTAGAGAATGCAGTGGTGAGTACTAAAATTGTCACCCATAATAAAGCACAGTGTACTATGATAAATTGCGTCTAACTACTTTAATGAAGTGGCAGCTGTGTTCATATAGATGATGTTGTCATAGTCTAGGACAGATAGGAATGTTGACTGAATAATCTGCTTTCTACTATTTAGCAGGAGGCATGACCTATTTCTATAGAAGCCCATTTTTTATTCTCAGCTTCAATATTCTTTTTTTAAAAAAGACACAGCCTTTCATCTATCCAGATGTCCATACAGATGCCTTCGGAAAGTATTCACCCCCCATTACTTTTCCCACATTTTATTGTCTTACAGCCTTCATTTAAAATTGATTAAATTGGGATTTTTGGTAACTGGCCTACACACAATACCCCATAATGTAAAAGTGGAATTATGTTTTTAGACATTTTTACTCATTCATGAAAAATGAACATCTGAAATACCTTGAGTCAATAAGTATTCAACCCCTTTGTAATGTCAAGCCTAAATAAGTTCAGAAGTAAAAATGTGCATAACAAGTCACATAATAAGTTGCATGGACTCACTCTGTGTGCAATAATATCGTTTAACATAATTTCTTTATGAGTATGTTATCTCTGTACCCCACACATACAGATCATTTTCAGGTCACTCAGTCGAGCAGTCAATTTCAAACACAGATTCAACCACAAAGACCGGAGAGGTTTTCCAATGCCTTGCAAAGAAGGGAACCTATTGGTAGATTGTAAAAAAAAAAAAGCAGACATTGAATATCCCTTTGAGCAAGGTGAAGTTATAAATTACACTTTGGATGGTGTATCAATACACCCAGTCACTACAAAGATACAGGCGTCCTTCCTAACTTACTTGCCGGAGTTGAAGAAAACCGCTCAGGGATTTCACCATGAGGCCAATGGTAAAAACAGATACTGAGTTTAATGGCTGTGATAGGATAAAACTGAGGATGAATCAACAACATTGTAGTTACTCCACAATACTAACATAACTGACAGAGGGGGGAAAAAAAACAACATGCATCCTGTTTGCAACAAGCCACTAAAGCAATACCGCAAAGAATTTGGCAAAGCAATTAACCTTTTGTCCTGAATACAATGTGTTATATTTGGGGCAAATCCAATACAACACATTACTGAGTACCACTCTGTCACGATTGTGTGTAGAAACGGACCAAGGCGCAGCGTGAGTATCATTCCACATCTTTATTATATTGTGAAACTTAGCCAAACAAACAATAAACTATAAACAAACCATGACGACAGAGGTGCAACATGCACTAACTCAAAATAATCTCCCACAAACACAGGTGGGAAAAACAACTACTTAAATATGATTCCCCAATTAGAGACAACGATGACCAGCTGCCTCTAATTGGGAATCATACAAAAACCGCAACATAGAAAAAATAAACTAGAACACAACATAGAAAAAATAAACTAGATAAAACCCCCCAGTCACGCCCTGACCTACTCTACCATAGAAAATAAGAGCACTCTATGGTCAGAACGTGACACACTCTGCATACTTTAAAGCATAGTGGTGGCTGCATCATGTTATGTGTATGCATGTAATTTTTAAGGACTGAGGAGTTTTCCAGGATAACAAATAAACAAAAATGGACCACAGGCAAAATCCTGGAGGAAAACCTGGTTCAGTCTGCTTGAAAATCTATGGCAAGACTTGAAAATGGTTGTCTTGCAGCAACCAATTTGACAGAGCTTGAAAAATGTTGGAAAGAATAATGGGACCAAGTCCATATTATGGCAAGAATAGCTCAAATAAGCAAAGAGAAATGACAGTCCATCATTACTTTAAGACATGCATGAAGGTCAGTCAATCTGGAAAATGTTGAGAACTTTGAAATGTTCTTTAAGTGCAGTCGCTAAAACCATCAAGCGCTATGATGAAACTGGCTCTCATGAGGACCGCCACAGGAAAGGAAGACCCAGAGTTACCTCTGCTACAGAGGATACGTTCATTAGAGTTACTATCCTCGGAAATTGCAGCCCAAATAAATGCTTCACAGAATTCAAGTAACAAAGAAACTAAAGAAACCACTACTAAAGGACACCAATAATAAGAAGAGACTTTCTTGGGCTACCATGTCTTTGTGAGATGCAAAGTAGGTGAAAGGATGATCTCTGCATGTGTGGTTTCCACCATGAAGTATGGAGGAGGAGGTGTGGGGGGGATTTGCTGGTGACACTGTCAGTGATTTATTTAGGATTCAAGGCACACTTAACCAGCATGGCTACCTGTAACGCCCTGGCCATAGAGAGGGGTTTTTGTTCTTTATTTTGGTTAGGCCAGGGTGTTACATTGGGTGGGCGTTCTATGTTCCTTTTTCTATGTTTTTGTATTTCTTTGTTTTGGGCCGTGTGTGTGGCTCCCAATCAGGCACAGCTGAAGTTCGTTGTTGCTGATTGGGAGTCACACATAAGGAGCATGTTTTTCCTTTGGGTTTTGTGGGTAATTGTTTCTGTTGTGTGGTTTGCACCTGACAGGACTGTTTGGCTGTCGGTTTTCTTTTCTTTTCTTGTTTTGTTTTGTATAGTGTTCTTTCTGTTATTAAAATTCAAGATGAACACTAACTCCGCTGCACCTTGGTCAACTCTCTCTCCCGACAGCCGTTACACTACCACAGCATTCTGCAGCGATAAGCCATCCCATCTGGGACTATCATTTGTTTTTCAACAGGACAATGACCCAAAACACACCTCCAAGCTGTGTAAGAGATATTTGAACAAGAAGGAGAGTGATGGAGTGCTGCATCAAATGACCTGGCCTCCACAATCACCCGACCTCAACCCAATTGAGATGGTTTGGGATGAGTTGGACCACAGAGTGAAGGAAAAGCAGCCAACAAGTGCTCGGCATATGTGGGAACACCTTCAAGACTGCTGGAAAAGCATTCCTCATGAAGCTGGTTGAGAGAAAAATAAAGAAAAACCCTTGAATAAGTAGGTGTGTCCAAACATTTGACTGGTACTGTAAATTAGATATTTCTGGATTTCATTTTCAATACATTTGCAAAAATGTTTAAAAACATGTTTTCACTTTGTTATTATGGGGTATTGTGTGTAGATGGGTGAGAAAAACCCCCAACTTAATCAATTGAATTCAGGCTGTAACACAACAAAGTGTGGAATAAGTCAAGGGGTATGAACACTTTCTGAGGGCAGTGTATATACAAAAGTATGTGGACGCCCCTTCAAATGAGTGGATTAGTCTATTTCAGCCACACCCGTTGCTGACAGGTGTATAAAATTGCCATAGGCAAACATTGGCAGTAGAATGGCCTTACTCAGTGACTTTCAACGTAGCACCATCATAGGATGGCACCTTTCCAAAAATTAAGTTTGTCACATTTCTGCCCTGCTTGAGCTGGCCCGGTCAACTGTAAGTGCTGTTACTGTGAAGTGGAAATGTTTAGGAGTAACAACGGCTCAGTCGCGAATTGGTAGGCCAAAGAAGCTCACAGAATGTGACCAGCAAGTGCTGAAGCGCGTAGTGTGTAAAAACAGTCTGTCCTTGGTTGCAACACTCACTACCGAGTTCCAAACTGCCTCTGGAAGCAACGTCAGCACAAGATCTGTTCATCGAGAGCTTGCAAACTTGCTGCCATTCGGAAGCTTCATGAAATGGGCTTCCATGGCCGAGCAGCCGCACACAAAACCTAAGCTCATCATGCGCAATGCCAAGCGTCAGCTGGAGTGGTGGACTCTGGAGCAGTGGAAACGTGTTCTCTGCAGAGATGAATCACGCTTCACCATCTGGCAGTCCAATGGACGAATCTGTTTGGTGGATGCCAGGAGAACGCTCACTGCCCGAATGCATAGTGCCAACTGTAAAGTTTGGTGGAGGAGGAATAATGGTCTGGGGCTGTTTTTCATGTTTCAGGCTAGGCTCCTTAGTTCCAGTGAAGGGAAATCTTAATGCTACAGCATACAATGGCATTCTAGACAATTCTGTGCTTCCCACTTTGTGCCAACAGTTTGGGGAAAGCCCTTTCCTGTTTCAGCATGACAATGCCTCCATGCACAAAGTGAGGTCGATACAGAAATATTTTGTCGAGATTGGTGTGGAAGAATTTTACCGGCATGCACAGACCCCTGACCTCAACCCCATCAAACACCTTTGGGATAAATTGGAATGCCAACTGCGAGCCAGGCCTAATCGGCCAACATCAGTGCCCGACCTCATAAATGCTTGTGGCTGAATGGAAGCCAGTTCCCGCAGCAATGTTCCAACATCTAGTGGAAAGCCTTCCCAGAAGAGTGGAGGCTGTTATAGCAGCAAAGGGGGGACCAACTCCATATTAATGCTCATGATTTTGGAATGAGAAGTTCGACAAGCAGGTGTCCAAACTTTTGGTCATGTAGTATATTTGTAAGCAGGGACACGATCAATATGGACACCATCCAATGTGCATATGCTTAAATCGTCATAGTTTTAGCTGCAGTCAATACTAATTTCAGGTCAAAAAAGATTTTCTGTAATACGATGAAGGCAGACTGTAGTTCAGATAGAGCCAGGTCAACCGTGGGGTTCTTTCTTGCTGTGGGGGCAGTAGCACACAACAGTATCATCGGCATAAAAGTGCAGGTTACAATTTTTTACAGAAAGGTCGATATTGTTAATGTAAACAGTAAAAACTACAGGACCCAGAATCAACCCCTGCGGGACACCTTTCGTAATATCCAGGAAACCTGATTTAGATACACTTTAGATACACATTGAGTTCTATCTGTCAAGTTATTTTTAAACCAGTTACTATATATACCGTTGAAGTCGGAAGTTTACATACACCTTAGCCAAATACATTTAAACTCAGTCTCACAATTCCTGACATTAAATCCAAGTAAAAATTCCCTGTCTTAGGTCAGTTAGGATCACCACTTTATTTTAAGAATGTGAAATGTCAGAATAATACTTGAGAGAATGATTTTATGTCTTTCTTCACATTCCCAGTGGGTCAGAAGTTTACATACACTCAATCAGTATTTGGTAGCACTGCCTTTAAATGATTTAACTTGGGTCAAACGTTTCGGGTAGCCTTCCACAAGCTTCCCACAAAAAGTTGGGTGAATTTTGGCCCATTCCTCCTGACAGAGCTGGTGTAACTGAGTCCGGTTTGTAAGCCTCCTTGCTCGCACATGCTTTTTCAGTTATGACCACAAAATATCTATGCGATCGAGGGCAAGGCTTTGTGATGGACACTCCAATACCCTGACTTTGTTGGCCTTAAGCCATTTTGCCACAACTTTGGAAGTATGCTTGGGGGTCATTGTGCATTTGGAAGACCCATTTGCGACCAAGCTTTAACTTCCTGACTGACGTTTTGAGATGTTTCTTCAATATATCTACATAATTGTTCTTCATCATGATGCCATCTATTTTGTGAAATGCACCAGTCCCTCCTGCAGCAACGCACCCCCACAACATGATGCTGCCATGGTGTTCTTCGGCTTGCAAGCATCCCCTTTTTCCTCCAAACATAACGATGGTCATTATGGCCAAACAGTTCTATTTTTGTTTCATCAGACCAGAGGACATTTCTCCAAAAAGTACCTATCTTTGTCCCCATGTGCAGTTGCAACCCGTAGTCTGGCTTTTTTATGGCGGTTTTGGAGCAGTGGCTTCTTTCTTGCTGAGTGGCCTTTCAGGTTATGTCGATATAGGATTTATTTTACTGTGGATATAGATACTTTTGTACCCGTTTCCTCCAGCATCTTCACAAGGTCATTTGCTGTTGTTCTGGGATTGATTTGCACTTTTCGCACCAAAGTATGTTCATCTCTAGGAGACAGAACACGTCTCTTTCCTGAGCAGTATGACGGCCGCATGGTCCCGTGGTGTTTATACTTGCGTACTATTGTTTGTACAGATGAACGTGGTACCGTCAGGCGTTAGGAAATTGCTCTCAAGGATGAACCAGACTTGTGGAGGTCCACAATTTTTTTCTGAGGTCTTGGCTGATTTCTTTAGATTTTCCAATGATGTCAAGCAAAGAGGCACTGAGTTTGAAGGTAGGCCTTGAAATACATCCACAGGTACACCTCCAATTGACTCAAATGATGTCAATTAGCTTATCAGAAGCTTCTAAAGCCATGACATAATTTTCTGGAATTTTCCAAGCTGTTTAAAGGCACAGTCAACTTAGTGTATGTAAACTTCTGACCCACTGGAATTGTGATACAGTGAATTATATGTGAAATAATCTGTCTGTAAACAATTGTTGGAAAAATTACTTGTAAAACTTGTTTTTCAACCACTCCACACATTTCTTGTTAACAAACTATAGTTTTAGATGGCATCAGGAGGAATAGATTGCACCATGAGGAAGAACAATTATGTGGATATATTGAAGCAACATCTCAAGACATCAGTCAGGAAGTTAAAGCTTGGTCGCAAATGGGTCTTACAAATGGACAATGACCCCAAGCATACTTCCAAGTTGTGGCAAAATGGCTTAAGGACAACAAAGTCAAGGTATTGGAATGGCCATCACAAAGCACTGATCTCAATCCCATAGAAATTTTGTGGTCATAACTGAAAAAGCATGTGCGAGCAAGGAGGCCGACAAACCGGACTCAGTTACACCAGCTCTGTCAGGAGGAATGGGCCAAAATTCACCCAACTTATTGTGGAAAGCTTGTTGAAGGCTACCTGAAACTTTGACCCAAGTTAAACAATTTAAAGGCAATCCTACGGAATACTAATAGAGTGTATGTAAACTTCTGACCCACAGGGAATGTGATGAAAAACATAAAAGCTGAAATAAATCATTCTCTCAACTATTATTCTGACATTTCACATTCTTAAAATAAAGTGGTGATCCTAACTGACCTAAGACAGGACATTTTTACTAGGATTAAATTTCAGGAATTGTGAAAAACTGAGTTTAAATGTATTTGGCTAAGGTGTATGTAAACTTCCGACTTCAACTGTTTTAGTATGTATGTATGTATGTATGTATGTATGTATGTATGTATGTATGTATGTGTGTATATGTACGTGTATGTATATATTCTGTAACAAAATGTGGAAAAAGTCAAGGGGTCTGAATGCTATCCGATGGCATTGTGTGTGTGTGTGTGTATATATGTGTGTATATATATGTGTATATATATGTGTATATGTATGTATGTATGTATGTATGTATGTATGTGTGTATGTATATATATATATACACACACACAGTGTCTAAGGATAGTATTCAGACCCCTTGACTTTTTCCACATTTTGTTACGTTACAGCCTTATTCTATAATTGATTAAATAAATAAAAATCCTCAGCAATCTACACACAATATCCCATAATGACAAAGTGAACAGTGTTTTAAATATTTTTGCAAATGTATAAAAAATTCAAAACTACCTTAGAAATACCTAATTTACATAAATATTCAGACCCTTTGCTATGAGACATGAAATTGAGCTCAGATGCATCTTGTTTCCATTCATCATCCTTGATGTTTCTACAACTTGATTGGACATGATTTGGAAAGGCACACACCTGTTCTATATAAGGTACCACAGTTGACAGTGCATGTCAGAGCAAAAACAAGCCATGAGGTCGAAGGAATTGTCCCTAGAGCTCCGAGACAGGATTGTGTCGAGGCACAGATCCGGGGAAGGGTACCAAATACATGTCTGCATCATTGAATGTCTCCAGGAACACAGTGGCCTCCATCATTCTTAAATGGAAGATGTTTGGAACCACCAAAACTCTTGCTAGAGCTGGCCCCCCAGCCAAACAGCAGAGAAGGGCCTTTGGTCAGGGAGGTGACCAAGAACCCACTGGTCACTCAGACAGAACTCTAGAGTTCCTCTGTGGAGATGGTTGTCCTTCTGGAAGGTTCTCCCATCTCTACACCAATCAGGCCTTTATGGTAGAGTGGCCAAGCAGAAGCCACTCATCAGTCATTTTTATTGTATTTATTTAACCAGGTATGTTGAATGAGAACACATTCTCATTTACAGCAACAACCTGGGGAATAGTTACAGGGAGAGGAGATGAATGAGCCAATTGTAAACTGGGGATGATTAGGTGACCATGATGATATGAGAGCCAAATTGGGAATTTAGCAGAGATCTTTAGTGACCACAGAGAGTCAGGACACCTGTTTAACATCCGAAAGACAACACCCTACACAGGGCAATGTCCCCAATCACTGCCCTGGGGCATTGGGATCTTTTTTTAGACCAGAGGAAAGGGTGCCTCCTACTGGCCCTCCAACACCACTTCCAGCAGCATCTGGTCTCCCATCCAGGGACTGACCAGAACCAACCCTGCTTAGCTTCAGAAGCAAGCCAGCAGTGGGATGCAGGGTGGTATGCTGCTGGCGAAAAGGGAACATGACAGGCACATGACAGCCCGCTTGGAGTTTGCCAAAAGGCACCTAAAGACTCTCAGACCATGAGAAACAAGATTCCTGAATGGCCTGAATGCCAAGCATCACGTCTGGAGGAAACCTGGCACCATCCCTACGGTGAAGCATGGTGGTGGCAGCATTATGCTGTGGGGATGTTTTTCAGCGACAGGGACTGGGAGACTAGTCAGGATCGAGGGAAAGATGAACGGAGCAAAGTACAGAGAGATCCTTGATGAAAACATGCTCCAGAGCCCTCAGGACATCAGACTGGGGCGAAGTTTCACCTTCCAACAGGACAACAACCATAAACACACAGCCAAGACAATGCAGGAGTGGCTTCGGGACAAGTCTCTGAATGTCCTTAAGTGGACCAGCCAAAGCCTTCAACCCGATCAAACATCTCTGGAGAGACCTGACAATAGCTATACAGCAACGCTCCCCATCCAACCTGACAGGGCTTGAGAGGATCTGCAGAGAATAATGGGAGAAACTCCCCAAATACAGGTGTGCCAAGCTCATAGCGTCATACCCAAGAAGACTCATTGCTGTAATCACTGCCAAAAGGTGCTTCAATAAAGTACTGAGTAAAGGGTCTGAATTGTTATGTAAATGTGATATTTTATATTTGTATTTTTAATAAATTTGCAAAAATTTCTACAAACCTCTTTTTGCTTTGTCATTATGGGGTATTGTGTGTAGATTGTTTTTTCACCAAACAAATGAATCCATTTTAGAATAAGGCTGTAACGTAACTGTTTTTTTTCTTTGTCGTTATGGGGTATTGTGTGTAGATTGATGAAAAAACGAACAAACTAATATATTTTAGAATATAGAATATATATATATATATTGTTTTGTACATAATTATTGACAGATTGCTAGGGCGATTTATGTGGTACATTTTGCATTTGAAATAATTTCCATTATTTCATTGTGAATACACAGACATCAGCTGGCGCACACCCAGAAAAATTATTTTATGTGGAGGTGCTGACTAATAGCGAATAAACTATAAACTATACAAATAAAGAGAGTCGCACACTCTATATATGAAAATAATATTGATGAGATTAAATAGTAGTGATGAGCGATTAGTGCTTTTTGAGGTTGGTTTGATTTCAGTTCGATTAATAAATTATCAAATTTGAAATATTTTTTTAAACAATAAATGCACCATGTTTTATGTGGGTTGAATGCTGTAACAACACAGAATAAAACAATTAATACAAGTTCCGTGACCATTTATTAACCATAATTTATTCACATTACTTTAATAAAATATTTCAGTTGTTGTGTATATTACATTTGTTTTATTTTATGACTTTATTATTTCATTCTAAGTCATCATCTCATCTCTATAGAGCTGCTGCCTATGCTGTCTGACAAAATCACTATTTTAGTAGTTCTTCACAGTAAATAAGGCATGCTTTTATGACTGCTGAATACCAATTATCAATCATTTAGATCATGTATTTTCATGTAGAGACACCTCACATGCCAACTGCACTCGAGTCTCTGTCCCTCTTGCACATTCTCCTCTTGTACATTCGTCTCTCTTTTATCTTCTTTGGTATTATGTCGGTCTGCAAACAAATGTCATAGGTGCATGCCGCCACCTGCATTGGCTGTGTGTCAGCCTACTATTTTGTAGTTTGAATTCATTACACATTGTGATAAAATTGCCCTACCAACTAACCCGACACCAATTAAAACCTCATCACTATTCCACTACTTTGGCCCTTCCTATCACTCTCTATTGACCTTGGCCTAGTCACAGGATCCTTCACGCTGGACCCATCTTCCTCTACTACTATCTTCTACCTATCAACCTCAACCTGCTTTTCTCTCACCGGACACTTGTGATCTGCAGCACCATGGGTACCCCTACAGTTTAAGCACACAACTTTTCCCACTGATACTACACATTCCCTTGTCTCATGTCCTCCTAAACACTTCTCACATCTAGGAACCTTCCTCTTACACACTGCTGCCACATGACCATAAGCTTGACACCTAAAACACCGTAATGGGTTCGGGACAAAAGCTGGGTGGGCACTTCCTGTACAGAATCTTCTCAGGTTTTTGCCTGCCATATGAGTTCTGTTATACTCACAGACACCATTCAAACAGTTTTAGAAACTTTAGGGTGTTTTCTATCCAAATCAAACAATTATATGCATATTCTAGTTTCTGGGCAGTAGTAATAACCAGATTAAATCGGGTACGTTTTTTATCCGGATGTGAAAATACTGCCCCCTATCCTAGAGAGGTTAATGCCGCGCCAGTTATCACTCCTTTCAATGGCGCCCTACTCCATGGTGCGGAGCGACCTTTGGACAGCAGAAAAGCAAAAAACTCGACACGATTCCACTTCGAGTCACTTTCACCGACCCAACATTCCCCAACCTCTTCTCCACTCAACCTGACACCACATATGGATCAGCCATGTTCCTTTTTTCTTCTGCAGCACTCCATATTAATCTTAATATGTTCCACTCTCTTCTTTTTTTCCCCTGCTTGCCTTCTTTCCGACCTCAATGGGTTCCCTTGACTCCATCTTCAAGTCCAACAACCATTCGGGCGTACCAGCCATCTTGGGACAGCCCTCACTTTTAAAAGTCAGTGATTTTCAAGGAAGGGAAACAAGGAAAGTAAGTCATTGAAGACCACAGTCCACAGTGTCTCATGAGAGAAGGTGACATCATGTCAGTGGATAGAAGGAATTCCGAGCCTGAACTCTTAACGAAAACACCAGATTCATTCATACCTCTTTATTTACAAGACTTTAAACGCCCACACCAGTAAAAATCCACTTTTCTAGTTGAAAGACGGTGGACAGAGCTTACCCATGATGTTGCACAATGATTTAAGGCAATAAGTCATCGTTTTAGAATGGTACCATCCACCAGAATGGCATTGTTAATTAATCAGAAACACCTGCAAATTTCACGAGTCGGGACTGAGCTGAGCAATATAATAGATTTGCCCTTCATTACGCACACCTGTCACCATCATTACGAGCAGCTGCGCAATATTGGACTCACCTGGACTCGATTACTTTGTTGATTACCCCCTCTTTATCTGTCTGCTCCTCAGTTTTTTCCTTATGTCAGCATTTTCCCCCTGTCCATTGTTTATTAAATGTTCACTCCCTGTACTTGCTTCTCGTCTCCAGCGTCTGTCCTTACAATATGCTGACACCACTAAAGGAAGCATCAGGAAGGTGCCTCAGCTAGCTTGTCAGGCTTCCACGCCTTAGCTGGCTCGAGAGGTCTTCTTGCCTCGGTTGGCTCGGCAGGCGCCCACCCAATGTCATGCTTCAGCCGGCCCATCAGGCTCCCACGCCTCTGCCGGTTCGTCTGGCTCCCACACCTCTGCCGGTTCGTCTGGCTCCCACGCCTCAGACGGTTCATCTGGCTCCTATGCCACAGCCGGCTCGCCAGGCTCCCATGCCTCTGCCAGCTCGTCTGGCTTCTACGCCTCAGCCAGCTTGTCCAGCGGCCATGCCTCGGTCGGCCCGTCCGACTTGCCCAGGTGGAACGCCGGGTAGCGGCCCTAGAGGTGTGGGGTACTGTCATGCCTGCTCCCGCTCCCCCTCTCTGGCGCTCGAGGGCGCCAGGCTGCCCTTCATTACACACACCTGTCACCATCATTACGCGCAGCTGCGCAATATTGGACTCCATTAATTTTTGATCACCCCCTTTATAGCTGTCTGCACTTCAATTTGTTCCCTGTGTCAGCGTTGATGTCGTTATTTTGACCCTGTCCAGACACTGTTCCTGTTCTGTTTCATGTCCGTTGTTGTTGTCCATGTCCGTTTTTGTTTTCCATGTCCATTGAATCTCCTTTTGCCCGCGTAAAAGGAGATTCCACAAACTGTTTTATCTATTTTGTGCTGTTGTTACATCAAGTTTTGGTGTTTCGTGTCAAATGTGTTCAGGGTGTTGTTACAAATAATTTGCGGCTTGCATCATGAGCAAAGCCATTGTAGCCTATCATTTCAGTTCCCCTAGCTGTGAGAACCATACTATCCATATTACCGGAGCTTCATCTTATTCTTTCTATTTCTATGGCGGATTCGCAGCTGCAATTTATGGAAGATGACAAAACTTTGAAGCTAACAATAGTTGGCAAAGTCAATGATACTGGTTTCCCCTATCCATCTGTGGCGAAGTTTTCCCTACATGCGTATGAGAAATAGAGCTTCAGAACCAGCCATAGGCTAGCTGGCTAATCTTTTGAATAAGGTGTAGCAACAACAGATAACATTAGTTGGCTAGATAAGGTTAGCATGCTAGCTAGCTACACTGACAGCTGTCAGTGGCCTACTTGTTGTTATTTCTACACTCCATAACATTCCCATCCCCAATTCGTGAATATGTACAGTGAGCACCATAATTCATTGAACAGTGACCATTTTTTAAATATATTTTGGTTCTGTACTCTAGCACTTTGAGTTCGAAAGGATACAATGACAATGAGGGTGAAGTGCAGACTATCAGCTTTAATTTGAGGGTATTTTCATACACATCGGATGAACCATTTAGAAATGACAGCACCTTTTGTATATGGTCCCCCCTATTTTAAGGTAATACAAGTATTTGTTGAATTGGCTTCACAGATGTGTGTCGTTAGGCAGGTGTATTCATTTGTGTCGTTAGTGAATGCAGGAGAGCTGTTGATGAATAGTATTGATTCTAGACTTTGCTATTGCCTTTGGAGGTTGTTGTTGGGGTGTGACAACATGAGGAAGACCACAGTGTCAATGCAAATGAAGCTGTCCGTCATAAGGCTCAGAAATGAAAATCATCAATCAGGAACATTGCAAAAACCCTGGGCATGCCCAAGTCAACAGTTTGGTTCATCATTAACAAGAAAAAAACAACCGGTGAACTCAATTATGTCAAAAGACCCGGTAGACTGAGGAAGACCACTGTAGTGGATGACCGGAGAATACTCTCTATGGTGAAGAAACCCCCCTGACAACAGCCCAACAGATCAAAAACACTCTCCTGTATGCAGGTGTAGATGTGTCAAAGTCTACCATACGTAGAAGACTACACCAGCAGGACTACAGAGGTTACACTACAAGATGCAAACCACTGATAAGCCTGAAGAACAGAAAGGCGAGATTACAGTTTGCTAAAAAGCACCTAAAAGAGCCCCAAGAGTTCTGGAAAAAAGCATTGTGGACAGATGAGACAAAGATGAACATGTACCAGAGTGATGGAAAGAGGAAAGTGTGGAGAAAAAAAAAGACATGATCCAAAGCATACCACCTCATCCATGAAACATGGTGGGGGGGTGTTATGGCTTGGGCCTGTATGGCTGCCAGTGGAACAGGCTCACTTGTCTTCATTGATGATGTGACTGCAGACAGAAGTAGAACAATGAATTCTGAAGTCTACAGAAATAATTTGTCTGCTCAGATAAAACCAAATGCCTCTCAACTCATTGGACGGGACTTCATCATGCAACAAGACAATGACCCTAAACATACTGCTAGAGCAACGAAGGAGTTTTTGATGGCCAAAAAGTGGAAAATCCTTGACTGGCCGAGTCAATCACCGGATCTGAATCCAATTGAACATGCATTTTACATGCTGAAGAGGAGACTGAAGGCAATAAATCCCCGAAACAAGCAGGAACTGAAGATGGCTGCAGTACAGGCCTGGCAGAGCATCACCAGGGAAGATACCCAGCGTCTGGTGATGTCGATGCATCGCAGACTTCAAGCAGTCATTGCATGCAAAGGATATGCGACCAAATATTTTAACAATGATTACTTTATTCTACATTATGTTAAACTGTCCAATGTTTTTTTGATGCCCGAAAATGGGGGGGACTATGTACAAAAGCTTCTATAATTTCTAAACAGTTCATCCAATATGTATGAAAATACCCTGAAATTAAAGCTGACAGTCTGCTCTTCACCCTCATTGTATCCTTTCAAACTAAAAGTGCTAGAGTACAGAACCAAAATAACAAAAAAAATGTCACTGTCCAATGAATTATGGTGCTCACTGTATAAGCAGCCTGCGTCCTTCTTCAGAGGTGGAACCTAAAGGACAATTTCTGCTATAGAACAGGAATTATGTTGAAATAGGGGCCGCTGTCACGGCTGTCGTACGAAATAGAATGGGACCAAAGCGCAGCGTGTGTATCGTTCCACATATTCTTTATTAAACTGTGAAACTATGTAAGACAATACAATAAACTAACAAACAAAAAACAACAAACCGTGACGAAGCGGTGCAACATACACTAACTCAAAATACAATCTCCCACAACCCCACGTGGGAAAAACAACTACTTAAGTATGATCTCCAATTAGAGACAACGATGGCCAGCTGCCTCTAATTGGAGATCATCCCCCCAAAAAACATAGAAATACAGAAATTAGAACATAGAAAATCTAAACTAGACACAACCCGTCACGCCCTGACCTACTCTACCATAGAAAATAAAAGCTTCTATGGTCAGGAGGTGACAGTACCCCTCCCCCCCCCAAATGTGCATGGATTGTGGATTGTCACCGGAGGCTTTGAACTGGGAACCCCCGCCGGAGGATCCGGACTGCGGGCCGACTCCGGACTGCGGGCCGACGCCGGAAGCTCCGGACTGCGGGCCAACGCCGGAAGCTCAGGACTGGGAACTGTTGCCGGAAGCTCCGGACTGGGAACTGTTGCCGGAAGCTCCGGACTGGGAATGCGCACTGGAGGCCTGATGTGTGGGGCTGGCACAGGTGGCGCCAGACTGGTAACACGCACCTCAGGGCGAGTGCGGAGAGCAGGAACAGGACACACCGGACTGGGCAGGTGCACTGAAGGCCTGATGCGTTGGGCTGGCACAGGTGGCGCCAGACTGGTGACATGCACTTCAGGGCGAGTGCGAGGAGCAGGCACAGGATATACTGGACCGTGAAGGCGCACTGGAGATACGGTGCGCATCACCGCATAACACGGTGCCTGCCTGGTCACACGCTCCCCACGGTAAGCACGGGGAGTTGGCTCAGGTCTACAACCTGACTCCGCCAATCTCCCCGTGTGCCCCCCCCCGAGCTGTCTCTCGGGCTTCCGTCGTTGCCATGCTAGTTCCTCGTATCGTCGCCGTTCCTCTCTCGCTATCTCCGCCTGCTTCCATGGCAGGGTCTTGTCCCCTGCCATTACCTCCTCCCAGGTCCAGGATGTCCTCCACTCTCTTTTCTCCCGGGCCCAGGATCCCTGCTCCTCCTGGGCACGCTGCTTTGTCCTTTGGTGGTGGGAGATTCTGTCACGGCTGTCGTACGAAATAGAATGGGACCAAAGCGCAGCGTGTGTATCGTTCCACATATTCTTTATTAAACTGTGAAACTATGCAAGACAATACAATAAACTAAAAAAAAATATATATAAAACGTGACGACGCAGTGCAACATACACTAAGTCAAAATACAATCTCCCACAACCCCAGGTGGGAAAAACAACTACTTAAGTATGATCTCCAATTAGAGACAACGATGACCAGCTGCCTCTAATTGGAGATCATCCAAAAAACAACAACATAGAAATACAGAAACTAGAACATAACAACATAGAAAATCTAAACTAGACACAACCCCGTCACGCCCTGACCTACTCTACCATAGAAAATAAAAGCTTCTATGGTCAGGACGTGACAGCCGCATTGCCCTCTGGTGGGGGCTTTTAAGCCATCACCATATGAGTTATTGCATCTGAGTTTGTTTAAAAGAGATTAAATCTCTAAAAACAGTCGATGCTTTGGAAGCCTCCTTCTGGGGACAAAGTCTCCATTGAGTTTATGAATCAGGGTTGGTTTACTTTGGCAAGATATGTGCACACAATTATTTGATTAATTTGTCATAAACATTAACAGCCAGATGGCCATTTAGTTCACTCTGTGCTTTGGGATTTTTGGCTCATGATAGGAGGAAATATTAAGATGCTGTCACGGGGGGTCGTAAGGAGAGGACCAAAACGCAGCGGGAATATGTACACTCATCTTCTTTATTATGGACAAAGAAGGAAAAACCCAAAACAAACACGTATACAAAACACAACGATGAATAACAGGCCGGTAAGGCACAGAGCTATGCACAGCACAATCTCCCACAAAAACCCATGAAAACAAACTCCTACTTTTAGGACCCTCAATCAGAGGCAACAATAACCAGCTGCCTCCAATTGAAGGTCCAACCCCATTTAACTAAACATAGAAATACAATAGATTAGATAGAACATAGAAAAATACTAACATAGAACATAGACTAACAAACCCCGGACCACATAAACCAAACACCCCTCTATCTAAATACATATCCCAAACCACATAAAACAAACACCCCCTGCCACGTCCTGACCAAACTATAATAACAAATAACCCCTATTACTGGTCAGGACGTGACAGTACCCCCCCCACACACAAATAACAAAAAAGAATCCCCAAAACAAAAATAAATCCCAAAACTAAAGGGAGGGAAGGGACACCCCCCCTCCCCAAACCTCCTACAGTGGAGGTGGCTTAGGCTCAGGCCTTAATCCCCTACCGGACCAAACCACCCCCACTGCATACCTCTGCCTGAGGCCAGTCACTGAAGACCCTGGACTGGGCTCTGGGAGCTCTGGACTGTAGGGCGACTCACTCGCTTCCGGACTGTAGGGCGACTCACTCGCTTCCGGACTGTAGGCAGACTCACTCGGTTCCGGACTGTAGGCAGACTCACTCGGTGCCGGACTGTAGGCCGGCGCACTCGGTGCCGGACTGTAGGCCGTCTCACTCGGTGCCGGACTGTAGGCCGTCTCACTCGGTGCCGGACTGTAGGCCGTCTCACTCGGTGCCGGACTGTAGGCCGTCTCACTCGGTGGCGGACTGTAGGCCGTCTCACTCGGTGCCGGACTGTAGGCCGTCTCACTCGGTGCCGGACTGTAGGCCGTCTCACTCGGTTCCGGACTAGACACTGTTACCGGATACTCTGGACGGGGTACTGTTGCCGGACACTCTGAACGAGGTACTGTTGCCGGACACTCTGGACGAGGTACTGTTGCTGGACACTCTGGACGAGGTACTGTTGCCGGACACTCTGGACTGGGACTGGGCTGACGCACTGGAAGCCTAATGCGTGGGGCTGGTAGTGGATGTACCAGACTGAGGACACGCACCTCAAGGCTAGTGCGAGGAGCAGGAACAGGCCGAGTTGGACTGGGCTGATGCACTGGAAGCCTAGTGCATGGTGCTGGTACTGGAGGTATCAGACTGGAGACACGCACTTCAAGGCTAGTGCGAGGAGCGGGAAACACTGGACCGTAGAGGCGCACTGGCGGTCTCGAACGCAGGACTGGCACCGCCCGTACTGGCTGAGTGCCCACTTCCCCCTGGCAAATGCGGGGCGCTGGCACTGCACACACCGGCCTGAAAATACTTGGCCTCGCCACAGTACGCATTACCCCTAAGCACGGGACCTGTCCAGTCATACACTGCTCAAAAAAATAAAGGGAACACTAAAATAACACATCCTAGATATGAATGAATGAAATAATCTTATTAAATACTTTTTTCTTTACATAGCTGAATGTGGTGACAACAAAATCACACAAAAATAATCAATGGAAATCCAATTTATCAACCCATGGAGGTCTGGATTTGGAGTCACACTCAAAATTAAAGTGGAAAACCACACTACAGGCTGATCCAACTTCGATGTAATGTCCTTAAAACAAGTCAGAATGAGGCTCAGTACTGTGTGTGGCCTCCACGTGCCTGTATGACCTCTCTACAACGCCTGGGCATGCTCCTGATGAGGTGGCGGATGGTCTCCTGAGGGATCTCCTCCCAGACCTGGACTAAAGTATCCGCCAACTCCTGGACAGTCTGTGGTGCAACGTGGCGTTGGTGGATGGAGCAAGACATGATGTCCCAGATGTGCTCAATTGGATTCAGGTCTGGGGAACGGGTGGGCCAGTCCATAGCATCAATGCCTTCCTCTTGCAGGAACTGCTGACACACTCCAGCCACATGCGGTCTAGCATTGTCTTGCATTAGGAGGAACCCAGGGCCAACCGCACCAGCATATGGTCTCACAAGGGGTCTGAGGATCTCATCTCGGTACCTAATGGCAGTCAGGCTACCTCTGGCGAGCACATGGAGGGCTGTGCGGCCCCCCAAAGAAATGCCACCCCACACCATGACTGACCCACCGCCAAACCGGTCATGCTGGAGGATGTTGCAGGCAGCAGAACGTTCTCCACGGCGTCTCCAGACTCTGTCACGTCTGTCACATGTGCTCAGTGTGAACCTGCTTTCATCTGTGAAGAGCACAGGGCGCCAGTGGCGAATTTGCCAATCTTGGTGTTCTCTGGCAAATGCCAAACGTACTGCACAGTGTTGGGCTGTAAGCACAACCCCCACCTGTGGACGTCGGGCCCTCATACCACCCCCACCCTCATGGAGTCTGTTTTTGACTGTTTGAGCAGACACATGCACATTTGTGGCCTGCTGGAGGTCATTTTACAGGGCTCTGGCCGTGCTTCTCCTGCTCCTCCTTGCACAAAGGCGGAGGTAGCGGTCCTGCTGCTGGGTTGTTGCCCTCCTACGGCCTCCTCCACGTCTCCTGATGTACTGGCCTGTCTCCTGGTAGCGCCTCCATGCTCTGGACACTACGCTGACAGACACCGCAAACCTTCTTGCCACAGCTCGCATTGATGTGCCATCCTGGATGAGCTGCACTACCTGAGCCACTTGTGTGGGTTGTAGACTCCGTCTCATGCTACCACTAGATTGAAAGCACCGGCAGCATTCAAAAGTGACCAAAACATCAGCCAGGAAGCATAGGAACTGAGAAGTGGTCTGTGGTCACCACCTGCAGAACCACTCCTTTATTGGGGGTGTCTTGCTAATTGCCTATAATTTCCACCTGTTGTCTATTCCATTTGCACAACAGCATGTGAAATGTATTGTCAATCAGTGTTGCTTCCTAAGTGGACAGTTTGATTTCACAGAAGTGTGATTGACTTGGAGTTACATTGTGTTGTTTAAGTGTTCCCTTTTATTTTTTTGAGCAGTGTATTTTGCCTAAAAAAAGCACGGGGATTTGGCTTGGGGCTTAATCCTCGCCCAGCCAAACTACCCGTGTGCCCCCCCCCCCAATTTTTTTTTTATTGGGGCTGCCTCTCGGGCTCCCTTAACTCCTCCATAGCCCTGGAAATACTCATCCTCATCTCCGCCCATGTCCATCCTTCTTCCTCGTGCTCCTTACCCCGCTGCTTGGTCCATTTGTGGTGGGAGATTCTGTCACGATTGTCGTGTGTGGAGGACCAAGACGCAACAGGGAAGTGTATACTCATCTTCTCTTTTTAATATATAAGAAGGAGAAACAAAATAAACACATATACAATTAACTGAAATGACACTAACAGTTCCCTCAGGTGACAAGCACAAAACAGAATACAACTACCCACAATCCACAATACAAACACACCCCTAATTATAGGACCTTCAATCAGAGGCAACGATAGACAGCTGCCTCCAACTGAAGGCCCCAACACCAATTAACTAAACATAGAAATACAATAGATTAGATAGAACATAGAAAAATACTAACATAGAACATAGACTAACAAACCCTGGACCACATAAACCAAACACCCCTCTACCTACATACATATCCCAAACCACATAAAACAAACACCCCCTGCCACGTCCTGACCAAACTATAATAACAAATAACCTTATTACTGGTCAGACTTGACAGATGCAATGATGTATGATAGCGTTGTACTGTTTCGTATCATAAAGCATACCAAATTGTGATCGTCTACATACAACATTCTGGCATTCTACCATTCATCACAAGGCTGGACTGAAAAGTAAAACTTTTTCATCCAGCCTCCACCACCTGATGCTGTGTATGTACTGCATCAGATGAGCTCTTTATGATGGAACTATTTTGGCATTAAGACATTTAGAGTAAAAGGTTGCATTCTTGAAAGGATAGTTCACCTGAATTACAAATATACTTCATAATATGGATTCATGCATGTCACGTCCTGGCCAGTATAAGGGTTAATTGTTATTGTAGTTTGGTCAGGACGTGGCAGAGGGTATTTGGTTTATGTGGTTCGGGGTGGTGTTTTTTCTAAAAGGGCATTTGATTTAAGTATTCCGGGGTTTTTGGGCACTGTTCCTTGTTTACGTATTTCTATGTTGATCTAGTTGGTTGTATGTCTATGTTTGGTTAATTGGGGTGGACTTCCAATTGAAGGCAGCTGTGTGGTGTTGCCTTTGATTGGAAGTCCTATATTAGTTGGGTGTGTTTGTCTGTGTAATTGTGGGAGATTGTTTCTTGTTTTGCCGAGTGAGCCTTTCAAGACTGTTTCGTTGTTCGTTTCGGTGTGTTCATTCTGAGTTAATAAATGTCAAGATGAGCGTACACATACCTGCTGCGTTTTGGTCCTCCATTAGCAACGACAACCGTGACAATGCAGGGTCGGACTGGGACCAGAAATCAGCTGGGCATTTCTGCACACCAGCCAATTTTTTTTTTTGATGTGTGAGGAAAAAACACCAGGAAATGTTGCACACTTTTATTAATGGGCAGTTCTACTGAACAACTTGCACAGACATTCTCAGGACCTTTTCAAATGTTCAAAATCACCTGGTCTAATCATGCATCCTTGTTTCATATTTCCAACTATAGTTTGGAGCCAAGGGAAATCCAGGAGACTATTTGCCAGGAGAAAGATTTCACCCCATCAGGGACAACACTATGTTGCAGTAAGTTGTTCATTTGTATTTTATTTTATTTAACCTTTGTTTAACTAGGCAAGTCAGTTAAGAACAAATTCTTATTTACAATGACGGCCTAGGAGCAGTGGGTTAACTGCCTTGTTCAGGGGCAGAACAACAGATTTTTACCTTGTCAGCTCGGGGATTCAATCCAGCAACTTTTTGGATACTGTCCCAACGCTCTAACCACTAGGCTACCTGCTGACCCTAAATCTCTACCCCCTTTAAAACTATAGCAGGAACAATGTACTAAATCATGGTTAGAGGTTGTGAGGACAAACTGTGTGGCTCAGTTGGTATAGCATAGCACTTGCAATGCCAGGGTTATGGGTTTGATTTCCATGGGGGACCAGTATGAAAATGTATGCACTCCCTACTGTAAATTTCTCTAGGTAAGTCTCTGGTAACTGTCAAGGACCAGAACTTTTTAAGTAGAATAATTACTGTAGGAAGAAATTAACCGGAAATTGATCAATCTCAAATGTAATTGTCTGGATATAAACATGAACTACTTCCCTTAGTCATTAACTAACTTTGCAAATCATCTATGGGAATTTTTCCTTATGAGAGTCAGTCGAGAGGCTACTGTGATAGTTGAAATCGTAATAGTGATTTAGCTGTAACTATAATTGGGTAAATTATAGTATTGTAAGGCTGACGGTAAAAATATGGATCCATCGACACTGCGACTTAGACTCAAGGTTTAATCAATGTGTTATAACATCTTTCAGGGGACAAATAAAATAAAAGGTAAAATCATATGAGCAGAGAGCGAGGCACAAGAGGCGTGGCTTCAAATCCCACTGCTGGCACCAAATGTAAGGCAGACTAAAGAATAGATCCATGGACACTGTCACTTCAATATTACACTCATGGGGACAAATAAAATGAAAGAGCGAAACACCTTGCACGAACTCTAAACTGAACAACTCCCAGCAAACCCTGTTCTTTATACTAGAGCCAGAGCATTCACTATCAAAAATCAAAGTCTGACAATACAGACCCCCCAGTAATAATGCCTTGCGATTCAGTATGTATATTATATTTTCTCAATTACTGATATGGGGTGTTCAAACATATTTTTCCCTGTGGGTGATGTTTTAGAAACACAAGCCTGAGCCTGCAGCTCCTGCCCGGCGGTGTGGTCGTCTGATGGAAAGCTGTCTCTATCATACCCCCTGCTGTGACCCCTGCGCCTTTTGCCGCTGTCGCCTCTTCAACACCGTCTGCCACTGCTTGAGACTGGGCCTGCACTGTCCCAAAAAGACCTAGACACACACACACAACCATTCACCACATACACACACATACCACTGAACTGTCCCCAAGAAGACCCCCTACAGGCAAACACACATACTACACCCACTCGCACAAACACATACACTGAGTGTACAAACATTAGGAACACCTGCTCCTGCTCTTTCCATGACGTAGACTGACCATGTGAATCCAGGTGAAAGGTATGATCCATTGTTGATGTAGTTTGTTAAATCCACTTCAATCAGTGTAGATGAACGGGGGGAGACGGGTTAAAGAAGGATTTTTAAGCCTTGAGACTGTTGAGACATGGATTGTGTATGCGTGCCATTCAGAGGATGAATGGGCAAGACAAAAGATTTGTGCCTTTGAACAGGGTATGGTAGTAGGACTCAGGCGCACCAGTTTGTGTCAAGAACTGCAACGCTGCTGGGTTTTTTCACTTTCAACAGTTTCCCGTGTGTATCAAGAATGGTCCACCACGCAAAGGACATCCAGCCAACTAGACACAACTGTGGGAAGCATTGGGTTAACATGGGCCAGCATCCCTGTGGGACGCTTGCTACATCTTGTAGAGTCCATGCTCCGACTAATTGAGGCTGTTCTGAGGGCAAAAGGGATGCAACTCAATATTAGGAAGGTGTTCCTAATGTTTTGTACACTCAGTGTATATCTCTCATAGAGACTACTAGAGATCACACAGAGTGACTTACTTCACAGATATTCATGCAAAATACATTTCGACCTCATGAATGACAGATTAAATATTGTAAGGCCCACAATAATTTCCGTGTGTGTATAGACGTTGTATGAATTCATTGTGGACGTGAAACAGTATATGTTTCATGTCCTTTCTTACATAACTATATTAATTCTGTTTTTGTATAACTGTGCACCTCTGCTAGATTCTGGGTCATGTTGATCCAATGCTAACCACAAAAAAAGAAAACATAAACTTGTGACAAACATCCTCTCCATATTTTTTCTGTCGACTATTTGTTAGCCTCACTCATCCTCTTTTCATTGCTATGCTCACCAGTTATCCCTGCTGGCAAGAAATATTTCTCTATGCTCAATAATAGCTTTTGCCGCTGTGGTCACATACATTTTTAAATGGCTAGCAAACTACCCGGTGGATTAAGGTGGATAAGAGGTAGTGAGAGCTCGGGGTGAGGAAAATAACAGTTAAGAATGCAGACAATGAGTAGTAATAAAGGATAACAACCCACAGAAATGTGTTCCAAGTGAACATAACAACAACCACAAACACACCTCAAAAGCACCCTGGAATGGTTCAAGAAGAAATGCTGGACTGTTCTGGAGTGGCCAGCAAAGACACCAAATCTGATTCACATCCATAACATATGGCGAGAGCTGACAACAGCAGTTGGTGGAGGGCACCCTGTAGCAACTGATAATGTAATAACTGCCAATAATGTAATAGTTGCTAATAATGTAATACATTTTGCATTTATAATGTAATAAATGCTAATTATGTAATACATTGCCAATAATGAAATAAGTATGCTGAAAGTATTACGTGATGAAGTTTCTGCACATAACGTAATAATCCAATTATTATGACATTATGCGTTGATTATTACATTGTAAAGTGGTTTTAAAAAAAACTACAATAGTGTAATAACTTAAACTAAAATCACTCTTTCTTTAATGGCATGCCTATTAAGTGTCACACACTTGAGGAACACTTCGTTTTTAATTTTTTTATTTCCACCAAAGAAAACAAGTGATAGACAACAATACAGATAAAAACAAATTCAAACGGAAAGAAACTGCAGGTGTGGTTGGAAGCCCACGGGCTTATATGAAAGCCACACTTCAGGTTGTTTGCATTTGCATCTAGACTTGCAAGGGGGGGATACTATTGCACTTAAGTATTCACACCCCTGAGTCAATACATGTTAGAATCACCACATTTCTTCCATTAAACTCTGTAACTGTTTTAAAGTCACCATTGGCCTCATGGTGAAACCCATGAGCGGTTTCCGTCCTCTGAGTTTAGAAGGATGCCTGTATCTTTGTAGTGACTGGGTGTCACGTCCTGACCAGTAAAGGGGTCAGAGTGTCCGACGACAGTGCCCCGTCCAGAGTGTCCGACGACAGTGCCCCGTCCAGAGTGTCCGACGACAGTGCCCCGTCCAGAGTGTCCGACGACAGTGCCCCGTCCAGAGTGTCCGGCGGCAGTGCCCCGTCCAGAGTGTCCGGCGGCAGTGCCCCGTCCAGAGCTTCCGGCGACAGTGCCCCGTAGAGAGACGGCCCACAGTCCGGAGCCGAGAGAGACGGCCCACAGTCCGGAGCCGAGAGAGACGGCCCACAGTCCGGAGCAGAGAGAGACGGCCCACAGTCCGGAGCCGAGAGAGACGGCCCACAGTCCGGAGCCGAGAGAGACGGCCCACAGTCCGGAGCCGGCGCAGCGAGAGTCGCCCTACAGTCCAGAGCCGGCGCAGCGAGAGTCGCCCTACAGTCCGGAATCGGCGCAGCGAGAGTCGCCCTACAGTCCGGAATCGGCGCAGTGAGAGTCGCCCTACAGTCCGGAATCGGAGCAGCGAGAGTCACCCTACAGTCCGGAATCGGCGCAACCAGAGTCACCTACAGTCCAGAATCGGCGCAGCCAGAGTCGCCCTTCAGCCCGAGGTCTTCAGCGATGCGCCATAGCCCAGAGACTTCGGGAAGGGTAACATTTAATAAGTATTTAGCGGGGGTGGACAGGTTAGGTTGGGGAGTCAGGCCGGAGCCTAAGCCACCTCCATAGTAGGTGGGTTGGGGAGGGGGGGTGTAGCACAAGAACCGTCGGTGACGGTGGCCACCCTCCCTTCCCTCCCGTTAGTTTGGGATTATTTTTGTTTTGGGGTTATTTTTGTGTTTTTTTGTGTGAGGTGCATCCCGGGTCTGCACCTTTGGGGGGGGGGGGGGGGGTACTGTCACATCCTGACCAGTAAAGGGGTTATTTGTTATTGTAGTTTGGTCAGGACGTGGCAGGGAGTGTTTGTTTTATGTGGTTCGGGGTTTGTTTGGATATGTACTTATGTAAGAGGGGTGTTTGCTTTATGTGTTCCGGGGTTTGGGGTTTTTTGGTATTGTTCTATGTTTTGTATTTCTATGGTTTTTCTATGTTGTGTATTTCTTTGTTGGCCTGGTATGGCTCTCAATCAGGAACAGCTGTACATCGTTGTTGCTGATTGGGAGTCATACTTAGGTAGCCCTTTTTTCACCTGTCTTTTGTGGGAAGTTGTTTTTGCACTGCTGTGTTTAGCCTGCAAGACTGTTTGTTGTTCGTTTGTTTTCTTGTTTTGTTATTAAGTGTCTCAATAAAAGTAAATATGAGCACTCAACCCGCTGCGCCTTGGTCTACTCCATAAGACGATCATTACACTGGGTGTATTGATACACCATCCAAGTTGTAATTAATAACTTAATTACAACTATGTACTCAAAGGAATATTCAATATCTACTTTTTTTATTTTTACAATCTACCAATAGGTGCCCTTCTTTGCGAGGCAATGGAAAACCTCCCTGGTCTTTGTGGTTGAATCTGTGTTTGAAATTCACTGCTCGACTGAGAGACCTTATAGATAATTGTATGTGTGGGGTACAGAGATGAGTCCATACAACTTATTATGTGACTTCTTAAGTACAGTACTTATACGCAGAACGAGACAGAGCTCAGTTTGTTGTTTTGGAAAGTTAGTCGTTTTGAATGTCTATTGAAAACATTTGGTTACTAGCTACTTTTTGAGTTTGGATCCTGCAACATCGTTGGCATCAGTTGCTGGGACCACTACTATCTGTCCAGTTCTGAGGAGCTGTTTGGCATAGCAGCTAGCCTCTCTGTCACAGGATTGTCATTATTGATTGTCAACAATATTTTTCTCCACGTCTCCCACACTAACTTAACAAAATTCAAACTTGTAATGCTTTTCTTTCATTATTTGTTTTTTTTATGCATGAGTACAATGGCTCACTGTTTGGTGTTGGCACTTCCTGCCTAAGTTTACCCACTTTGCGAATGAAGTAATCATTAAAATATTGGCAACATCAAATGTTTTTTTCATGAATAAGCCATCTGAGTTGATGAAAGATAGAGATTTCATTTAAAGTACTCCCTTTTTTTCTATAATTCTTTATATCATATGGATCTTGGCTTCATAATACAGTTTATTCTTATTTTTGTTTCTCATTTCTCAATTTGCAGTAAGTCAGCCAGTAAGATTTGCAGCCAGACTTATTAGTCACTCCTTTTGCCCCATCTCTTTCAACCATCCCGTTTTTCAATTCCTTATCAATCAATCCTTAACAGTTATAACAGTCCGTTTCTTAACAGGTGCATGTTTATCAATATTTGAAAGAAGCAATTTCATAAATGTATAACGTGCAGCGTCTGGATGCTCCTCATTAATCACAACAGACCAACAAATATTTTTAACATCGTCCACATAAGAGTCACCAGCAAAATCTTTTGTATGATCTCTTATACACGATTTTAGGCCCAGCTTTTGGAACTTTGCCTTTCCTGGATATATTGTGATCACTGCATCCAATGGATACGGATACAGCTTTAGAACAAAGTTCTACAGAATTAGTAAAAATGTGATCAATACATGTGGATGATCTTGACCCTGTATTGTTTGTAAACACCCTGATAAATTGATTAATAACCTGAACCAGATTACAGGCACTGGTTACAGTAAGAAGCTTCTTCTTGAGTGGACAGCTTGATGAAAACCAGTCAATATTCAGGTCCCCAAAAAAGTAGACCTCTCTGTTTACTTCACGTTAGAGGTCGACCGATTAATCGGAATGGCCGATTAATTAGGGCCGATTTCAAGTTTTCATAACAATCGATAATCGGTATTTTTGGCCACCGATTTGCATTTTTTTTTATTACACCTTTATTTAACTAGGCAAGTCAGATTAAGAACATATTCTTATTTTCAATGACGTCCTAGGAACGGGGGTTAACTGCCTTGTTCAGGGGGGATTCAGGGATTCGTTTTTGCAACCTTCCGGTTACTAGTCCAACGCTCTAACCACCTGCCTTACATTGCACTCCACGAGGAGCCTGCATGGCAGGCTGACTACCTGTTACACGAGGGCAGCAAGAAGCCAAGGTAAGTTGCTAGCTAGCATTAAACTTATCTTATAAAAAACGTTCAATCTTAACATAATCACTAGTTAACTACACATGGTTGATGATATTACGAGTTTATCTAACGTGTCCTGCGTTGCATATAATCGATGCGGTGCCTGTTAATTTCTCATCAAATTACAGCCTTCTTCGACAAACGGGTGATGATATAACAAGCGCATTTGTGAAAAAAGCACTGTCTTTGCACCAATGTACCTAACCATAAACATCAATGCCATTCTTTAAAATCAATACACAAGTATATATTTTTAAACCTGCATATTTAGTTAATATTGCCTGCTAACATGAAATTCTGTCACATCTCTAGCGTTCATTGCACGCAGAGTCAGGGTATTGTCACGATTCCGTAAGGCAGGAGGAAAAGGCAGAGTCAAACGCAGGAGACGTAGTCCAGTTGTGCCGTAGAACGGTATATTTATTTCACCGAAAAAACCACTCGGCGTAACAAAAGGGCATAGGGTGTGCCCAGAGACCACACGGGAACACAGTTAACCCCGAGAAAACAAAGACACGCACGGGGCGCAGCCCGGCAAATACAACATTCCTCTAGCGAGAATCCGCTGGGAAAAAATGTGCAAAAAACACAAAACGTTCACAGACCTGCCCGCTGACGAATAAACAATCCCGCACAAAACACAAACCACAAGGAACAAACTAAATACCCCCCCTACTAATTACAGAAACGGAAACAGGTGCGGACTTAAACAGACACAACACAACGAACACAGAACATAGATCGGTGGCAGCTAGTAGACCGGCGACGACGACCGCCGAGCGCCGCCCGGCCGAGGAGGGGCACCATTTTCTGTGGATACTGTGACAGGTATATGCAACACTTTGGGCCGCCTGGCCGTTGAGAACTAATTTGCCAGAATTTTACGTAATTATGACATAACATTGAAGGTTGTGTAATGTAACAGGAATATTTAGACTTAGGGATGTCACCCGTTAGATAACCTGTCTGGGCAAGGGGGCAGTATTTTCACAGCCGGATGAAAAACGTACCCAATTTAAAACAGGTTACTACTCTGGCCCAGAAACTAGAATATGCATATTATTAGTAGATTTGGATAGAAAACACTCTGAAGTTTCTAAAACTGTTTGAATGGTGTCTGTGAGTATAACAGAACTCATATGGCAGGCAAAAACCTGAGAAAAAATTCAAGCAGGAAGTGGAAAGTCTGAGAATTGTAGTTCTTCTTTTGATTCTCTATCGAAGCTACAGTGTCTGTGGGGTGACGTTGCACTTCCTAAGGCTTCCATTGGCTGTCTAAAGCCTTCAGAAAGTGGTTTGAGCATTCTCCTGTCACTGGGCAGAGTATAGGAGCTCATTCACTGAGTGGTCTGCCTGGCAACAAAGGGATTGGATATCCGCGGTCACGCGAGCACGCCGTTCCTTCTTTTTCATCTTGAATGAATATGCTTTTGTCTGGTTGGAATATTATCGCAATTTTACGTTAAAAATACCATAAAGATAGATTTTAAACAGCGTTTGACATGCTTCTAAATACGGTAATGGAACATTCTGACTTTTCGTCTCTCGTTCCGCCCTCGCACGTTATGCCTTTGGATAAGTGATCTGTACGCATTAACAAAACAGAGGTATTTGTACATAAATATGGATTATTTGGAACAAAAACAAAATTTCTTGTGGAAGTAGCAGTCCTGGGAGTGCATTCTGACGAAGATCAGCAAAGGTAAGAGAATATTTATAATAATAATTCTGAGTTTAGGTTGCCCCGAACTTGGCGGGTGTCTGAATAGCTCACCGTGATGGCTGAGCTATGTACTCCGAATATTGAAAAATGTGGTTTCTCCGTAAAGCTATTTTAAAATTTGACACAGCGGTTGCATCCAGGAGTAGTCCATCTATAATACTTTAAATAATTGTTATATATTTTGTCAATGTTTATGATGAGTATTTTTGTAAATTGATGTGCACATTCACCGGACGTTTTGGTGGGAATACATTTTCTGAACATCACGCGCCAATGTAAAATGCTGTTTTTGGATATAAATCTGAACTTTATCGAACAAAACATACATGTATTGTGTAACATAATGTCCTAGGAGTGTCATCTGATGAAGATCGTCAAAGGTTAGTGCTTCATTTAGCTGTGTTTTGGGTTTTATTGACACATGTCCTTGCTTGGAAAATAGCTGTGGGATTATTTTTGTCTATGTACTCTCCTAACATAATCTAATGTTTTGCTTTCGCTGTAAAGCCTTTTTGAAATCGGACAATGTGGTTACATCAAGGAGAAGTGTATGTTTGAGAATGTTGAAATATGAGATTTTGTTGTTTTTGAATTTGCCGCCCTGATATTTCACTGGCTGTGTCCCGCAGCCCATAGAAGATAAAATACGAAACGGTTCCGTATTTCACTGAAAGAAAAAAAACGTTTTGTTTTCGAGATGATAGTTTCCGGATTCGACCATATTAATGACCTAAGGCTCGTATTTCTGTGTGTTTATTATATTATAATTAAGTCTATGATTTGATAGAGCAGACTGACTGAGCGGTGGTAGGCACCAGCAGACTCGTAAGCATTCATTCAAACAGCACTTTTGTGCGTTTTGCCAGCAGCTCGCTGTTTATGACTTCAAGCCTATCAACTCCCAAGATTAGGCTGGTGTAACCGATGTGAAATGGCTAGCTAGTTAGCGGGTGCGCGCTAATAGCGTTTCAAACGTCACTCGCTCTGAGACTTGGAGTAGTTGTTCCCCTTGCTCTGCATGGGTAACGCTGCTTCGAGGGTGGCTGTTGTCGATGTGTTCCTGGTTCGAGCCCAGGTAGGAGCGAGGAGAGGGACGGAAGCCATACTGTTATACTGGCAATACTAAAGTGCCTATAAGAACATCCAATAGTCAAAGGTATATGAAATACAAATCGTATAGAGAGAAATAGTCCTATAATTCCTATAATAACTACAACCTAAAACATCTTACCTGAGAATATTGAAGACTCATGTTAAAAGGAACCACCAGCTTTCATATGTTCCCATGTTCTGAGCAAGGCACTTAAACGTTAGCTTTCTTACATGGCACATATTGCACTTTTACTTTCTTCTCCAACACTTTGTTTTTGCATTATTTAAACCAAATTGAACATGTTTCATTATTTATTTGAGGCTAAATTGATTTTATTGATGTATTATATTAAGTTAAAATAAGTGTTCATTCAGTATTGTTGAAATTGTCATTATTACAAATAAATAAACAAACCGTCCGATTAATCGGTATCGGCTTTTTTTGGCCCCCCAATAATCGGTATGGGTATCGGCACTGAAAAATCATAATCAGTCGACCTCTACTTCACGTACACTATAAAAAATAAAAAAGCATTGCAAGTTTGATTAGTGTGGTAGAGGTGGATAAAAATATTGTTATCGATCAATAATGACGAACCTGGCATTGACAACTCAGATGGAATGCTACTGAGGATGGTAGCTGACTCTATAGCCACTCCTATCTGTCATATCTTTAATCTGAGCCTACAGGAAAGGCTTTGTCCTCAGGCCTGGAGGGAAGCCAAAGTCTTTCCGCTACCCAAGAGTGGTAAAGCGGCCTTTACTGGTTCTAACAGCAGACCTATCAACTTGCTGCCAGCTCTTAGCAAACTTTGGGAAAAATGTATTACAAATTAACAACAGACTTTCAGCATGCTTATAGAGAATGGCACTCAACATGTACTGCACTGACACAAATGACTAATGTGTCACGTCCTGACCATAGTAAGATGTGATTTTCTATGGTAGAGTAGGTCAGGGCGTGACAGGGGGTGTTTTGTGTTTTTCTATGTATTCTATTTCTATGTTCTTAGGTTCTAGTTTTTGTATTTCTAAGTTGGCTTGTTTGGGATGATCTCCAATTGGAGGCAGCTGGTCCTCGTTGTCTCTAATTGGAGATCATATTTAAGTAGTTTTTTTTTTTTCCTGGGTTTTTGTGGGTGATTATATATTTTGAGTAGGGTTTGTTTCTCTCTACGTCACGGTTTGTTGCTTTTGTTTATTCAGTTATTTATGTTTTGCAAAGTTTCACGGATTTAATAAAATGTGGAACTACAACCACGCTGCACTTCGGTCCGCTCCTTTCGACAGCCGTGACACAATGATTGTATTGAAAGCAATTGATAATAAGAAGATTGGAGGAGCTGTACTGTTCATTTTCAGTGCAGCCTTTGATATTATTGACCATTACTTGTTGTTGAGAAAACAAACGTGTTATGGCTTTTCAATCTCTGCCATATCGTGGATTCAGAGCTATCTATCTAATAGAACTCAAAGGTTTTTTTTATGGAAGCTTCTCTAATGTCAAACATGTGAAGTGTGGTGTACTGCAAGGCAGCACTCTAGGCCCTCTTCTATTTTTTACCAATTAACTGCCACTGGCATTAAACAAAGCATGGTTGTCCATGTATGCGGTTGATTCGACCATATATGCATCAGCAACCACAGCTAAGTCACTGAAACCCTTAACAAAGAGTTGCAGTCTGTTTTGGAATGGGTGTCCAGTAACAAACTGGTACTGATCATCTCTAAAACTAAGAGCATTGTATTTGGTACAAATAATTCCCTATATTCTAGACCTCAGCTGAATCTGCTAATGAATGGTGTGGCTGAACAAGTTGAGGAGACTAAATTACTTGGTGTTACCCTAGATGGTTGTAAAGATGGAAAGAGGTCTGTCTGTAATAAAGAGATGCTCTGCTTTTTTGACACCACACTCCACAAGTCCTTCAGAACCGAGTGGCACATCTTGCTCTTCATTGTAATTAGAGGGCTGATATTAATACTATATATGTCAGTCTCTCTTGGCTAAGAGTTGAGGAAAGACTGACTGCGTCACTTCTTGTTTTTGTAAGAAGCATTAATGTGTTGGAAATTCCAAATTGTTTACATAGTCAACTTACTCACAGCACTGACACACACACTTACCCCACCAGACATGCCACCAGAGTTCTTTTCACAGTCTCCAGGACCAGAACAAATTCAAGGAAATGTACAGTATTATACAGAGCCATGAGTGCAGTGCATGGAGCTCCCTTCCATCTTATAAAGCACAAGTGAACAGCAGACCTGGTTTCAAAAAAACAAATAAAGCAACACCTCACGGCACAACGCCGTACTGACATGTATGTGTAACTGATAGATGCACACACGCACGCACACTACATGTTAATGTTTTTACATGTATGTAAATTGTGAAGTATTTTGTCTGTAATGTCTTTTTCCTTATGTGTTGGACTCCAGTAAGACTAGCCTTCAACATTGGCGTCGGCTAATGGGGATCCTAATAAATCAAATCAAATAACAAAGTGATTGAATACTTATTGACTCAAGACATTTCATCTTTACATTTTTTATTCATTTGTAAAAATGTTTAAAAAAATAAAACATAATTCCACTTTGACATTATGGGGTATTGTGTGTTGACCAGTGACAAAACATCTCTATGTATCCATTTTAAATTCAGGCTGTAACACAACAAAATGTGAAAGAAAATTCAAGCGGTGTGAATACCTTCTGAAGACATTGTAGAAAGGTACCATTATTATTAAGAGACAAGCTAACAGCAGAGCTACTGAGGCTAGAGTCCTTAGATAGACAAAGTAGAAGAGCATACTGAGTGGGTCCACTCACACGTAGTAGTTGAGAAGAAAGACGTCTCGCTCAGACTGTGTATGGATCCAAAAGAGCTAAAAAAGTATGTGAAAAGGGAACAGTTTCAGCTACCTACCAGGGGGAGATATTCAGGGACATAGCAGGGGCTAAATTCTTCTCAAGCTAAATTCTCCTCAGGGTTTTGGCAGATCAATCTAGACAAGGAGAGTACTTTGTACTTTCAACACTCCTTTTGGTAGGTACTCATTTAAAAGGCTCCCGTTTGGTCTCACTTCAGCACCAGAAGGCTTTCATAGGACAGTCCAACAGATAGTGTGAGTGTGCCATGCACAAATATGGGGTCAGACCCTTGAATACACAACACAAGGTTGAAAGCAGCATTTGATCTAGCCAGAGCTAATGGGCTAAAGCTAAATGCAGAAAAATGTGAATTCAGAAATAACCTTCTTGGGTGAAAACCAACATGTGAAGGTGTTCAGATAGACCCGAGCAAAGTGACAGCCATCAAGAACATACCACCGTCAACCGACAAAGAGGGTGTACAAAGGTTCTTAGGTATGGTTAACTATGTGGGAAAATGTGTACCTAATCAGGCAACTCACACACTGATGAGAAGACTACTGTGTAAAACTATCGAGCGGTGTTGGAACAGTAGTCACCAGAAAGAGCTCAAGGCATTAATCATGCAGGCTCCAATACTGAGGTTCTACAGTATGATGAAAAGCGCAAAACCAAAATCTCAGCAGATGCCTCTAAAGCAGGTTGAGGGGCAGTGTTGTTACAGCAGTATGACACTTGATGGCGCCCAGTCGCATATGCCTCAAGGGCTCTGCTCAGATTGAGAAAGAGGCATTGTGACTGACATTTGCATGTGAGAAATTCCATTTGTTTATCTATGGTAAGACAGTGTGGGCCGAAACAGATCATAAACCTTTGGTTACTATTGCAAAGAAGGGTCTAGCATACACACCACCAAGGGTACTGACACTGTTTCTGAAACTTCTGAAATATGACAGGCCACAAGCCAGGGAAGGAATTGTTAGTAGCAGACACATTGTCCAGAGCTTTTGACAGCTCAGAACCAACCCAGATATATGAACGGGACGAGACCATACATGTAAACCTTATCAGAAAGAGTTGCTCAGTCTCAGATGAAATGTGGACAGTTATTTCATGTGCTGCTGCAGAAGATGAGTGTTTGCAAAACGTGATTGAAGCCTAACATGCGGGTGGTCTCTACAATCTATACCACACCCTTGTGGTCAATACAGGAATGAGCTATCTGTACTTGATGGAATTCTGTTTAAGGGTCCAAAATTGTGATACCAAGTGTTAAAGAAAAACATGCTGATCAATATACACAAGGGCCATATAGGCATGGAAAAGTCAAAACGACGTGCAAAAAACTGTGTTATTCTGGCCCAAGGTGAATGCTGATATAGAGCAGACAATCGGAGCCTGTGAAACATGCCAGAAATACAGGTCAAAACAGAGCAAAGAGCCAATGTGAGTTGAGGAAAACAAAGTGTTGAAACCATGGGGCAAAGATCTATTTGCGCTTGACGGCAAGAACTGTATGAACTACTGATGGAGTATTACTCTCATTACCCAGAGAGCTTTGCTGAAGGACACTACTGCTAGTCAGGTGATAACTCACATCAGGTCATTCTTTGCTCGCCGTGGAGTCGTAGAGGTAGTCCGTACGGACAACGCCTCACAGTTCAGCTTTCAGTGATTTTGCTAAACTGTACGGGTTCAAGCATGTCACATCCAGCCCACTGTACCCACAGTGCAATGGGTTCGTCGAGAAAGGTGCCAAAACAGTAAAACTACTGCTTAAGAAAGCTCTCAACTGGAGGACAGATCCGAATCTAGCTTTGTTAAATTACAGGGCTACTCCACTAAAACATGGTCTGTCTCATGCCGAGCTGTTGTTCAAACAGGAAACTCAAAACTAGGTTGCCAGTACCCCTAGAAACAGAGAAGGATGACAAGGTCATTCTTAACGAACAGAGAGAAAAGAGTGAACGGAAAAGGTACTATGACAAAGGGTCCAAGGTGATCAGTGCACTCAGTTCAAATGATGGAGTAAAAATGCATGATGGTGAAACCTGAAGCGTTGAGGCTCGTGTGGTGAAAACCGTGACAACCATACAGGAGGAATAGGAGATGCCTGTGACATGTACCTGAGTGTGAGCAAGCAGACAGGCAAGAGAGTGGCATTACAAGTCAGACAATGTTAAGCCCAGACACTTCTGTGTCAGACCCACCAGGGCAGCCTGTTGAAGTGAGACGGACAGGGAGAGAAGTAAAAGCACCTTAGAGGCTGATTGAGGAAGAGTACATTTGTTATTGAAATGCAGTGTTCACTATGCAAAGACTTGTAACCGGGATTTATAGTGATTTGTTATTGTTTTATCTTATACGGAAAAAGCATATCTTGATAAGGGGGATGTGGCATATTGTATCGGAGGTAATACATCAGTTGAAGAGCGGGATATTCCAGCTCAATGCACTATACTGTATGGCTCCGGTTAGCTTGAATAAAGAATAACTTTTAAAGATAAATCGTTTTCTTTAGTATTTCTTAGACAACAAGTTAAAACAGTTGTGCCTTTAGATTGAGAAAATTAACAACTAAGGAAGAGTTTTTCAATTCTCTCATTTACTTATCAAACCCCAAACCCGGCCTGGTCTGGTTGGTTTGTTTCGCCAGCATTCCCGGATGTCTCGTGATGTTGAGCCTCTGGGTTTAGAAAATCTGTGGCTCTATTTTAGGCTGGCTTTAAGGCGGCACTGGTGTCAAACGCACGTTCGTTGCCAATTTTGACCCGTTAAAGCCAACGCTCTGCTATTTTCAAACTTTTGCACATTCGTAATTTACCCGTTTTATATCTGCTCACTTGCGCTCAGACGGGCGGGGTGGAAATATTTGAGTTGTGTCCTTAAAAACGTGACACAAAGTGCTAATTTCAGGCAGCACTGGTAGGCATATTTAAAACCAACCAGAAGCTGGTTGATGCGGTAACATGGTTGATTATGGAATTAATTTTGACAGCAGAAATGCAGCCTATCCAGCCATGACGCACACTGCCCAAAAGCACATGGAACAACAATAATGTGCTTTTGGTGCCTGAATACTTCACATTTAGGAACATAAAATAATGTTTTTCCCATTCCTTTTTATTTGATTAAAAACCAAGCATAGCCTCCCCTCTCAATGAAAACTGTTTTGTTTTTTTTCCTACTCAAGCTTAATCGCCGAAGCTCTATTAAAAGATCAAGTTTGATAGGAGTAAAACAGTGAGCTGACATTCCCTTTTTATCTACGTATTGTAGGCAGGCCTACAATTATTTTAGCCATGCAGCTTCCGTTTTGGACGTGCATAAAAAACCCTCCTTGACGTAAGCTACATGTATCCATGCCCATCGTGATAGGAGAGATGAGAACCTCTGTGAATACCAGTGAACCTCGTATTTCTAAGTTATTTTCCTCTAAACAATTACTTGTTTTCCATTTCATATGTTCAAAACCCAAGCCCTCCGCATACAACAGCAATGCGTTCTTTTTTTTATCCTGACAATTTTATGATATCATTACATTTTACATGTATTTCTTTCTGTTGTTGTTTTTTAAAAAAACGGATTGGTTTTAATACAATTAAACGAAAAACCAGCAAACTTATTAGAATTATTCACCGTCCTGGTTTTATGGCGAGAACGTCCGTGGCGTGCCAACAATTCAACTTCTAGAAAAGTGTGAACACGATCTGTAAGATGGTTCCAATGTGTTTATAAAACGTTGTAATTGGCAGCAGTTTAACAGAGTGGACATTCCCCCTTTCCCTTTATATTGGATCTTTATCCAGCTCCTGTGAAACGTTAGGATGTGTGAACAACCCTCCATAGTCTACATGGCCTTGTCTGTATTATACGCCCACGGGGAGCAATTATAGTGCCTGGAGCCTAACTGTTTTGAGACATAGCCTATTTAAAACAATGTGCTGTTTCGTTTTTATTAGAATTTGATTGGAATTATACATCTTTTTAGGCCTCGTCAATAGCCTAGTGAATTTAATCTTGCTTATTGACTACGTTTGGCATGTCCATGTCCAGACTGCAATTACAGCAGGCCCCTATATCAGTGTGAATGCTATAGCCTATGTTTAACAACGTCTTTCTTTCCATACTTAAGCAATGCAACTAGAACAATGTGGACTGCAAAAATGTTCAACATATTTTGCAAATATGGGGCAGGCTATTTAAGGTCGATGTCCACGCCCCTGCAAAATCTAATTAGCACAATAATAATATCCCCACCAAAATCCGTCAGTTTAAGATAGAGATATCTGTTTATTTGCATTGGATGCATCTCAGTCCAGTGCATCCGGCCTATGTCGCACTTCCACATCTGCGGTGAAAGGTGATAGCGCTAGAGCGCTGTTTTGTCAGACCATGCGACATCCCGAAAAAACGGTCTTCTCACAAAGTCGTCTGTAGAGTCCGAACGGTTTGAACTATAAACTATTATGACCCCTCTATGGAAAGATGCGACTCTCACCAACGCATGTTCTCCGTTTTGCTCTACGACCTCCAAAAGCGTCTTGGGACTCATCTGAAGTCGGTACAGCCGATCTGCCAACCTCTGTCTGTAGTGTCCGAACGGTTTGGGCTGGACACTAATTTGACCCCTCTGTGCAAAGGTGAGACTCTCACGAACACGTACATCTTTTTCTCTAGTACGCCCACAGACCTCACAAGACTCATCTGAAGGTCCCCCAGTACCAGTTGAAAAAATGTATGGAAGTATATAAGGACTGTAAGGACTGCCAAAAATAAGATTTACAAAAAAAAAAAAAAAAAAAAAATCCTGATCTTTCTTATATCTATAAGTTAAAGGACAGATACTTCAGAACAAACTACCTCTAGATCATTTATTTGGGGACTGTTGTTACATATAGTGAATCTGTTATTCAATGCGTTTGTATGGGCTAACAGCAGTAATGCCAAATCAAATGTTTCATCAAATAATGTTTTTATATATTTTATACTTCAAGGGGTCTTAAAATGCAATATCAAATAGCTAAATGATCCTTGGTATGACCTTCTTAAAACAACACCCCCCCCCCCCCCCCACCCCCACACACACACACACACTTAGACAGGGCTTAGACTCTGTTAACGACCTAAGCTGTAACAGACTAACATTCGAATTGGAGTTGATGACAACTCATTGAATACAATACATGAAAGACCTTAAATACACAACTTGAAGCAACCACATATTTAGCCCTGGAGCAGGTTCTGATTGGCCAATGAGAGGCTAAGCCGCGACACACCCACAACTTGTTTATTCATCAAAACTCAGCCCTTTCCGGCCAGCAACTGAGCCCATAATTATGGTTGTGAAAATAGCAACAATATTTCTGACACACCCCTAACCTATAGAGCTACTGCCAGCACTTAGATTTACCATTTGCTTTACGTTTGTTAAAATACAGCCCCAAGTTTAACAAAAGTAAACCTTGAATTTGGAGGTTTTAAATATCACCCTGGTAGCCAAGTTGATCTATTTTAAGAAATGCCATTGGTTGGTGGATATAAAGTCTAAGATCTTTGATAGGCTGATGTAAAATATGTTACAGGAAATTAACACTGCCCCCTTGTCAGGTTAGCATAGAGCTAAATATGCCAGGTTATGTAATGGGAACAGCTAACATGTAGCGTATTGTCACGTGCAACACTGTTGACAATTTTAATTGGCTGATGTGCATTTTGAGATGGAGAAAAACTTTTTCTAACGTTCGCAAGTATAGACCCAAGATGTTCCCCTACTGTTAATGGAATTTCCATCAGACCTTCACACACACACACACACACACACACACACACACACACACACACACACACACACACACACCTTACTTCTGTGGAAAATAAGCAAAGTGTTGTCTGATAGGCATGAGACACACAGTTACACACAGTCACACATGATTAAGTCCCTCAGTTGAGCACCTGATTCCCCTTTTTATTCAAGCTGGTCTGACGTACATTTTGGGTACGCTTTCATTCTATTAGTCACACATCCCTCTCCGAGGCTTCATTCACACTGTGATATATACATTCACAAAGGGGACAGAGACCACAGACTCCACACCATAACTCTAATTTCCCCCATTTATGTTAACGTAAAGATTTATTTACTCAAGATTTGTGGTGTCATCTGCTCCCTCAGGACGAATGCTAACTAGAGAACCCTATGGATCTGTGTGTGTGGTTGGCATTTTGGCACAAAAAAAAATCCCATTGACAATGAAGTCCATGCATGTTTTATGGGACAGGTTTATGAATCTAGAGAAGATGAATAATGTTCTTGTTTCTCCTTTCTGCTGTTGTTTAGCTTTGCGGTCAGAGGCCATTGTATGAGTGCTAATCGGCTGTCTGGTGGTGAAAACAGTGTTTTCCCCTTGATCGACCCCAGAGTTCACACGGGCCATTGGATTTATTTTTTTACTTCAGCACTGTGGATGTTTTTTGTTGTTCAGTTTTCTGGTATTGCAAACCACACGCATCCTTAGTTTTAGGCAAACAATATATTATTATGGGGAGGTGTGTCCCTTTCTGTCCAATGAGGTAATTTATGCGCAAGATTTCTGTCCCTTTTGGGCAACAATTCTCCCAAGCAACATTTCTGTAAAGCATCTTTAAAAACGTCACTCTAACCTTGCTCACATTTTTCTGCAGTTAAAATTAACCTGCATGAACATTTGCAAATAAACAACTTTATTTTTTACAATAGAAAAACAGATTCTCCGGATTACAATTAGTCCAATGATTTGAGTCAGGGAGAATACCCAGATGTTGGATATAGGACAAATAGTCAAAAGCCCCTAGACACAAAAGCCCCTAGACAAATAGTCAAAAGCCATGGAAATTCTTACAAGTGTCAAATAGGAAGGGAAGGATTGTATGAGCATTAGTCATTGATAGAAAAGAGGGAAGTTGGAAGAGAGACAAAGCCAAAGCTGCGGGTAGATCAAGAAGAGAGGGCCTACTAACTAACTTGTCGTTTTGGAGAATGTGGCTGTATCCTGAGCTTAGCTTCAATGTGGACCATGGGTACTTGGAGGGGCTGGTACGAGGACTGAAGGCCGGGATACTGACTCGGTCCGACTATCACAACCTGGCCCAATGTGACACACTAGAGGGTAAGCCGAGGTCTTTGTATCGTGGACAGTTTTGATTACCAATTATAACCCACTGTGGCAGTTGCAGTATTTGGCTTTACGTATAGTTTGCAATTACACAGATATCCATATATTGAGTAAGTCAAGTGCAATGCGATGTTTGCACATTGCGGTTTGTTTGAATTCCGGCCTAAACTGTGGCAGAAATGTGTGCGCGCGTGGGTGCGTGTGTACATGGAAGCAAGTGTGTGTGTGTCTCCTCGTTAGTCATCCTCCTCCCCAAACAATGGAAGCGAGTTATGGGCAGTTTGACAGGGGTCAGTAATAGTCTTAAAAATAGAGTGATAATGACCCATAACCTTTAAAGGTTAACTTCCAGTCAACAACTGGAATTGACTGGAATTACAGATTTGGACAAACAAAGTCAATGTGACTTATGAAAGACATAAAACGTCATTTCACAGTTTTACAGACAAATAGAAATGCATACATTTTTTTATGTGTCTCGAAATATTTAGAATTCCGTCTTTGTCGTTGACGAAACGCGTTATCATTCTGCAATATTCACTTTTGGGTTTGTTATCATTCACCAACATTCACTATTGAATTGGCTCTAGAATAGTGAACTGGACCAAAATAGTATTTAACGCTTACGGGGGGTGCTATAATTAATATTGCTACACCTAGGGGTACTCAGATTGTTATTGGAGTTGCCAGCACCAAAAGGCACCCTCATGGAATCAATAGTTCAATCTCCTGTCCACATATGACCTGTGTCTTTTAACAATATCTCAATGTAGACATGAAGCTGCACCTGCAGAGTACAGACTACGGCAGCCTCCTGACCGCTGGGAACGAGGACCTGACCGTGTCTCTCATTGACCACAGACTGAAGGAGAACATTCTGACTGAGTTCCGCTGCCTACGCGCTCACTCCCTACCGCCCCTCTCCACCTTCCTCGACTACATCACGTAGGAGTGTTCTAATATACCACTTCTGTCTGGCCATCTATCTGTCTATCTCTGTAGGCCTGCCTGTCTGTCTGTCTGCCGGAATCTATACACCTTCCTTGACTGAATACCTTCCTTGTATGCCAGTAATCTTACAGCCCCAAATGTATTACACATTTTTACAAATCTGAAATATGCGAAACAACATAGCATTTGTACGTCTCACATGAAGTATTACTAGGGGTCAAATGTTTTACTTGTTCTATACTTCATCTCACCAAGTTCATTTCCCCCATTTTCCTCTTCTCCTTCCTCTTCCTGCAATCTATTTGGCCGTCACTGAATATTTTCTAGCGATACATTGAAAAACGGAACAAAAATATAAGGTGTTGTTCCAGTGTTTCATGAGCTGAAATAATCGATCCCAGGAATTTTCCATGCGCACAAAAAGCTTATTTCTCTCATATTTCCTGCACAAATTTGTTAACATCCCTGTTGGTGAGCATTTCTCCTTTGCCAAGATAATCCATCCAACTGACTGGTGTGGCATATCAAGAAGCTGATTAAACAGCATGTTCATTACACCACTACAGCTTGTGCTGGGGACAATAAAAGGCCATTCTAAAATGTGCATTTTTGTCATACAACACAATGCCACAGATGTATCAAGTTTTGAGGGAGCGTGCAATTGGCATGTTGACTGCAGAAATGTCCACCAGAGCCGTTGCCAGAGAATTCAATGCTAACTTCTCTACCATAAGCCGCCTCCAACGCGTTTTAGAGACGCAGGCCTCACACCAGCCTACAACCGCAGATCACGTGTATGGCTTTGTGTGGGTGAGCAGGTTGCTGATGTCAACGTTGTGAACAGAGTGCTCCATGGTCAATGTGGGTTTATGGTATGGGCAGATATAAGCTACAGACAGAGAACACAATTGCATTTTATTGACGGTAATTTGAATGATCCCGAGGCCCATTGTCATGCCATTCTTCCGCCGGGCAGATTTTATTGGTCACATCCACATGGTTAGCAGATGTTATTTTGAGTGTAGCGAAATGCTTGTTCTTCTAGTTCTGACAGTGCAGCAATATCTAACATGTAATATCTAACAATTCCACAACAAATACCTAATACACACAAATCTAAATAAATAGTCATAAGACGATATAAATATAAATATATGGATGAGCAATGACAGAGCGGCATAGGCTAAGATGTAATAAATAGTATTGAATACAGTATATACTGTACATATGAGATGAGTAATGCAAGATATGTAAACATTATTAAAGCAGCAGCATTAAAATGACTAGTGATCCATTTATTAAATTGGCCAATGATTTCAAGTCTGTATGTAGGCAGCAACCTCTCTGTTAGTAGTTTGCCCCTGGAAATGCGTTGTGCAGACCGCGCCACCCTCTGAAGAGCCCTGCGGTTGTGGGCAGTGCAGTTGCCATAACAGGCGGTGATACAGCCCGACAGGATGCTCTCAATTGTGCATCTGTAAAAGTTTGTGAGGATTTTAGGTGACAAGCCAAATTTCTTCAGCCTCCTGAAGTTGAAGAGGCGCTGTTTCGCCTTCTTCACCACACTGTCTGTGTGGGTGGACCATTTCAGTTTGTCAGTGATGTGTACGCCGATGAACTTAAAACTTTCCACCTTCTGCACTGCTGTCCCGTCGATGTAGATAGGGGGTCCCTCCTTCTGCTGATCATCTTCTTTGTTTTGTTGAAGTTGAGTGAGCAGTTATTTTCCTGACACCACACTCCAACAGCCTCACCTCCTCCCTGTAGGCTGTATCGTCATGTTGGTAATCAAGCCTACTACTGTTGTGTCGTCTGCAAACTAGACGATTGAGTTGGAGGCGTGCATGGCCACGCAGTCATGGTTGAACAGGGAGTACAGGAGGGGGCTGAGCACACACCCTTGTGTGGCCCCAGGGTTGAGGATCAGCGAAGTGGAGGTGTTGTTTCCTACCTTCACCACCTGGGGGCGGCCCATCGGGAAGTCCAGAACCCAATTGCACAGGGCAAGGTTAGACCCAGGGCCTCAAGCTTGATGATGAGCTTGGAGGGTACTATGGTGTTGAGTGCTGAACAGCATTTTTACATAGTATTCCTCTTGTCCAGATGGGATAGGGCAGTGTGCGGTGTGATGGCAATTGCGTCGTCTGTGGACCTATTGGGGCGGTAAGCAAATTGAAGTGGGTATAGGGTGACAGGTAAGGTGGAGGTGATATGATCCTTGACTAGTCTCTCAAAGCATGTCATTTAGTTCAGTTACCTTTGCATTCTTGGGTACAGGAGCAATGGTGGCCATCTTGAAGCATGTGGGGACAGCAGACTGGGATAGGGAGAGATTGAATATGTCAGTAAACACGCCAGCCAGCTGGTCTGTGCATGCTCTGAGGATGCGGCTAGGGATGCCGTCTGGGCCGGAATGCCTTGCGCGGGTTAACGCGTATAAATGTCTTACTCACATTGGCCACGGAGGAGGAGAGCCCACAGTCCTTGGTAGCGGGCCATGCCTGTGGCACTCTATTATCCTGAAAGTGGGCAAAGAAGGTGTTTAGTTTGTCTGGAAACAAGACGTTGGTGTCCGTGACATTGCTGATTTTCCTTTTGTGATTGTCTGTAGACCCTGCCACATACGTCTCGTGTCTGTAGACCCTGCCACATAAGTCTCGTGTCTGAGTCGTTGAGTTGCGACTCCTCTTTGTCTCTATACTGACATTTAGCTTGTTTGATTGCCTTGCGGAGGGAATAACTACACTGTTTGTATTCGGCCATATTCCCAGTCACGTTTCCATGGTTAAATGCAATGATTCGTGCTTTCAGTCTTGCGCGAATGCCACCAGCCATCCACGGTTTCTGGTTAGGGTAGGTTTTAATAGTCACAGTGGGCACAACATCTCCTATACACTTCCTTATAAACTCACTCACCGAATCAGCTTACACGTCGATATTATTCTCTGAGGCTACCCAGAACATATCCCAGTCCGCGTAATCAAAACAATCTTGAAGCGTGGATTCTGATTGGTCAGACCAGTGTTGAATAGTCCTTAGCACGGGTACTTCCTGTTTGAGTTTCTGCCTATAAAGTCTTTTGGTCCATGAGATGGAATGGGCTGTTCGCAGTATGAATGTACTGCCAATCTGCAGCAACTGCGTGATGCCATCGTGTCAGCATGGACCAACATCCCTGTGGAACGTTTCTGACACCTTGTAGAATGCCACAAAGAATTCATGCTGGTCTTGAGGCAAAGGGGAAGAGACTGCCTTAAATTTCGGCTTATTTTGGCAGGGTGGAGTTTTAGCCTGCTTGGTGACATCACCTGGCGGTAAATTTGTTAACAGACCAATAAGAAAGAGAGTTCCAAACCATTCTAGCAATAACAGCTAGTTTCAGTTTTCTCCTCCCCACTCCCAGACAATCCTAGCAAAATTCTTGCTTGATAAATTGCTCTTTGCTAAGAAGCTATTTTTGTGAATTGTTTACCATTTTAATTGAAAACAATCCTAGTAAGGTACTTAGTTGTTACCCAGAAATGTAATATTTAATATTGAGATAAAAACGGCTGCATTGGACCTTTAAGTAAATCAGGTGATACATAAGGTGAAAAGTGGACTGGAGTGCGAATTTAAAGCTCAGTAGTCATGGGGATATTCGAATAGTACAGTAGCAATGTTTGAATGTTTCTCAAATGTATCCTTACCTTCTCCCTTCATTGAGGTCATCACTGATCTGTATTTGATTGGATAAGTGGAGGTAAATGTCCATCATAACACGTCCACCCATCAAAACTTAGCAGGTTAAAATCAGGGAATTACGAAAGGTTGGATGGAATTACGAAAGGAGGAAAATTAATCATTTGAAAAGAAGTGGAACGAGGTCCACATTCTCTCCCCTGTCTGTCCTTATCTCCTCCATGTTGCAGCTACAGTTACATGATTGACAACGTGGTGATGTTGATCACCGGTGCCCTGAAGCAGAGGGACGTGGCAGAGCTTCTGCCACGGTGCCACCCACTGGGAATGTTTGACCAGATGGCAGCGGTTGGCATTGCCCGCACACCTGCTGAGCTCTACTGTGCCATCCTGGTGGACACACCTCTGGGTAATCACTACAGTGGGCATATTCTGTGGGCATCATTGGGCATCTGTGCCAGTGGGACTGACTAATAAATATCAGATTGACTATCTATAATGTAAATATCTATGAAAACCTACTTTGAATATCTAGTGTAATATGAATATGAAATCCAAAACATGTTTCATGAAAATTATGTTGGTAAAATACATCAAGCTTTTGCTTGTATTTGGATTCTTATCATTATGCTTCATTATTAATAAGCTATAAGTCATTTATTGACCAGAATGTCCATTCACCTAGTTTTCTAGATCTTACCGCAAGCAATGCATTAAAAGGCAACATGCTTGCATTATTTAGAAGTGAGTAGCCTTCCCCTGAAGAGAGTACGTAATAACTCAGAGGATGGCGTAACATTGCCTCCTGCTGCTCACTAGTATCAACTCTGTGGCTGTAACGTCTCCTATTGTTATGAAGGTTTATGGACGTGTCAGTGTTCTGGGGCTGGGTTTATTACCATTCCATCTATACACTCTCCGAAAAAAAGGGTTCTTTGGCTGTCCCCATAGGAGAACCCTTTTGGGTTCTATGTTGAACCCTCTGTGGAAAGGGTTCTACCCGGAAACAAAAGGGTTCTACCTAGTCACAAAAAGGGTTCTACAAAGGGTTCTCCTATGTGGACAGCCGGAGAACCATTTAAGGTTCTAGATGGCACCTTTTTTTCTAAGAGTGTATGTGTGCTACTTTGTCTTTTCAGCTCTGTTCTTCCAGGATGCTGTGTCTGAGGCCAACCTGGATGAGATGGGGGCCGAGATCATGAGAAACAAACTGTACAAGGTGATGTGGCATCAAATCAATTGAATGTAAAAACATCTCTACATTTCCTCACATTTTGAGCACTACCATACACAGGCATGGAATTAATCTGATCTCCAAAATGTCATGTAAATCAAATCAGATCAAATGTTATTTGTTACATGTGCCGAATACAACAATATCTTACAGTGAAATGCTTACTTAACCAACAATGCAGTTTTAAGAAAAACAAATAGAAATAACAAATAATTAAGGAGCAACAATAAAATAACAGAAGCGAGGCTATGTACAGTCGTGGCAAAAAGTTTTGAGAATGACACAAATATTAATTTTCACAAAGTTTGCTGCTTCAGTGTCTTTAGATATTTTTGTCAGATGTTACTATGGAATACTGAAGTATAATTACAAGCATTTCATAAGTGTCAAAGCTTTTATTGACAAGGACATGAAGTTGATAAAAAAAGTCAATATTTGCAGTGTTGACCCTTCTTTTTCAAGACCTCTGCAATCCGCCCTGGCATGCTGTCAATTAACTTCTGGGCCACATCCTGGCTGATGGCAGCCCATTCTTGCATAATCAATGCTTGGAGTTTGTCAGAATTTGTGGGTTTTTGTTTGTCCACCCGCCTCTTGAGGATTGACCACAAGTTCTCAATGGGATTAAGGTCTGGGGAGTTTCCTGGCCATGGACCCAAAATATCGATGTTTTGTTCCCCGAGCCACTTGGTTATCACTTTTGTCTTATGGCAAGGTGCTCCATCATGCTGGAAAAGGCATTGTTCATTTCCTAACTGTTCCTGGATGGTTGGGAGAAGTTGCTCTCGGAGGATGTGTTGGTACCATTCTTTATTCATGGCTGTGTTCTTAGGCAAAATTGTGAGTGAGCCCACTCTCTTGGCTGAGAAGCAACCCCACACATGAATGGTCTCAGGATGCTTTACTGTTGGCATGACACAGGACTGATGGTAGCGCTCACCGTGTCTTCTCCGTACAAGCTTTTTTCCGGATGCCCCAAACAATCGGAAAGGGGATTCATCAGAGAAAATTACTTTATCCCAGTCCTCAGCAGTCTAATCCCTGTACCATTTGCAGAATATCAGTCTGTCCCTGATGTCTTTCCTGGAGAGAAGTGGCTTCTTTGCTGCCCTTCTTGACACCAGGCCATCCTCCAAACGTCTTCGCCTCACTGTGCGTGCAGATGCACTCACACCTGCCTGCTGCCATTCCTGAGCAAGCTCTGTACTGGTGGTTCCCCGATCCAACAGATTAATCAACTTTAGGAGATGGTCCTGGCGCTTGCTGGACTTTCTTGGGCGCCCTGAAGCCTTCTTCACAACAATTGAACCGCTCTCCTTGAAGTTCTTGATGATCCGATAAATGGTTGATTTAGGTGCAATCTTACTGGCAGCAATATCCTTGCCTGTGAAGCCCTTTTTGTGCAAAGCAATGATGACGGCACGTGTTTCCTTGCAGGTAACCATGGTTGACAGAGGAAGAACAATGATTCCAAGCACCACCCTCCTTTTGAAGCTTCCAGTCTATTATTCAAACTCAATCAGCATGACAGAGTGATCTCCAGCCTTGTCCTCGTCAACACTCACACCTGTGTTAACGAGAGAATCACTGACATGATGTCAGCTGGTCCTTTTGTGGCAGGGCTGAAATGCAGTGGCTCTTCCTTGCTGAGCAGCCTTTCAGGTTGTCGATATAGGACTCATTTTACTGTGGATATAGATACTTTTGTACCTGTTTCCTCCAGCATCTTCACTAGGTCCTTTGCTGTTGTTCTGGGATTGATTTGCACTTTTCGCACCAAAGTACGTTCATCTTTAGGAGACCGAATGCGTCTCCTTCCTGAGCGGTATGACAGCTGTATGTTCCCATGGTGTTTATACTTACGTACTATTGTTTGTACAGATGAGCAGCTGTAAAACATTTTGAGGATCTGAGGACCCATGCCAAATCTTTTCAGTCTCCTGAGAGGGAATAGGCGTTGTCGTGCCCTCTTCACGACTGTCTTGGTGTGTTTAGACCATGATAGTTTGTTGGTGATTTGGACACCAAGAACTTGAAGCTCTCAACCTGCTCCACTACAGCTCCGCCGATGAGAATGGGGCGTGCTCGGTCCTCCTTTTTATGTTGTCCACAATCATCTCCTTTGTCTTGATTAGGTTGAGGGAGAGGTTGTTGTCCTGGCACCACACTGCCTACCACTGTTGTGTCGTTGGCGAACTTAATGTTGGTGTTGGAGTTGTGCCATGGCCATGCAATCATGGGTGAACAGGGAGTACAGGAGGGGACTGAGTACCGACCTCTGAGGGGCCCCTGTGTTGAGGATCAGCGTGGCAGATGTGTTGTTACCTACCCTTACCACCTGGGGGCGGCCTGTCAGGAAGTACAGGATCCAGTTGCAGAGGGAGATGTTTAGTCCCAAGGTCCTTAGCTTAGTGATGAGCTTTGAGGGCACTATGGTGTTGAACGCTGAGTTGTAGTCAATGAATAGCATTCTCATGTGGGTGTGCCTTTTGTCCAGGTGGGAAAGGGCAGTGTGGAGTGCAATAGAGATTGCATCATCTGTGGATCTGTTGGGGCAGTATGAAAATTGGAGTGGGTCTAGTGTTTCTGGGATAATGGTGTTGATGTGAGCCATGACCAGCCTTTCAAAGCACTTCATGGCTACAGAAGTGAGTGCTATGGGTCGGTAGTCATTTAGGCAGGTTACCTTGGTGTTCTTCAACTGCCATTGATAGAGAGTAGTGGATCAGTAGCCCCTGCAGTCTCCTAGCCAACCAGGCTTCATCATGGCCATGGTGGGAGGTGGTGGCACAGGCTAGCTCTGTAACGTAAATTAAAAACAATAAAACATTAGAAAATACCCACAACTGGGCGTGCAGTTAAGCTTAACATTAAATAAATGAAATGCCTCCTCCAAAGGTGCACGTTTGTCGACCCATCTGTTGAGAGCTTTCTCCCAGACAATCGGGAGGAGAGATCAATCGGAGTAAGGATCTAATCATCAATAAGGGGATAAAAATGTTTGTGTAACGTAAAGAAGATTCGTCTTGTGTGTCTCTGTTGAATAGTAAGAAATTGTAAAAAACAATCTGATTTTGACAGAAATAGGCTGGCCGGTCGGGAGGGCACGGCGCTGCCGAGAAAATTCAAAACAAAACAAGGTCAGTCTCGCAAAAATAAGCGTTCTTGCGTTCTAACTACCCGCTATTCAAAGTGCTCTGAACAAATGAAGGGAATCGTTCACAGACATTGGCACATTCTAAGATCCGATGATAGTATCGGTAATGTGTTTTTCGGACCTGCCCTTGGTCGTATTCTCGCGGGGCAGAAACCTCAGAGATCAATTGGTAAACTCTGATTTACCACCCTCAAGATATCCCTGCACAACGTGTATTTGCGTCCCTACTGGATGGAAACTACAAATGTAATGGCTGTGCTCAACGCAATGGCACTTATAAATGTAGATCCTTCAAACACCCCCAAACAGGGAAACAGATCCCAATTAAAGGTGTTATCACGTGCTCCACTAAGGCAGTTATTTATCTTATACCTTGTCCTTGTGGTAACAATTATGTGGGTAAAACAAAGCGCGAATTAAAAGTACGTATCACGGAGTATCGTAGCACCATTAGGTGCAAAAACTCGACTTACCCAGTTGCGGCCCACTTTTTGGAAGAAAACCACTCGATTTCGTCTCTACGTTATATTGGCATCGAACATGTCACCCTCCCTTGGAGAGGGAGCTGCTGCCTGGATCTTTAATTTAAAGACCCTTGCTCCCTTCGGTCTCAACGTAGACTTTGATCTGAAGCCATTCTTGTGATTATGCTATTGTAAATGTTTGTAGGCTTATGTAGCCAAATTGTATCTATGATCGTACGCTATCCATTTATGTTTTTTGTATGCTATTTTAATATATGAGAATTAACCAATGATATCAGGCCACACCCAGCCATGATTACAGACACCTGTGTGTGTCTTTTGACACTATATAAATGAGTCATCCTGCAGTGTTTGTCATTACACCCTGATGAAGACATTTACATTTAAGTCATTTAGCAGACGCTCTTATCCAGAGCGACTTACAAATTGGTGGATTCACCTTATGATATCCAGTGGAACAACCACTTTACAATAGTGCATCTAAATCTTTTAAGGGGGGGGGGGTTAGAAGGATTACTTTATCCTATCCTAGGTATTCCTTAAAGAGGTGGGGTTTCAGGTGTCTCCGGAAGGTGGTGATTGACTCCGCTGTCCTGGCGTCGTGAGGGAGCTTGTTCCACCATTGGGGTGCCAGAGCAGCGAACAGTTTTGACTGGGCTGAGCGGGAACTGTGCTTCCTCAGAGGTAGGGAGGCGAGCAGGCCAGAGGTGGATGAACAGCTTGTCTGTCAAAATGCTGGACATAAATATTTTTGCATCTGAGCTCCTAGAGTGTGCGGCTCTCATTTTTTAAGAAATGGTTCCTTACCTCCTTTTTCTGTTCAAAGACTTAAACTGATCCAGCCTTGAGACTGTTTGCTAGTCAGGGGTGTTGTGGTGGGAAGTCCTGCCACTGACCCACCTTTCCTCCGGCATGGAGAATGTTCCATGGGAAGAAGAGTTGGAGACGGACCCTAAACCAGCCCAGAGAAGGGCACAGCTATGGGGCTCAGAGGAGCCAGCAGGGAGGGGTCAGGCTTGATGGTGGTGGAACCAGCCATGACGTCCATATATCTACTCCTGACACCTGTAACAAAAGCAAACATTTTCAAGCCTTATATTGCTCAGAAATAAACTGACTGAATCATTGTAGCTGACAGAATAAGAAAAGCAGAATTCGCTCAACTCCAAGCACTTACGTTACTTGCTCCCACTTTTATTTAAAAGAATAAAACATGAATCAGCAGAACCACTTCCTCCAGGGGGATCAAAACATTTACATTTACATTTACATTTAAGTCATTTAGCAGACGCTCTTATCCAGAGCGACTTACAAATTGGTGCATTCACCTTATGATATCCAGTGGAACAACCACTTTACAATAGTGCATCTAAATCTTTTAAGGGGGGGGGGGGGGGGTTAGAAGGATTACTTTATCCTATCCTAGCTATTCCTTAACGAGGTGGGGTTTCAGGTGTCTCCGGAAGGTGGTGATTGACTCCGCTGTCCTGGCGTCGTGAGGGAGCTTGTTCCACCATTGGGGTGCCAGAGCAGCGAACAGTTTTGACTGGGCTGAGCGGGAACTGTGCTTCCTCAGAGGTAGGGGGGCCAGCAGGCCAGAGGTGGATGAACGCAGTGCCCTTGTTTGGGTGTAGGGCCTGATCAGAGCCTGACGGTATGGAGGTGCCGTTCCCTTCACAGCTCCGTAGGCAATCACCATGGTCTTGTAGCGGATGCGAGCTTCAACTGGAAGCCAGTGGAGAGAGCGGAGGAGCGGGGTGACGTGAGAGAACTTGGGAAGGTTGAACACCAGACGGGCTGCGGCGTTCTGGATGAGTTGTAGGGGTTTAATGGCACAGGCAGGGAGCCCAGCCAACAGCGAGTTGCAGTAATCCAGACGGGAGATGACAAGTGCCTGGATTAGGACCTGCGCCGCTTCCTGTGTGAGGCAGGGTCGTACTCTGCGAATGTTGTAGAGCATGAACCTACAGGATCGGGTCACCGCCTTGATGTTAGTGGAGAACGACAGGGTGTTGTCCAGGATCACGCCAAGGTTCTTAGCACTCTGGGAGGAGGACACAAGGGAGTTGTCAACCGTGATGGCGAGATCATGGAACGGGCAGTCCTTCCCCGGGAGGAAGAGCAGCTCCGTCTTGCCGAGGTTCAGCTTGAGGTGGTGATCCGTCATCCACACTGATATGTCTGACAGACATGCAGAGATGCGATTCGCCGCCTGGTTATCAGAAGGGGGAAAGGAGAAGATTAATTGTGTGTCGTCTGCATAGCAATGATAGGAGAGACCATGTGAGGATATGACGGAGCCAAGTGACTTGGTGTATAGCGAGAATAGGAGAGGGCCTAGAACAGAGCCCTGGGGGACACCAGTGGTGAGAGCGCATGGTGCGGAGACAGATTCTCGCCACGCCACCTGGTAGGAGCGACCTGTCAGGTAGGACGCAATCCAAGCGTGGGCCGCGCCGGAGATGCCCAACTCAAAACAACAGGAACCTGTAGATGTTCTTGGTCCAGAGTCGGTAACTGGCTGGTCTGGAGTCTGAGTCTTGTTTCCCTGTGGAGATGATTGGTCCAGAGTCCGCTTTTTCTCTACCAGGGTAGACGATTGCTGGCTGTCTTAGCCAGGCTGTCCTAGCTAACTGTAATGAGAGAGCTCAGTATTCCAATTCATTTAAAAAAAAAAAAGGAAACAAAAGAATAGAATAGAAAAACTTTGTTGGAGTGGATCAAAAATAAACAAATGTTGCCAAAGACACAATACTCACACTAATACAGAAATGTTTCACAGAATCTTAACCTTTATATAGGGCTAGGAATGAGTCTGTTCGCTCTAAAAACATGTTGCCAAACAAACTATTTAATAAGGTCCTGTTTTCACATCATAACATTTTCAATCCAAAAACCTACAGTAACCTAGTAGAGAAATCTGTGTGTGTGTACAAAGTCAAAGTTGAAGCAAAGCAAATTTTTTAAGCATACACTCAACTAACAGACGTCACCAACTAGCTTCCACAGTAGATCAAGGATAGTTTAAATCACAGTGTTAAAAATAATTGAGTTAAATTGACTCTACTGGGAGTTATCTTAACCCTCAAGAGAGTGATACGCACCCTGGAGTTAATGTTGATAACTGGAGTTCATTGAGGCGGAATACTTTTTAACCAGAGACAGGGAGTTAAATCTATGGAGTTGTCCACAGATGTGGGAGGGGCCTCAGTGTTTATATTTCCCAGCATGCTTTGTTGCAGGTTGATTTTTAGAATTGTTTCTTTCAATATCTGTGTTTTCGCATTGATTGTTTTTTAGCTTATGCGGCACAAAAATGAAAAACATACATTTTTCTAAACTAATCCAATCTGTAAGTGGTTGGATTTATAACAACCGTTAGTGGGATAGTTGTTTCAGTTAATATTGTATAGGTCAATAATCGCCAACCTTTTCTATGTCAAGATCACTTTTGCAGTCAAAAAGCAAGCTGAGATCTACTGTTCAGATTTTTTTTACCTCACACAAGCAGTTTTATAGGAATGAGGTTTGGTCAGTATGCCTAATACATTATCACAGCATATTGGCTATATGATTGGCCTGACAATATTGTTAATCAGACCATATTATATTTAAAAACTCCAGCTTTGATAACAAAATAGATCAGTTGGTTTAGCACTTGTGAGGCACTGTGGAGCATGAATTGAAGTAATTTGCCTTTTTATTTTACTGGATTGATGGTACCTGCATCTGATGGTCAATGAGGTAAAATCACCACGTTAGTGATCGCTCTGTCATTTCTTGTTTGCAAAAATTATACACTGTTCGCTCAATTTCAGTTTATGTGAGAAAACAAGCACTGAATAGTGTAGGGAATCATTTTACCATCTAAATCGATGTGAAATACTGTATAACAATAATAACAAAATGTACAGCTATTTGATGCTGGTGGGCCAAAAGTAAAAGGCTAGTCTTTGCTATGTTACGGGGAAGTGTTTGCTGTTGCAATTCACCTAGCTTCCACATAGGGGAGAAATTCTAGGTGTAGTACCTTAAACTCATTACCAGAGTAAACACAAAATGGGGGTGGGACCATATAAACCCCAAAATAGTGTTACATTTGAATTAAATTAACTCTTGCGATTTTACTGTGTAGATCCTAAACTTTGATTTGATTTATAGTCAAGCACTGCTAAAATGGTGATTGCTCTTAAGCTTAGTTTCATGACTGTGATCATGTTTATCGTTTACATCATCATTGAGAAAAGTGAATAAAAGGAACAAACTTTTGTTTCTATGGTTTAGATCTGAAAGTGCCTTTTAATTTTAAACAGGCTTATTTGGAGGCATTCTATAAATTCTGTGATGAGAGTGGAGGAGCCACAAAGAACATCATGTGTCCTATCCTGGAGGTATTGTAAACCATTCTTTCCTCTTACCTGAGATATTACCAGTTACAATTCAGTCGTTTTATTGTGTGTGTCTGTGTGTGTTTTGAGAGTGTATATGTACTGTAAACTTATACTGCATGTGTTACCCTCTCTATTTGTCTGTGGTCTATTTGTTTTACCTTTATATGTGACCCTTTATATACTGCTCAAAAGAATAAAGGGAACACTTAAACAACACATCCTAGATCTGAATGAAAGAAATAATCTTATTAAATACTTTTTTCTTTACATAGTTGAATGTGCTGACAACAAAATCACACAAAAATAATCAATGGAAATCCAATTTATCAACCCATGGAGGTCTGGATTTGGAGTCACACTCAAAATTAAAGTGGAAAACCACACAACAGGCTGATCCAACTTTGATGTAATGTCCTTAAAACAAGTCAAAAGGAGGCTCAGTGTGTGTGGCCTCCACGTGCCTGTATGACCTCCCTACAATGCCTGGGCATGCTCCTGATGAGGTGGCGGATGGTCTCCTGAGGGATCTCCTCCCAGACCTGGACTAAAGCATCTGCCAACTCCTGGACAGTCTGTGGTGCAACGTGGCGTTGGTGGATGGAGCGAGACATGATGTCCCAGATGTGCTCAATTGGATTCAGGTCTGGGGAACGGGCGGGCCAGTCCATAGCATCAATGCCTTCCTCTTGCAGGAACTGCTGACACACTCCAGCCACATGAGGTCTAGCATTGTCTTGCATTAGGAGGAACCCAGGGCCAACCGCACCAGCATATGGTCTCACAAGGGGTCTGAGGATCTCATCTCGGTACCTAATGGCAGTCAGGCTACCTCTGGCGAGCACATGGCGAGCGCTGTGCGGCCCCCCAAAGAAATGCCAGCCCACACCATGACTGACCCACCGCCAAACCGGTCATGCTGGAGGATGTTGCAGGCAGCAGAACGTTCTCCACGGCGTCTCCAGACTCTGTCACGTCTGTCATGTGCTCAGTGTGAACCTGCTTTCATCTGTGAAGAGCACAGGGCGCCAGTGGTGAATTTGCCAATCTTGGTGTTCTCTGGCAAATGCCAAACGTCCTGCACGATGTTGGGCTGTAAGCACAACTCCCACCTGTGGACGTCGGGCCCTCATACCACCCTCATGGAGTCTGTTTCTGACCGTTTGAGCAGACACATGCACATTTGTGGTCTGCTGGAGGTCATTTTGCAGGGCTCTGGCAGTGCTTCTCCTGCTCCTCCTTGCTCAAAGGTGGAGGTAGCGGTCCTGCTGCTGGGTTGTTGCCCTCCTACGGCCTCCTCCAGGTCTCCTGATGTACTGGCCTGTCTCCTGGTAGCGCCTCCATGCTCTGGACACAACGCTGACAGACACAGCAAACCTTCTTGCCACAGCTCGCATTGATGTGCCATCCTGGATGAGCTGCACTACCTGAGCCACTTGTGTGGGTTGTAGACTCCGTCTCATGCTATCACTAGAGTGAAAGCACCGCCAGCATTCAAAAGTGACCAAAACATCAGCCAAGAAGCATAGGAACTGAGAAGTGGTCTGTGGTCACCACCTGCAGAACCACTCCTTTATTGGGGGTGTCTTGCTAATTGCCTATAATTTCCACCTGTTGTCGATTCCATTTGCACAACAGCATTTGACATTTATTGTCAATCAGTGTTGCTTCCTAAGTGGACAGTTTGATTTCACAGAAGTGTGATTGACTTGGAGTTACATTGTGTTGTTTAAGTGTTCCCTTTATTTTTTTGAGCAGTGTATTTTCTCTCTCTCTGTCTGTGTTTTATACCTGTGTATGTGTGTGTGTTTGCCAGTGAGCTTCTGTGTTTACCCCTCTGTGGGTATTTGTGGTTTACTTCCTGTGTGTATGTTGCAGTTTGAGGCCGACCGGCGTGCGTTCATCATCACAGTGAACTCGTTCGGGACAGACCTGAGTGGGGGGGGGAGGAGCGCCCTGTACCCCTCCTGTGGGAGACTGTACCCCGAGGGGCTCCGTCTCTTGGCCAGGGCAGAGGACTACGAGCAGGTCAAAGCTGTGGCTGACTACTACCCTGTGAGTTTCAAAGCAATGGAAAAATGTCAATAAAATTACAATGGAAACCCAAACTAGGCATTACATATAGGACAACTCTAGGCAGTCCCTCCCTGTTTCAGGGTTCTTCTGTTCGGTGCCTAATGAACACAACCCTCATCAGTTGGACTACTACTGTACAATTAAAGTCAGATTTATAATGCAGGGTTCAACTTGACTCGAGAATTAGACCGTTTCTGCTTTCATGGACTTATTATAATATTTGTTTTATTTCTATACTCTCTGTGCTACTGCGTTTTGTATGACTACACCCTGTTTATGCAGTGAATCAGACTACTACAGCATGGTTTAATCTGACTACAGTCTGATACTATGTTGTATTAGATATATCATGTCTTATTATAGTTATGTCTTATTAGTTGATATGATTTTGATATCCTCCAGGACTATAAACTCATATTTGATGAACCTGAGGCAGGATCCTCCAGAACCCTGGAGGACAGATTCTTTGAGCGGGAGGTAAGATTAATCTCATTAAGTATTGTATGCAATACATTCAGACTGAGGATGTGGTCTATATGCACATTCTACACTACCGTTCAAAAGTCTGGGGTCACTGAGAAATGTCCTTGTTTTTGTAAGAAAAGCATATTGTCCATTAAAATAACTTCAAATTGATCAGAAACACAGTGTAGACATTGTTAATGTTGTAAATGACTATTGTAGCTGGAAACAGCTGATTTTTTTATGGAATATCTACATAGTTATACAGAGGCCCATTATCAGGAAGCATCACTCCTGTGTTCCAATGGCACGTTGTGTTAGCTAATTCAAGTTTATCCTTTTAAAAGGCTAATTGATCATTAGATAACCCTTTTGCCTTCATGTTAGCACAGCTGAAAACTGTAGTCCTGATTAAAGAAGCAATAAAGCAACTAGTCTAAAACTTCTTTAGACTAGTTGAATATCTGGAACATCAGCATTTGTGGGTTCGATTACATGCTCAAAATGGCCAGAAACAAAGACCTTTCTTCTGAAACTCGTCCGTCTATTCTTGTTCTGAGAAATGAAGGCTGTTCCTGCGAGAAATTGCCAAGAAACTGAAGATCTCGTACAACGGGGTGTACTACTCCCTTCACAGAACAGCGCAAACTGGCTCTAACCAAAATAGAAAGAGGAGTGGGAGGCCCCGGTGCACAATTGAGCAAGAGGACAAGTACATTAGAGTGTCTAGTTTGAGAAACAGATGCCTCACAAGTCCTCAACTGGCAGCTTCATTAAATGGTATCCGCAAAACACCAGTCTCACCGTCAACAGTGAAGAGGCGACTCCGGGATGCTGGCCTTCTAGACAGAGTTGCAAAGAAAAAGTAATATCTCAGACTGGTCAATAAAAATAAAAGATTAAGATGGGCAAAATAACACAGACACACAGAGGAAGATTGTAAAAAAGTGTTATGGACAGATGAATCTAAGTTTGAGGTGTTCGGATCTCAAAGAAGAACATCCGTGAGATGCAGAAAAAATGAAAAGATGCTGGAGGAATGCTTGACGCCATCTGTCAAGCATGGTGGAGGCAATGTGATGGTCTGGGGTGCTTTGGTGGTGGTAACGTGGGAGATTTGTACATGGTAAAAGGGATCTTGAAGAAGGAAGGCTATCGCTCCATTTTGCAACGCCATGCCATACCCTGTGGACGGCGCTTAATTGGAGCCAATTTCCTCCTACAACAGGATAATGACCCAAAGCACAGCTCCAAACTATGCAAGAACTATTTAAGGAAGAAGCAGTCAGCTGGTATTCTGTCTATAATGGAGTGGCCAGCACAGTCACAGGATCTCAACCCTATTGATATGTTGTGGGAGCAGCTTGACCGTATGGTACGTAAGAAGTGCCCATCAAGCCAATCCAACTTGTGGGAGGTGCTTTAGGAAGCATGGGGTGAAAGCTCTCCATATTACCTCAACAAATTGACAACTAGAATGCCAAAGGTCTGTAGGGCTGTAATTGCTGCAAATGGAGGATTCTTTGACGAAAGCAAAGTTTGAAGGACACAATTATTATTTCAATTAAAAATCATTATTTATAACCTCGTCAACGTCTTGACTATATTTCCTATTCATTTTGCAACTAATTTCATGTATGTTTTCACGGAAAACAAGGACATTTCTAAGTGACCCCAAACTTTTGAAAGGTTCTAGATTGTTCTCTCCTCTCTCTCTCTCTCTCTTTCAGGTGCAGCTGAACACGCTGGCCTTCCTGGAGCAGTTCCATTTGGGCGTGTTCTATTCCTACATCAAGCTGAAGGAGCAGGAGGCTCGCAACATCGTCTGGATCGCAGAGTGTGTCACACAGAGACAGAAGTCTAAGATCAACAACTACATCCCCATCTTCTGAAGGACGAACACGCTGTCTGTAGTAGCAGTTACACACCTGTTTGTATTAGTAGTAATATTAGCAACGGTTGTCAAAATTGATAAAAAGTAAAAAAATACAGTTCTGATAAATGTAACAGCTGCATAGATACTCAACTCTTTTTTTTTATAAACAAAAGGCTTCAAATATTGACTCTATTATAGCACATGAACAATTGTATAATGAGTGACAGAACAATCTATGGAATCCAGACATTTTGGTGGGACTTCAGGTATACAATTGAATGTCAAATATATAAAAATAAAACAATTGCAAATCAAATCAAATTGTATTCGTCACGTACAGTCCTAACTCCCTCAACAATGCAGCACATTAGTCAATATCAATAATAACAAAATGAGTCAAAAGTAACAAGTGATAGAAGTAATAGGAGAGGACTGTATTACACTGTATTTACAAATATAAAGTCTGTAGAATATATAGTATATAATAGAACTGCAGCGTTGACTGTTTATGTGTGTGTGTGTGTAAGGGTTGGATGTGTGGGTAGTCAGTGCCAATAATATTTAGGTGTAGATAGTCTCTAAGGTGTAGGTCTGTCCAGGGAGACAGCTAGGGTTAGCTCGGCAGTCTGATGGCCTGGTGGTAGTAGCTGTCTTGGAGCCTGTTGGTCCGAGACCTGATAATCCGATACCGCTTGCCAGATGGTAACAAAGTGAACAGTCTTGGCTAGCTCGGGTGACTGGAGTCCTTGACGATCTTTCAGGCCTTCCTCAGATACCGTGTAGATGTTAGATGTCTTGGAGGGCAAGGAGCTCACCCCTAGTAATGTATTGGGCTGTCTGCACCATCTTCTGTAGAGCCTTTCGTTTAAAGACAATGCAGGTGCAGTACCAGGCGGTAATGCAGCCGGTCAAGATGATTTCGATTGCGGAGCTGTAGCACTTCTTGAGGACCCCTCGGGTCCATGCCTAATTTCTTCAGTCGCCTGAGGTTGAAAAGGTGCAGTTGCGCCTTATTCACCACGGTGGTGTGATTGGACCATGTCAGGTCATCTGTGATGTGCACGCCAAGGAACTTGAAGTGTTTGACCCGGATGCAGTTGCAGAGGGAGGTGTTCATGTCGAGGGTCTTGAGCTTAGTGTTTTTTTAAATGACATATGCAGTGGTGGAAAAAGAACCCAATTGTCATACTTGAGTAAAAGTACAGATACCTTAATAGAAAGTTACTTAAGTAAAAGTGAAAGTCACCCAGTAAAATACTACTTGAGCAAAAGTCTAAAAGTATTTGCTTGTAAATATACTTAAGTATCAAAAGTAAATGGAATTGGTAAAATATACTTAAGTACCAAAAGTAAAAGTATAAAACATTTCAAATTCCTTATATTAAGCAAAGCAGATGGCACAATTCTTGTTTTTAAAATGTACGGATAGCCAGGGGTACACTCCAATGCTCAGACATCATTTACAAACGATGCATTTGTATTTAGTGAGTCTGCCAGATCAAAGGCAGTAGGGATGACCATGTGTTCTCTTGATAAGTGCGTGAATTGGAACATTTTCCTGTCCTGTTAAGCACTCAATGAGTACTTTTGGGTGTCAGGGGAAATGTATGGTGTAAAAAGTAAAAAAAAATTAGTAATGTGGTGAAGTAAAAGTCAAAGTCAAAAACATAAATAGTAAAGTACAGATGCCCAACAAAACTACTTAAGTAGTACTTTATTTGTATTTATTTTATTTAACCTTTATTTAACCAGGTAGGCAAGTTGAGAACAAGTTCTCATTTACAATTGCGACCTGGCCAAGATAAAGCAAAGTAGTTCGACAACATACAACAACAGTTACACATGGAATAAAACAAACATACAGTCAATAATACAGTAGAAAAATAAGTATATGTACGATGTGAGCAAATGAGGTGAGATAAGGGAGTTAAAGGCAAAAAAGGCCACGGTGGCAAAGTAAATACAATATAGCAAGTAAAACACTGGAATGGTAGATTTGTAGTAGAAGAAAGTGCAAAGTAGAAATAGAGATAATGGGGTGCAAAGGAGCAAAATAAAATTAATAAAATAAATAAATACAGTAGGGGAAGTAGTAGTTGTTTGGGCTAAATTATAGATGGGCTATGTACAGGTGCAGTGATCTGTGAGCTGCTCTGACAGTTGGGGCTTAAAGCTAGTGAGGGAGATAAGTGTTTCCAGTTTCAGAGATTTTTGTAATTCGTTCCAGTCATTGGCAGCAGAGAACTGGAAAGAGAGACGGCCAAAGGAGGAATTGGCTTTGGGGGTACCAGAGAGATATACCTGCTGGAGCGCTTGCTACAGGTGGGTGCTGCTATGGTGACCAGTGAGCGGAGATAAGGGGGGACTTTACCTAGCAGGGTCTTGTAGATGACCTGGAGCCAGTGGGTTTGGCGACGATTATGAAGCGAAGGCCAGCCAACAAGAGCGTACAGGTTGCAGTGGTGGGTAGTATATGGGGCTTTGGTGACAAAACGGATGGCACTGTGATAGACTGCATCCAGTTTGTTGAGTAGGGTATTGGAGGCTATTTTGTAAATGACATCGCCGAAGTCGAGGATCGGTAGGATGGTCAGTTTTACTAGGGTATATTTGGCAGCACGAGTGAAGGATGCTTTGTTGCGAAATAGGAAGCCAATTCTTGATTTAACTTTGGATTGGAGATGTTTGATGTGAGTCTGGAAGGAGAGTTTACAGTCTAACCAGACACCTAGGTATTTGTAGTTGTCCACATATTCTAAGTCAGAACCGTCCAGAGTAGTGATGCAGGACAGGCGGGCAGGTGCAGGTAGCGATCGGTTGAAGAGCATGTATTTAGTTTTACCTGTATTTAGGAGCAGTTGGAGGCCACGGAAGGAGAGTTGTATGGCATTGAAGCTCGTCTGGAGGGTTAACACAGTGTCCAAAGAAGGGCCAGAAGTATACAGAATGGTGTCGTCTGCGTAGAGGTGAATCAGAGACTCACCAGCAGCAAGAGCGACATCATTGATGTATACAGAGAAAAGAGTTGGCCTAAGAATTGAACCCTGTGGCACCCCCATAGAGACTGCCAGAGGTCCGGACAACAGGCCCTCCGATTTGACACACTGAACTCTATCAGAGAAGTAGTTGGTGAACCAGGCGATGCAATCATTAGAGAAACCAAGGCTATTGAGTCTGCTGATGAGGATGTGGTGATTGACAGAGTCTAAAGCTTTGGCCAGGTCAATGAAAACGGCAGCACAGTATTGTTTCTTATCGATGGCAGTTACGATATCGTTTAGGACCTTGAGCGTGGTTGAGGTGCACCCATGACCAGCTCTGAAACCAGATTGCGTAGCGGAGAAGGTGCGGTGGGATTCGAAATGGTCGGTAATCTGTTTGTTGACTTGGCTTTCGAAGACCTTAGAAAGGCAGGGTAGGATGGATATAGGTCTATAACAATTTGGGTCAAGAGTGTCCCCTCCTTTGAAGAGGGGGATGACAGCAGCTGCTTTCCAATCTATGGGAATCTCAGACGACACGAAAGAGAGGTTGAACAGGCTAGTAATAGGGGTTGCAATAATTTCGGCAGATAATTTTAGAAAGAAAGGGTCCAGATTGTCTAGCCCGGCTGATTTGTAGGGGTCCAGATTTTGCAGCTCTTTCAGAACATCAGCTGAATGGATTTGGGAAGGAGAAATGGGGAAGTCTTGGGCGAGTAGCTGTTGGGGGTGCAGTGCTGTTGACTGCAGTACGGGTAGCCAGGTGGAAAGCATGGCCAGCCGTAGAAAAATGCTTATTGAAATTCTCAATTATAGTGGGTTTATTGGTGGTGACAGAGTTTCCTATCCTCAGTGCAGTGGGCAGTTGGGAGGAGGTGTTCTTATTCTCCATGGACTTTACAATGTCCCAGAACGTTTTTGAATTTGTGTTGCAGGAAGCAAATTTCTGCTTGAAAAAGCTAGCCTTAGCTTTTCTAACTGCCTGTGTATATTGGTTTCTAACTTCCCTGAAAAGTTGCATATCACGGGGGCTGTTTGATGCTAATGCAGAACGCCATAGGATGTTTTTGTGTTGGTCAAGGGCAGTCAGGTCTGGGGAGAACCAAGGGCTATATCTGTTCCTGGTTCTACATTTTTTGAATGGGGCATGCTTATTTAAGATGGTGAGGAAGGCATTTAAAAAAAAAAATAACCATAAAGTATTTTTACCTAAGTACTTTACACCACTGCAGATATGGCCCTTTTACATGTTTTGTTTTTATATTGATAGAATAATAACAACTCATTTTCATATACATGTGGGCATAATTTAATAAATCAGTATAAAATTACTCTATCCAACTAGCTCTGAAGTTTATCTCTCCTTCACTTTGAGCAATGAGAGATTTACATGCATATTATTAATGTTACCTCTCCGTGTACATTTGTACATTTAAGGGCCAGCTGTGCTGCTCTGTTCTGAGCTAATTGTAATTTTCAGAGGTCCCTCTTTGTGACCACACGACTGAACAGTAGTCCAGCTGCGACAAAACTAGGGCCTGTAGGACCTGCCTTGTTGATGGTGTTGTTAAGAACGGAGAGCAGTGCTTTATTATGGACCTAATTATTATCATTTGCTATTCCTTTTTCCTCATCCCTCTCAACCATGCAATTTTTCAGTTCCTCGTCAATCCACAGCGATTTAACAGTTTTTACAGTCATTTTCTTAATGGGTGCATGCTTATTAGTAACTGGAATAAGTAAACTTTCCACCTTCTCCACTGCTGTCCCTTCGATGTGGATAGAGGGGTGCTGCCTCTGCTGTTTCCTGAAGTCCATGATCATCTCCTTTGTTTTGCTGATATTGAGTGAGATGTTGTTTTCCTGACACCACACTCCGAGGGCCCTCACCTCCTCCCTGTAGGCTGTCTTGTCGTTGTTGGTAATCAAGCCCACTACTGTTGTGTCGTCTGCAAACTTGATGATTGAGTTGGAGGCTTGCATGGCCACTCAGTCATGGGTGAACAGGGAGTACAGGTGGGGGCTGGGGCACACACCCTTGTGGGGCCCCAGTGTTGAGGGTCAGCGAAGTAGAGATGTTGTTTCCTACCTTCACCACCTGGGCACCGCCCGTCAGAAAGTCCAGGACCCAATTGCACAGGGTGGGGTTGAGACCCAGGGCCTCTAGCTTGATGATGAGTTTGGAGGGTACTATGGTGTTGAGTGCTGAGCTGTAGTCAACGAACAGCATTCTTACATAGGTATTCCTATTGTCCAGATGGGATAGGGCAGTGTGCAGTGTGATGGGGATTGCGTCGTCTGTGGACCTGTTGGGACGGAATGCAAACTGAAATGGGTCAAGGGTGGCCGGTAAGGTGGAGGTGGTATGATCCTTGACCGGTCTCTCAAAGTACTTCATGATGACAGAAGTGAGTGCTACGGGGCGGTAGTCATTTAAATCAGTTATCTTTGCCTTCTTGGGTACAGGAACAATGGTAGCCATCTTGAAGCATGTGGGGACAACAGACTGGGATAGGGACTGATTGAATATGTCCGTAAACACACCAGCCAGCTGGTCTGCACATGCTCTGAGTACACAGCTAGGGATGCCGTCTGGGACGTTTAAATGTTTTACTCACGTCAGCCACGGAGAAGGAGAGGGGGGGTGCAGTTCTTGGTAGTTATCCTCAAAGCGGGCAGTCCGTGATTTCCTGTAGACCCTGCCACATAAGTCTCGTGTCTGAGCCGTTGAATTGCGACTCCACCTTCCCTGTACTGGCATTTCGCTTGTTTGATTGCCTTGCAGAGGGAATAACTACACTGTTTACATTCAGTCATATTCCCAGACCTCTTTCCATGGTTTAATGCGGTAGATCGCGCTTTCAGTTTTGCGCGAATGCCACCATCCATCCATGGTTTCTGGTTAGGGTAGGTTTTAATAGTCACAGTGGGTACAACATCTCCAATGCACTTCTTTATAAAAACGTACTCACCGAGTCAGCGTATAGGTCGTTGTTGTTCTCTGAGGCTGACTGGAAACATATTCCAGTCTGCGTGATCAAAACAGTCTTGAAGCATGGATTCCGATTGGTCGGACCAGCTTTGAATGGTTCTCGTCACTGGTACATCCTGTTTGAGTTTCTGCCTATAAGACGGTAGGAGCGAGATTGTGTCATGGTCGGACTTGCCGAAGGGAGGGCAGGGGAGGGCTTTGTATGCATCGCAAAAATTAGAGTAGCAGTGGTAGAGGTTTATAGCCCATGCGTGTAGCGCAATCAATATGCTGGTAGAATTTAGGTAGCCTTGTTCTCAAATTTGCTTTGTTAAAATCCCCAGCTACAATAAATGCAGACTCAGGATATATGGTTTCCAGTTCACATAAAGTCCAGTGAAGTTCCTTGATGGCCGTCTTGGTGTCTGCTTGAGGGGGAATGTACACAGCTGTGACTATAACTGACGATAATTGTTTTGGTAGGTAAAATGGCCGGCATTTGATTGTAAGCAATTCTAGGTCGGGTGAGCAGAAGGACTTGAGCTCCTGTATGTTGTTATGATTACACCATGAGTCGCTAATCATGAAGCATACACCCCCGCCCTTCCTTTTCCAAGAGGTGTTCATCTCTGTCGGCGCGATGCATGGAGAAGCCCAGTGGCTGAACCGATTCCGACAACATATCCCAAGAGAGCCATGAAACAGGGAATGTTACAATCTCTGATGTCTCACTGGAAGGCAACCCTTGCTCGAATTTCGTCTACCTTGTTGTCAAGAGACTGGACATTGGCTAGTAGTATACTCGGGAGCGGTGTGCGATGTGCACGTCTACAGAGCCTGACCAGGTGGCCGCTTCGTCTGCCCCTTCTGCGATGCCGTAGTTTTGGGTCAACTACTGGAATTAGATCCATTGTCCTGGGTGGTGGTCCGAACAGAGGATCCGCTTCGGGATCGGCTTGTTAAACGTCCCACAAAAAAATATTCTGCCCTCCGCTTTATGAATGCTATTCTACACATTTTTCCCTTGGTAGCAGTTTGTGATTCCGTTGCCGACCTATATTAATTATCTTAATACAATATACTGGAGGATATGTGTGCCGTTTCTGTGTTCTGAAGGGAACAGCTGTAGAGAAAGGTCAATGGCACTCGTGTGTATTCCTACGAGTCAGGTTTTGAACCCAGAACTGAAAGTCAGACAAAGAACTCCTGTAATGGGTGTTAAGGGGCTGTCTGTTTTGTCACTTTTGACATCCTTTGATTTGGTTCAAGCAAGAGTGCCCGATTACATACACTGTTTTTCTTGGGTGGCAAGAACTATGATGTCGTTGTGGGTTAATAGTAAGTACCACAAAATGACTTGGTACATAGAGAATGTGTCATTCAATATCCTTCTCTGCCTTCATCTGGCCCAGAATGTGAGGAACTGAGGCTTATTGGGGATGCCCATGAAAACGTGTAAATCATTTTGGTTGGAGAAGGCACTACCACTTTACAGGAAATAAATGATGGAAAATGTGATGTTTGAATGTAAAGACACCTTTGAGGCTCTGGCGAAACCCAAACGCACTGTAAAACATGTTGCAACATCTGAGGGTGTGAGTCCTTTAGGAAGACCACTCATCAAAACAGTAGAGGAAGCCGATTTCCTAGCATTGTGTAATGTGACTCTAAAGAGACTAAAAGAGTGCTTTTTTTTTTAATAATGCTTTCGCTGTAAATAGGTTAATTGTAACAGATGTAGGAACTGGTTCCAGTTTAGTTTTTAAAGCACACTTACTTCTCAGCAGTCCCAAACCCAGAATTTCTAACCTGTGGGGTGAAATCCTGGGACATGTTACAGCCATTCCCAGCTTCTGAAATAAAACAAAAGTGTTTTGTTTTTCTGTGCGAAAGTTGCATGTTGACTATATTGTTCGATTTCTCAACCACTGAGGTAATCACATGAATGAGATTTAGGACAAAACGTACAACAGCATATCCATGACGTATGACCCAAACAGCTTGATCAAATGTGAAGCAGAGCTCGAAATTAGACTTGGCTTTTTTTCCATCTCTCTCTACCATTCTTCCAGAATCTTCCCAAAGTAAATTTTCAGCCGTTCCAAACTGTGCATTCTTTTTCAACATGGCTCTAGTACCTAGGTCATTCACAAAGCTTTACAAGTAGGCTAAGTGTAGACCTACAGGCTGAGCTGTTAACTGAGACAGAAATGTACATTGTAATATTTTATGTAACTCATTGTGTGCATTGCGGCCTAATTAGCTCAGTTGATTGCTTCCTATGCTTTTTTGTTTTACTCCTCGTCTTTAGAAGGTCGGATCTCAGCCTCAGAATGTCATAGAGATGAACCAAAGACATCCCCATGTGCATAAGAATCACGTCTTTGTCGTCATGCTTTATATTATCAGGAACCAATTTTTCCTCTTCAAAATCTTAAACTACTAACAAGGGGTATGCTTTTTGCCCTTTTAAGGGGAATTGCATACCCTCCACAAACCCCATCCATTTGAGCCATGGTAGTAACACAATTTCTGAAGTAGCAACACACTTCCTGTAGTATTAGTAACACACTTTTTGTAGTAACTTAATACTTTTATGGTTTATATCTTTGGACATCAACTATTTGGTGCAAACCTTGAAGTGCAAATTTAGATGATGAAAACCTGTCACATTTAAGTGCAAATGACTTGTGTCTGCAACCAACTTTTAATAATTCACAGATGACTATACAACATTTTGGTTTAGAGATACATTCACCATAAAACATTTAATATCCAACAGATTAAGGTTAAAGGGGCAATCTGCGCTGCTATTTGTTGTCGTTATAAATTAATGATAAACCCATTGATTGTTGAAGAATATAACTTAAATGTCTCATGAGCTTAGTTCAACTGTCGTACACCATCAGAACCCAAAATATAAGCTCGTTTTACTCCAATGTTTTGTAAACATTGTCCTTTCATCCATATAGCTCTGTCTATGAATTTGAGAGTGGTTATATTTCTCCAGCCCATCCCTCAGCTTTTTACAGAAAAATAGACGGGTAGAACACTTTGTTTCAACTGATGATTGGCCCTTTAAGGAACAATGTTTAATACTCTTTAGGATTGTCCACTTTATTACCACATTGACGAAGGTTTCATAAATGTTACTATCTAAACAAAAATGACTGTACATAATTATAGAAGGTACACAAAAACATCAGCAGTTTTACAAGACAAAATAACATGGTAAAAAAAACTAACACAATTGCATAAAGGATGTTCAAGTGGGGTGTCCAATCAAAGACATCTTTCGACCGATGGGTAAAATAATGTTTATTGTGTACCAATGGTCCAAACCCCATGTCTCTATCCCAATCCATTCAAAGTTATTGGCGTTTTTACTCTTGTAGGATGGCCCGAACTAGCGACTAAATCAATGGTGCCCAGAGAAAAAGTGGTCAAAAATCTGGAAAATTGCTTTGCGTTAGCTAGGCTGGATTCTGTGCAAGAATTAAGGCTACTGGCTACCTGAAAGGCTCACTTTCACGTTAAACTTGTCATCTTTCTTCTGAAATCCGCAGGACATAAACCAGTATAGAGGTGGCAGGTAACCTAGCGGTTAAGAGTGCTGGGACAGTAACCCAAAGAGCGCTGGTTAGAATCCCAGAGTCGACTGTGAAAAATGTGCACTTGAGCAAGGCACTAAACTTTAACTGCTCCTGTAAGTCACTCAAATAACTAAGATGGATATCTATTTTTGTTCTTTTTTAAAGATTTCTCACAAAAACAAGTGTATCTCGGTGAAATGTCAATAAAGCACTGAGCGTATGCCAAGCTTTTTACTTTCAAAGCCTTTTATAATTTACTTTAGCTCGTGTCATGCAATTTTTTTTTTTGTGACCTGGGTAAACAACTTTTAAGACGACGCCCACAAAATGTTAAATCCTCAAAAGTTGTTAAGAGAAACGTGCATCACAATGTCAGATGCATTAGGTTACAAAATCGGACTTTTGGGATATAATGATATGTTAGAGAAAGAATCCACTGAACGATTCAGAACATGAATAATCATATTTGTCTTGGTAAAATGCATTTTATGACAAAGAAGTGAAATTTCATCACCAAAGTGCATTTTAACCCACTCTGGACACCCTACAAAAAGCAACAAACATAATTGCAGTACTGTTAAAGATGGATGCCGCAGTAGCGTCACTGTCTGCCCCACCGCCGTTGTTATTATTTTGTTGCCTAAGCGGAGGTGTGGAGCCTCACACATATTCTGGTGTTCTATCGCGCTGCAATGATTCCTAAACTTAATCGTAACTTGGAACATTATGGAAGTGCCTCATACTCGAACTGAAAAAAAGAGAAAAGAAATACAACCTAAGAATAGCATTTCGCAATATAAGGTTATTATGTATTGTCATAAGACCGTGGTTGCCAGGTTATTCCAATCCCTCGTCACTGCAACTATGGAGTTTGCTATACATCATACTTACTGCATTGAACAGGGAGCTCTAACGGGACGTAGTTTCTCTGGCAGAGGTATACAAAAGCAGCAGCTAGCTTACAGGCTGCTCCGGAGCGGCCCGAGACAGAGCCACAATGGCTTCTCTCACACACCGATAAGAACTGGCCTGGGTCCACCTGAGAGAGAGGGCGAAAGAGAGCAAGAGAGGAGAGCGAGAGGTCATGAGCAGATAAGCTCCCGCATTTTTCAGCATGTTTTTTTTTTTTTTTAAAGATCAACTTGGATTATTTGGCAGAGACATATACAGGATGTTACCCTCCACAACATAACCTTCACTCCAAATCAAAACTTCAAACCTACAGCCTGATTTGGACGGAATTACCTGGAAGCTTTCCTACTACGAAGGATTATTATTCCCAAGCTATACAGCAAATGCTCTGGCAAACAAACAGAAACCTGAAAACACCCTCCAACCTGGAACTGAGTGAGTAATGTTCAGTCTGAAGCTATTTTTTATTTTAAAAAGACAAGAAAAATGGATTACAATGATATATTTTACTTTATAAGTTCTGAATGCTAAGATAAGGCTACCAAGCTTGCTAGGACAAAGAGATACAACTTCAATTAGCACTGACGTGAATTGAGATGTCAAAGCCCTTGAGCCCAACAATGGCAGAAGAGTCACACAGTCTACCCCAACCAAATGCAGAGGCCTTTAAAGCCGCCTCCTGCTGTTCAGAGGTAATTAAAATACAGTACCCTCAAATTGTAAAAAAATAAAAAAATTATAAGCCACGAAAAGAGTACAAAATGAAGCTCCTTATGGAAAATCAAGAGACACTTTTTGCTGACTTATAAAAATGGGAACATCAGCAAATTCATCTTCCACACAGACCATCCCCTGGTATGGCACAGTGCTATATTAACACACTACCCATCTGTTAAGAGGGCGGGTGTTTCCGATGGGTGGAAACTCAGGATACTAGACAACGAGGACTCGGGGTCAAATAATGTGAACGTGTACAAATCTGGAACAGTAATGGTACAGGGAAACCCCAAACATTTTCAGCTGGACTTTCGCATTAACAAAAAGATAGCTCAACAGGATCTCTTGAGAAAGATACCCCGAGCTTGTCAGACCAGACCTCTTCATTAAACAACCCCACAGACGAGCAACCCCAAGCAGAACGTCAACCTCCCAGCACAGAGTACTACTCCCTCATTGAAATTAAGGATAAATTCACCCAGCTGGAGGTAAGGCAGGTGGTCCTGGAACAGGAGGTGAACACACTTCAGTCAGCACAAAAAAATCCTCCAGCTCAACAACACCCCCTCAACCAGACCCGGAGAGAGACATATCTGCACTCTGGACGGTGGTGAGACAACATCAACGGGAGAAAGAGCAGGAGAAGAACAGAGCACTAGATGAAAGGATCAGAGTGCTGGAGGAGAGGGTGAGGGGGATGGTGTGTGACAGAGAACAACCCATTAGAGAGGTGGCCACCACCGCAGAGAAGCCAGCAGAACAGCCCACCTCAGCTCCCGACGAAAGTCTTGACACCACAGCAGGACAGTCCACCCCAGACCCTGACCATAGTGTCAACATCACAGCAGAACAGTCCACACCAGACCCTGACCATAGTGTCGACATCACAGCAGAACAGTCCACACCAGACCCTGACCATAGTGTCGACATCACAGCAGAACAGCCCACCTCAGCTCCCGACGAAAGTCTTGACATCACAGCAGAACAGTCCACCCCAGACCCAGACCATAGTGTCGACATCACAGCAGGACAGTCCACCCCAGACCCTGACCATAGTGTCGACACCACAGCAGGACAGTCCACCCCAGACCCTGACCATAGTGTCGACACCACAGCAGAACAGTCCACCCCAGACCCTGACCATAGTGTCGACACCACAGCAGAACAGTCCACCCCAGACCCTGACCATAGTGTCGACACCACAGCAGGACAGTCCACCCCAGACCCAGACCATAGTGTCGACACCACAGCAGAACAGTCCACCCCAGACCCTGACCATAGTGTCGACACCACAGCAGAACAGTCCACCCCAGACCATAGTGTCGACATCACAGCAGAACAGTCCACACCAGACCCTGACCATAGTGTCGACACCACAGCAGAACAGTCCACCCCAGACCATAGTGTCGACACCACAGCAGAACAGTCCACCCCAGACCCTGACCATAGTGTCGACACCACAGCAGAACAGTCCACCCCAGACCATAGTGTCGACACCACAGCAGAACAGTCCACCCCAGACCCTGACCATAGTGTCGACACCACAGCAGGACAGTCCACCCCAGACCCAGACCATAGTGTCGACACCACAGCAGAACAGTCCACCCCAGACCCTGACCATAGTGTCGACACCACAGCAGAACAGTCCACCCCAGACCATAGTGTCGACACCACAGCAGAACAGTCCACACCAGACCCTGACCATAGTGTCGACACCACAGCAGAACAGTCCACCCCAGACCCTGACCATAGTGTCGACACCACAGCAGAACAGTCCACACCAGACCCTGACCATAGTGTCGACACCACAGCAGTACAGTCCACCCCAGACCCTGACCATAGTGTCCACATCACAGCAGAACAGTCCACCCCAGACCCTGACCATAGTGTCGACATCACAGCAGAACAGTCCACCCCAGACCCTGACCATAGTGTCGACACCACAGCAGGACAGTCCACCCCAGACCATAGTGTCGACACCACAGCAGAACAGTCCACCCCAGACCCTGACCATAGTGTCGACACCACAGCAGGACAGTCCACCCCAGACCCTGACCATAGTGTCGACATCACAGCAGGACAGTCCACCCCAGACCCTGACCATAGTGTCGACACCACAGCAGAACAGTCCACCCCAGACCCTGACCATAGTGTCGACACCACAGCAGAACAGTCCACCCCAGACCCAGACCATAGTGTCGACACCACAGCAGTACAGTCCACCCCAGACCCAGACCATAGTGTCGACACCACAGCAGGACAGTCCACCCCAGACCCTGACCATAGTGTCGACACCACAGCAGAACAGTCCACCCCAGACCCTGACCATAGTGTCGACATCACAGCAGGACAGTCCACCCCAGACCCTGACCATAGTGTTGACACCACAGCAGAACAGTCCACCCCAGACCATAGTGTCGACACCACAGCAGAACAGTCCACCCCAGACCCTGACCATAGTGTCGACATCACAGCAGGACAGTCCACCCCAGACCCTGACCATAGTGTTGACATCACAGCAGAACAGTCCACCCCAGACCCTGACCATAGTGTCGACATCACAGCAGTACAGTCCACCCCAGACCCTGACCATAGTGTCGACATCACAGCAGTACAGTCCACCCCAGACCCTGACCATAGTGTCGACACCACAGCAGAACAGTCCACCCCAGACCCAGACCATAGTGTCGACATCACAGCAGAACAGTCCACCCCAGACCCTGACCATAGTGTCGACACCACAGCAGGACAGTCCACACCAGACCCTGACCATAGTGTCGACACCACAGCAGAACAGTCCACCCCAGACCCTGACCATAGTGTCGACACCACAGCAGAACAGTCCACCCCAGACCCTGACCATAGTGTCGACATCACAGCAGTACAGTCCACACCAGACCATAGTGTCGACATCACAGCAGAACAGTCCACCCCAGACCCTGACCATAGTGTTGACACCACAGCAGAACAGTCCACACAGACCCTGACCATAGTGTCGACATCACAGCAGAACAGTCCACACCAGACCCTGACCATAGTGTCGACATCACAGCAGAACAGTCCACACCAGACCCTGACCATAGTGTCGACATCACAGCAGGACAGTCCACCCCAGACCCTGACCATAGTGTCGACACCACAGCAGGACAGTCCACCCCAGACCCTGACCATAGTGTCGACACCACAGCAGAACAGTCCACCCCAGACCCTGACCATAGTGTCGACACCACAGCAGAACAGTCCACCCCAGACCCTGACCATAGTGTCGACACCACAGCAGAACAGTCCACACAGACCCTGACCATAGTGTCGACACCACAGCAGAACAGTCCACACCAGACCCTGACCATAGTGTCGACATCACAGCAGAACAGTCCACACCAGACCCTGACCATAGTGTCGACATCACAGCAGGACAGTCCACCCCAGACCCTGACCATAGTGTCGACACCACAGCAGGACAGACAAATTAAGAACCCCAAGCCCAGGGGATCCAATCCCCGCTCCTGACAACACCCACTGAGGACATACACAAGCCACAGATTGTACTCCTTATGGACTGAAATGGGAAATATATACAAGAAAATAAACAGTGTCTAAACTCTGGTGTCCAAACACCCAGTGCGCCCTAGACCTTCTGGCTGAGGACCAACTAGGGTCACCCAGCCACATAATAATACACACAGGCACAAACGACCTGAGAGCACAGCAGGAAAGGGTGGCCACAGCACTAAAGGGAGTGATTAAAAAAAGCTTCTTCTACTTTCCCCGACGCACAAGTGGTTATCTACACCTTGCTACCACGAAAAGACTTCCACCCTGCTACCATACAGCAGGTAAACTGTGCCTCAAAACCAAATACCTGGCCCACCACTCCATTCTGGACTTGAACAGTCTTTACGACCAGGTCCACCTATACAAGGCAGCAGTGCGCACCTTCGCCCAGACCCTAAATGAAATTGCCCTCAAACCAGCCCCAACACTTCACACAGGAGCAACAGATCAATAGACACCCCGCCCAGACCAGCAAGACACTCCCCCCGGACCTACACCTAGAGGACCCACGCCGAGAAGACCCACCTCAAGACCACAGCACCACCAGCCACATCCATACCCCAAATTTAGGCCCCCTCAGATCAGATCTATGCCCCTCCTGCCCACCCAATTTCCCCCCCACTCCCGCAAAGAGGGCCTCAACATGGAAGTCACACATACGCCCAGGCCGTGAGCAGGCATACAGGCCCAACCCCCACTAGCCCAAGCCAATGGCATGTACCAGATGCTCAGCAGGCTCTTCTCACACTTTCTGGCCTGAGGCCAAACCACACGACCAACAACATTAGACACTTTATGGAACACAAAGCCTTCACCATCTCATCCTGGAATATCCAAGTCCTGAGGTCATCTGCCTTTGGCCTAAAGAGCAGGAACCTGGACTTCATCCTACAAGAAATATGGAGGAGACGGACCCACTGGTTGCCCTATAGGTTACAGAGAGCTGGTAGTCCCATCCACCAAACGTAGAACAGGGAAGGGACTCGCAGTATGCTAATTTGGTATAGAGCAGACCTAACTCACTCTATTAAATCAATCTGTCACGTTTGTTGGAATGATCGGACCAAGGCGCAGCGTGAGTAGCGTTCCACATAATTTATTAGAAAGTGAAAATACAAAACAATAAACGAACCGTGACGACAATGCAACTACACATAAACAATATCCCATAACCCACAAGTGGAAAACAAGCTACTTAAGTATGATCCCCAATTAGAGACAACGATTACCAGCTGCCTCTAATTGGGAGTCATACACAATCACCAACATAGAAAAACAAAACCTAGAACCCCACATAAACTAGACTAACCCCCCAGTCACGCCCTGACCTACTCTACCAGGACGTGACACAATCAAAACAGGAACATTTTACATTTGGCTAGAAATTCAAAAGGAAATGATCTTAACAGAGAAAAATGTCCTCCTTGGTGCTACCTATATCCCCCCACTAGAATCCCCATACTTTAATGAAGACAGCTTCTCCATCCTGGAGGGGGAAATCAATCATTTCCAGGCCCAGGGACATGTACTAGTCTGTAGTGACCTAAATGCCAGAACCGGACAAGAACCTGACACCCTCAGCACACAGGGGGACAAACACCTGCCTGGAGGTGACAGCATTCCCTCCCCCATGTGCCCCCCTAGGCACAACTACGACAACATAACAAAAACGGGTCACAACTCCTGCAGCTCTGTCGCACGCTGGATATGTAAATAGTCAATGGTAGGCTTCGAGGGGACTCCTATGGTAGATACCCCTATAGCTCATCTCTTGGCAGTAGTACTGTAGACTACTTTATCACTGACCTCAACCCAGAGTCTCTCAGAGTGTTCACAGTCAGATCACTGAAACCCCTATCAGATCACAGCAAAATCACTGTCTACTTAAACAGAGCAATACTCAGTAACCGGAAGGTTGCTGGATTGAATCCCTTAGCTGAAAAGGTCAAAATCTGTCATTCTGCCCCTGAGCAAGGCAGTTAACCAACTGTTCCCCGGGCGCCGAAGACATGGATGTCGATTAACCCTCCTGTTGTGTTCGTTTCATGTTAGTTAATTCTGTGTTCCCAGTCCAAAATGACAGCCCAATTATAGCTGATTATAAATCCATAATAAGAGATATCATCACCTAACGTAGTGTTAGATCTTTTTATCAACTTAAGTTCTTGTGAACATTAGACGTTTTGAACTTCTATTTGCTATGGAAGCCAAGAAGGGGAGTGAGGCGCGTGCCTGAACTACATTTTATACACTAATTGGAGTCTCACCCATTCATTTCTAATGACTGGTCATTTTTGACTGGAAACACCATAGGTGTACAAAAGTTAAATAAAACACCCAAAATGTTATGAAAATTATCAAAATGTATTTTGTGTGTTCAGATGCCCTGTGTGGACAAAGTCATGGAACCTTATGACAATCAGATTAAATGAACTACATTTTCCAGAGAGAAAACTTGGAAATCGGTCCAATTCAACCAGAACACAGCAGGAGGGTTAAGTCAGCCCCCTGCACCTCTCTGATTCAGACACATTTCAATTGAATACATTCAGTTGGACAACTGACTAGGTATCCCCCTTTCCCTTGCTCAATCATGAGGCATCAAAGCCAAAGGAACTGAATAATATTAAGAAATGCTATAGACAGAAGGAATGTAGTGTGGAAACCTACCAACAAATTCAGACAACTTCCTGGACAAAACATTCCACTGTAATAGTGAAGGTGTAAACTTGGCAGTAGAACATCTAAACAGTGTATTTGACCTCTCAGCTTCCCTATCAAATCTAAAAATGTCAAACAGAACACCAAAGAAAATTAACAATAATGACAAATGGTTTGATGAAGAATGCAAAAACTTAAAGAAATTGAGAAACCTATCCAACCAAAAACAGAGACCCAGAAAACCTGAGTCTACTCCTTCACTATGGTGAATCAGTAAAACAATACAGAAATACACTACGGAAAAAGAAGGAACAGCACATCAGAAATCAGCTCAATGTAATTGAAGAATCCATAGACTAACCACTTCTGGGAAAATTGGAAAACACAAAAAAAATAACACAAAGATTTATCTATCCAAAATGAGGATGTATGGGTAAACCACTTTCCAAATCTTTTTGGCCCTATAACAAACAATAAACAGCAAAAACATATACATGATCAAATTAAAATCTTAGAATCAACTATTAAAGACAACCAGAACCCACTGGATTCTCCAATTACATTGAATGAACTACAGGACAAAATACAAACCCTCCAACCCAAAAAGGCCTGTGGTGTTGACGGTATCTTCAATGAAACGATAAAATATTTAGACAACAAATTCCAATTGGCTATACCTAAACTCTTTAACATCATCCTTAGCACTGGCATCTTCCCCAATATTTGGAACCAAGGACTGATCACCCCAATCCACAAGTGGAGACAAATTTGATCCCAATATCTACCATGGGATATGCGTCAACAGCAACCTTGGGAAAGTCCTCTGCATTATCATTAACAGCAGACTCGTACATTTTCTCATTGAAAACAATGTCCTGAGCAAATGTCAAAATGGTTTTTTACAAAATTACCATACTAGAGACAATGTACTCACCTGCACACCCTAATTGACAAACAACCAAACCAAAACAAAGGCAAAGTCTTCTCATGCTTTGTTTTTTATATATATATTTTTTTACCCCTTTTACACCCCAATTTCATGGTATCCAATTGGTAGTTAGTCTTGTCCCGTCGCTGCAACTCCCACATGGACTCGGGAGAGGCGAAGGTCGAGAGCTGTGTGTCCTCCGAAACACGACCCAGCCAAGCCGCACTGCATCTTGACACAATGCCCGCTTAACCCGGAAGCCAGCCGCACCAATGTGTCGGAGGCAACACCGTACACCTAGCGATCGTGTCAGCGTGCATGCGCCTGGCCTGCAACAGGAGTTGCTAGAGCGTGACGGGACAAGGACATCCCGGCCAGCCAAACCCTCCCCTAACCCGGATGACGCTGGACCAATTGTGCACCGCCCCATGGGTCTCCCGGTCGCGGCCGACTGTGACAGAGCCTGGACTCGAACCAGAATCTCTAGTGGCGCAGCTAGCACTGCGATGCTGTGACTTATACCACTGCGCCACTCGGGAGGTCTTCTCATGATTTGTTGATTTTAAAAAGCCTTTGACTCAATTTGGCATGAGGGTCTGCTATACAAATAAATGGAAAGTGGTGTTGGGAGAAAAACATACAACATTATAAAATCCATGTAAACAAACAAGTGTGTGGTTAAAATTGGCAAAAAAACACATTTCTTTCCACAGGGCCGTGGGGTGAGACAGGGATGCAGCTTAAGCCCCACCCTCTTCATCATATATATCAACGAATTGGCGAGGGCACTAGAGCAGTCTGCAGCACCCGGCCTCACCCTACTAGAATCTGAAGACAAATGTATACTGGTTGCTGATGATTTGATGCTTCTGTCACCAACCAAGGAGGGCCTACAGCAGCACCTAGATCTTCTGCACAGATTCTGCCAAACCTGGGCCCTGACAGTAAATCTCAGTAAGACAAAAATAATGGTGTTCCAAAAAAATGTCCAATTGCCAGGCGAACAAATACAAATTCCATCTAGACACTGTTGCCCCAGAGCACTCAAAAAACGATACATACCTCGGCCTAAACATCAGCGCCACAGGTAACGTCCACAAAGCTGTGAACAAGCTGAGAGACAAGGCTAGAAGAGCCTTCCATGCCATCAAAAAAAGATTTTGCTACTGCTTGACTAAAGAAATCTCGGTCGACCAACAGCCTATCGACCAAACAATCGACCAGTGGACTAAACGGGGTCAGCCCTAGTTATGTTATACATTATACACCATTACAATTGTTTCATGAACAAGAGCCTGATTAAAGTGTGTTTGTGTAAAGCTGTCCTCACCACTCGGAAGCAGGAGCCCAGTGGAGAGTCACGGGCAGAGAAGAGAAAGTCACAGCTCAGAGAGTCGGCAGTCGACTTAGAACAAGGCTCTGCTATCTGTGGTTCACTGCCACACTCAGGACTGATCTGTCAGCACAAACACATGAGAATGAAAAGCACATTCATACATTTTATTATTTATGTAGGCTGCTATAACTGTAAAGCCATAATGTGTCAAATGTCTTGTCCTACCTGCCAGCTGTGCATAAAGTCAGCCATGTTGTCAGCCTGGGAGCCATCAGGAAGAGGGAAGTCATTTCCTGCTTCATTGTCATTGGTCCCTAGGACACCAGTGGACACACCTGCATAGACAATCAAAGACAATGAATGACATAGAGACAGTGAAGGGGTCACTAATTACTTCTGCTTGAACTAAATACTAGTACCATACACCGGAATAAATATGACATGGGATTCTTTGAAAACAAAAGCTTTAGGTGGAAGTCTGTACTCAGTAAACCAAAACAGTAATTATTGTTATCAAAAGGTTAATGGTGCGCAAATGTCTTCTTTTGAATCACGTTCATACCATGTAGCCAGCCATCCAGAGTCAGGCTGCACAGGTCGAGCGATAGGTCACATGACACCCGCACTCCATTCCGATTGGAGACCTCGACAACATTCCCCTCTTTCCTGATGACCAGTCCATTATCACTGTAGGATGTCTGTGTGACATGACAATTGAATTTCACCTGCAATAGTAGAAAAATAATACATGTTTTATCAAATCATCCTTTTGAAAATGTAATTATTTGAAATAATGTATAGAGAACAGTTTATTATAAAGTCCTGTACCTCTCCATTGTGGTGGATGGCAACAGTGCTGTTATTCATCCGCACCAACAGAGTGCGCTGTGAGCTGGAGTCTGAACCTAGCAGCACAGTGAAGGATTCATCCTGAGTGACATCGTGGGCTAGGATGACTGGACACGGGCCTGGCAGCTCATATAGGTGGCCGTCGAACGACACCACAAACTGGTTGGCCACCAACAGAGCTTCATCTGGTGGAAGGAGGGAGGGACGGAGAGAGGGATCAGCCAATATCACCAAGGATGGATGTGACCAAAGATGCATTTTAGAGGTATTATAACAACGGCCCAATAAATACACAAATTCTCAACGAATCTTTCCTCAATCCCTCGCGTCCTGTCTCCTCACCTCCTTCTCAACGCTATTGGAGGAGAAGGTCCAAGGTTGGCAAGAAGATGAGGCGAGAGAACGCAAGGGAACATACATTGAGAAAGAGTCCACAGCTCCAATCCCTATTCAAAATGGCGGCCTAGCTCACGGCAGAAGGGGCTGTCCGTGATCTTCCGTTTCAGGCGGTAGAGCTCGGCGGTGGGCCTGAGGGAGGTGAGGGCCTGCAAGGGCCTGAGGAGCCACTCCTCCAGAAGGACCTCCACCACCCCAACCTTCTCCATCCTGGACCAAGGGCCCCGCGCCAGGGGCAGGGGTATAGTTACGGACACAGAGCAGTCACTGGGGGAGTAGAATAGAATGAAAGAGATACTTTCTTGTCTATTTTTGTAAGAACAGAAATGTGTCTTCTGCCTGTCTCAACAGAAACATGCAACAATCATGTTCCTTGTAGCTCAAGTACATGATAAACCCAGTCCAGGAAATGTTTAAGGGTATTCTTTAATTTAATACAAAAATAATATGGTTAACAAACAGAAACAGTAGCTCGGGTAGAGTTCATACCTTGCAGAGAGTTTGTACACAGAGGCCAATCGTCTTCTGACCCCCGCCAAGGCTACTGCCAACCTCAACTCTGCCCAGTGGCCAGTCTGATGGCTCACCTGGTACAAATATGCAAGCGTAAATTGCCAGAAATAAACTCCTTCGTTACTCCTACAACCACACAGTTTTCTACAAAATGGCTGCCATAGCAATCGAGTATTCCCCTTATCTAGTATTGTGTCTCTCTCCACCATAAACTCACCACATCCAGGACAGTGCTGAGGGTAGTGAGGGTGAACTGGGCTACTGGTCTAAGATGAGGGTTCTCCTGTAGGGAGGGTAGGAGCTCCACCAGTCTGTCAGTCCACATGGACACAGCCTCCCTCCATACAGAGTCTACCTTCTGGCCTGTCACATCATGGTACGCCCCAGCTATAGTGGCCAGAGGTCCTGGGAATGGGCATAATGGAGGTGGCAAAGTTAGAAGATGTAGGTATGTACTGTACACACATATGCACACACACAGACACAGACACAAACACTCATTCACTCACTCACTCACTCACTCACTCACTCACTCACTCACTCACTCACACAGAGACACTGAACCTTCATAAACTTCATAAACAAGTGAGTGACATTACCAGACTGATAGCATAAACCCTAGTGGTTAGGTAAAGATACGTTCATGACAGGGTTAGACTCCTAACAATAGGTCAAAGTTCACTCACTCCTGAGCTCATGCTGTCCAAGCTGAGAGGCGTGCTGTAGGAGGAGGAGGAGGTGTGGCAGACTGTGAGTCAGAGCGTGGCGTAGTCGGCTGGTCCTCCAGGAGCCCCACGCTCCTCCCTCTCTCTGCCCCAGCAGGGCCTCTGTTCGCTGGGTAAAACGTAAGGCTGCGCCGCTCAGCTCCTGAAGCAATTCAATGTCCTTAGACTAGTAGCAGGAGGATGACAGGGCATAATCGTTAGAAAGCTGTTTAGAAACATTTGTGGATTAATCTACGGAGTATTAACATTTGATTTTGACAGATGCTCTTTTCCTGAGCTACTTAATAATACCACTAGGGCATTCAAGTAAAGGGCTGTGTATTTAAGTACTCAAGTAAGTCATATACCACGGAAGTAAATTAATTTCCAAAGCAAACCTGCCGCCCGAATTCTGTCAGGAGATGCTGTAACGTCTGCACTCTCTCTAAGATCTTCTTTCTCATCTGAGAGCCCAAATGGTGGACCTGAGCCTTGAGACGGCATTGAAAGAGTGGGATAATCAAGAAACTGGTTTCAGGAAGTCTGATAGGATGTCTCGTGTTTTCATGAGACAGATCAACGGTCGCTTTCTATTGGGTGTAAATCTCTTACCTCCACTGCCAATAGGCTCTCTGCACATCCCCTGGCCCGTAACAACAGGCTCTGATTGGCTGTGCCCACGGAGACGGATGTGAGTGACTCAAGCAGAGTCCCGTCCTCTCGTCTCAGTACTTCAAGGGTTAGGCCTAACTTCCGCCGGCCCTCCAGACACAGTGCCACTGTGAGGTCCTGATCTGGTCCTATACCTGCACACACACACACACACACACACACACACACACACCACACACACACACACCAAACACACACATACACACACACACACACACCAAAGACACAATTATGAGCACCAAAGTCAAGTAAAATCTTAGATCATGACATGATCTATTGAGATGAAAGCCCAATATTTCCAGCCACAACTTATTTTGTCCTCAATCTTCAAGCCTACTGTATATTACCGTTCCCATATCCAGCTGTGGCGTGTAGACAGCGTCCCTCTAGCGCCCCCCTCAGCCACACCTGCTCACTGTGGTCGAGTCTGACCTGGATCTGCAGCCCAGGACCCAGCAGGGAGGAGAGGGTACTGCCCCCTACCTTCACACTCCAGTTACCCACCTTAGACTACAGCACAGACAGGCAGACAGACGGACAGACACACACACACACAGGTAAAAAGGTAAATACTTTTCACGGTGCAGACACAGATGGCTATAACCTCCAATGGTATGAACACATGACCTTGCCCCATGCCCTTGCTATAATACAGTCATGCATATTTAATATAACAAACATACAATGCCCATAATGTACATATTTTGCAATAACGTCAGTGCTCACCTCAGTTACCAGTGATATGTTGGTGCTGTGTGCGGTAGAGGAGTTGGTGAGAGCCAGGGTGAGGCTGCAGTGTGGCTGTCCCGCCAGAGAGAGACGGGTCTTGGTGTACAGCAGCTCTGTCCCTATGTTCACTCTGTGGTACCCAGACCAGCCAAGAGACTGACATATAGGTACAGACACACACACACAAAAGCTAACTGGTTGTACTAAGTGCTTACTCTGTCTCTGTATAACAGTATAATAATTAAGTTAGGTCGACGATGACCTAACACGATGACATACTCACCAGGTGCGGGGGACAGAGGCCCACCTGTATGTGGTGCTCCATCCTGTCTCTGAGGTTGGTGTGGAACTGGGCCAGCAGGGTGTGTGAGGGACAGGGGGCGGGAGACACGTTCTCTGCTCCAGCCTCCAGCTGGAGGGTGTGTAGTCCTGTGGCACTCCACTGCGGAAACACACGACACACACTCTATAGACTACACCATTAACCCTTTAAATGGAACAAGAGGCATCGATGATTTGCGTCCCAAATAACCACTCGTTATGTGATCCAGATTAGCGATTTCTCGGCACTGATCACGTGAAGAAAAAATAAATGGCGTGCCTCTATTTAACCAGGGAAGTCACAGAGAACACTTGATCTTTTACAAGAATGACCTGAATTCAGTACCTGGTAGTTCATGCTTTGTCTGAGGCTCTTGTCGCCCCACTTCAGCTCAGCATTCTGGGAGTAGGAGTTCCCTTCCTTGGCCACTGAGACACATCCCTCAACAGCCACCAGGGAAGGGACCACTTCCTGTAGGTCACACACGCGCATACACTCCAGGTGAGCTCCAGATGAAAGATTAGAAAAAGGAAACACATCTTGGGTGTAGCATTAAAATCCTCTTATGTCGAGTGTTGTTCACCCACTGCCTACCAATCTTAACGTTTTGGGAAATGCATCCCTGTTCAACCTTTATTAACCAGTGGGAACCGTCAACAACAGATGGTACTAGAGTGGGAATTTGTACCCGCGGGCTTAAATGGGACATGACATTGTATGTCTATGGTTGTACCTGCGCAGGAGAGAAGCGGGCACAGGCCTGCCCCCTGCTGAAGCTGTCCAGCCACTGCTGGCTGAGGGTGAGGGAAACATTCACAGGAGACCCACTGTCCCAGGAGACATGGGTCTGAGCTCGCAGAGAGAGAGAGAGAGAGAGAGAGAGAGAGAGAGAGAGAGAGAGAGAGAGAGAGAGAGAGAGAGAGAGAGAGAGAGAGAGAGAGAGAGAGAGAGAGAGAGACACACACACGTCAGAAATCAATTATATTGATGCGTGCGTGTGGTGTGTGCACGTGTGCATCTTGCCGGTACCTGATGGTTGCTTCTTTGCTCTGTGGCCGAGGCGTGTGAGATTGTGTGGAGGTAGAGTTGGGAGAGTGTTGGGGTGAATGGCTGTCTCAGCTCCATTGTTGTCTCACTACTCTCCCCCTGACCCCTCCACAAGGAGAGAGCTCGAACCTGAACAAACACAGACACCATCAGGTCCACAATAACACATTCCAGAAAGACAAAACAAAGCACTACAATCATCCTATACAGGCAGATAGGATGAGATTGTCTCCTTCAGGCATCCTCTCTGGGGATTTAAGGTTGCAAAATTCTCAAAAGCTTTCCTAAAAGGCCCTGTTATTTCAAGAATCCCAGTTGGAGGATTCTCCTGCAGCTTGAAAAACCCTACTGGGGATCAAACAGTATACTCATTCATTCATTCACGCATCAATTCATTCCAATGATCCAATACATTGTTGACTCTCAGCTCATAGCTCAGTAGTGTAACCAGTCTCACCTCCTCCTGTCTTCCATGTCTGTTCCAGCCCAGCACAACACTGTCCAGTCTACCATGGAGGGAACGCTCTAACGCCACATCCAGACTGCACCCGTGACGCAGAGACGCAATCTGAACTGAGGACAAGGAAACATGTCACATAGGTAAAGAGCGCAGGTATAATGTTTTCTAAGTTCTTATAAGTATATAAGAGCCTCGATGATGTCTTATAATAAGGCATGATGTTATTATTTATAATGTACATTCCAACAGACTCAAAATGGCTGGTATTTAGTCAAGTATTATTATAACGTGATTATAAGACATTATAATCGGGTTATACACGTCTGGGAAACTGGCCCATAGTGTATAGTACCCTTGAGTGTGCGGTCTCCCAGCTGCGGTCCTGGAGGGGCAGAGTAGAGGCCTGCCATGTTGAACTCCTGACTGCCCCACACGGCCCAATGCCGCAGCTGGTGGCTCCAGTTCCTTGCCTCATACAACACTTTCACCGCAATGTTCCTGGGCAGGGGCTTCAGCTAACAACACAACCAATCGCACGGTCAAAAACATTTCAACGGAGGAACGAAACTGATATTGCAATTTCATCTAATGTTCCAGTGACACTGAGGTACATTTGAATTTCAGTTTAACCTCCTGAATTGACTGAATTGAAATAAAAACTGACCTCGACACGTGGTTTTAATGTGTGAACTCATAACCAGGAGACCGCTAGTACGGTGAATGAGTGCCTACCTGTGGGTAGGTGTGGTTGAGCTCCAGGGCTTGACGGTAGCCGCCCTGAGTTACAGCCAGCTCCCCCAGAGCCCACAGCTTCCTCTTGCCCGACTGCAGCTCCACCATCCCCCTGACACTGGAGCCTGACTGGTTCAACTGAACACAGAAACAGGGGAACTCTGTTAGACTAAGCCACATTTGTCAAACACAAGGCCCGCGGGCCTTCCATTGCCGCCCGCGACACGCTATGCTACAAGTCCCAGCAAGAACGTCCAGCGTGCTGCACACCAAAGGCAGTGCGTTGCCATACACACACACACACACACCCCTCTTCCCAGACCAACCCACCTACGAGCCAGCCAGTGTGCTGTATCATATCGTTACTAAACATTTGCAGCAGCCCAAGTGTTTAAAGACAGTGCTACCCATTTTCCTTGGAACTTTTCTACCCTAAACCCTAAGGCATTTTTATACTGAAACAGGTAAGGGTCTTCCCCAAACTGTTGCTACAAAGTTGAAAGAGCAGAATCGTCTCGAATGTCATTGTATGCTGTAGAGTTAAGATTTCCCTTCACTGGAAGGGGCCTAGCCCGAACCATGAAAAACAGACCCAGACCATTATTTCTCCTCCACCAAACTTTACAGTTGCACTATGCATTGGGGCAGGTAGCGTTCTCCTGGCATCCGCCAAACCCAGATTTGTCTGTCAGACTGCCAGATGGTGAAGTGTGATTCATTACTCCAGAGAACGCGTCTCCACTGCTCCAGAGTCAAATGGTGGAGAGCTTTACACTACTCCAGCCGACGTTTGGCATTGCGCATAGTGATCTTAGGCTTGTGTGTAGCTGCTCGGCCATGGAAATCCATTTCAATAAGCTCTCGACGAACAGTTCTTGTGCTGACATTGCTTTCACAGGCAGTTTGGATCTCGGTAGGGAGTGTTGCAAGCGAGGACAGTCAATTTTTACATGCTACGCACTCAGCACTCCCGTTCTGTGAGATTGTGTGGCCTACCACCTCGTGGCTGAGCCATTGTTGCTCCTAGACGTTTCCACTTCACAATAACAGCACTTACAGTTGACCGGGGCAGCTCTAGCAGGGCAGAAATATGAATCAACTGACTTGTTGGAAAGGTGGCATCCTATGAGGCTGACACGTTGAAAGTCACTAAGCTCTTCAATAAGGCCATCCTGCTGTTAATGTTTGTCTATGGAGATTGCATGGCGGTGTGCTCGATTTTATGTCAGCAATGGGTGTGGCTGAAATAGCCGAATCCACTCATTTGAAGGGGAGTCCACATACTTTTGTGTATATAGTGTTTACTAAGCAGGACGCTAGATACTCTCGTGCATGCAGACAATATCGGAGAGTAAGTATCGAGTGACACACACAGCACTTGATTAAATGTTATCTGCTGGTGATGAGCAGGACTCGCAGGAGGTACAGTATGTTTGTAAATGATTTTGATCGAGCTATGTAGCCTATTGATTCCTTCTTGATGAATAAATAAAATGAAAATGTTTTGTCGTTTCTCTGTAATACTAGCCACCTAGCAATTTTATGAACTTTACTTTAGGTAACCAGCTTTTTAGGTTCCCAATATCGCAACCTCATAACTAACTACCAAGCCAAGTTCAGAAATGAGACACCGCGTAGAAATATGTTGAACCATTTATTAAAGAAAGAATCATGCAAGTCTTGGCAATATAGGCTCTGCTCCTTCAGGGTAGCTCACTGCCCAAGCAAAGCTTCAATATATAAAATGATCTACAAGCAGTGAGTGCGGTAAGCTATACCAATCCCCCAGCAGGAAAACAGAACCTAACAGGTGGAGGCTGGGGTGGTGGTGGGAGCAAAAGAAGCAAACGCATACTAGCAGTAGCAGCAAGCGGCAGAAGGATGTGTGAGCAGAACCGGCCAGCTTAAATGAACCGCCAAATATGGTAGGTGTGATTGCTACTAGCATCGAATTGATGCAATCTCAGCTAATGAGTCTGATCTGGCTTTGCTTTATTGAGAGTAGCTTGTCTAACTATCTCAGCTGGCATGCCTGCTAGCAAGGTTACTAGACTTTAGAAAATACAAAAATTGCTTTAATTCTTGGGTTATGATACTATATACCATTGTGGCAGTTGTACTAAATGCCTAAGGCATAAAAGTTCTTAAAATGACAACTAAACAGGTCAAGAGGTATGCTTAGATAACCTATGCAGAAAATAGACATATTTTTTTACATACAATTAGGCACAATGATTATGACTCTAGATTGCAGGAAAAAGCTGTTTCAGGTGTTTGAAAAATGAAAAATGATCCGGCCAGCCCCCTCCGGAAATGACACTAGGACACACACACACACACGAGTATAAATAAGTCAACAGTTGAGCCTACTTTAGGAAGTGACAAGTATGGTTAAATGCATACTTGGAGTGTGTCTCAAAGTGGGCGTGACGAAAGAAGTGGGTCTAACATCAGCGCTCCGTTATTGGTTAGACAGTTTTGATTGAGTGGTTTGTTTTTTTGCTGTGCAACTAGCGAACCACGAGAGTTAGTTTGGACTTCTGTTTTAAAGCCAGAGAATGAGTCAGTCGTATTTCACTGTTAGTAATAATTGTAGATTTTCACATAGTTAAACAGATTATTATTTATTTTTATTAAAAGTACTGATGCTCGTATGCTTACTGTGACTGTCACCCGGATATTGGCTACACTGGGTAGCTACTTTCCACGCCGTTGTAGAACAACAGTCCTTGGCAAGCGGGAGCAAAGGACACTGTCGGTGTCGTTTCTGTTCATGCCCTCCCCATTGAGTAGACTGTATCAAGGTGACAGCTAGATGGTTATCAATGTTATTTATTTCTTGTGTAGGCTGCTATCCTACTTGAAATAAAATAAAGGGTGGGGGGGAATACATTTTAGCTACCAAAGGCGACACCGTTGCTGCCCAGTAGGAAGAACCTCTATGCAACACCAGTACTTGTCACGGGTATCGTCGGTGAACGAGGACCAAAATGCAGCAGGACTGTGTTTGTTCATTTTCAACATTTATTAAATCAAAATGAAACACAAAAACAAAACGAACGATCCACTGACAGTCTGGCAAGGCACAAGGCTAAACACAGAACAATTTCCCACAAACACACAGACAAACCCACCCAACTAATATAGGACTTCCAATCAAAGGCAACACCACACAGCTGCCTTCAATTGGAAGTCCACCCCAATTAACTCCACATAGAAACACACTTACTAGGCTACACATAGAAATACATAAACATAGACCATAAACCAAAAACCCGGAAATACTAAATCAAACACCCTTTTACCAAAACACCACCCCGGACCACATAAAACAAATACCCTCTGCCACGTCCTGACCAAACTACAATAACAATTAACCCTTATACTGGCCAGGACGTGACAGTACTCTAGTTGCCATGTTAGCTAATGTTACCAACGGCAACTCTGTGATAAAGCTGCCCAGTGGGAAACCTCAGGTCGGCAGGCACCTCCATAGAACACCAGTGCTCTGGTTGCCATGTCAGATAATGTTACTGCCAGTGGGAAGGAGCTCAGGTCGGCACTAGTCATTCACACCGGTTTATCGACTTGTCGTGCAACCCAGTCAGTCATGCAAAACGGTCTTCAGTGGCAACAAATCTGCCCAATTAGCTAGTTCGCATTTCATACACCCACTTGTGTTGATCCTCCCACTTCTTTCGCCACGCCAACTTCCACACTCTATGTGCGCAGTTACCCATGACTCTAATTTTACAGCCTGATGCATCGGTGTATTCAACATCAATTGCGCTGCTTACAGGGGTTTTGACGATATAAGCCGGTACTCTCCTAGCTATGCTAGCATCACCCTAATGTGGGTACTAACAAGCTGTCTGCAACACTTGTCCAGCCTGGTGTAGCTGTGGCTCTCCGGCAGACATTTGCCAAAGCAGGCTTGAAAGAGCAAAGAATTACATGTGAATACTGTCCATTTTTAACGTTGATCTACTGTATATAGATTATGTCAACCCTTATTTCTGTGTTTGTATACATCAAATCACAGTTTTGTCCTCCAAATATAATTATGACACCATGTTTTAATGAATAAAGTAGACTGCCTAGTACAACCAGTATGAGGAATCATTCCAGTCTCCCTGCTGATGCCTGGGCTGGGGTCAAAGGCCATTCATTCAGAGTTGGCACTCAAACAGGTATAGAAAAACAGCACATCAAGTAACAATAGCCTGCCGACAGGTGTCATTTGAGCAACTGCTAAACAAATGGTTGGACTGCTTAGGATACGCATTTGAACTGGACATCTATACAAATTGCTCTGTCCATATGATCATACAAATGGATCGTACAAGGGGTCAGGTCATGGGCAAACAGTCATTTCTGGGACTACAAGTGTAGCATCCAACATCTGTGCTTTTCATCTAAAAACAAAAGAAGAAGATTAGGTCTACACCAGCATCCTACCATCAACAACACTCAATAATGATTATTGCCAAATACTATTAATAATTTGACATTGACATTTTAGTCATTCATCAGACGCTCATAACAATGATAAAAAATGGAAAAATCTTACCATTCCATTTCCTGATGCGCCAGCAGGGTATCTCAATGGACAAGTGTCTTCCTCGAGTAAAGGATTTCTGCTGAGGACCCCTCAACTCTATTTAAATCATTAAAGCGGTCTCTGGTGAAATCAACATGACATGGTTTCTGATGAAGAGGTCTCATCCTGGCAAACAAATGTCAACCATCTGCAATGTGCAGCGGGGAGTCGAGACACACTCCGAAACAACCAACTCTTTTACAGTTTCCTCTTTGATCAAACCCTTATTTCTGAGCTTATGCCTTACAGAAAGGTTTTCGATTTTAGCTGGAGTTGCACTACAAAACTGTCTAAACGCAATCTCTCTCTAGCTAGCATGACGGCGGTGAAAATGGCAGCAGCAGGTGTGAGAATGAAAGCTCTCACACAAACACACACACACACACACACACACACACACACACACACACACACACACACACACACACACAAACACATTATACCACACACACACACACACACACACACACAAACACATTATACCACACACCTGAGATCTGGTGTTGAGTTGAGTGGGCAGATAAAGCAGCAACTGTGGGATATTCTGGACCACCTTCACCATCAGCTCCTTACTAGACACGAGCACAACCATCAACCAAGCGCATGTTACTTTGTGTTTGTGTGTCCGTGTGTGTGTGTGTCATCATACCTGTCTGGTAGATGATGTCCCTGAATGATGAGAGCCACAGAGGAGCTGAGCTCAGGGTTCACAGCTACAGAGCACCTGAGCTGAGAGTCAGTCAGTCTTCCCCAGGCCTCCACCTGCACACAGACACACAGACACACACGTGTCAGTCTACCTTACCAGTACGTCTGTTAGCGAAGCATTGTGTGTGTGTGTGTGTGTGTGTGTGTGTGTGTGTGTGTGTGTGTGTGTGTGTGTGTGTGTGTGTGTGTGTGTGTGTGTGTGTGTGTGTGTGATGTGTGTGTGTGTGTGTGTATCAGACAGCCTACCTGTAGAATAGGGCTGGTCTGACCCTGTAAGCTGTGTTGTATTGTGGCTCTGGCCTCCCTGGATCCTCCATAGCTTCTCCAGCCCCTCAAATCCCCAACAAAACGTACCCGTCTCCCCTTACAGTGCAGGTCCACTGACACACTCCTCATGGGCCCTATGGAGGGGAATGAATTAGGGCACTAAGGAGAAGTAGGCTAGTGGAGAAAAGGCATAACTGTGTACATTCTGAACTTCAAGGAGATTCCAGACATGTCACAGATTGGTTATGCCAGAACGTTACATAGGACATGTTTGACCGATAGCGAACGTTACAAATAGGTCCACTTTCTGTCATTCCGTGACGTTAGCTGGGTTAGCGTGCTAACCTGTGAATTGGGCGGTCAGGGCTGTGTCCAGACTATATGGCAAGTCTGTACGCGGTGATGAGAGAGGGGTCAGAGAGAACAGCATGGCTAGATGTCCATCGGCTACACTGACGTTCAGGCCAAGGCCCAGCAACCTGTGACCATCCACAGAGAGGTGAGCCATGGACCTCAGCTGAGACAGCACCCTGTGTGTGGAGCATTGGGCCTGGGAGAGGGAGGAGAGGAAAAGGGGAGGAAAGACAGTGGGGTGGGGAGCAAGTGAAAGGGGGTTTGATTACACCAAGGATAGATCATTAGACCAAGGATCCTTGTCTTCTTTCCTTCTTCTGCACTGTTTTCAGGGCCAAGTTTCCCGAAAATCATTAAGCATGAAGTTCATTGTTTGTTTTTGGGAAACTCACCCCTAATCAGTAAAGATGAAGATAATTGAAATGTACTGCAGGAACACCCACACAGGCAAATACACTCAATTCACCGAAGATATCGGCAGAGATATTCAGACTGGGCGTAACTCTTTACCTCCATCGTCTGTGGAAAGCCTCTCTCTTGAAGCCAAAGCCAACTGTGCCACAGGTTGCCTCTCAGTTCAGTAGCCAATGGACTGTCCTTCAGCTGAAGCCCCAGTCCTGCTAGCTGAGCTCCAAATTGGGACTGAATGTTCAGGTTCCTCACCTGTCCAGAACCAAGCTCTAGCTGGAAGCACAGCAAAGGCATCATACTGAATACTTATCTAATAAGATACAGTAGAAAAACAGATCGATATATAAGCCAAGGAATCTAAACCTCTAACCCACTTTTTACACTAACATGCCAACCTGAACCGTACTGTGCTGGCTTGGATCTAGTTTTTTTTTCTCACATTGTCCTTTCCAGCCCGGTTCCAGCAACTATGGTCAACCCAGTACAGCTCGGCTCAGGTTGGTTTGGCTTGGCTCAGCAATCTGACGTCTCTAACCTGGATACTGTTGTTCTCGGGCAGTCCCCAGTTCTTCAGAAGTTCCATAGTGTGATTGGCAATGCTCTTCACCCTCACCATCCCTTGGCTCCTCTCTACGGTCATCTCCTCAATGAACTAAAAGTAAAAGTGTTTACCATAAAGACGGACATGTACACATACCAAAGACACGTGAAATTGGCTAAAATGAATCTGGTGGATAATCATTATATTGCATTCACTATTACATTCATAATGACTACAAAGAAGGACACATCTTAGGGTACATCTCAAAAGTGGAAAATTGCTCCTTTTGCATTCTTTCCCTGATGTACGCTGGTATAAAAAAAAAAGATGCAATGTGTTTACAGACCAGTGCAGATGAAGGAGAGGAGTCTAGGAAGCGACTTTAGACTATTGGGGATGCACCCCGCCCACCCCCTAGTCTACAACAGGACAGTTTTCTCCGTTGAGATACAATATCATACTTAGGGCCCTGTGTTTTGCGCAATTATGTGCCATGCCTGGATTTAACCTTTATTTCAAGCTTTTTTATCTAACTGTTCCCTTTTCTTTTGGTCCAGTACCATCCTCAGACAATTGCTATATTTTTTGGGTGAAATTCTCATTTTTGGATAAGGCTTAACATGCAGGATAAAATATTGATATGTCACATGATTGCGCAAAACACAGGGCCCTAAATAAGTGTTATATTTAATGATGTGGTTTCCTCTCTAAACAGCCGCTGTTAATCAGGTTACCTGTTGGCTACCCACGATGCAGTGGAGGAGCCAGTGGTAAGAGCCGTTGCCATGGCTCTCTGAGCGCGTCGCCATGGCAGAATTGGCGGGGAGACCCACCCTTTCTAGCAGGGGCACAGAGTGGTTGAGATGGGCTGATGCTTCCTGCCAACCCTGGCAGACACAAACAGAAGTAGACACAGTACTTGGAATGTGTTCATTCATCTCTATGTTTATCAGTCAATGGACATGCATTGTTCGGAAGAGGCCGTTCGGAACACTGAAATGTTTGTAATTGTGAAATGTACGGAAAAAACAGTAGCCTACCTTTGTTGTTTTCAGTGCCATCAAAGCCTGTAGTTTCTTTTCATCCATCGCCATGGAGACATGGGTGTCTAGGAGTGTCTGGGTGATGACGAAGGACCAAGAAACTTCCATCTTAACTGGACTACCCCATTCCTATAAAATATTCGGTATACAACATTATAGACCAACAAATCAAACCTTGGTTGAAAATGTATGAAGAGTTAGTAGTTATTAACATAACAGTGTGGGATTAAGTTGCACCTAAGAGCTGATCTATGTTCAGGTTCGCACTTTTCACCCAAATAGTTCAGGTTACGACATAGGGACGGGAAGCTGATCCTAAATCTGTGCTTAAGGGAAATCTGTACCCAGTGCGAGACAGTGCCAAAGCTGTTGGTAGTGGAATAGAATAGAATACTTTAATCAAAATGTGCCGGTACCTGTAGTGCAGTGCAGTTGTTGTGGTACACCATTGCCCCCTTCAGGTTGTCCCTTGTCATCACCGTCGCTGAGCCTCTCACAGCACATTCCCCCAGCTGTAGCTCCACCTCTGTATCGTAGCCCTGTGAGTCTGCCCTACCACTACCGGTCACCACTATCCTACTCTGGCCCGGTATCCCCTCAAGGGCCGTGACGTTGTGACTGAGGTGTCCCTCTAGCCTCAGCCCAGACCTGGCCCCTGCGGTCAGCCTCAGGGAACCCCTCTGTTGCCCCTCCACACTGGCATCCAAAATGGCCACCCAGACATTGTGGTCATCTGTTCCCACAGAGCCGTTAAGGTGGACCTGGGAGGGGAGGTCAAGACCCTGGGGAAATAAAAGTTGGATGGGAGTGTGATTTAGTGATTTAACTGCATGGATTTCTTCGGGCATGGCTATTCAGTAAGAGAGTGACTTACTTGCTGTCCCAGATCTATTTGTAGGTGTTGGCTATGCAGCACAAACAGATATGGGACCAGGCTAACTAGATTAGGCTACATACAGTAAGTTGGATATGAAGACTACAAACTTTCAACATGAAATCAAACCAAATGTTATTAGTCACATACACATGGTTTGCAGATGCTAGTGCGGGTGTAGCGAAATGCTTGTGCTTCTAGTTCCAACAGTGCAGTAATATCTAACAAGTAATCTAACAATTCCTCAACAACTACCTAATACACACAAATCTAAAGGGATGGAATAAGAATATGTACATACACACATATGGATAAGCGGCATAGGCAAGGTGCAATAGATGGTATAAGGTACAGTGTATACATATGATTTGAATAATGTAAGACATGTTAACATTCTTAAAGTGTCATTGTTTAAGGTGACTAGAGATCCATTTATTAAAGTGGCCAGCGATAGTCCCTATGTAGATAGCATCCTCAGCCCCTCTGAGTTAGGGACTGCCGTTTAGCAGTCTGATGGCCTTGAGATAGAAGCTGTTTTTCAGTCTCTCGGTTTCACTGTTGAAGTCATAGGCATGCAATGAGGATCCTCTCTGTATAACGTGTTGCATTTCAATATTTGAAAAAAAAAGAGGATAGCCTACCTGTAGCAACGGACAATCTGACTCCGTAGCCCACTGTGTCCGTCCATTAGACCCCATGTCTCCTTTAGCTCTGATATGACACGAGTCAGCTTTAATCAACAGGGCCCCAAACTGTCCGGGGCCCTCAGGGGCCCAAGCCTCTATGCTGGTCTTCAGGGGGAGGCCCCTGGTCCGGAGCCCAGGGAAGGAGTGTGTCAGGGAGCCAGAGAGGTGTGATGCCGGACTGCAGGACTGGCCCAGCTCCAGAGTAAGATCACGGTTGTCCAGCTTTAGAGTACAGTGAACGGCCAGCTGGCAAGGGACCAATGAGAGGAGGCCCTGGAAGGCCAGGGATGCAGGGAGTCCTGTGCTCTGTGGAGAAATGTACATATATGGACATGTGTGGCTCATGCGCATGTAGACACACAGGCATGTTCACGTGCACGCACATACACACCCGCTGTAAAACACACATGTGCAGTTCCTCAAAGTATATACACACAAACCCTATCTCTAACCACACATGCCAACACTATAAAGCACTATCATGAATGCACACTTCCCAAAAACCCCTGCAGTTTTCAATTATTCTAACAAACAAACATTTTACAACACAAAACCTTTCTTCTATCCATACTGTCGACTCAAGGCAACCCCTCTCCCTTCACTCTCACTCCCCCTCTCCCTTTACTTTCACTCCCCCTCTCCCTTCACTTTCACTCCCCCTCTCCCTTCACTCTCACCCCCTCTCTTTCACTTCCCCTCTCCCTTCACTCTCACTCCCCCTCTATCTTCACTCTCACTCCCCCTCTATCTTCACTCTCACTCCCCTTCTCCCTTCACTCTCGCTCCCTCTCTCCCTTCACTTTCACTTCCCCTCTCCCTTCACTTTTACCCCCTCTCTCCCTTCACTTTCACTCCCTCTCTCCATTCACTCTCACTCCCCCTCTATCTTCACTCTCACTCCCCTCTCTCCTTTCACTCTCACTCCCCCTTTCTCTACCTCTCTTCTCTCCCCCTCTCCCCATCCCTCGACAGTAAACAAAGCAAAGCCCTCTTTCCAGCTGCATCCACAAAGCTCTGTCAATCACACACATACGAACACACACACACACGCACACGCACGCACGCACACACACTGCTCACAATTAGAGACAAGGAGCTCCCGCTGCTAGTACAGACACCACGGGCCACTGATCCAGACAGAACACATATGGTCTCGCAAACCATCCTATGGGCTACGTCCCAAATGACAACCTATTCAGGACACTATTGTTAACCAGCATTCCCTATATCGTGCGCAGCTTTTGACCGCGTTAGGGTGCCATTTGGGACGCAGCCTTGGTGTTCTATCACAGCGACACCCAGTTAAAAATGAGCCCCCGAGGTTTGCCTTTGATGAAGACTCCTTCTGAAGTTCTTCAAAGGAGACGGGTGTGTTGATAATTTATAGGCACCCCCCTATTATTATCAAAACCATCTCTTAGCTGGGGTTCCAGCTAGCACAATCGAAGTGGTCATAACTCAGATATCAGGCTGTACCATAGTGGTGATTAATAGCTTAGTCAATGTTATTGTAGGGCGTGGTTATAACCGTAATATTTGCGGTAGACAGAGAGAAAGACTTTGTTGATGCATCAGGGTTGGGGTCAATTCCATTGAAATTCCAGTCAATTCCGGAAGTACACTGAAATTCCAATTCCAATTCTCTTCAATGCATTTCAATTGGGAAAATGTGGAATTGGAATTTGGTTTACTTTCTGAATTGACTGGAATTCAAATGGATATTGAACCCAACTCTGCGGTAGGTAGCCTAGTGGTTAAGAATGTTGAGCCAGTAAACAAATGGTTGCTGGTTGAAATACCAGAGCCGGCAAAGTGGAAGAAATCTGCTGTTCTGTCCTTGAGCAATGTAGTTAACCCCCAATATCAACTGGTCCTGGCGTGTGCTGATGATGTCGATTAAGGCAGCCCCCCGCACCTCTCTGATTCAGAGGGGTTGGGTTAAATGCGGAAGACACATTTTGGATGAATGCATTCCGTTGTGCAGCTGACTAGGTTTCCCATTACCCCAAAAGCTGGCCAAGGCAGAAACATGCAGGCACTCACAATGGAACTTAGCCCAGCACTAACACATCAGATTCCACTGATCGGTAAGCGGAATCAGATTTGTTTGTGCTCTCCTAGCCAGTGTGTTCTTTACCTGTAGTTCTGGGCAGTAGTGGGTCACATTGACGACCCAGTTAGCCTTATTCTCCCCAGAATCAGCCCTGATCCGGCACTGCCCCAGCTCCAGCTCCACCCCTACCCCAGGGCGTTCACCAGTCGAGATACCCAGGACCAGGGCACTGCGAGGGGGGAGGCCCAGGGCATGGAGCCCCACCAGGGAGTGACGGATGGAGCTCCTGAGGCTGAGCTGGGGGAGGCAGGAGGATAAGGCCAGGCTGGCGGCCCCCCTCTCCTCTCCCCCGGTGTGGAGGTGTGTGTCCAGACGCGTGGTGCAGCCGGAGCGGACCAAGGAGCCGTTCACCGAGAAGTACGGAGGGAGGAGAGTCTGTGGAGGAGAAACCAAAAGTCAGCAACGACAGCCAAAATATCAAATCAAAGTTTATTTGTCACGTGCTCCGAATACAACAGGTGTAGACCTTACAGTGAAATGCTTACTTACAGGCTCTAACCAATAGTGTGAAAAAGCTATTAGGTGAACAATAGGCAAGTAAAGAAATAAAAACAACAGTAAAAAGACAGTGAAAAATAACAGTAGCGAGGCTATATACAGTAGTGAGGCTATAACAGTAGCGAGGCTACATACAGTAGTGAGGCTATATACAGGCACCGGTTAGTCCGGCTGATTGAGGTAGTATGTACATGTAGATATGGTTAAAGTGACTATGCATATGTGATGAACAGAGAGTAGCAGTAGTGTAAAAGAGGGGTTGGTGGGTGGTGGGTGGCGGGACACAATGCAGATAGCCCGGTTAGCCAATGTGCGGGGCACTGGTTGGTTGGGCCAATTGAGGTAGTATGTACATGAATGTATAGTTAAAGCGACTATGAATATATGATAAACAGAGAGTAGCAGCAGTGTAACAGAGGGGTGGGGGGGGGGGGGGGGGGCACACACACGCTGAGCTGTAGTCAATGAACAGCATTCTCACATAGGTGTTCCTTTTGTCCAGGTGGGAAAGGGCAGTGTGGAGTGCAATAGAGATTGCATCATCTGTGGGTCTGTTTGGGCCGTATGCAAATTGGAGTGGGTCTAGGGTTTCTGGGATAACGGTGTTGATGTGAGCCATGACCAGCCTTTCAAAGCACTTCGTGGCTAAATAAGACAGTCAAATTTGCAATAGTCTTATTTTGTGTGTGTTTTTGTGCTGAATTCAAATCATTCTAAAAGATACATATGAACTGACACATCATCAACAACATCACACACCTATATAGCCTGTGTATATAGCCTCGTTATTGTTATTTTATTGTGTTACTTTTGATTCGATTTTTACTTTAGTTTATTTAGTAAATATTTTCTTAACAATTTCTTGAACTGCATTGTTGGTTAAGGGCTTGTAAGTAAGCATTTCACAGTAAGGTCTACACCTGCTGTATGTGGGCGCATGTGACAAATAAAATGTGATTTGATTTGATTGGTCCTGGGTTCTAAATGTGAGACAGCATTACCCCATGTGTCAGCGATATGTCATGCTGTAAAGGAAAGCGGAGGCTCATCTTTCTGGTGAAGATTCCTCACTTCCTGCTTTCTGTCGCTGGCAAACATGTTTGAGGTCACTTGTAAAATCAATTTGATTGATTGATTTCCTGTTGCCGCCATGTTTCCACCGCTCTACTCATAGAAATAGAATGACTTTGATTAGAATGGGTATGCCCGTTCTAGTAATTATATTTCTATGTCTCTACCTTAAGTAGGTTACAGCGCTGACGGACAACCAGGGTCCATGTCCTTCTGTGTTCCCCTCTATGTAGATTAGTCCCGTGGGTCAGCATGGAACACGTATCACTCTCCAGCTCCACCTGTGCCTGAGTGGGCCCCGCAAACACGCTCAGGGTGGCGTCCTCTGGTATCCCAGCATGCTTTAGGGTGGCAAGGTCATGTTGGAGGACGGCCCTGAGGGCGGTGTTTGGGGATTGGCCGAGGGGCTCCCAAGTCGCCGTGACGTCCAGGTTGGCCGAGTGGGCGTCCAAGGAAACCCGGGCGTTCCCGGAGAGGGAGGCGCGTCGGAGCTGGGCTGACCCGTGCAGGTCAACACTTTCTGGGATGGAGGAGGCGGAGAGAGTGGCCCATTGGTGGTGGAGGGTCCAGCCCAGCTCAGCCCGGCTTTCTCTCAGTAGCAAGGATAACAGGCAGTGGAGAGAATCCTGGTTCTTTTTAAGATCCACAGTACCCCTGAGGCCATCTTTCACAGCACTTCCTATTATGGTCATAGATGTCCTGCCTGGTGCTAGTGCCCCTTCCCCTTCAGTGATCCGCACCCAGGCCACCCGCACCTCTCCCCCGCACTGTGTCGACACCACCAGGCTGGATCTGACCGAGTCACACACCCCGCTCACTTCCACCCATAGGTAACACCACCGCTCTGCCCTAACACGACCTCTAACCTCGGCCTTGTGTGTAACATGAGGAGTCCCATACTCAACCAGGCCGTGCCATGCATAGAGCCCTGCCGCCTCCTGCCTCAGCCCCCCACTAAGGTCCACCCTCCAGGGGCCAACCACCAACCCGAACCCCAGGCCCCATCGCTTTGGCCCAGGCCGGAGCAGAAGCCTGAGGCTAGAGTGGGAGGGTAGCCCCAGGGAGAGCTGCAGTAGCCGGGAGGAGTGGGTGAGGTTAGCCCTGAGCTCGGCCTGGCCCGTGGGGCTGTAGCAGCCTTTGGCCTGTGCGGTGATGCTAGGGTAGGCTAACGCTAGGCCGTAGCAGAGCCTGCTGCTGTGTGGTCTCTCGGAGCGAAAGGCGCGTACCTCCACAGGTCGACCGGCGACGCTTCCGGAGCACTGGGCCGAGAGGCGGTCATTAGCGGCACCGTTGGTGGCGTACCCCGTGCAGCTCATCTGTGAAAACAGAGACCCCGTCGACACAGTTTGTTTATTAAAGGGGGAGCAGTGGGAGAAGATGGAGGAATTTAACAAAGGCAGTATGGCACATGAGTTGGAGCGCACGGTTCCTATTCTTCCTTGGAGTGAAAACAACTCTGATATCAGAGGCTCTTCACTACAGAACTAGTAGCAATTGAGCAAATGCATTTGCCCTTTTCAAGTCAAATTTGCATGGCTTACAAAAGTGGCTACTTGACTACTGTAGAAACACTGTTGGTATGGTACTGAGGGATTATAGAAATGGAATACAATTATGCTAGAAATGGAATACAAGTGTTGTGATATTTGAATTTGTTGCAATGTTGTAAATGTGTTTTTGAGTGATTTTCCAATGTAAAAATGTGTTAGTCACCTGCAATGATGTAGGTATGATTCCTTTGAGTTGCCTCAGGTGGTGAAATAGAGACACAGTCAGGTTGGCAGCGTTGTTCCCCTTGCCAGCTTCCACTAGGACGTCCACCTTCTTGTGCTCTTCAACTGCTATGGCCAACCCTGCACTCAAACGCTCTGTCTCCTCCTACAGTCAGAGGTCATGAAAATACATTTGCTCATTAAATATTCAACTGAAAATACTGTAGTACATAGAAGTAAAGACTGAATTATGAATGTCTTTCATGGCTTGAAACCTCAAAATCAAATGAATTTCTATTCTTATAATTATAAAAGCCTTAGCTTGAAGCATCTTTGATACATCTTCTTCGATATCTTTATAAGTTATCTTCAGGAATATGTCCAAAATCAAGTTCAATGCAGCATTCTTAACAACAATAGAGTAGCGAGAAAAAAGAGAAAGGATGAGGAAGAAGAGGATGAAGCTGCACCTGATAGTGCCCTGTAGCCTGGATGGAGCTGGGCAGGCCTCTTTGGACCAGGGCCTTGCTTTGGTGCTGTACCCTGGTTTGGAGCTCCCATCGTGGGGAGGCCCCGCCAGTCCTGGCCCTCTCAAACTCAGCCTTCAGGCCATGAGCCCCGGTCTGTAGTTCTGCCAGCATTGAGAGCCTGCCCTCCTCCTGGGTCCAGCTCACCTGGGCACTGCTGTTACCTGGTATACCTAAAACATTGGTGACAGACAATGGTACACAATGTATGTGTGCGGATTTCTGTCATTTACCAATACTTGAAAGGGTATGTAAGACTTATGATAAACAGGGCATGTGACACATTCTTTTTTTTACAACAGATTACGGTTTCATATTATCATATTAATTGAGGACATCTAAGGAGACAGAAAGTGTGGAGGTGAAAGGAGCATAGAAGGACATCTGAGGAGAGGGAAGAGGGAATGGGGGAGTAGAGACTTAACGTAACTATAATCTGTGACGGACGGAGGGGGTCACCTGCAGTACGGAGCCAGCGGGAGGAGTGAGAGAGCTGGGCGTTGACTCCACCCCTCGCCTGACTGCCCAATCGGCGGCTCACATTCACACACAGAGACTCCTCCCCTGCCCGAGCGCACAACCAATCACTGGCCGCGTCAGGCTCTTTCCCCAGCATGCCATCCTCTTCCTCCCAGGTGTCTCCTTGGTCCTGTTGATGACTCAGCTCCACACTGTACACAGCCTTACTCACTGTCACTCTCAGCTGCCCTGCAACACACATGTACACTTCATAGTACTGAATAATACATTTCTGTGTGTGTGTGTGTGTGTGTGTGTGTGTGTGTGTGTGTGTGTGTGTGTGTGTGTGTGCGCGCGCGTTTCACCATTTATACAGCATTAACATGGAAAATACACAAACCTGGGTTCGCCATGGCACTTCTCGAGACAAGACCAGATGAATGAGTCTCAATCACTTCTTATGTCAAATAGATCCATACCTTCAGTGAGCCAGTCTGACTGCCCCAGGGCTCCTTCCAGACTCAGGGCAGGAGGCAGAGCAGTAAGGCTGGGTAAGGAGTGCCTCAGGCCGCCCGTGACAGCCATCCGGAGCCACGGGGAACCAGGGGAGTGCTCCAATGAGCCAGCCACCTGGGCCTGCAGGACCTCCCCTCCCTGGTCATAGGAACCATGCATGGAGAGTCTGGAAGGAGATAGACAGGGAGAGATGAGAAGGTATGGAGGTACTATGAACGATTACAATTAGGATACAGAGTGAGAAAGCATGGGGAGGGATACAGCAAAACTGTGGTTAAGACAGACAGACCTGTACTAAGTACACACTGTATGTAGCTACTTGATAGACTAGTATTTATATATTCTTAATTCCATTCCTATACTTAGATTTGTGTGTATTGGGTATATATTGTTAGATATTACTGCGCTGTCGGAGCTAGAAGCACATGCATTTCGCTACACCTGCAGTAACATCTGCTCACCATGTGTATGTGGCCAATAACATTTGATTTGATTTAGTGAGAATGCACTCACTTATCTGAGGATATGTTGGCAGACATGTTGAGTTGCAGCTCAGCGGCTGAAGTAGGTAGTAGAGTCTGGAGCAGGGCCAGACGTATACTCAGGGCTCTGGTGTCTCTAAGTAGGGAGTGGGAGAGCTGGGCCTCCAGCAGGGCTCTGTCCTTCCCATCAGCCCTCACACACAGAGAGCTGCTCACTCCGCCGTCCACCATAGACGTGTCTGCAGTGAGCCGGGCCTGGAGAATACAAAACGTAAAGTTACGAATACTAAACCCATTAGAAACCACGAGATACGCTGACCAAAAAACTAAAAAGCAACATATTTTTTTTAATTTATATACCTCGTCAATTAAGGGATTCAATTGTCAACCTTTGAAAAAGCACATTAAGCAACCCACCTCCAATGTTTTAAGGATCTTGGATTGGAAGGGATGTGTGAGCGAGGAATACAGACCAATTCTGTCTGATGAGCCATTCAGATTAACAGAAAACTGATGGAGAAAAAAAACACATTGTTAATGATTGATAAGTGCTGTAATCATAAATAAGCAATATTTATTTATGTAAGTGGTGAATGAATAGTTACTCTTACCTGACACTCCTGCCGGTTGATTCCTACTTTGCCTCTCACTAGGTAATCAAACACACTGTTATTTTTAGGATTCCAGGACACATCTCCTTCCAGAATGGCCGACGAAGGGAGCTTCAACTGAAATAGCTAAGAAAGTCATGGGTCCATCACAATAGTTTTTTCCTCTCCTTGTCTCCCTTCCTTGGAAAGATGAAATCAAATACCCAGTGGACATCCATCATATTCCCCTATTGTTTTTATGATATCACTGCACAAGTGACAAGATGAAGAAGTCTTTTCACACTATTGGGATGAAACTCCACACTTCCTTTCTGGTAATGTCAACACAAACAGTGCATTCGGTAAGTATTCAGACCCCTTCCCTTTTTCCAAATGTTTTACGTTACAGCCTAATTCTAAAATGAATTCAATAAATAAACATCCTTATCCATCTACACACAATAACCCATAATGACAAAGCGAAAACAGATTTTTAGACACTTTTGCAAATGTATTAAAAATGAAAAACAGAAATACCTTATTTATATAAGTATTCAGACCCTTTGCTATGAGACTCAAAATTGAGGTGAGGTGCATCCTGTTTCCATTGATCATCCTTGAGATGTTTCTACAACTTGATTGGAGTCCACCTGTGGTAAATTCAATTGATTGGACATGATTTGGAAAGGCACACACCTGTCTGTCTATATAAGATCCCACAGTTGACAGTGCATGTCAGAGCATAAACTAAGCCATGACGTGGAAGCTCCGAGACAGGATTGTGTCGAGGCACAGATCGGGGGAAGGGTACCAAAAAAATTCTGCAGCATTTAACGTCCCAAGTGTCCCCTTTTATGGTAGAATGGCCAGACGGTAGCCACTCCTCAGTAAAAGGCACATGACAGCCCGATTGGAGTTTGCCAAAAGGCACTTAAAGGACTCTCAGACCATGAGAAAAAAAATTCTCTGGTCGGATGAAACCAAGATTGAACTCATTAGCCTGAATGCCAAATGTCATGTCTGGAGGAAACCTGGCACCATCCCTACGGTGAAGCATGGTGGTGGCAGCAGCATCATGCTGTTGGGAAGTTTTTTAGCAGCAGGGACTGGGAGACAAGTCTGGATCGAGGGAAAGATAAACGGAGTAAAGTACAGAGAGATCATTGATGAAAACTTGCTCCAGAGGGGTGAGGACCTCAAACTGGGGCAAAGATTCACCTTCCAACAGAACAATGACCCAAAGCACACAGCCTAGACAATGCATGAGTGGCTTCGGGACAAGTCTCTGAATGTCCTTTTGTGGCCCAGCCAGAGACCTGAAAAATAGCTGTGCAACGACGCTCCCCATCCAACCTGACAGAACTTGAAAGGATCTGCTGAGAAGATCCTCAGCATCATACCCAAGAAGACTCGAGGCTGTAATCGCTGCCAAAGGTGCTTCAACAAAGTACTGAGTAAAGGGTCTGAATAATGTGATATTTGCTTTTTTTTTTAAATACATTTGCAAAAATGTAATTATAGAGTATTGTGTGTAGATTTTAGAATAGGGCTGTAACGTAACAAAATGTGGAAAAAGTCAAGGGGTCTGAATACTTTCAGAATACACTGTATAGGGCTCTATTTTTGGCTGGTGTTAAGGCGGCACAAGTGTCAAAAGATGTTAGTTTGAAATTTCGTCATGTGAAAACTGGTGGGGCAGAAATATTTGAGGTGGTCGAATTGCTGCAAAGAAACCCCTACTTAAGGACACCAATAAGAAGAAGATACTTGCATTGGCCAGGAAACACGAGCAATGGACATTAGAACGGTGGAAATCTGCCCTTTGGTCTGAGGAGTCCAAATTTGGGATTTTTGGTTCCAACCGCCGTGTCTTTGTGAGACGCAGAGTAGGTAAACGGATGATCTCTGCATGTGTGGTTCCCACTGTGAAGCATGGAGGAGGAGGTGTGATGGTGTGGGTGTGCTTTGCTGGTGACACTGTCTGTGATTTAATTTGAATTTAAGGCACACTTAACCAGCATGGCTACCACAGCGATACGCCATCCCATCTGGTTTGCGCTTAGTGGGACTATCATTTGTTTTTAAACAGGACAATGACCCAACACACCTCCAGGCTGTGTAAGGGCTATTTGACCAAGAAGGAGAGTGATGGAGTGCTGCATCAGATGACCTGGCCTCCACAATCACCGACCTCAACCCAATTGAGATGGTTTGGGATGAGTTGGACCACATGGTGAAGAACAAGCAGCCAACAAGTGCTCAGCATATGTGGGAACTCCTTCAAGACTGTTGGCAAGGCATTCCAGGTGAAGCTGTTTGAGAGAGTGCCAAGCGTGTGCAAAGCTGTCATCAAGGAAAAGGGTGGCTACTTCGAAGAATCTAAAATGTAAAATCTAGTTTGATTTGTTTAACATTTTATTGGTCACTTCATGATTCCATATGTGTTATTTCATAGTTTTGATGTCTTCACTATTATTATACGATGTAGAAAATATTAAAAATAAAGAAAACCCCTTGAATGGTGTGTCCAAACCTTTGACTGGTACTGTATATATATATATTTGTTTATTTTTTTCTTTACAAAAAATATATTGGTGATTGGAAATCTATCTGGAATATTAAAGCTGATCTACCCCCCCCCATATTTTTTTGAAAGAGGGTGTGACATAGCCAAGTTGTTGTTGTTTAGCATTTCATTAGAATTATTCATTCTCTTTTTAGGGCTTATCAATAATTTGTTTAATCTTGCTTATTGACCATGTCCATGCTCAGCCATAATGCAATTTACAGTACATTTTACATTTTAGTCATTTAGCAGACGCTCTTATCCAGAGCGACTTACAGTAGTGAATGCATACATTTCATACATTTTTTCTCCGTAATGGTCCCCCGTGGGAATCGAACCCACAACCCTGGCGTTGCATACACCATGCTCTACCAACTGAGCCACACAGTAGACCTAGACCCTATATCAGTGTGAATGCTATTGAAGCCATGGAATTACTTAGAACAATGTGGACTGCAAATGGGTTCAAGTTAACCTATTCAGCAAAGATAGGTCTACATTTTGTTATTTCGTTTCTGTCAGCTATTTATTAACCTGTTGGGGGTAGTGGGCAGTATTTTCACGGCCGGATAAAAAACGTACCCGATTTAATCTGGTTATTACTACTGCCCAGAAACTAGAATATGCATATAATTATTGGCTTTGGATAGAAAACACCCTAAAGTTTCTAAAACTGTTTGAATGGTGTCTGTGAGTATAACAGAACTCATATGGCAGGCAAAAACCTGAGAAGATTCTGTACAGGAAGCGCCCTCTCTGACCATTCCTTGAGCTTCTTGAAGCTTTATTGAAGACTGAGGATCTTTGCTGTAACGTGACACTTCCTACGGCTCCCATAGGCTCTCAGAAGGCAGGAAAAAGCTGAATGATGTAATTCCAGCCACTGGCTGAAAAACATTAGCACTTTTGGTAAGTGCTCTATCAGAGGACAATGGGCTGAGGCGCGTGCACGAGTCAACCCCATATTTTATTTTCTTTCGTCTTTCAACCTAAACACGCTTTCCCGGTCGGAATATTATCACTTTTTTTACGAGAAAAATTGCATAGAAATTGATTTTAAACAGCGGTTGACATGCTTCGAAGTACGGTAATGGAATATTTTGAAATTTTTTGTCACGAAATGCGTCGTGCGCGTCACCCTTCTTTACCATTCGGATAGTGTCTTGAACGCACGAACAAAACAGAGGATATTTGGATATAACTATGGATTATTTTGAACCAAACCAACATTTGTTATTGAAGTAGAAGTCCTGGGAGTGCATTCTGACGAAGACAGCAAAGGTAATAACATTTTTCTTATAGTAAATCTGATTTTGGTGAGTGCTAAACTTGGTGGGTGTCTAAATAGCTAGCCCTGTGATGCCGGGCTATCTACTGAGAATATTGCAAAATGTGCTTTTTAAAATCGGACATAGCGAGTGCATAGAGGAGTTCTGTATCTATAATTCTTAAAATAATTGTTATGTTTTTTGTGAACGTTTATCGTGAGTAATTTAGTAAATTAACCGGAAGTTTGCGGGGGGTATGCTAGTTCTGAACGTCACATGCTAATGTAAAAAGCTGGTTTTTGATATAAATATGAACTTGATTGAACAAAACATGCATGTATTGTATAACATAATGTCCTAGAGTTGTCATCTGATGAAGATCATCAAAGGTTAGTGCTGCATTTAGCTGTGGTTTGGGTTTATGTGACATTATATGCTAGCTTGAAAAATGGGTGTCTGATTATTTCTGGCTGGGTACTCTGCTGACATAATCTAATGTTTTGCTTTCGTTGTAAAGCCTTTTTGAAATCGGACAGTGTGGTTAGATTAACGAGAGTCTTGTCTTTAAAATGGTGTAAAATAGTCATATGTTTGAGAAATTGAAGTAATAGCATTTCTAAGGTATTTGAATAACGCGCCACGGGATTCAACTGGCTGTTGAGTAGATGGGACGATTTCGTCCCGCCGACCCTAGAGAGGTTAACAAACTATACCGGACTAAAATTGGAATTGGAGTTGATTCCACGGCAATACATAAAAGACCATTGAAGCAACCACATATTTCGCAATGGAGCGTGTTCTGATTGGCCAGCGAGGGGCCAAGCCTGGACACACCAACAACTTCTTTATTCATTAAAACCTAGCCTTTTCGCGCCAACAAGTGCGGCGATAATTGTGATATTGAAAAACCTATAGCACAACCTATAACCTATAGCACAATCGCCTGCACTTAGATTTAGCACTGCTTTAGGTTTGTTAAAATAGAGCCCGTATTAACACTGCTCAATGGAATACAGTACCAGTCAAAAGTTTGGACACACCTACTCATTCAAGGATTTTTCTTTATTTTTTACTATTATCTACATTGTAGAATAATTGTGAAGACATCAACACTTTGAAATAACACATATGGAATCATGCAGTAACCAAGCTGTCATCAAGGCAAAGGGTGGCTACTTTGAAGAATCTAAAATCTAAAATATATTTTGATTTGTTTAACACTTTTTTGGTTACTACATGATTCCATATGTGTTATTTCACAGTGTTGATGTCTTCACTATTATTCTACAATATATAAAATAGTAAAAATAAAGAAAACCCCTTGAATGAGTAGGTGTGTCCAAACTTTGACTGGTACTGTATATTATATGATAATTATATATTATACTGTTTATATTATTTAAAGTCCCTCTTATAGAATCTGCGTTACCTGGAGTATATGGGTGAGGTTGGCTCGAACTTTGACCATATGCTGAGGTAAATCTGAGGGGTTCAACTGAATTTGTCCAAGGAAGGTCAGTCTGTCCTTCTTCCCGATCCGAACCCTCCCTCGCACCTCTCTCTGCGTCTGTAGGGAAATATGGCGGCCATAGGATTTTATAGAGAACTTTTTCACCCACAGGATTTCTATGGGTATAGCAGACATAAAATTGGACTCAAGTACAGTGCTACCAACTCATTCTCCACATGTGCTCTGCTACAAGCCTGTTTTGTTAGACTGAAATTCAATTTAGTCATTTAACAATTTAGTCATTGTTTTTATCAAAACAGACTGTATCAGAGGATCTGTGTTGATGTCTTGAAGTGTGATGTGTATCAATCACCCTACCTGATTGCTAAACATTGTGACACACACTTCAGAGTCCGGAGGGATGATGTCATAGCTGAACGGGTGGGTCAAGGAGGAACACACCTGCAGAAGATACAAATAGAAGATACCAATAGAAGACAACATCACTGAGAAAGATTGACTAATGACTGTTGTATTAACCTTTCCTATGGCAATTCAGGGCTTGTATTCAAAGAGCGTCTCAGACTAGGGCTGCTGATCCAGGATCTGTTTAGATTTTTAGATCATAATGAATAAGGGTCGTTCTTGAATTGCGGCGGCATTTTGCGTCCCTTGCCTTTGCAACCATGAAAAAAACACTTTAAAATAGTAAATAATTACACATCATACATGTTTTTGTTTGTATTGAACTGTTTACCAATGACAATAATCCAAGTTGGTTATACTACAACACTTTATGTTTATGCAATGTTAAAATAGTTAAGGTAAGCAAATTGGCTTGTCCCAGTAGTGATGTGTAGAGTCATAGTGATATTTTGGGGATTTAGAGATATCTACAGGCAGTCAGTGAATTATTTGCACCTTTGATAAAGATGAGAAAGAAAGACTGTATAAAATAAATAATACAAATACTGAGCTCCTGTCACGCCTGCTTCCGCTCTCCCTCTCTGGTGCTCGAGGGCACCAGGCTGCCCTTCATTACGCACACCTGTCACCATCATTACGCGCAGCTGCGCTCATTGGACTCACATGGACTCCTTCCCTTTGTCGATTGACCTGTCTATAACTGTCTGCTCCCCCGTTTGTTCCCTGTGTCTGCATTAATGTCGTGTGTTTATGGCCAGACGCTATCCTGTCCTGTTCCATGTCCATTGATAATTAAACGTTCACTCCCTGTACCTGCTTCTCGTCTCTACCAGCGTCGATCCGTACAGCTACATTGTATTCCCCCCAAAAAGAGAAAAGTATATTATTTTATTCTAATACAATTGCTCAGAGAAATATACTGCTCAAAAAAATAAAGGGAACACTTAAACAACACAATGTAACTCCAAGTCAATCACACTTCTGTGAAATCAAACTGTCCACTTAGGAAGCAACACTGATTGACAATACATTTCACATGCTGTTGTGCAAATGGAATAGACAACAGGTGGAAATTATAGGCAATAAGCAAGACACCCCCAATAAAGGAGTGGTTCTGTAGTTGGAGACCACAGATTACTTCTCAGTTCCTATGCTTCCTGGCTGATGTTTTGGTCACTTTTGAATGCTGGCGGTGCTTTCACTCTAGTGGTAGCATGAGATGGAGTCTACAACCCACACAAGTGGCTCAGGTAGTGAAGCTCATCCAGGATGGCACATCAATGCGAGCTGTGGCAAGAAGGTTTGCTGTGTCTGTCAGCGTAGTGTGCAGAGCATGGAGACGCTACCAGGAGACAGGCCAGTACATCAGGAGACGTGGAGGAGGCTGTAGGAGGGCAACAACCCAGCAGCAGGACCGCTACCTCCACCTTTGTGCAAGGAGGAGCAGGAGGAGCACTGCCAGAGCCCTGCAAAATGACCTCCAGCAGGCCACAAATGTGCATGTGTCTGCTCAAACGGTCAGAAACAGACTCAATGAGGGTGGTATGAGGGCCCGACGTCCACAGGTGGGGGTTGTGCTTACAGCCCAACACCGTGCAGGACGTTTGGCATTTGCCAAAGAACACCAAGATTGGCAAATTCGCCACTGGCGCCCTGTGCTCTTCACAGATGAAAGCAGGTTCACACTGAGCACGTGACAGACGTGACAGAGTCTGGAGACGCCGTGGAGAACATTCTGCTGCCTGCAACATCCTCCAGCATGACCGGTTTGGCGGTGGGTCAGTCATGGTGTTGGGTGGCATTTCTTTGGGGGGCCACACAGCCCTCCATGTGCTCGCCAGAGGTAGCCTGACTGCCATTAGGTACCGAGATGAGATCCTCAGACCCCTTGTGAGACCATATGCTGGTGCGGTTGGCCCTGGGTTCCTCCTAATGCAAGACCATGCTAGACCTCATGTGGCTGGAGTGTGTCAGCAGTTCCTGCAAGAGGAAGGCATTGATGCTATGGACTGGCCCGCCCGTTCCCAAGACCTGAATCCAATTGAGCACATCTGGGACATCATGTCTCGCTCCATCCACCAACGCCACGTTGCACCACAGACTGTCCAGGAGTTGGCGGATGCTTTAGTACAGGTCTGGGAGGAGATCCCTCAGGAGACCATCCACCACCTCATCAGGAGCATGCCCAGGCGTTGTAGGGAGGTCATACAGGCACGTGGAGGCCACACACACTACTGAGCCTCATTTTGACTTGTTTTAAGGACATTACATCAAAGTTGGATCAGCCTGTAGTGTGGTTTTCCACTTCAATTTTGAGTGTGACTCCAAATCCAGACCTCCATGGGTTGATAAATTGGATTTCCATTGATTATTTTTGTGTGATTTTGTTGTCAGCACATTCAACTATGTAAAGAGAAAAGTATTTAATAAGATGATTTCTTTCATTCAGATCTAGGATGTGTTGTTTAAGTGTTCCCTTTATTTTTTTGAGCAGTGTATATTTTATTTAACAAGTAATAGAACAAAATTCTCAAAAAGATAGGGGTCAAGATTATTGGCACACCTGTTTCAATATTTTGCGTCCACTAGTCCTGGGCCCTTGTTAAGGTCAACGGCATTATGAACTTTACCCAGTACCAGGACGTTTTAGTTACCTCTGTCAGGAGGCTGAAAGGAGGCTGAAACTAAGCCGCAAGTTAACTGACCACATAATCAACATTTTCTCTGGACATGACCCCCATTGAAAACATGTGGTTTGAATTAAAGAGGGCAGACTGAAAGCACAAATGAAGTATATCAAGGATCTGGGAAAATTCTGTATGGAGGAATTGTACAAGAACCCTCCCAATGTGTCCTCTAACTCTCATAAAACATTTTAGAAAAGGCTCAGTGCTGTTTTCCTCGCAAGTTGAGGTATTGAAAGATACTGAAACAGGGGTGCCAATAATTATGACCCCTATCTTTAAAAATATATTACTTGGTAAACAAAATCTCTTTGTCTGAGCAATTATATTAGTATAATACAATAGAATAAAACTTCATTGTCCATCCAGGAAGGACATACTTCTTTGGCATCACCTTCCATTAAAAGAATCACATACACATACATTCTCACATCATACACATTTAAACCAGTCAGTCCATCATGTTGCATACACTAACAACATAGAGGACATTAATACATTCCCTCACAAGCAACCGCTGTCTCAACTGCACTAGATGGATAAGTACATATACCGATACAATTGACCTTGCATTTAGTAGTCCAACAGCACAAGGAACGAATGAATGTTTGAACACGTTCTTCTTGGCCATGGGCATTCTGAAGCGCTCGGCCAGAGGGAAGCCACTCAAACTGACGGTGTAGAGGGTGGGAGGGGTCGCCAACGACAGCCAGTGCCTTCTTTTTGGTTGCCTCGTGGAACAGAATGCTCAAATGTGCCTGTGGTCGACCAATTACTTTGCTGGCTGTGCTTACTATTCTTGTGAGTTTGCTTCTGCTCCTCACACTCAGATTACCATACCAGACTGTCATATTGAATGTGAGGATGCTCACCACCAAGCTGCTGTACACCCTCTCCAGAACATCCTGGCTGACCCCAAACCCCTTTAATTTCCTGATTAAGAACAGACGTTGCCTTGCTTTTAAAAAAATACACTCTGCAATCTCTGTAAAACTCAGCTTGTTATCAATTTGTGCCCCTAGGTATTTAAAAAACTCAACCACCTCCACTGGTTAGTCGTTCAGAGAGAGTGGTTGGGGACAGTTGTTGCCATTGATGATCAGCTCCTTTGTCTTTTCCACATTGATGTGGAGGAAACTTGACTGGCACCATTCTTGAAGGTTGTTGGTCTGTTTAAAATAGCTGTCCCCATCTGACGTAGCATCTTTTAAAAAGAGTCCTACCAGAGCCATGTCATCTGCGTACTTAAAAAGGCTTACATTGTTTCCTTGGCTCTTCATCTCGTTAGTGCAGATAGAGAACAACAACGGTGAAAGGACACACCCCTGGGGCGCCCCTGTGTTCAGGGTCAGTTCATCAGAGTTGGCCCCATTCATGGGGACCCTCTGTGGGTGGTCAGTTAAAAAGTCCTTGATTCAATTTTCTTTTTTTTGCATACAATATATCTCAGTATTTGTATTATTTATTTTATACAGTCTTTTCTGCTCATCTTTATCATGAGTGCCAATAATTTTGGACCTGACCGTGTTTATTATTTTGAAAGCTAGAAAGTGAACAAAATGATTTAATATATTGTATAAATCAATAAAAATAAAGAAGGCTATTAAAATACTTATTTTTTTACTAGTATGTCTGTCCCTCAGTTTTATGTCATCGGTGTTACCGCCTTGAAAATCACTTATTACAATGATATACAAGTACCTTATGTCACGTCCTGACCAGTAAAAGAGGTTGTTTGTTATTGTAGTTTGGTCAGGGCGTGGCAGAGGGTGTTTGTTTAGAGTGTTTCGGGGTTTGTTGGGCTATGTTCTATGTTAGTCTATTTCTATGTTAGTTCTAGTATGTCTATTTCTATGTGGTGTTTATTGGGTTGACCTTCAATTGGAAGCAGCTGCTCCTCGTTGCTTCTAATTGAAGGTCCTATTTAAGAGGGGTGTTTTTTCTATGGGATTTGTGGGTAGTTGTTTCCTGTTTAGGGTTTGTTGCACCTGACAAGACTGTTTTCAGCATTCTTTTTGTTCAGTGTTCATTTTATTTAATGAAAGAAGATAATGAGCATTCATATTCCCGCTGCATTTTGGTCCAATTCTTACGACACCTTGAGCATTCCCTCCAGTGGAAAACTGTTATTGGGGGAGGGGTATATGTTAAATAAAATTATTAGCTAATCACATCCTTTTAGTATGTCTTCAATTTGAGGATTCCATTGATAATTTGGTGTCCAAATCCAAAGTGTCACTTGCGTGTTGCTCAATTTAAATGAAGGGAAATAACAATGTGAGCAAAATTATGAATCATATCACTTTAGTAAATCATTTTTACAGGGTTAATGACCTTACATTTGACCATCTGTGACCTCCACTTAAGAAAATCCTCAATAACCTAACATTTCTCATGGGTGTTACCATCATTGGTGTTACTACTCCTACTGGTGGCACAATGTTATCATAAAGGTCAAAATTATTTAAAGTCATTAAGCTTCCATATTGGTTGATTTAGAATGGGAAGGTGTACCTAAATACATTTAAATAACTACAAATTCAAGAACGACCATATGATTATATTGACATTAGTAGGACCTGATCCTAGATCAGCACTCCTACTCTGAGACCTTTGTGAATATGGGCCCAGAAACATGAGTGGTCCTGGACTCACAAAAGGGCTGGGTTGCTGGTATCCCAGGGTGAGAGTATGAATGATGTCTCTGTTGCTATAGAGATGGGCTTTGGATTCCAGGATGTAAAGGCCCTTGTGGAGGTCGACAGTGAAAGTCTCCTGGAGAAGGAAGCTCTGGAGAAAGTTCTGGAACGGTTGTCTGTTAGCGGGATGGGAGGGGTAATTCTAACTTTATTTTTGTCAGGATTACAATGCAATTAACCATCATTCTTCATCCTCATCACCATTCTTATCATCATCATCATCATCATCAAGTTATATTCAATCACACTCATAAAGAGCACCAGTAAGTGGATACATACCGAAGGAGTAGCAACGCTCTCTTCTGATAAATCTGTTTGTCCTTCCTGAGCTCCTCCACTCCTCCCTCTAACTCCAACTCCATAGTCGGGCTTTTGGGCTCCGATAAGGTCATCTTCATCATCACCATCCTCTTCCTTAAATTCTGCAATGAGTCATACGCCATGGTGTCAGGCTATGTTAGATATGCAAAGAAAACTGTAGCTGAAAAAAAGATTGTCAAACAATATGACTGGTTGATGACTGTCAATTCTTGCATGACGCTAGCTAACTTAATCCCTGTGGTGTGGTGTTCCTTTTAGGACACCCTGAGCCTCAAGCCTCACCCCTCCTTCAGTGGAGGCTGGTGGGAGGAGCTATAGGAGGACGGGCTCATTGTAAATGCCTGGAATGGAATAGTGGGAGCGGAGTCAAATGGGGTTTCCGTATGGTTGCTGTGTTTGATACCGTTCCATTCATTCCATTCCAGCCATTACAATGAGCCTGTCCTCCTATAGCTCCGCCCACCAGCCTCCTCTGCCCTCCTTAATCGTCAACCATAAATCAACAAATCATTGCCAAAAATATGAACAGTTGATGACTGCCAATTTGTGCATGATGCTAGCTAGCTTACTCACTTACTGTACGTACGGTGTACATTTTAGGACATCCTAATCCTCACACTTCATCCTTCCCGCCTACCTTGTCCAGGGTAGTGAGTCCTGCGGTGAGGCTGAGGTTGTGTTTGCCGTAGCTGGAGGCCAGCTGCAGGGTCCTGCCCTGCTTGGTGTTCTCCAGGGAGAGGTCTCCCCTCAGGGCAGGGCTCCACACAGAGCTGATGGTGCAGGAGGCCTTCAGACCCTGTTTAGCCACCATACCCCAGCCAACTGCCTGGAACACAACAGAACCAGCACAAAATCGCTCTTAGGGTATGGGTTCTACATGGCACCTTTTTCCACAAAAACTGGTGAATACAGGTATGGTCCAAATTTGATGACTGTGTCTAGAGATGTAGCCAGTCCAGTAAGGTATCCCTTGCTTTGAAATAAATGCCATTGTTGAATATGTCAAAGACTAGCAGGAAGCTTCATACTTTGAGGTATGTGACAGCGGGTGCATAGAGGTGTAGGCGGGCCTCTCTGTCCTTGCTTCTGTCTCTATAATAGCCCTCCAGGGCGAGGTTACGGACGGTCAGCCACTTGCGGGCAGTGAGTTCAGAGGTCAACTGGTATGTGTGGCGCTCGGGCTGACTCAGCTTGTGCGTGGTGTACATGTAGAGCCAGGGAGTGTCCATGTTGAACATACCTGGAGACAGCACACTCACAGTTACACACACGGACGGCCACGCATAGAGACACACACACATGACATTGCATAGCACAGTAAATAAAGCCCTTCAATCTTTCATTACCTTCCCAATTTCTGAACATGGCTTTGGAGGTGTCTTTCCAGTGTAGTCCAGCCACCAGAGGCATCTGGTCGTTGTAGTTCACTTTGAGGTGGGTGCTGCTCTCGGCCCCCCTCTGCCTCAGGTGAGAGTGCATGAGCTGGGTCTTGTAGTTCAGCCGCCTGTCAGGGACCTGCAGACTGAACTGGAGGAAAGGTAGGGTGGCGTATTGTATAGTGGTGAATTACATTTTTGTTTTGTTATTGCTGAATGTACATGAGACCTGCCCATGCCCAAGGATAAGCCGCTCATAATCTCAAAGTACAGACAACACACCAAAAACCTGAGGCATTTATCACTCGACTACTCTAGTTGACAGAAACTCTCAATTGTCATTAATTGCGTTAAATTGTCCCCTGATGATTAATATTGGAGGTAGAGAAAAAGAGATGATAGATACGATAGATAGAGATAGCACAGCTTCTATTATCTCTATTTCTATCTCCAGGGCGCAACAATGCAGTATGTTACTTGCTGTATTCATTATGGTAAACCGGATGATTTGCCATGTCACAAGATCATATACCACGGTCATAGAAATAGACGTACTAGATAGTAGATCAATAGAGATAAACCTGTGGTGTGTACCTCCAGGACATAGCTGGTAAGGTTGTGTCTGGACTGGTTCCTGAAGGACTGGCTGAGGAGGAGGCGGTGCTTGTTGTTGATCTCATCCCAGTGTTTCCCATAGCTCACATCCACACTGGACTTGGTGTGGCTGGGACTCTCCTCGTGTCTCAGCTGGACCTGGAAGAACAGAGAGGGATAGGATGAGTGGTGAGAGGAAATTATTATATTCTAGTCTATTCTATTCCTATCCTTTGACAACTTGAGTAACTAGTGAGTAGATGGTGCATGGCTCCAATGGCTCGGTCAGAGCATAATGTTTGCAACACCAATAACAACAGATAGTGAATGAAAGCGCCTAAACATTTGAGTCCTGCCCGACCAGGTACTGTAGGCCTATGAGGTAACAATTCGAACAAACCTAAAACACGGTATGACATTAAACATGTCCTTGCGGTTACCGATGGTTACCTTGTGGTTAATGTGGGCTGTGGTAGAGCAGTAGAACTCGTGTTCAGCCCTCATGCGGTACGTCTGGTTGGGCTCCCTCTCACTCCTCAGGCTTTGGGACGTGTGGCACTCCTGACGCAAGTGTCGGGAGTCCTCTGTGGAAGGTCAAAGTTCAGCAAACCCCAAAGTGACAGATAGTGGCTTCAGAGCGGAGCTCCACGGTGTGCCTTAGAGAGGCTGCATGGCAAAGTACCACTCACCTCGCAGGCCATATTTGAGCCTCAGTGCAGAGCTCCACAGTGGGCCCTTCTGCTCCATCAGCCCTAGAATCCTGCTGCCCACCACTCCAGGCAGTAGGAGCTCCGCCTCCACTGAGTACTGTCTCCGCCCATCATCCAGCCTCCTCTCCAAAACCACTGTGGATAATCAACCAATAATGATGGCTTTACTATTACCTTACAGTAACAGGCTTATAAAACACTCAATAGACAGTATTGGATCAAGTATTCAATAGTCTATAACCTGAGAAGGAGGCAGCTTCTTTGAACACATTCTTCAGAGTGGCAGACAGGCTGGTCTTTCTGCCCAGTCCACGAGTGAGGTTAGCAGAGAGGATCATGGGACGGCTTTCCGCACCCACTTTGGCCTCCAGATGATAACGCAGCCTTTGCTCTGAGAGGAGGGTCTGGGAGTCAATCAGTCCCTGTGGAAACCAAATGCACCATATGTGAAATAAACATTGATAGTGATAACCGCATTGTTTACATTGATACCTGCATTGCTGGGTTTAGAGCTTGCAAGGAATTTCACTGTACTTGCGCCCGTGACATTAAAACTTGAAACTTGAAAAACTGTTAAAGGTTGATTCAGGACACTCCACAAGACAACAAAATCTCCAAACCTCCTCCTTACCATGATGTAATACTGATGAACGTTGTCTATCAGAAGCTCAAGTTGACCGGTCCATATGTTCCTCACTTGGTCAAGTTGCCCTGACAAAACAACACCATTGGTGTCAAGTGTTGCAATCGCAAGTCAGTTTAAGATCATTGTATCTAGTTCAGAACTGGGTTCAAATTGAAATGGAAATGTTTTGCATACTTTAATTGTTTGCTTAAGCCTGCCAGATGGGCATAATTTCACTTTTGGGACCATTCTACGAGTTTGTTTGTGCCAAACAAGCAAAGCTGAAGTACTTGACATTTTTCAAATACTACTTGAACCCGGGTATGAACTAGTTCCCTACGGTTGACCCTGGAAGAGGATGAAACAGCAATAATCCATTTAAATACGCTGAATCTAGTTCTCTACCCTGGATGGTGAGGGTCTTAAGTGGGTGGGTCATCTTGAGGAGCAGCCTGTGGGGGCTGAGGGCCAAGTCCAGAGACATGTCCCTGGGGATGGAGGACTGGGGGGTGGCCAGGAGGAGGTGGAGGGAGGCCTCTCTGGGGAGCCAGGAGCCACTCTGAAACATAGAGGAACAACATGATCATTTATCACTTATATTAATTGCGTTTCCATTACAGATGCTATAATTTGTGGTAATAATGTGTTGCAATAATGTGTTGTAATAATATGTTGTAATAATGTGTTGCAATAATATGTTGTAATAATGTGGTGTAATAATGTATAGTAATTGCAGACCTGGGTTCAAATAATATTTAGCGTTTGAGTGTGCCAGATAGGCAGGGTTTCTACTTTTAGGACTGCTCCATTTGTTCCATTGTGCCAGGCAAGCTCAATAAAGCACAGATTGAAATCTCAAATACTATTTGAACACAGGTCTGTGTAATTTCCATGGCACCTATGCCAAAGGTTAACAAAGTGTTATTAGATAGCCTCTTGTAACAAAGCAGGACAATTAGCAGGACATTTAGCAGGTTAATAGGTTGGATTGACAGTACCTGTGTCAACAAAGAGTATGCTGCCTCTAGTAGGTACTGGTGAAGGCCTCTGTCTAGCTTCAGTAGCCTGAGGGAGAGGTGCACAGGACCGGGAGGGAGGAAGGTAAGCCCCGTAGAGGATAAAGGGTAAGAGACATTGGAGCACAGCTGCCACCCCACCATCTTAGACCCTGGGAGAGAAATACAAAATGGCTGCTCATCCTCTTACTTCAATATACAAAATACTGGACATCTTTAAGATAGAATCTAGGCAAGCATTGGCGATAAATACTGGTCTCAGATCAACTAATAGCGTTTAGTTATTTAATCCGAAAGGAACTTACTTTACTTCCACATACAGCTTGACACTAGAATCTTCGCACAAATAGCCTAATAATTACACACAATTATTTCCAGTAAGGACCTGGACATTTCCAGGCTTGACCTTAGATACCGCCCTTGAGTTTTGCTGGGATGAACTCACAGGTCTTTGGCGTGCAGATGGTCCTCTCTACACGACTCTTGGGGCCTCTCATCTCCTCTCGGTGGTCTCCGTTTACATGGTACATTCTGGAGCTGTGTCACGCAGGGAGACATTGAAAATCAATCAATCATTGAATTGGAATATCAATTGGCTAAATGGAACGTGCTTTTGGCCCCAACCTAGTTACCTAACCAACGAATACAACTAGAAAAGGTACATTTACTGAAGATGATGTGTGTGCTTGTCTAAAAAATGAACATGTAAAATAACAGTTGTGTTCTTTCAGCAAGAACACTAATCACAGCTCCTCTCACCTGAGAGAGACTATATCCATGAGGTCTTCAGGTGTGTTGAGGGCCACTCTCAGGCCGTGGCCCTCCTGGAGATGCACACTCCCATCCAGACTGCTGGAGGTCCTGAGCTCTGTGGCCCACTCCACCCCAGCCCGACCCAGGACCCCGTCCACCCCCATCCGGGCTGACAGGCCCACATAGGCACTGTGAGAAGATAAAAATACCATTATATGAGAAAGAAACTGAGGGACATTCCCACAGTGTGCAAAAGTACAGAGATCTTCACAAAAATTACTTTATTATTTCAAATTCTTAATGTGCCACTAAGTGGTGACCTCTGTTTGGCTGAAACGCAGTCATTGGTGAAACACTAACCAGGGATAAGAAAATTAAGAGGCCGTCAGATCCAAAATGGATACCGACTTACTTGGGCTTGATGTGACCTGCCAGTGAGAAGTGTGACCAGTCTCTGTAGTTGGCACTGCCCTTGAGGTGCAGGGAGAGGAGGGAGGTCATGTTGATGCCCAGTCTAATGGGTAAGCCTGACAGAGAGGGCAGGACCAACTCCTCTGTCATCAACACTGCCCTGTGGTGGAGCTGCACCCCCTGACCCTGATGGAGAGAGAGAGAGAGAGTGAGAGAGAGAGAGAGAGAGAGAGAGAGAGAGAGAGAGAGAGAGAGAGAGTCCCACATTAGCCCATCCATTCTTTCTCAATACAATATTATACGAAGAAGAGCAAAACATGAAACTAATGTGTATGAGCATTGCTTAAAGGTAACAGACTAGAAAGGTATTACACAGGATTTCATCAAACTACATTCCTCTGAGATGATCATATGGAGTCATATCCCGTATGAGTCCCACAGCCCCGCTATCGCAGAGGTCAGAGGTCACAGTCGCCTACCTTCAGCAGTCTGACGGCAAGCCCAGCCATGCTGAGTGACAGCTCCTTTATCTGAGAGTAGAGGTCAGCACAGGTCACCACGCTCAACTCATTCCCAAACACTTTGACACCAAGCCAACAACGTGGTCTGGCCTCCTCCAGTCTCCCTCCTGAGAACTACAATTAAAAACATCAATCATCATCCATGGTCATTGAAAAGCTATTTACATCTACAATTGGAGTGAAGTGACCCATTATTTAGGCTACACTATGAAACCATCAGATCTAATGTAATTCTCTAACTTAAATGTGCAAAAATAGAATTGGCACATAGGCTAGCTAGGCTTAGATAGGCTAATGAATGTAGCAATGGTCAAATACTGCTGTGAAAGTCTCACCATAGTCCTGACCTGGCTGAGGTAACCGTAGATACTAGGTGAACAACCAGAGCTGTCTCTTTCCCCAGCTTTTCTCCTTCTCCGCTCCTTTATCTGTCCTTTATTTCCTTCCCCTGCTTTTCTTCGTCTTCTCTCCTTCATCGGAGACTTCTTTCCATCCTCCTCTTCATCCCGAGTTGTAGGCTCCTCATCGGGAGAAGTTGATTTGTGGCCAAAAATGTGTTTCAGAAGTGGTTCAATGTTTTCCACACGAAGATCGACCTGTGGAGGAGAGCAGACAATTTGATTTCCCGTTGTCCATTTGATTTGAATCACATACAGCGTCTGTTCCTCAGATATGTTGTTTTACGTCCCTCTCTCGGTAATTCAATGCTTCAGAGCATTGAGGAAGAGCAGAAAATTCCCTCAAAAACGCATTCAGTTGCTCACAGAATGAAAACAATGAGATATGATCTAACTACTCACCTCAAGCAGATTGAAAGCTCTTCCGTGGATGTAGACGGTCAGGTTAGCCATGGCATAGCGCGGCACAAAGGACTCGGAAGAGAAAACCAAGGCTCCCTCCATATTTGCAACTCCAAATCCTGAGACACACAAAAAACACTTACTGTATTCTTTTGCTCTTCAAAGGACAACCAAGTGCAAAATGTAATCACTTCTGAAACAATTATCACTGCAAGTAATTGAAGAGGGTTATCCTAAAAAGACAAAGCTACCCTTTCACAGGTAACCTGCTGTATATTATAACATATGTATGAACCATATTAGCATATTCATCCAATGTTGTTAATGTTACTACACAGGTACAGTGCCTTCAGAAAGTATTCATACCCCTTGACCTAATTCACATTTTGTTGTTTTACAGCCTGAATTCAAAATTGATTAAAAATATATATATTCTCACCTCATAATGACAAAGTCAAATCATGTTTTTAGACATTTTTGCTAATTTATTGAAAATGAAATACAGAAATATCTCATTTATATAAGTATTCACACCCCTGAGGCAATACATGTTAGAATCACCTTTGGCAGTGATTACAGAGTCTTTCTGGGTAAATTTCTAAGGCCTGGATTATACAATATTTTCACATTATTCTTTAAAACATTCTTCAAGCTCTGTCAAGTTGATTGTTGATCGTTGCTAGACAACCATTTTCAAGGCTTGCAAGTTGATTAAAGTCAAAACTGTAACTAGGCCACATTCAATGTCGTCTTGGTAAGCAACTCCAGTGTATATTTGGCCTTGTGTCTTAGGTTATTGTCTTTCTGAAAGGTGAATTTGTCACCCAGTGTCTGTTGGAAAGCAGACTGAACCAGGTTTTCCCCTAGGATTTTGCCAATGCTTAGCTCTATTTCATTTATTTTTATCCTAAATAACTCCCTAGTCCTTGCCCATGACAAGCATACCCATAACATGATACAGCCACCACCATGTTGAAAATATGAAGATTATTACTCAGTGAAGTATTGTGTTGTACTTGCCCCAAACATAATGTTTTGGATCCAGGACATAAAGTTAATTTGTTTGCCACTTTTTGCAGTTTTACTTTAGTGCCTTATTGCAAACAGGGTGCATGTTTTGGAATATTCTTATTCGGTACAGGCTTCCTTCTTGTCACTCTGCCATTTAGGTTGGTATTGTGGAGTAACTACAATGTTGTTTATCCATCCTCCATTTTCTCCTATCACGGCCATTAAACTCTGTAACTGTTTTTAAAGTCACCATTGACCTCATGGTGAAATCCCTGAGCGGTTTCCTTCCTCTCCGACAACTGATTTAGGAAGGACGCCTATATCTTTTGTAGTGACTGAGTGTATTGATACACCATCCATACACCAAATGTAATGAATAACTTCACCATGCTCAAAGGGATATTCAATGCCTGCCATTTTTTATACCCATCTACCAATAGTTGCCCTTCTTTGTGAGGCATTGGAAAACCTCCCTGGTCTTTGTGGTTGAATCTGTGTTTGAAATTCGCTGCTCAACTGAGGAACCTTACAGATAATTGCATGTGTGGAGTACAGAGATGAGGTAGTCATTCATTATGTTAAATACTACTATTGCACACAGAGTGAGTCCATGCAACTTATTATGTGACTTGTTAAGGCTTGCCATAACAAAGGGGTTGAATACTTATATATACTTATATACTTATAAACAAAATTCCACTTTGACATTATGGGATATTTATTCTGTGTAGGCCAATGACACAAAATCTCAATTTAATACGTTTTAAATTCAGGCTATAACACAACACAATGTTGAAAAAGTCAAGGGTGTGAATACTTTCTGAAGACACTTTATAAGAGGAACTTAATGTAAATTACCTGAGTCTGCAGTGTAGTCTGAATAAGAGGAGTATTTCCAGGGTTCAGCCTCAAAGTCTTTGGTAATGATGTCATCAGGCAGTGCCTCCATCAGGGCCTGCTTCATGGGGTCCTCAGTTCTCAGGACCTGGGTCAGGTGACTCCACACAAAAGAGCCCACTGAGAATGAAATTCAGAGCAATCATCAATATATCAATCAGCATAACTTCTTACTTGTAGGATGTGTAGGTGGAGTCATTTGGAATCTCTCAGAGTAGTGAACCTGTATGGTTGATCCCAATTTGCACGCTGTCTCTGCTCTTTGGCCCTAAACCATCGATATTTGTGGTTCTGAAAGGTCTGGATAGGTATAAGCTGTCACGTCCTGACCAGTAAAGGGGTTATTTGTTATTGTAGTTTGGTCAGGACGTGGCAGGGGGGTGTTTGTTTTATGTGGTTCGGGGTTTGTTGGGTTATGTGTTTATGTAGAGGGGTGTTTGTTTAGAGTATTCCGGGGTTTTTGGTTATGTTCTATGTTTTATATTTCTATGATCTGTCTATGTTGTGTATTTCTTTGTGTTGGCCTGGTATGGCTCTCAATCAGGAACATCGTTGTTGCTGATTGGGAGTCATACTTAGGTAGCCCTGTTTTCACATGTCCCTTGTGGGAAGTTGTTTTTGAATAGCTGTGTGTGTAGCCTGCAATACTGTGCATTTGATTGTTTTCTTTTGTTCAGTGTTCAAATAAAGTTAAGATGAGCACTCAACCCGCTGCGCCTTGGTCCATTACGTACGACGACCGGTACATAAGTGGTGTAGAGGTGGAGCTTTTAACATATTGCTTCCACCTTACAGATCTGCAAAAACTGAAGGGCCAAGACCACACTTTTAGAAAAAAATGTGCTATCCAGTTCTTCATTTGAGCAGCATCCTGCCAGAACAGGATCTGGCACCTCTCAGTTTTGGACTGTTTAGTTCCGGAACCCATTTGCCAGGATCCGGTACCTCTTGTGGCATGAACAATTATTTTCACTTTTTGTCATGTAAAAATTAGAATAAAAGCAATCAGAGTTCATTCAAGTAGACTCCTCTCCTGGCTGCTCCCTAAAAAAACGCAATGTGAAAATGTGCCTGATATTATAAGAATTGATTCGTGTTGGGCCCGCCCAGGGTTTATGGTACGGTCAACAGTGTAGCCCATATACATGTAGACCAACGAGTGGCCATTACTGCGGCGAGAGAGAGAGCGAAGCGGGCCTGTATTTCTCACAGAGCTAGAACGAGTGTTCGCTTTCATTGATCTCTCTCTCTCTCTAACTCTCTCTCTCTCTCTCTCTCTCTCTCTCTCTCTCTCTCTCTCTCTCTCTCTCTCTCTATCTCTCTCTCTCTCTAACTCTCTCCCTCTCTCTCCCTCTCTCCCTCTCTCTCTCTCCCTCCCTCTCTCTCTCTCTCTCTCCCTCCCTCTCTCTCTCTAACTCTCTCCCTCTCTCTCTCTCCCTCCCTCCCTCTCTCTCTCTCTCTCCCTCCCTCTCTCTCTCTCTCTCTCTCTCTCCCTCTCTCTCTCTCTCCCTCTCTCTCTCTCTAACTCTCTCGCTCTCTCTCTCCAACTCTCTCTCTCTCTCTCTCTCTCTCCCTCTCTCTCTCTGCTCTGATAGACATGAGCGTTGCACTTCATCATTTATTTCCTTATAGAATCTTGGCAGCGGGAAGGGTGCTGGTGGTGGCCGCTACACCACTGACCCATTTAAATACATTTGCCAAAGTTAAAGAATTACTGACGTCTGTTCATAAATAAATTAAATGACAATACACCAGGAGTCGGCCTATCATTTAGCAACAGACAATCAATATCTTCAAAAAAGAATAATAAACAGCCTAGCTGTATCATAACACAGCCTACATTGTTGTCACCATATTGTCTAACGTCAGTCAACATAGCTACTAGAACTAACGCATTAGTAAACCCGCTAGCTACTGCCCCAGTGGCAATAAATTAATAAAGCCAAAAGCTTACCTTGACTTGGAAGAGTTCCAGTGTTGGATAGCCAGAGCCAACTAGGTAACATAGCATTCACTTATACTGCAGTTTCAAAACTGCAATCTTTTTTGTAATGGAAGTGAAAGTAAAAGTATTTATATATATATTACAAAAAAGACATAGATATACAGTTGAAGTCGGAAGTTTACATACACTTAGGTTGGAGTCATTAAAACGTATTCGTCAACCACTCCACAAATTTCTTGTGAACAAACTATAGTTTTGGCAAGTCGGTTAGGACATCTACTTTGTGCATGACACAAGTAATTTTTCCAACAATTGTTTACAGACAGATTATTTCACTTATAATTCACTGTATCACAATTCCAGTGGGTCAGAAGTTTACATACACTAAGTTGACTGAGCCTTTAAACAGCTTGGAAAATTCCAGAAAATGATGTTATGGCTTTAGAAGCTTCTGATAGGCTAATTGACATCATTTGAGTCAATTGGAGGTGTACCTGTGGATGTATTTCAAGGCCCACCTTCAAACTCAGTGCCTCTTTGCTTGACATCATGGGAAAATCAAAAGAAATCAGCCAAGACCTCAGAAAAAATATTGTAGACCTCCACAACGTTGGTTCATCCTTGTGATCAAATTCCAAATACCTGAAGGTACCGCGTTCATCTGTACAAACAATAGTACGCAAGTATAAACACCATGGGACCATGCAGCTGTCATACCGCTCAGGAAGGAGATGCGTTCTGTCTCCTAGAGATGAACGTACTTTGGTGCGAAAAGTGCGAATAATTCCCAGAACAACGTCAAAGGATCTTGTGAAGATGCTGGAGAAAACAGGTACAAAAATATCTATATCCACAGTAAAACGAGTCCAATATCGACATAACCTGAAAGGCTGCTCAGCAAGGAAGAAGTCACTGCTCCAAAACTGCCATAAAAAAGCCAGACTACGGTTTGCAACTGCACATGGGGACAAAGATCGTACTTTTGGAGAAATGTCCTCTGGTCTGATGAAACAAAAATAGAACTGTTTGGCCATAATGATAATCGTAATGTTTGGAGGAAAAAGGGGGAGGCTTGCAAGCCAAAGAACACCATCCCAACCGTGAAGCACGGAGGTGGCAGCATCATGTTGTGGGGGTGCTTTGCTGCAGGAGGGACTGGTGCGCTTCACAAAAAAGATGGCATCATGAGGAAGAAAAATTATGTGGACATATTGAAGCAACATCTCAAGACATCAGTCAGGAAGTTAAAGCTTGGTCGCAAATGGGTCTTCCAAATGGATAATGACCCCAAGCATACTTCCAAAGTTGTGTCAAAATGGCTTCAAGACAACAAAGTCAAGGTATTGGAGTGGCCATCACAAAGCCCTGACCTCAAACCTATAGAAAATTTGTGGGCAGAACTGAAAAAGCATGTGCGAGCAAGGAGGCCTAAAAACCTGACTCAGTTACACCAGCTCTGTCAGGAGGAATGGGCCAAAATTCACCCAACTTATTGTGGGAAGCTTGTGGAAGGCTACCAGAAATGTTTTACCCAAGTTAAACAATTAAAGGCAATGCTACCAAATACTAATTGAGTGTATGTACACTTCTGACCCACTGAGAATGTGATGAAAGAAATAAAAGCTGAAATAAATCAATCTCTCTACTATTATTCTGACATTCACATTCTTAAAATAAAGTGGTGATCCTAACTGACCTAAGACAGGGAATTTTTACTAGGATTAAATGTCAGGAATTGTGAAAAACTGAGTTTAACTTTATTTGGCTAAGGTGTATGTAAACTTCCGACTTCAACTGTATATATACATTTATATATAGCTAGCACTCTCTCTCTCTCTCTCTCTCTCTCGCTTCACCTTCATTTTTGAAGAAATTAATTTGTTCAAAACTGTTCAACTATTGTCTTTCTCTCTCTTTGAGTCAACTATTCAACAGATTTTATTCACTGCAGTGCTAGCTAGCTGTAGCTTATGCTTTCAGTACTAGATTAATTATCTGATCTTTTGATTGTGTGGACAACATGTCAGTTCATGCTGCAAGAGCCGTGATACCAGGGGACCTTGCATGAAATGATTTGCATGAAATGCGTTTATAAAAGGCAACAATTTCCCCGGAACCTAGGCTACAAAACATTTTCCTCATGTGTGCCTCTTCTGCAAGCGCCTCTATACTTCTCCTCTATGCTAGTACGCAAACGCGATGATAATGCATGCAGTGCTTTATTTTAAAGATGATTTTTTTTAATGCTTTCAAGGACCACAGAGCCTCCTAAGTCACCCTCCTCTCTGGCTCACGTTTTGTTCCGGCACCTCGCAATTTACAAATTAGGCACTGGTGTGATTTAGAACCTAAAATAGAATCGTCTGAGGATTCAACATGGAACCCTAAAGGGTTCTACATGGAACCAAAAAGTCCCTATGGGGACAGCTGAAGAACTGTTTTGGAACCCTTTTTTTTCAAACCTTGGCTGGAGGTCTCATGCCTCAGAGTCGTCTTCACTGCTCGAAGCACTTCGGGGTCGGGGCAGTGCATTATCTGCTGGTATGCAGCAATCCTGACCTCCGCCTCCTCCTGGTGGTCACGGTAGAGCCGCAGCACAGACCCCCTCTGGAGAAGCAAAGAGCTGTCAGTCACAGACCCCTCGCCCCAAGGTCACCTCAACATCCCCACAACGTCAGCGTGAATCCACGTGAAGAGAATCAGACTGAACCACAGGAGGCTGCTGAGGGGAGGACGGCTCATAATAATGTCCGGAACGGAGTGAATGGAATGACACCAAACACACAGAAAATGTGTATTTGATACCATTCCACTTACTTCACTCCAGTCATTACCACGGGCCCATCCTCCCAAATTAAGGTGCCACCAACCTCCTGTGGTATGAACAGTATGCCGACTGAATCGTTTTAGTACAACAGGATACTTCACACAGTTCAAGTGAAATTGTATTCAAGTCAAATCATGTTTGAACTGTAACGTTATTGTCCTCTTGGACAATAACGTATTGTCTTGTATCGTATCCCTTCAATGGGACTTCTGCTACTTGAAATGATTAAATCAAGGCTTTATTCAGTGAGAGACGGTTTCTCAGCTTATTCCAATTAAACACAAACCAGGCTTCAGAAGAAAAAAAAAAACTATTTCTATACATTGAACTGAGCAAAACAGTTCTTTGTTCTAAAGTTCAGTTCATTCCCAGAGGTTATGCCTAGAAACTTGACCATTATCTGCCATCCTACTCACGTCAGCATTGCAGGGGATGCGTCTGAAAGCTTGTACGGCAGTGAGTCTCAGCTCCAGAGGGGTGGAGTGGCTCTGTATACAGAGGTTTAGCTGAGGGATGAGAGCTGAAGCAGCCACGCCTGCATTTCCCACTGCTTTCAATGCATAGAGCAGCTGTAGGAGGAATCATCACTTTACATCATCAGCATCATCATCAACCTGCTTGTTGCTGCTATCTTTATCATCATCATCATCATCAGCAGCAGCAACCATTGAGATGCTCAGGTTCAGGAGTCAGGACAAGTATGAACCACGCAATACACACTGTAATATCACATTTTAAATACAGCACAATCACCAGACGGTGATAAAAACTCCAGTACCAGCACACCATCATAATCTGTGTATATGGAGTCGGATCTAATTCTGTGTACCTCTGTTTTGTCTCCTCCACAGCCCTCTCCCAAGGTGTCTTTCAGTGCCTGTATGAAGCTCTGGACCTGGGGGATGAGACTGCAGGGAGACTGGCTCCTCCGACATAGCTGATGGACCAGGGAAGAACCAGTCAACAGGGCCTTGGTCCGCACCTCAGGTGTCTTCAGCAACACCTGAGAGAAAAGGAGGGGGGAAAAAACAACAGTTTTATATTATGGACCCATTGTATTTGTATGTTTATCTCCGATCATGTGTTTAATGGGTGACGCCAAAGCATGCGTTGTTGGATGTGACCTCAACAACGTTGCGGAGTAAAGGTGTCGGTTGAGTTTCCTGCGACGATTTTGAATCATCTGTGGAGCTATATTGAAAATTCTCAGCCATATAATTCAATTGAGATGGCGAATAAAATAGGCACGGTATACTGTATCTAAACCTCGGTGTTTTGTTCAACCCAAAGTCAATATCCCCATAGAACGTCCCATCAGACCGACGTACGTTGACGGAGCCGACGATGTGTGGTGAGGGGTGAGGGATGAGGGCGATGGTGGTGAGAAAAGAGTGGGCCCGCTGCTGCTCTATCTCCTCGTCCCGGATGAGGTCTGTTAAGAGGGCGATGCATTCCTCTGAGCCACACGCTGGTAGGCCGTCCAAGAGAGGCTGCCTGCAACGACAACACAGTCGACAGAGTAATCAACTGCCGGGAATGGACAGCACCGATTCAGTCGCACCTTCTCACTTCAGGACGGTTCTTATAAAAGCAATGTATAAAAAGCATTATAAATAATTATTCATCAAAAGCATCATTTCATTGATATACACGATATGCATTCTTGTAAAGGACATCTAGTGTCTTTGGGTGTGTTATAACGGAAGCGCTTTGTGACTAATGAACAAAAAAACCTGATCTCAGCTACAGAGAAGAATATGGCAGAGAGGACGCCATTTTGATTTTGCCTGTACTGTAGTTTCAATCAATCTAGGGATGACTAGTAAGTTGTTTCAGGGAGGAGTTATAGATGCAAAGATGGCTGCTATCCCACAGACAGACTCCTCTCTGTCCATACCTTGCCCCAGAGCTGTGTATTTTTCTCATTAGGGAAACCATAAACAAGCGTTCCACTGCCTCTATTGCATTAAAATGCTGGTACAAGGCGTGACAGAGTCAGTCCAGTCAGTATATTTTAGGGTCTTGTTCAGTAGGGAGGAAACGTTTTGAAACAGAATGAAAAAGGGAGCTACTGTCCAATAAGAACACATATGTACATTTTATACGGCAAAGCATTTTTTTTATAGTGTGCCCTACATAACACAACCCAGGATACATTTAGGACAGAACAGTGGCTGAAGGGAACTGACCAGTCGTTACGGCACTTGAAGGAGGCGTCGTGCCACAGTGTTCTGAGCTGAGGCAGGGACAGGGCTCTCAGTTGAAAGGCCAAGTGCAGGAACAGCTCCGACAGCTACATACAGGGAAGACGATACATATGAAATGTCATATAATAATGTTTTTCCTGAAATTAAAGAATTGTCTTTTTAAGGAGCATTATTGACATAAATGTAGCATCCTAATACATTTAAAAAAATCTCTCCTTCATTTAAATTTCTTTGCGCTAAATCTCACGAAAATACAACATTTTGACACTGAATAGCCTAACGACAGGGAACTTCCAATTAACATGCCTAAATTTGGAAAGCTGCAGCCAGGGTTATGATTTCATAAGAGCAGGACAGAGACAGACCCAAAACAGAACCAGACTCATTGATCTTAGCAATCATCTGATAACCAAAAAGAAATTATAATTTCAGAGAGAGAGAGAGAGAGAGAGAGAGAGAGAGAGAGAGAGAGAGAGAGAGAGAGGGGGACTGACAGGATGCCAGGTTGGCCCCCTATCTAAGGTTGGCCCCCTATCTAAACAGGTCATGATGGTTGCCAGATTGGTTTGACTGAGCTCCTGTGTAAGAGCTGAGGAAAAAAAGGGAAAGGGCCCAGGGAGAGCCAAACCACAGCACACAAACACAAACAAGCCACATTTGGTTTGGCAGGGAACACACTACTGAAGGAAAGACACTCTGACCTTGGGAAGGGGGTTTTCACCTTTATGCAAGTAAATAGAACCTTGGAGTACTTAATTACATGTATTACATTAGGTTAATTACATTGCTACACTGTTGGCATTGCCATCATTTTATGATAAATGTAACCCAAAATGTTAAAGTAAAGAGAGTATTTAATCAATGAAAACAAGTGTATCCTTCTATCTTTGGGAGCAGCTGTCATTCTTGCCTCACCACATATGGCGTAAGCATTAGTGACTTTGTGGTAAATAAATACAGATGTTGGTATGAAACGTTGTATGAAAGGGGAACGGGGGAACGTTTTACTCAATGAAGATATAATGGTATAATAATGATTTATGATGTTGTTTTGTTCTAAATGTTTTTCCTCATAATCCTGGACTATCGTACCATCATCTTATTACGTTTGAAATTGCAACAAATAATCTGCTCAGACCCCAACCAAGGATTATCAAAAGCCGCAAAATAAATTCTCGGACAACCGACTCCTAGATGCCCTGACAGACTCCCTCCACCTGCCCAAGGACTTCAGAGTACAAAAATCAGTTAACCACCTAACCGAGGATCTAAATGTAACCTTGCGTAATACCCTAGATGCAGTCACACCTCTACAAACAAAAAACAAGAAATTAGTTCCCTGGTATACAGAAAATATCCGTAAATTGGAACGTAAATGGCGCTCCACCAAACTGGAAGTCTTCCGATTAGCTTGGAAAGACTGTACCGTGCAAAATCAAAGAGACTTCACGGCTGCTTGGTCAGCCTACTTCCTCAACCTGATTGAGGAGAATAAAACAATCCCCCCAAAATGTATACTGTCGCATAATATGGTCTGATTAACATATAGGCAGACCAATCATATAGGCAATATGCTGTGATAATGTATTAGGCCTACTGCCCAAACCTCATTCCTACAAAACTGTTTGCGTGAGGTTAATGTAAAAAACAAATCTGAGCAGTAGATCTAGGCTTGCTTTTTGACTGCAAAAGTGATCTTGACTCAGAAAAGGTTGGTGACCACTGCTCTACAACCACTGTGATTACTGTGAGACCCTGCTGGTCATCTATGAATGTTTGAACATCTTGAAGAACAATCTAGCCTTAATGACCATCTACTCTTGTAAATCTCCACCCGGCACAGCAAGAAGAGGACTGGCCATCCCTCAGATCCTGGTTCCTCTCTAGGTTTCTTCCTAAGTTCCTGCCTTTTCTAGGATGTTTTTCCTAGCCTAGGGTTTCTCTATAAGCACTTCGTGACATCTGCTGATTTAAAAAGGGCTTTATAAATAAATATGATTGATTGATTATAACGCATTGTAAGACTTGTCATAAGCGTGAATTACTCCCATATGATGTCTTAGAAAATTGGGGTCCTACCTGTTGCTGGTCAGAGGTAAGACCACACAGCTTCCTCACGGTGTCTGTGGCCTCTTGGGGGGAGGACGTCCTGCCTCGGACTTGGCCTTCAGCCCCCTCCTCCACAAACTGGAGGTCACTCAGGACACCTGGACCCAGCGTATCTGAGGGAGGGAGAATATCATTGAAATGAATATCATATTACTGAGAGAGTGGGGTCTAAGGGACCAAGTTAAATTCATTTGAATAAAAGTTTGACCTTCCAGCGTCTCAATTTGAATGGCTGAGATAATTACATTCTCAAAGAATGATTGAGAACGTACTTAAGGTTTGCAACAGCCATAGTGGTACCAGCAGTAGTAGTCGTAGTAGTGTGATGAAAGTAACATCAATATGACTGCTTCCTAGCTAATAGAAGTGTAGTAATAATAGTTTATTTTGGCAGTATTCGCTTTTACACAGACACACACTACAACACCTTGATGTCAGACGGGTACACAGTGACACAGTCATTCAGGTACACTACAGTATAGCCTATACTCACCCACTCCTGAGGGTGTGCCTTTCTGGGCTCTGAGCAGCGTAAGGGTAGAGATGGTCTGGGTCTTCACCACTCCTGTTGACCCTGACAACGGTACCATGGAGATGATCTCTGTGCAGTTGACCTCCTCCATCACTGTAGTCCCATGCCGCTGGGTACACTGGAGTTTGGAGTCCACTGTCTGAAGAGGACATAAGAGATAAGAACACCCCTTGGAAGTGTTAACTGGCTTGAGGTTACACAAGAAACTAGTGGAAGGTACGGCATTTTGCTTATTTGACACAAATGGTTTAGCCTGAGTCCCATATCTGTTTGTGCTGTCTACTCGATTGCTGTCATTGTCACGCCATGACAGCAATGGAGTTGGCAAGACAGTACAAGACGATCTGGGACTCAGGCTACCAATTTTTAGATCAATCTGAAACCTACTGACACTCTAACAGATCCTTTATGAACCAAACCTGCACTAGAAGGTTTCCAAGTCACAGAAATGGGCATCAGTCCCTAGCACTTCTGGATTTCATTATGCACTGCATGTCCCAATATCAATGCAAGAGAAAGACATCAGTGATTGGTTGTGACTATGGTAACCATAGACTGTTCCATGTTGAGGGGGGGAGAGGATGGTAGAAGATCTCACCGTGTCCTCTCTCAGAGGGGTGGAATTGGGCCAGAAGTAAGCCAGTCGGTCCTGTTGACACTGCCTGAGGTTCCTCGTCTTCACCAGTAAAGGCCCTCTCCTCTCATACTTACTAGCGCAGGTCCCGTACAGATCCGTCTGAAGAATTGACACGGGAAGGAAAAAAGGCAGAGGATTGTCCAATGTACAATATGATATGAAGACCTGGTGTCCAAACTTGACTCTGGAGAGCTACAGAATGTGCAGGCTTTTGTTCCAGCCCAGTTGTGACACACTTGATCCAAATAATGAATAAATCATGGTATTCAATGCAGATGATAATTACTTAGTTAACTGGGTTAGTGCTGGGCTGGAACAAAAGCCTGCACCCGCAGTAGCCGTGCAGAACAGACTTTGGACACCACTGCAATATGTCGTCCTCCTACTGCAAATACTAACCTAGTGTTTCATGCATGGCATATCCTGCTATTACTCATATTGGGAGACGGATCATTCCCTCCTCACCTCCTTCACTACTTCCTGCTTCTCGGCGGTGCGGGAGGTCTGGAGCATGCTCAGTAGAGCTCTCTTGATGTTCAGAGTCCACAGCTGCTCCCCCTCCTGTGGACAGAGGGCCGTGACCTTTCCCCCCTGGAGGGAGAACTTGAGGCGACTCCTCTCCAACGACTCCCTGGGAGAGTAACCAAAACACCAGATGAGACCCCCAGGACCCCAAGACCCCCAGGACCCCTAGACACATGATGGTGTTGTCGGAGCAGAGTATCACATTCTCAGGAATAACAATCTGGAATGATCTGGGACTAGTGTGCTTGTATCATTTCTGCACTATTGTGCTATCAAAATCATGCATTATTGTAGATCATTTGTGCTTTTGTAACTCAAATCATCCATCATAAATCATGATTTAATAGCAGAAACACTTAAGAAATGATCGATGTGCACATTGTAATATGCCAACTTTTTTGTAATATGCCAACTTTAATTTGGTCTGAGACGCAAAAGGTACGAAGAATAAGCAGAACACATGAAATCCGGGGGGAAACCCGCACATGAGCAAGGAAAAGAAAGATCACACACATGTACAAAAATACACACAAAACACACACAAAACGCACAATGCTAGCAATATTGATGCAGTCATTTCAGATTACCTCAAACTCTTTAGGCGTTGCACAGAATGTTCCTTCTGGGGAGAAAGACGCTTTATCTGTGGATTCCTGATCTACAGGGAGCATAGAAAAGAACATCACTAAAAAGTCCCATATGTTTTTTTTTTTTACATCTTAGTCATTTTAGCAGACGCTCTTATCCAGAGCGACTTACAGTAGTGAATGCATACATTTCATACATTTTTTTCTGTGCTGGCCCCCCGTGGGAATCGAACCCACAACCCTGGCGTTGCAAACACCATGCTCTACCAACTGAGCTACAGGGAAGGCTATAAATTTCCCTTTTTTTTATTATATTCAACGCTGGAAATGGGGAGGAACCAGGGGGAACTGGAGTTCCCAAAGTGACTTTTTCAACAACAACAAAAATCACCATATTGGCGTAGTTTTTCTGAATATCTGACCTGCATCATAAGGTGACACTTGGAAATCACGTCAATATCCACCACACAGTCGAGAGCCAGTCCATTTCGGCCTGAGGTAGAGCCTTGTAGAGTAGTGGCTATCGTAGTGCTGTACCTGTACGTGTACCTCACCCCTCTCTGGTACGAGATGTCAGGGGACGAGGAAGCTGTAGCCAGCAAATAATATACCTATTTTGAATAATCATTATCTGGTAACATTTTATAATAACTTTCATGTATAAAGCCATTATAAATGCTTTATATTATAAAGGTGTACATATCATGACATAATTATTTATTCATAGTTTATTAAGGCTTTTGATCTATTGTCCAATCATGGAAAACAGATACTGAATCTCAACAGAGGTAGCTCTAAAATATAATTTACAAAATGTAATATGTTTCTGTGAATGCATAAATAAACCCAAGGTAATATTTATCAAGGGGAAAGCATTGTGACTATATCATAAAATATAAATTTACTTCAGCTTAGAATAAGATCATGAATTATCACTAAATGATTTGCTCTCACCAATGCATTCTGGATGGCAGAGTTGTTGATCCATCTGAAGGCAATTACAAACTACAGAAAAAAATAACAATCACAATATCTACACACAAAACCTTGAAAACTCATTGAAAATCTCAGATGTAACTTTTAATTCGCTCCATACCGATGTCTAATTTGCAAATACCGGTAGTCATAATGAATTAGCTCATGTTCTCCTCTTTCAAAAAGTATCATCAGTTATTGTCCACTATTCACTGAAAAGTACAGTCAGTCATCCCTGTCTGAAATGCGAACTAACTATATGAATACGTCAAATCACAAATCCAATCACAAACCATAGAGAACTTACTGTGTAGTAAAATGAGAGCTGTGAAGATAAGAGAGAGCAGTAATCCAAGCTGGGGCATGGCCATAGCAGTCTCAAGTCACTGCAGCAGCCCAGGCTTCCAAGACTCCACATGTAAGTAGTTGGGCTGAAGAACAGTCACTGTTCTCACACAGCCAGTGAATGGCTATGCTTGTGCCTGTTCCTGCTGCCACAGTGACCCGCACTGGTCAAAACATCCAATCAGGAAATACCTTCCAGCCTGGAGCTACAAACATCCACTGAGCCAATCACTTGACATAACATTGGGCCCCCACTCAATGCAAAGCCTCTTTATGGTATATAAACCCCCATATGGCGAAAGAAGTGTTCCAGACAGAAAAGCACAACACACTTTGGGATTTAAAAGTTTTATATCTGTTGTTTTCTAGTGAGAATCAACAACGCTATGGCAACTTGGTTGTCAAAGTGTTGCAAATACGATACAGTAGACTTCTTCTCTGTGACCCAAGTCTTACAGCTATGCATCTTTGTCCTCATAACCCACCCAATTACATTGTAAGTAATGTTTATTATGGGTTTATTAGGATGGGGGGGCTGTACATAAAGGTCTATCCGATTAATCTTATTGCGTATATGCCCTATTATATGTCTATTACAGCATGATATCCACTATTATTGAGGTCAGATTTGCTTTAGTGAGTAATTATTGTGTGACAGATGGCTTCACAAACAGACAGCCAGAGAGCATGTGCTGTGACTGGATGATGTGAAGCTACAGTATATATGGAGGATGTCATTGGCTGAAGTAGAGGGACATCTAGTGTCCTTGTCTTGCCTCATCTCTTACGTAATAGACCTCAAATAGAATAGGGACATTCTCAGATGAATTGAAAGAGGAACCGAAACCATTGATTATTTTTACAGTGTATAAATGATGATCTACTATGGGTGAAATGAAGGGAAAAAAGCATCATACATTTTCATGGTTGTTGAAATATCATACCATTTTTTTTTCATGTACTCTATGTACACTGAACAAAAGTATAAACACAACATGGAACAATTTCAATGATTTTACTGAGTTACAGTTCATAGAAGCAAAACAGTCAATTTAAATAAATTCATTAGGCCCTAATGTATGGATTTCACATGACCAGCCATGGGTGGGCCTGGAAGGGGACAGGCCCACCCATTGGGGAGCCAGCCACAGCCAATCAGATTATATTTTTCCACACAAAAGGGCTTTATTACAGACAGAAATACTCCTCAGCACCCCTCAAACAGAGACAAAGTGGAGTCGCAATTCAACGGCTCAGACATGAGATGTATGTGGCAGGGTCTACAGACAATCACAGATTACAAAGGGAAAACCAGCCAATTTGTGGACTCCGACATCTTGCTCCCAGACAAGCTAAATACCTTCTTCGCCCCGCTTTGAGGATATAACACAGTGTGAACGAGGCAGCCCACTCCCAAAGCATGTGGGCTCTCGTTCTCCGTGGCAGGCATGAGTGAGACATTTAAGCGTGTTAACCCTCGCAAGGCTGTCGGCCAAGATGGCATCCCTAGCCAGAGCATAAGCAGACCAGCTGGCATGTTAACGGACTTGCTTCAAGATGTCCACCATTGTTTCTGTAACCAAGAAAGCAAAGGTAACTGAACAAAATGACTATCGCCCTGTAGCACTCACTTCTGTTATCATGAAATGCTTTGAGAGCATAGTTAAGGATCATATCACCTCTACCTTACCTGACACCCTAGCTTACTTCAATTACCCCCACAATAGATCCACAGACGATGCAATCGCCATCACACTGCCCTATCCCATCTGGACAAGAGGAATAAGAACGTCAGAATGCTGTTCAATGACTATAGCTCTGCCTTCAACACCATAGTACCCTCCAAGCTCATCATTAAGCTCGGGCCCTGGGTCTGAACCCCGCCCTGTGCAACTGGGACCTGGACTTCCTGACGGGCCGCCCCCAGGTGGTGCCAGGGCCCTGGAAGTGTGGTACCAGGAAAATAACCTCTCACTCAATGTCGACAAAACGAAGGAGCTGATTGTAGACTTCAGGAAACAGCAGAGGGAGCACGCCCCTATCCACATTGACAGGACCGCAGTAGAGCACATGGAAAGCTTCAAGTTCGTCTGTGTATTTTTTTATTTTATTTAACCTTTATTTAACTAGGCAAGTCAGTTAAGAACAAATTCTTATTTACAATGACGGCCTACCCCGGCCAAACTCTAACCCGGACGACGCTGGGCTAATTGTGCGCCGCCCTACACTTCACTGACGATCTGAAATGGTCCACTCACACAGACAGTGTGGTGAAGAAGGCACAACAGAGCCTCTTCAACCTCAGGAGGCTGAAGAAATTTGGCTTGGCACCTAAAACCCTCACAAACTTTTACAGATGCACAATTGAGAGCATCTTGTCGGGCTGTATCACCGCCTGGTACGGCAACTGCACCGCCAGCAACCACTGGGCTCTCCAGAGGGTGGTGCAGTCTGCCCAACTCATCACCGGGGGTAAACTGCCTGCCCTCCAGGACACCTACAGCACCCGATGTCACAGGAAGGACAGAAATATAATCAAGGACAACAACCACCCGAGCCACTGCCTGTTCACCCCGCTATCATCCAGAAGGCGAGGTCAGTACAGGTGCATCAAAGCTAGGACAGAGAGACTGAAAAACAGCTTCTATCTTAAGGCCATCAGACTGTTAAATAGCCATCACTAGCCGGCTACCACCCGGTTACTCAACCCTGCACCTTAGAGGCTGCTGCCCTATATACATAGACTTGAAATCACTGGCCACTTTAATAATGGAACACAAGTCACTTAAATGTTTACATATTTTTGCTTTACTCATCTCATAGGTATATACTGGTTTCTATTCTACTGTATTTTTGTCAATGCCACTCTGACATTGCTCATCCTAATATTTATATATTCCTTAATTCCATTATTTTAGTTTTAGATTTGTGTGTATTGTGTGTACTATTGTGAATTGTTAGATATTACTTCACTGTTGGAGCTAGAGACACAAGCATTTCGCTACACCCGCAATAACACCTGCTAAACATGTAATGTGACCAATAAAATTTGATTTGAACACCTAGGGTAGGTGATGATTCAGGGGAATATGACAAGCCCTAATTTGCAATATAGCCTAAGTCATTATGTTGGATTTTATAATGTACACCTGACGGTAGGGGTGAGTTGGCGGTGTGCCCAATGATGTGGGCTGGTGTACATAAAATGCCAGGGCCGAATTCTTGTTCCAGTCCGACACTGGCTATGGCTCCCCATCAACTAAACCACCACACCACGCTGTTTGTATCGGTCGTTTGCTTCAACCACGCCCGCAGTTCACGTCAGTCCGTAACGTAAGTTTGTGCGTGGTGCTCTGTACAGGGGGGCGTAGGTTTGACCGGCTTTTCAGAGGCAGACACAATGAACCGTCGGACGATGTAAAGTACGCATGTAGGCTGAAGGCACGGGCAAGTTTTGGCAGTATATATTATTATTTTGTTTGATATAATTGGATGTTTTCGAGCATACTTCTCAGACTTTTTGACGGTTTGGGGATAGCTAGAAAGGTCGGTCCAACGAGTTAGTCTGCTAAAACGAGGTCGACATCTCTGGCTCGTCCGCTTCGAAAACGACTGAAAACAAGACGGAATTTTACAAGATAAAGGACTTGCTAAAGTCAAAGGTAAAACATTATGTCGATGATGGACTATTCCGATTACTTCGCCGCCGAATGTCTGGTGTCGATATCTAGCGGTCCCGTCCTACACCGACCCACCCCAGTTGCAGCCCAGGCCCTTCTTCCTGGGGAGCCTGAAGGGTCGAACGAGGACAGGGAGGTGCGTGAGACAATGAGACTCGAGGGGGCCAACATGATGAAGGTGGCCGGGATCCTCACGGACCTCCACAGCAAGTTCCGGCCCATGTCGGCCTACTCGGAAAGCAGCAACTCCTCGTGTGGGGAGAGCGGCTACACCACGTTGTCTGACTCAACTACCCCTACCATGACCCCCTCTGCTACTCCAATTCCTGGACAGTACAATGCCACTCAGCAACAGTGGGGAGGAGGAGCGCCTCGGTCCCCAGTAAAACGACACCAGTGCACTTTCGACGGCTGTGACAGAGTTTATGGGAAATCGTCTCATCTGAAAGCCCATATCAGAACCCATACAGGTACAATTATGTAGCTAGCTCTAACTGTAAAAAAAAAAACGTTTTTGGCATGTAATCTGAACAAACAACCCTTTATTATCCAAGTTGTTCCAGAACTTCTAGTTTGGCCATACTCAGTAAACACTCCTCCTTTTTGTGTCACTCTCCTCTCTACAAATATCCTTTTTTTTTTGTTGGTCTCCTGAAGAAAGGTGTTTTTTCTTCACGGGGATATACTGTACATTGGGGTGGTTGTCGTTTACCCGCGAGTTTGTACAATACTCCCCGAAAGAGGGGAAAAACTCCCAAACCAGAGGGCTCATAACAAAGAAGTAAAGGAACAAAAGAATGGGGCTGGACGAAAAAGCATAGTGACTAGTGACGAACATGTTACATCTAGGCTCGATTTGCATACGACGAGTGAGTTCGAGAGGAAAAAACGTTGCGTTCGGGGGCGTTTGCGCAGGCACCGCGGTTCTTTTAGCTTGAGCTGCCAAATCGTTTAATCCCCACTTCGCATCAATGTGGCCATTAGGTGAGAGTTCAGGTCTTTTGTAGAAAAAACACAGTGTTCTTTGTTGAAATCATCCACGTCTGTCATCGTTTTTCCCACGTCAAATGTGTATGTTTAGCGCTGTTACTTTGTGTACATGCATCAGGTGTCCGCGCAGTCTTGAGGTTCAGGGTCAGTGACATGAACAGGCGCAGATGGATTAGAAGAGGGAACCGTACTGAATAGAATAAGTCGTCAGGGAACGCCCCCAAAACGGGAGTTTTTTTGGGGGGGGGGGGGGGATCCCGCCTAGCACAGACGAGTTGGGCGTGTTGCAAAACGCTGGTCCGCTTTGCGGTCTTGAATATAGCCCCTGGCACCCCCTCGTTTGACTCCTATTACTCGATTAAGGCACTGTTCAAGGGCCACGAAATAGCCTTACAGATTTCACATTGAGGTTATCATCTTATATAACGTTAATAGTCAACGTAAAGTGTCCTCACCCCTCCTCAAACCATTTTACTGTAGGTTATTAGCCTGGCTATTACCCATTTGTGGAAAATGGTAGTTTGGGAATGCCTGCTTTAAATTAACATTTTCACACTTTGCACACTTTTTTAATGTGGATAATTCAAAGGTATTTCACAACTTTTGTGTCAAGTTAATCACTTTCGAAACAAGGCAGCCCTTTGAAGGTTTCACATGTCTGAGCCCAGTTAGAGCCTTTCCTAGGAGACATGTGGAGGTGTCGAGGGAGGCCTCTTCTAGGGCCGCCCACCATATGTTGGAGGTAGCCTACCATGTGAGTGTCAATATCTATTGCAGTCTACATTTTGCATTCACTTTTCTAAATGTCACTCTTCACTACCCATATGAACCATGACCAGATAGATTCAAGTTTTTCTTTTCAAAATAGGTTGATTTCCTTGCATTAAAAAAATGGTGCTGATAATATTGTAAACTTTTTTTTAAACTAAATTGATGGGTATATAAGGGTCTCCCAAGAATTGACCTTACTACCAACCGCTATATGTATTTCTAACTTAATGGCTTGTGTTAGTGATTGGCATAAGCAGGGCAATGCTTGACCCCCAGTCTGACTGGGCTCAGTATTTGAATTCAAAAGTTTGGTGTAGACCTAGACTCTTTCTGTCTACCTTCACCAGGTGAACGACCCTTTCCCTGCACCTGGTCCGACTGTGAGAAGAAATTTGCCCGCTCCGACGAGCTGGCTCGCCACATGCGCACCCACACGGGCGAGAAGCGCTTCCTGTGCCCGCTGTGCGACAAGCGCTTCATGCGAAGCGACCACCTCATCAAGCACGCCCGCCGCCACCCCGACTTCCAGCCGTCCATGCTGGGCCGTAAGAGCTCGTCCTCCGGGGGCCCGGGGGTGTCCAGCCCCGCCATGGGCCAGTAGTGTGGAGGGGTCAGTGGGTTCACTCCCACATCTAGGGCTGGGATCAGCAAGGGTCACAGGGCAATCAGATCCACGAGCCAGGCCCCAGCCTGTCCACCACTCACCACAAACAGGACCTGGATGGGGGGCGCATTCACCACCACCCACCTCGACGGGCGAAGGCGACACTACTCTCAATGCTCAACACAACCTCAATTCTCTCCAACCCTTTCCCTGAAAAATCACGCATGCAGGGAATTCTCAATGTCTTCAGTCCGCAGTCTCAGCACGCAGCAGCCAAATGTTTTCCTCCTTTCTCTGCTTATTTTAAAGAGATGGCGCTACACACTTTTTTTACTGTGCCCGTTTCCCTTTTCTGTTAGCGCCATTTTAGTGATATTTAGCTAGAGGCGTAGCAAGGCAGAGGTCGAGTATAAGGGGAGAAGCTTTGCTGATCCCATATCCACAGTTTTAGAGGTTGCACATTCCATGTGTTTTTGTCGTATGGGTTTGTTTGTCGTTGAAATGAATTTAGCTGGCTTAGGTATGTCATGTTTTTTGCAATATTGTATTTACTGCATTATTATCATTTAAATTTGCAGGCCAGCTTCACTTTCATAGTACTGATGATGAATGGTTTAAACCGCTCAAGACTAGCAGTTTGCAGGCCATCCTTATTAGTTCTAGATCAACTTTTACACTTTTTTTTTTTATTACCATCCATGAAATGTTGACACATGATACACGTCGTATTATGTAGGATATTGACGCAAATGCTTTAAGCTTCTATTGTAGAGAATATCCTTAAATTCTATTAGAGGAAGTAATACTTGTGATGAATTGTAGTCCTTATATTAGGGGTGACGGAGTATACGCTTGGATAGGATAGCGCTGCTTGCGAGTGTGTAAGAGAGTTAGTGTCTGTCTCTATTTCCGTTTTGTTATAGAAAGACACTTTCTACTATTTCCACTGTCTGTCCAGCAAATGGACATTCTTACTTTATTGTCTCAGTGAACAACACTTCAGGAAACTCAGAAAGCCTTAAACAATTTCATCCTTTTTTTTCTTCTCTCTTTTCTTTTTTTGAACCATGTTTACAGTCTGAATCAATTCTACAGGTTTACTCCGACTCGTCGACACATTACAAATACACAGATGCAATATGACACTTTTTTTCTTACACGTATTTTGAACGCTACTTGGCTAATTTATGTGATAGGTATTCACTGTATTAATATGCTTCTACAATTGAACACTGTGGAATTTGATAAAGATACAAGTTATCTCATTATATTTATTATAACCAATGGTTAGTAAGCCACATTTGTCCGAGTGCTTTAGGAGGTGCTACAAAGGATAGATTGGGGTTATTACATGTCTTTTTGTTTTGTTTATTTTCTGGTCATTCAGGTCCTTCTCTCTCATCATTATGACTTGATTCTATATATCTGGCTTTTCTCAGACACAATAACACTGTACTCTGCTCTCGTAGCCTTGTCAAAACTGTCATTTCTTCCACAGGAAGATTGAATTGCATGACTAAGGCACCTCCTCACAGAGTCCCCCCCCCCCGATGTCTTCCTTCTCTCACGTCTCCACTAAACAGAATGACTTTAATTGTTCATTTTTTTGCCGCATTATTTGAACACCGTTCATTCTATTGTAATGGGATGTATTCAACTTTTTAGTTGAAGCGCTTTTTGCCATTTGTACACATTTTCACAATCTGACAGCTGTTGGTAACTGCTGGCAGTTATCTCAAAACAAACATGGACTATATAACTTCAAAAGGCACAATATTGCTTAGCAAATACTTTTACAATGTTTTCGAATGAATTGTGAATGTCTCCATGGATCTCATCATTTTCCAAATGTTTATGTTTCATTTTCTGACATGGTGACTAAGCAAGTCTGCCTCGTCAAAATGCCGACTTACTTCACAAAGAGTAACAATAACTTACCTCACAGTTTTGTTTTGTGTAATATTTGTCTTCCCTTGGAAAGTAGTCGGATCAGAATGCTTCTAAAGCCAATCGAGCCTTAGGTTTGAACAACTTCTGTTCTTCAATTGAAAACTATGCTCCGCCAGAGAAAAGGTCTCTTTAGTTTGTCTTGTCTATGTTCTCATGTATGCTGTGTGTACAGAGTTTTTGACTGTGCTTTAACACTTTTTGTTTTTCATAGTATTTTTACTCGCCCCTGGGTGTTCAGTAGTGCTGATCATCAGTTTTCGCACGCGTCTTATACAAATGTGCTGTTATGTATCACCACCCTGCACAATATTGAAGATTTAAATTTGGACCTACTGCGTTTAGGTGTGTTAATAGATGAATTCTGTAACCTACTTCATAACACGCCCGTAACCCATACATTTCATCAACTCTTAACGTCAACAACCACAAGTTGATATCTGTTATGTCACTATTTGCCGTTTTAACATAGGCATTTATGAAATGCTCATTAACCGCTTACAAATGTGTAATGTATGGGTTATGAAGTCCTGATGTAGATGCCCTTCAGATTAAAGTTACCAATTAATCGATAGAGATTTGACAAACCACTTTAACTGGCTTTGGGGGACACACAACCATATCTCAAACTATTTAATTCACTTCGCTGAACACCCTAGTGCAAACAATGCCTATTGTTTCCCACCGTACACTAATACAAAATAATAGGCGCAGCTGCATTGTGCATACAAAACCAATATTATAATTTTTTTTATTTTTAAGCTACATTATTCATGTCATTATTTAAGAAACTTCTTATTACAGCTTTGCTTTACGTCGATGAGAGGAACTGTGGAAATAATTGAATACAGCCGCGACATTGCTCTCTGATATTTATACTCTCAGGTGTCTTCTAAGAATTGAGCGCTGGAACTTCCATATTTCCTCAGTAACACCCAAGTGTAAGCATGTGTTTCTATTATTTCGCTGATTAATTTATTATGACTTATCATTTGTGTGGTTTAATGATTTTTTTCTTCATAGCTCATTATTTTGGTGATATGGAACAATGCTAATAATTTGGTTCCATTGTTTGCTTGATACAAAACTGCCAGTGCTTTTTTAAAATAATAAATACGAACCTTAAGTTGAATGTTTTGGTCGTGTGGGTCATGTTCTTCTTAATAGGTGACTTAACAGATACTATTAACTTGAAACTGTATTTAAATGTTCAGTTATACTTAACAATATTGACAATTAAGTGTATATGTGAACATTAAAGGGAAGGTTGTCTGAGATGGTTTTTAAAGTAAGGAACATTTGATCAATCCCTTTTTTTAAATGGATAATTCACCCAAATGACAATATTACATTAGACTGCTTACAGGGTAAGAAACCCATAGACAAAGTATGATATGAACGTTTACTTGGTTGTTTACTTGGCCAGTGCTAATTTATTTGCATCTGTGGCACAATCCAATGCAAATCAATGGTACCTATATTAGCATTGTTTACGCTTTGTCCAAATCATGTAAGTAATGCCGAGCGATTAACCGAAATGTAAGTTATTTTTCGTTTTTTAAACAACTAATTTGTGAACATTGGTTCAATTATTAGTATTCCATTTCTTTGTTCGTTTCTGTGAGCGCAATGCGCACATTGCACTGCGGTTTCTCGAAAAATATCAGATCATGCCTGTACTGTGCAATGTAGTAGGGAGTTGTAGTTTCCAACAGGCCAATGTTGTACATAGTTTAGAACAGCACATGTGATAATTAACTACATTGACCATAATCCACTGCACGGCTACATGTCCGGTCTGTGTTGAGGAGATGCATAGAGAGCAGTTGCTTCGTAAGATATTGGTATTCAGCCGTCATAAAAGTATGCCTTATTTACTCCGAAGAACTACTAAAATAGTGTTTTTGAGATGACTTGGAATTAAATAATAGTCATCAAATAAAACAAATGTAATATACACAACTGAAATATTTTATTAAAGTGATAAGCAGTCATGGGCAGTCACTACCATCATGGGACATTTATGAATTGTTTTATTCTGTGTTGTTACAGCATTCAACCCACATGATGCATTTAATGTTTCAAAAAAAATAATCGAAAATCGTAATTCTTTTTTAATAATCGCACCGACCTCAAAAAGCACTAATTGCTCAGGACCATCTATAAGTAACTTCAATGAGTTACACAATACATTTCGGGATGATTGTTTGTGACCTTAACCTTGTCGTCAGGCTCAAATTGCCGGGGGCATAGAGCCTGGTAACAATGTGGGACTGTTTGGAACTTTTGACAAAGCCAATTTTGACTTTGTGGCTGTGGAATCTGACTTTGGCTATGGAAGCGAGTGGAAATGGAGAGGGATCGAGCCGGCAACAGTTGCATTAGATGAGACTTCACAATATATTATTTTGGGGAAGCCCAATTTGATTCTGAGTTCGGGCATATCATGTTTATTTGTGTGAACTATTTCTAAGATGCGTAAACCTACTTTCAGATTTTCCAAATTCACTTCCTCGTTTAAATCACTTGCGCTTTGAAGTCCACAATGTATGGGGGAGGTCGCGCTAGATGGTGATGCTCTGAGAGATCAGCCAATTACATTCTTTTCTGAATGCTTAAACACTAACAGTGATTCTTGAAGCACTATCTCTGAAACCATTAACACTTGTAGCCAATGCATTTACCAAGTGTGCCAAACTGAATGCACGTTCTCTGCGTGGGTAATTTTATAACACACGTTTTTCAAAACTGTAAACGCAACTCACTGCTTTACTCTCAGTTTGCAATTTAATAACACACCTCTAGCAAAACTGTAAACATTGGTCTCGACATTGCTACACTATTTCGCCAATTGCCTTTCCACATTGACACACATGTGAAAACACTTTTAGATAATGAGTTCACTCACAAATCAGAGGTTGAACACTATAAATAAGCCACAGGTAAACATAAGGTTTGGACAACAATGGAGGCCAATATTGGACAGAGAGTAAGAGGGGTGAAAACAATTAGAGGAGGACGAGGAGGTGAAGAAATAAGAGGTGGAGTAGGACGGCGAAGAGGAAGGGGAGTCAGGAACACAAACTGATGAAATCAGAGCGACTGTGGTTGACCATGTTGTCAACCATGGGATGAGCATGAGGGAGGCTGGGCAACGGGTTCAACCAAATCTGAGCCGCTATACTGTTGCAGGTATCATCCGGATATTTTGAAATGAGAACCGGTAAGTAACTAAGTGCTGTAGTCTTACTGGTACAGTAATATGTACTGTGCTTTCATAATGAGAAGGATCTATCACTGAAACCGTTCAACTGTTTTTACAGAACTGCAAGAAAACCAGTATCTGGTGGAAGAGGTCGACTGTTCACCCCAGAGCAGGAGACCCACATTGTAAATATGGTCATTGCAAATAACTGCATCAGACTCAGAGAACTGCAGGACCACATAATGGCAGATAATACCATGTTCCAAAACGTCAACACAGTGAGTCTCTCTGCACTGTCTCGTCTACTGAAACGCAATAGAATTAGGATGAAGCAGCTGTACAGAGAGAGTCCCCTTTTGAAAGAAACTCAGACCGTGTAAAACAACTGAGATATGAATATGTGCAGGTAAGTTATACTATCCTATCATTGGTACTGGATCTGGAAGTGTATGGTGCTACATCATATTGACTGATCCCTGTCTTTTCCTACTGTGCTACACTGTTTTGTCTTGTCTCTTTCAGAGAGTCATGGAGCTAGAAGCAGATGCTGTGCATCATGAGCTAATATATGTGGACGAGGCAGGTTTCAACCTTGCAAAAAACAAGGGGCTGCGGCAGAAATATCATCGGACACCGTGACATCATCAACGTCCCGGGACAACGTGGTGGCAACATAACAATGTGTGCGGCTATTAGTCAAAACGGCGTCCTTCACCATCATGCAATCCCAGGCCCATACAACACTGCACGACACTCCACGCGATACTTTCCACGCTGCCTAGCTCAAGACAGCATCGCATGTGATGCGGATGAAGTCTTATGGTCAGACCCACAAAGAAGGCCATTTTTTGTCGTTTTTTTTTCTAGCACAAATGTTTTGGTTTTCTTCTACTGCACTTTTGTTGTTTGAGGAGTGTTAGAACATTTGGAGAGAAAAAAAGATATACTTTTGCCCCTTATTTCTATTGATAGTGTGTTATGTTCGGAATACACATCCATACTTTACACATTTGGATACCTGCGTTTGTGTGTTTACTACATGTATGACAAACCTTTATTGCAAACTGCTATGCCCTGCACACAGAAAAAGCAAAAGCCACAAGTGTTTTTCATTTATACTATCAGTGCCTAGTTGGTGCTTCGTGTGCTTATACAAATGATGGTTTGTGTGTACTGTATTGACGCAAAACACAATTTTTTTAAAGAGTTTGAAGTGTTTTGCAAGAATTGTTTACTTTTGCAAGAGATGTATACTGTTTTGCTGGTTCGGTGTAAGGTTTTGTGGTTAGTGCGTCGAGTTATGAAAAAATTGCCTATAGTTTCAAAGATAGTGCCTACGCAATCAGAAAAAACTGTAAAACCGGCGGCTGTTTTTTGCAGCAGAATACTTTCCGAATGCACTGTAGCTGAGGGAGAGAGGGAGAACCTTGTTCCATTCGTTTTATTTAGCATTCCTAGAAAAAGAAGCCATTTTAGACTATTGAGCTGCGCTGCCTGTCTATCTGGGTGTGTTCGCGTGTGTGTGTGCGCGCAGCCAATCAGCCCTCACATCAGATCCCAATCCAGTCCCACTTGGTCCACGTTCTCCATGATGGTCACCAGTCTGCTGCGGAACCGCTGCTCAAACCTCACATCGTACTCCAGCACCAGCACACGCTGCAGTCCCTGTTTCAACACCCAGAGGGTGACATTCACCACAGGACAGCCACTGAGCCAGGGTTCGAATCTCCAAATGCTTGATATATTAAAACAATTTACATCGCCTTCTACACTATATATACACACGTATGTGGACACCCCTTCAAATTAGTGGATGCGGCTATTTCAGCCACACCCGTTGCTGACAGGTGTATAAAATCAAGCACACAGTTCTGCAATCTCCATAGGGAAACATTGACAGTAGAATGGCCTTACTGAAGAGCTCAGTGACTATCAACGTTGACCCGTCATGGGATGCCACCTTTCAAACAAGTCAGTTCATCAAATTTCTGCCCTGCTAGAGCTGCCCCGGTCAACTGTAAGTGCTGTTATTGTGAAGTGGAAGCGTCTTTGAGCAAAGTGGTAGACCACAGAACGGGACCGCCGAGTGCTGAAGTGCGTGACGCGTAAAAATCATCTGTCCTCGGTTGCAACACTCACTACCGAGTTCCAAACTGCCTCTGGAAGCAACAGTCAGCACAATAACTGTTTGTTGGGAGCTTCATGAAATGGGTTTCCATGGCCGAGCAGCCGCACACAAGCCTAAGATAACCATGCACAATGCCAAGCGTCTGCTGGAGTGGTGGAAACGTGTTCTCTGGTTAATCACGCTTCACCATCTGGCAGTCCGACGGACAAATCTGAATTTGTCAGATGGCAGGAGAACACTAACTGGCCTAATGCATAGTGCCAACTGTAAAGTTTGGTGGAGGAGGAATAATGGTCTGGGGCTGTTTTTCATGGTTCGGGCTAGGCCCCTTAGTTCCAGTAAAGGACAATCTTAATGCTACAGCATACAATTACATTCTAGACGATTCTGTGCTTCCAACTTTGTGACAACAGTTTGGGGAAGGCCCTTTCCTGTTTCAGCGTGACAATGCCCCCGTGCACAAAGCGAGGTCCATACAGAAATGGTTTGTCGAGATTAGTGTGGAAGAACTTGACTGGTCTGCACAGAGCCCTGACCTCAACCCCATCGAACACCTTTGGGATGAATTGGAAAGCCAACTGTGAGCTAGGCCTAATCGCCCAATATCAGTGCCCGACCTCCCCAATGCTCTTGTGGCTGTGGAAAGCATTCCAAAAAGAATGGAGGCTGTTATAGCAGCAAAGGGGGGGACCAACTCCATATTAATGCTCTTGTAATGAGATGTTCGACGAGCAGGTGTCCACATACCTTTGGTCGTGTAGTGTATCCTGTATCTTTCCATCTATCAAGTAACAAACTAATTGTAGTAAAGTAGTTTGAGCACTGTTACAGATCCTTAACACAATCAATAAAAGTAGCAGCTATCAATGTTTATTAGGGTTTTTATGCAATGTTTTGCAGGTGTATAGAATCGATTTGCATGTATAGACTAGATTTGCACCTGTTTCCAGATGTTGTAGTGACTGAGGAAGCAGCTGGGTCAGGACACGCCCCGAATACGCGTCTTTGTACTCAGGCAACATGTCTATGCCCATTGCCTGCAGCTGGGAGGTGTTCAGAGCTCTGAACAAAAGAGAAGAAAATAAAAGATTAGTAAACATCATTCCAAATGTTCAAACCCAGCCCAGATGCTTAGGGCTAGATTTACTTCAGGTTTGCACCTGTGCAGCATTGGCACCTGTTCTTTATCAGACAAAATGTAGCACAAACGTTCAAAGAAAAGATCAAAGGAAGATTACGATATAGATAATAAATCGAAGTTTCACGGTTTTTATGAATCCATGCTTCACTAATTGGAGCAACAGTGGAGTGAGGATTCGGTATGGATAGCAGGCAATGTCTTTTATTCCCTTCTGAAGTAACAGGTGCAGGCATTACGTAATGTGCTTTTTGGTTGTGGTGTCGTACTTGCCATCCACCACCTCTGTCAGTGTAATATGGATGCCCAGAACGGAGAGGGTGCTCAGCATTCGATCCCGCCGCTCAAAGCGCCACTTCAGATGAATCCGAAAGATATAGAATGAAGGTGGGGAGAATAGGTCACGGAAATCAGACAGTTCCATCCTTTATCCCCTTTCTCATGATTTGTATGAAATGAATAACAGTGGATGACTTAAGACACAGTACACAGTGGATGTACTGTAAGGGCATTCTCAGAACCTCATCAAATCCCAGCTTTTCCAGGTTTAGGTGTATGGTGCATGCATTTGTACGGCTTCATGATCAACCTTTGAATGATCGGCTATGAAATGTCAACTGACATTTACTCCTGAGGTACTGACCTGTTGCACCCTCTACAACCACTGTGATTATTATTTGACCCTGCCGGTCATATATGAACTTTTGAACATCATGAAGAACTATATAGCCATGTACTCTTATAATCACCACCCGGTACAGCCAGAAGAGGACTAGCCACCCCTCAGAGCCTGGTTCCTCTCTAGGTTTCTTCCTAGGCTCCTGCCTTTCTAGGGAGTTTTTCCTAGCCACCGTGCTTCTACACCTGCATTGCTTGCTGTTTGGGGTTTTAGTCTGGGTTTCTGTATAAGCACTTTGTGACATCTGCTGATGTAAAAATGGCTTTATAAATACATTTGATTTGAATTTGATTTGACAATCGACTGAAGAAAAATATCTGTATTAGACTCTTATTATTAAATAAAAGCAGGTCACACTGTGTTAAGACATTGGCCATCTATGATTTCCAAAGAAATTCCTCAGTCTCTCATTAATGACCATTTTGGGGATTCTCTCAAGAGAGGGGGTGTGATGAAGGAGAGAAAGAGATAGCTAGTTAGCTATAACGGAGGAGTGGGCATTCTGACAAGGCTGTTAGACTCCCTTCACTTTAACAGCTTCACAGGGACTGGTCTGTAGGCGTGGGGAAAGCACGAAAGAAAGTAGATGGCAAGCGTGGAGGGATATATTTATAGACAGTGAGGGTGGTGTGTGTGTGAGAGAGAGAGAGAGAATATCCTAAACTAAATCAGAATGCTCAGACTTTGCTCGAACGTTCATGGTATCATGCATTAATGTCATTCCAAGATTTGTGCAGAAACGTAAGAAAGGATTCGTCTCACTCAGAGCCTCAGTCACGGTGTGGCTAAATCTCTCCACCTCCTCCTGACCTTGCTGTTGCGTCGGGGGCCGCGGCAGATACCCATAGTGCTCTCTGTTGCATATGTACATCTGCACGGAATCACAGGGTCATAATATAACATAATACATTAGACACATACACGTTACATGTATTGCATGTTTGATTGAGTCTGCCTGGAGTGGCAGATACTGTAGGTGGCGTGTGCACTTTTGGGACTATTCTATTGTGTGTATTGCACCAGAAAGAAAGCAGAAAGAAATGCTATTTAAACCCAGATCTGCCCCCCATTCAATATGCAGTAATGAACGGTGCATTTCAACACAATTCATTACGACTCCATGTCTGACCTGCCCGCCGCGCAGAGAAGGCGAAGACCATGATGTCATCCAGGGGAAAGGTGTAATCGTGGTGTGGTAGGGTGCAAGGCCAGCGCACGGGCGGCGCCCTGCCTCAAGACCACCAGGAAGGTAGAGTGCACCATGGGAACACCGAAGCAGCCCTGGTTCTTCCAGTTTCTGATGGGGATGTACTCTGGGGTGCACTTGTAGTAACCCTGAGAGGGCAAGCAGAGATGCAGTAGACTAAACTGAGCATTAAGTAGCAGCCCAAGGGCCAAATCAGGCCTGTCTATGACATTTTATGTAGCCCTTGAAATGAAAAAAACTTCAATAATATCCTCCCTGGTCATTTGCATATTTCAAGTCTTCAAATACAATGGTGGGCACTGAGCACACATGAAAGAACATGATGTAATACAATGAATCAAAAAGGAAACACATTTAATTAGCATTAATTGTATAAATTATCATGCGTTACAAACATTGTTGACGTCTACATAAAAAAAAAAGACACACTCGCTAATTGAATTGAATATTAATGTCATAGATAGAAAACTGAATGCAAATCACACTGAAGTGGCAAACAAACCAGCAAAACTAAAATGAAATTGGGAAAGGACAGAAGAGCTAGCCATACGGTCACATAACACTGAGGGACAGTGCCAAGGGAGTGGTGGTGTGAAGCAAGATGGCAGAAGGCAAATCATCAAATGGCTCCATCTGTTTCCCTGCCCTCTAACAATACCCTTACTCATCATGCCACTAACAGAGCCAGGCAAGACAGACAGAGACAAGTGCAATGCTTCAGATTGAATTAACATTCGGATGTTCGGGCGGCGTTCGGCGGTCGACGTCACCGGCTTACTAGTTGCCACCGATCGATGTTTCACTGTTCGTTTGGTTTTGTCTTTATTGTGTACACCTGTTTTTGATTTTCCCTAATTATGTTCATTATTTAAACCTCTGCATTTCCTGTTTGTCTTGTCGGTGATTGTTTGTCTGTTTTGTGTAGTTGGAGGTGTTTCTCCAAACTATGTATTTTTCGATGAGAAGATTTATTGATAATTTTAGTAAACACGTTTTTTTACCTTTATCCCTGTGTCCTGCGCCTGACTCCTCCACTTCTCTAAGAAAATCATTACAGAATCACCGACCACGCAATGGAGTCAGCAGGAGCAGCCAGTTCTCCTATTCATATAGAAGAGCGCGTTCAGCAGCAGGCGAATATGATCCAGAATCTTATGACTGCCATGGATTGCGTGCTGCTGACCATGGAGAGAGTGGAGAGGAAAGGATGTCCCGTCGACCCAGCCACACCACCGCCCGGCACACCTCTGGATCATATCCAACCTCCGTCTAGATCCGGTGGGATTCGGCTCTCGCTCCCGGGAGTGTATGACGGAGCAGCTGCCAGGTGTCAGGGGTTCCTACTCCAGCTGGAGCTCTACCTGGCGGCTGTCCAGCCGCCGCCCTCGGGACGCGAGAGAGTGAGCGCCCTCATCTCCTGTTTGACTGGTAAAGCCCTAGAGTGGGCCAACGCCATCTGGGAAGTGGAAGACCCGACTCGGGATAACTACGAGGACTTCTCCCGCCGCTTTCGGGCAGTATTTGATCATCCACCAGAAGGAAAAGCGGAGGGAGAGCGCTTGTTCCATTTAAGACAGGAGATGAGGAGCGCTCGGGAGTTTGCACTGGATTTTAGAACTCTGGCGGCTGGTGCAGGATGGAATGAGCGGGCCCTGATCGATCACTACAGGTGTGGTTTGCGAGAGGACGTTCGTAGGGAGCTAGCCTGTAGGGACACCACCCTCCACCTGGACCAGCTGGTGGACTTATCTATCCAGCTGGATAACCTGCTGGCCTCCCGCAGACGTCCGGATCGGGGTCCGTTGGTTCCATCCTCCAGTCCCTTAGACCCAACACCAATGGAGTTGGGCGGGGCTGGTACTAGGGAGACCGGAGGGGAAACCGTTCCATGCACCAGAGGTGACCGCAGAGGACACACTGCTGGTCGGTGCTGGGGAGGTTTTCCAGGTAGTCGAGGTGGTAGGCGGAACACTGGTGGTTCATCTCAGGTGAGTAGGCACACGACTCACCCAGACCCCCCTGTTGCTCACATGTGGTTATCTATAAGATTTCCGGGGTTTTCCCCGCATTCCCAGCATAAGGCGCTAGTAGATTCAGGCGCAGCTGGGAACTTTATTGATCGGTCTTTGGCCAATAGATTAGGGATTCCTACTGTTCCCGTTGATGTTCCCTTCCCTATACATGCCCTAGATAGTCGTCCTTTGGGGTCTGGGCTGATTAGGGAGGTCACAGTTCCCATTACTATGGTGACGCAGGAGAGTCATGAAGAGAGTATTAGTCTTTTTCTGATTGACGCTCCTGCGTTTCCCGTTGTGTTGGGGCTTCCCTGGTTGGCTTCTCATGATCCTATTATTTCGTGGCAACAGAGGGTTCTCAAGGGATGGTCCTGTCAGTGTTCAGGGAGGTGTTTAGGTGTTTCCTTAGGTGCCACTACGGTGGAAAGTCCAAACCAGGTTTCCACCATGCACATTCCTCCCAAATATGCCGATTTGGCAATCGCCTTCTGTAAAAGGAAGGCGACTCAATTACCACCCCATCGTCCGGGGGATTGTGCGATAAATCTCCTGGAGGGTGCTGCACTTCCCAGGAGTCACGTGTATCCTCTGTCACAGGAGGAGACAGCGGCTATGGAAACATGTGTCGCTGAATCTCTGGGACAGGGATACATTCGGCCCTCCATTTCACCTGTCTCCTCGAGCTTCTTTTTTGTGAAGAAGAAGGATGGAGGTTTACGCCCGTGCATTGACTATCGAGGTTTGAACCAGATTACTGTGAAATACAGTTACCCGCTACCTCTGATCGCCAGTATGACAGAGTCATTGCTCGGGGCGCGCTTCTTCACAAAATTGGACCTCAGGAGCGCGTACAACCTGGTGCGTATCAGGGGAGGGGATGAGTGGAAGACGGCATTTAGCACTACTTCTGGGCACTATGAGTACCTCGTCATGCCGTATGGGTTAATGAATGCTCCTTCCGTCTTCCAATCATTTTTGGATGAGATCTTCAGGGACCTGCACGGGCGGGGTGTAGTGGTGTATATAGATGATATTCTCATATACTCCACCACCAGCGCTGAGCATGTGTCCCTTGTGCGTACGGTGCTTGGTCGACTGTTGGAGCATGACCTTTACGTCAAGGCGGAGAAATGTCTGTTCTTTCACCAGTCCGTCTCCTTCCTTGGGTACCGTTTGTTCGCGTCAGGGATGGAGATGGAGACTGACCGCATTTCAGCCGTGCATAATTGGCCGACTCCAACCACGGTAAAGGAGGTGCAGCAGTTTTTAGGGTTTGCCAACTACTACCGGAGGTTTATCCGGGGCTTTGGCCAGGTGGCGGCTCCCATTACCTCCTTACTGAAGGGGGGACCGGTGCGGTTGCGGTGGTCGGCTGGGGCGGACAGAGCTTTTGGCAACCTGAAGGCTCTGTTTACCACGGCTCCAGTGCTGGCGCATCCTGATCCCTCCTTAGCGTTCATAGTTGAGGTGGATGCATCCGAGGCTGGAATAGGGGCTGTGCTATCTCAGCGCTCGGGTAAACCACCAAAACTCCGCCCCTGTACTTTCTTTTCGAAGAAGCTCAGCCCGGCGGAGTGAAACTATGACGTGGGGGATAGGGAGTTGTTAGCTGTTGTCGGGGCTCTGAAAGCGTGGAGACATTGGCTTGAGGGGGCTAGACACCCTTTCCTCATTTGGACTGACCACCGAAATCTGGAGTATATTCGGGCAGCGAGGCGACTGAACCCTCGCCAGGCTAGGTGGGCTATGTTTTTCACACGCTTTTCTTTCACTCTTTCCTATAAACCAGGTTCCCAGAACGTCAAGGCAGACGCACTGTCCCGGCTGTATGATACAGAGGAGCGGTCCACAGAGCCCACTCCCATAATTCCAGCCTCATGCCTGGTGGCACCGGTGGTATGGGAGGTGGACGCGGACATCGAACGGGCGTCACGTGCAGAACCCACTCCCTCCCAGTGTCCCGTTGGGCGCATGTACGTGCCGTTTGATGTTCGCGATCATTTGATCTGTTGGGCCCACACATCACCCTCATCTGGTCATCCTGGTATAGGTCGGACGGTGCGCTGCCTTACGGGGAAGTACTGGTGGCCCACGTTAGCCAAGGACGTGAGGGTTTATGTCTCCTTCTGTTCGGTATGCGCACAGTGCAAGGCACCTAAACATCTGCCCAGAGGGAAATTACAACCCCTTCCCGTTCCGCAACGACCGTGGTCACACCTATCGGTGGATTTCGTGACAGATCTTCCCCCGTCACGGGGTAACACCACGATCCTGGTCGTTGTGGATCGGTTTTCTAAGTCCTGCCGTCTCCTTCCTTTGCCCGGTCTCCCTACGGCCCTACAGACTGCGGAGGCCCTATTCACCCATGTATTCCGGCACTACGGGGTGCCTGAGGATATAGTCTCTGATCGGGGTCCCCAATTTACGTCTAGAGTCTGGAGGGTGTTTATGGAACGCCTGGGGGTCTCGGTCAGCCTTACCTCAGGGTTCCACCCCGAGAGTAACGGGCAGGTGGAAAGAGTCAACCAAGAGGTGGGTAGGTTTCTGCGGTCCTATTGCCAGGACCGGCCGGGAGAATGGGCATCATTTATCCCTTGGGCGGAGATGGCCCAAAATTCCCTACGCCACTCTTCCACTAACCTTACCCCTTTTCAGTGTGTGCTAGGGTATCAGCCGGTCCTGGCACCATGGCATCAGAGCCAGATCGAGGCTCCTGCGGTGGATGAATGGTTTCGGCACTCGGAGGAGACATGGAACGCTGCCCATGTACGTCTTCAACGAGCCATCAGGCGGCAAAAGGCGAGTGCCGACAGCCACCGCAGTGAGGCCCCGGTTTATGCACCAGGGGATCGGGTCTGGCTCTCGACCCGAAACCTGCCCCTTCACCTGCCCTGCCGGAAGCTGTGTCCGCGGTTTGTGGGGCCATTTAAAGTCCTGAGGAGATTGAACGAGGTTTGTTATAGGTTACAACTTCCCCCTGATTATCATATTAACCCCTCGTTCCATGTGTCTCTCCTCAGGCCGGTGGTGACTGGTCCGCTCCAGCAGTCGGAGGTACGGGAGGTTCCTCCGCCCCCTCTGGACATCGAGGGGGCCCCGGCATATACCGTACGAGCCATTATGGACTCCAGACGTCGGGCGAGGGGCCTTCAGTACATCGTGGAGTGGGAGGGGTATGGCCCGGAGGAGCGAAGCTGGGTACCGGCGGAAGACATCCTGGATCCGTCGTTAATCCAGGATTTTCACCGCTTCCGTCCGGATCGCCCTGCTCCCCGTCCTCCGGGTCGTCCCCGAGGCCGGTGTCAGCGCGCTGCTGGAGCCGTGCGTCGGGGGGGGGGGGGGGGGGGGGGGGTACTGTCACGACTCCCGCCGAAGTCGGCCCCTCTTCTTGTTCGGGCGGCGTTCGGCAGTCGACGTCACCGGCTTACTAGTTGCCACCGATCGATGTTTCACTGTTCGTTTGATTTTGTCTTTATTGTGTACACCTGTTTTTGATTTTCCCTAATTATGTTCATTATTTAAACCTCTGCATTTCCTGTTTGTCTTGTCGGTGATTGTTTGTCTGTTTTGTGTAGTTGGAGGTGTTTCTCCAAACTATGTATTTTTCGATGAGAAGATTTATTGATAATTTTAGTAAACACGTTTGTTTACCTTTATCCCTGTGTCCTGCGCCTGACTCCTCCACTTCTCTAAGAAAATCATTACAATGAACTCCAGCTCAGTAATGTAACTGAGGATTTTTTTCAGTTCAAAACTCAAATTTACCAAAAAATACGTATTGTGGTGTCATCTGGAACTGATGGGCACCAATGAGACAATATTATGTGACTGCTTTACCCTACATCACTCCATGCATTATCCATACTCTAGCTAACCATGGATGTGAGAGATCATTTTAAGGGTTTTGAAAAAGGGTTCAACTTGTAAATTAAAAAGCAATATGGAACAACAGGTTCAAATTCATGCGTTTTACCAGATGGCAATACGATCCATAGGATACTCTAACCTGTCAACGTAGCCCAAGAAGTAGGGAAGACTGTGCTCTGCAATGTGCACCAGGATAGGCTACTGATCAGAACTTTGGGCTTCAGCAACAAAAACTTGTGCAGGACAGGTTCAAGCATAGCCGCTGGAAGTAGGGGTGCTGAGGGTGCTGCCTCTGAAAAATCGAAAATAAATAAATAAAAATATGCATTTTATGGAAAATTTCGCAAAAGTAGTGCATTGGGCCTTTACCAGTCCTGTATTAGCGGTTCATATAGCCACTTGTAGCGTGCCCCCCCCCCAAAAAGATTTTTGTCTACTTTTTTGTTGTTGTTAACCTTGTAAGCCTTGTTGTAATCTGATAGGCAGGTGTTGTTAATTTAATTGGATATTGGGAGGTGGGGAGCACTCCTTTTTGTTGACCATTTGAAACCAAAAGCTATTTTATTGCTATTAACATATACAGTGCAATCGGAAGGTATTCAGACCCCTCTACATTTTGTTAAGTTACAGCATTATTCAAAAAAAAAAAAAGATTTATTTCATCAATCTACACACAATACCCCATAATGTCACAGTATCCACAGAAGGTGGCGCCCCTCCTCGGTCGGGCGGCGCTCGGCGGTCGTCGTCGCCGGCCTACTAGCTGCCACCGATCCATGTTTCTGTGTCTTTTGGTTTTGTCTGTCTGATCCGCACCTGTTCCTTGTCTGTCATTAGTGGGGGGGTGTATTTAGTGTGTCTTTTCAGTTCAGGATTTCGTGCGGGATGTCTATTCAGGACAGACGTTAGTGAGCGCTGCTCCCTATTCTAGTTTAGCCGGGCTGCGCCCCGTGCGTCATTTGTTTTGGGAACGTGTTCCCTCTTTGAGTATTGTGTGCGCCCTGTGCCTTTCGGCTTCTTGCGTTGTTTTCGGGTTGTTATTAAACGCTATCGCACTACCGGACCTCTGTCTCCTGCAATTGACTCTGCCTCTCTACTGCTCCTGGTAAATCGTGACAGAATCCCGCACCACTACGATGGAGTCAGCAGGAGCAGAAGCGCCGTCCATGGCTGAGCAGGTGTCGCAACACGCCAGCCTCCTCCACCGCCTGGGCTCGGCCATGGACCAGGTGCTAGCCCGGTTGGAGAACTGGGAGAGAGGTGCTTCCCCAGCCAGACCAGCTCCGGTTCCTCATCCTTCGCCCCTACCAACACCCACTGAAGTGGGCTCAGGTGGAATCCGGATTACACCTCCCAGGGAATTCGATGGGACGGCCGCTGGGTGCAAGGGGTTTTTGCTCCAGTTAGAACTGTACCTGGCGACCGTCCGGCCCCCACCCTCTGACGAAGAGAAAGTGAGCGTCCTCGTCTCGTGTCTCACGGGTCGAGCCCTGGAATGGGCCAACGCGGTCTGGGATGGCCCAGACTCGGCTCGGGGCGACTACCCAGAGTTCACCCGCCGCTTCCGGGCGGTATTCGATCATCCCCCGGAGGGCAGGGCAGCGGGGGAGCGGTTATTCCACTTGAGCTCAGGATTTCGCGCTGGAATTCCGGACTCTCGCCGCTGGATCGGGGTGGAATGAGTGGGCCCTGATAGATCACTATAGGTGCAGTCTCCGTGAGGACGTCCGCCGAGAGCTGGCTTGTAGGGACAACACCACCACCCTAGACCAGCTGGTGGATTTGTCCATCAGACTGGACAACCTACTGGCTGCCCGGGGACGTTCCAGTCGGGGCCTGTTCGTTCCACCTCCCAGCCCTCCTGCTCCACTGCCCATGGAGATAGGAGGAGCTGCCTCGAGGAGGACCAGAGGGGGGGCCTCTCCTGCACCCACTGTGGGCGCAGAGGACACACTACCGGTGCTGGAGAGGTCCACCCGGGAGTTCGGATGGCAGGCAGAGCACTATATCGACCCCCCAGGTGAGTCAGCACCAGCCACACCCAGAGCCCCCTGTCGACCACATGTACACCTCAGTTTGTTTTCCTGATTTTTCCCCTCACTTCCAGTATAAGGCACTAGTCGATTCAGGTGCAGCTGGGAGTTTTATGGACCGTGGGTTAGCCAAGAAGTTAGGGATTCCCTGGTTCAGCTGGACCACCCCTTCCCTGTGCACGCCCTAGATAGTCGACCGCTAGGGTCCGGCCAAGTAGGGGAGGTCACCGTGCCACTGGTTATGCTGACGTGGGGGGGCCATGAGGAATGTATCAGCTTATTCCTCATTGACTCCCCGGCATTTCCAGTGGTACTGGGAATCCCCTGGCTAGCCACTCACAACCCTCAGATTTCGTGGAGGCAGAGGGCTCTTAAGGGGTGGTCGAGGGAGTGCTCAGGTAGGTGCATAGGAGTTTTCCATCGGTGCAACCACGGTGGAAATTCCAGACCAAGTCTCCACCGTGCACATTCCCTCAGAATATGCCGATTTGGCTATCGCCTTCAGTAAAACGAAGGCGACTCAATTACCACCCCATCGACAGGTGGATTGTGCGATAAACCTCCAGGCCGACGCGGCCCTTCCTAGGAGTCACGTGTATCCTCTGTCTCAGGAGGAGACAGCGGCTATGGAGACATACGTCGCTGAGTCCTTGAGACAGGGATACATTCAAGTCACCCGTCTCCCCGAGCTTCTTTTTTGTGAAGAAGAAGGAGGGAGGTCTGCGCCCGTGCATTGACTATAGAGGTCTAAATTCTATCACAGTGGGTTTCAGTTACCCGCTACCTCTCATTGCTACGGCAGTGGAGTCATTTCACGGGGCGCGCTTCTTCACAAAATTAGATCTCAGGAGCGAGTATAACCTGGTGCATATCCGAGATGGAGACGAGTGGAAAACCGCATTTAGTACCACATCGGGCCATTATGAGTACCTCGTCATGCCGTATGGGTTGAAAAATGCTCCCGCCGTCTTCCAATCCTTTGTGGACGAGGTTCTCAGAGACATGCTCGGACAGGGTGTGGTGGTGTACATCGATGACATCCTGATCTACTCCGCCACACGCGCCGAGCATGTGGCTCTGGTGCGTAGAGTGCTTGGGCGGCTGCTGGAGCATAACCTATACGTCAAGGCTGAGAAATGTGAGTTCTCCAAACGAGCCGTCTCTTTTCTGGGATATCGCATTTCCACCACGGGGGTGGTGATGGAATGTGACCGCGTTACGGCTGTGCGTAATTGGCCAACCCCAACCACTGTGAAGGAGGTGCAGCGGTTCTTGGGGTTCGCCAATTATTACCGGAGGTTTATCCAGGGTTTTGGCCAGGTGGCAGCTCCCATTACCTCACTGATGAAGGGGGGTCCGGTGCGGCTACGGTGGTTGGCAGAGGCAGACAGAGCCTTCCATCGTCTGAAGGCTCTGTTAACCAACGCTCCTGTGCTGGCGCATCCAGACCCCTCTTTGCCATTCATAGTGGAGGTGGACACGTCCGAGGCTGGGGTAGGAGCAGTGCTGTCGCAGCGTTCGGGCGCTCCTCCGAAGCTCCGCCCCTGTGCATTCTTTTCTAAGAAGCTGAGCCCGGCGGAGCGCAACTATGATGTGGGGGACAGGGAGCTGTTAGCCGTGCTAAAGGCTTTGACGGTGTGGAGACATTGGCTTGAGGGGGCACGTCACCCTTTTCTCATCTGGACCGACCACCGTAACCTGGAGTATATCCGGGCAGCGAGGAGACTTAATCCTCGTCAAGCCAGGTGGGCCATGTTCTTTACGAGGTTTCAATTTACCCTCTCATACATTCCAGGTTCCCAGAACCGGAAGGCTGACGCACTGTCGCGTCTCTACGACACCGAGGAGCGGACCATCGATCCTACTCCCATACTCCCCGCCTCCTGTCTGGTGGCGCCGGTGGTATGGGAGGTGGATACGGACATCGAGCGGACGGGTCAGTCAGAACCCACTCCACCTCAATGTCCCGCGGGTCTGAAATACGTTCCGCTTGGTGTTCGCGATCGCCTGATCCGATGGTCCCACACTCTACCCTCCTCGGGTCATCCTGGGGTAGAAGGGACAGTGCGGGGCCTGAAGGGGAGGTACTGGTGGCCCACCTTGGTTGAAGATGTTCGTCATTATGTCTCTTCCTGTTCGGTGTGCGCCCAGTGCAAGGCTCCTAGGCACCTGCCTCGAGGGAAACTACAGCCCCTCCCCGTTCCACAACGACCTTGGTCTCACCTCTCGGTGGATTTCTTCACGGATCTCCCACCGTCTCAGGGGAACACCACGATCCTGGTCATTGTGGATCGGTTCTCGAAGTCCTGCCGTCTGCTCCCTTTGCCCGGTCTTCCTACGGCCCTACAGACCGCGGAGGCCCTATTCACCCATGTCTTCCGGCACTATGGGGTGCCCGAGGACATCGTATCTGATCGGGGTCCCCAGTTCACGTCCAGGGTGTGGAGGTCGTTTATGGAGAGGCTGGGGGTCTCGGTCAGCCTGACCTCGGGTTTCCACCCTGAGAGTAATGGGCAGGTAGAACGCATTAACCAGGATGTGGGCAGGTTTCTGCGGTCGTATTGCCAGGACCGGCCAGGGGAGTGGGCGCGGTTCGTGCCATGGGCCGAGATGGCCCAGAACTCTCAGCGCCACTCCTCTACTAACCTGTCACCTTTCCAGGTTGTATTAGGTTATCAGCCAGTCCTGGTGCCATGGCAGCAGAGCCAGACAGAGGCTCCTGCGGTGGAGGAATGGGTGAAGTGCTCGAAAGAAACCTGGAATGCTGTCCAGGAGTGTCTAAAGCGGGCTGTAGAACAACACAAGGAGAGCGCTGACTGCCACCGCAGTGAGGCCCCCGTGTTTAACCCGGGGGACAGAGTCTGGCTCTCGACCCGGAACTTGCCCCTCCGCCTGCCCTGCCGGAAGCTGGGTCCGCGATTTGTGGGGCCGTTCAAAGTCCTGAGGAGAATAAACGAGGTGTGTTATAGGTTACAACTTCCTACATATTACCGCATTAACCCCTCGTTTCATTTGTCTCTCCTCAGGCCGGTGGTAGCTGGTCCGCTGCAGGACGCTGAGGTGCGGGAGGTCCCTCCGCCCCCCCTGGACATCGGGGCGGCCCCGGCGTACACAGTCCGGGCCATCCTGGACTCCCAACGTCGGGTAGGGGGCCTGCAGTACCTTGTGGACTGGGAGGGGTACGGCCCGGAGGAGAGGTGCTGGGTTCCGGCGGGGGGGACGTTCTGGATCCAGCTATGCTGCAGGAATTCCACCGTCTCCGCCCGGATCGACCGGCCCCTCGCCCTCCGGGTCGTCCCCGAGGCCGGCGTCGGCGCGCGGCCAGGGGGTTACTGTCAGAGTATCCACAGAAGGTGGCGCCCCTCCTCGGTCGGGCGGCGCTCGGCGGTCGTCGTCGCCGGCCTACTAGCTGCCACCGATCCATGTTTCTGTGTCTTTTGGTTTTGTCTGTCTGATCCGCACCTGTTCCTTGTCTGTCATTAGTGGGGGGGTGTATTTAGTGTGTCTTTTCAGTTCAGGATTTCGTGCGGGATGTCTATTCAGGACAGACGTTAGTGAGCGCTGCTCCCTATTCTAGTTTAGCCGGGCTGCGCCCCATGCGTCATTTGTTTTGGGAACGTGTTCCCTCTTTGAGTATTGTGTGCGCCCTGTGCCTTTCGGCTTCTTGTGTTGTTTTCGGGTTGTTATTAAACGCTATCGCACTACCGGACCTCTGTCTCCTGCAATTGACTCTGCCTCTCTACTGCTCCTGGTAAATTGTGACACATAATGACAAAGCAAAAACAGATTTTTAGAAATGTTTGCAAATTTATTACAAATAAAAAACTGAAATACCTTATTTACATAACTATTCAGACCCTATGCTATGAGACTCGAAATTGAGCTGATATTCATCCAGTTTCCATTGATCATTCTTGAGATGTTTCTACAACTTGATTGGAGTCCAATTTATTGGACATGATTTGGAAAGGTGGTCAAAGCAACTGTCCGTAGAGCTCTGAGACAGGATTGTGTCAAGGCACAGATCTGGGGAAGGGTACCAAAAAATGTCTGCAACATTGAAGGTCCCCACGAACACAGTGGTCTCCATAATTCTTAAATGGAAGTTTGGAACCACTATTTAATCAACCAACTATTTAATCAATTTTACAATAAGGCTGTAACATAACAAAATGTGGAAAAAGTCAAGGGGTCTTACTTTCCGAATATACTGTAGGTTGTGATAGCTGTAAGCCTAATTGTTATTTTAATTTATTCGCCCAGTAGACTAGTGCAATTTTGGTTTCATGTAGCCTTATTGGTATGAAAATAAACAACTGAACAACTTGCTATTTAGAGCATTTCCCCAAAATACGTCTTGTTTTTGGCTTCAAAGACAATAACAATTGTAGGCTATAACAAATGTGCACTGTCATGCAGTGGCAGAATGATAATTGAGATAATGTAAATAATTAATGATTACCTAGTTGGGCTAACTTTTTTAACTTCTTACTGTAGGCTTACATCATCATCGTCTGCCTTCATCCTTACCTGTAGCCTAGCTGCCTCTGGTATAATGCATTTCCACCTCTCACTCTTATTCGTCTTGCTTTTCCATCTTCCTGAATTAAAATGAGATATTCTAACAGATCAATCTTGCTGGCAAAACGTCATTAAATATTGCTACGTTAATTAGCTATAGTGTGAATGTAGGGCTGTTTTTTTTGCAAATAATGAGCACCCAGATGCTGCGTAAGCAACACAAAAATATCAGACAAGCTGGCCGGGAGAAACATTTCGCAGGCCGCCTCCGCGTTGGCTACTATGTTGCAAAATTACTAGTCTTCGAGCAGTCTTGTTTATACAAAATGTTTCAACATTCTCCGAGAAACACCTTGTTGATGCAATGCTTCAATATTCGCAGAATGTTTCCCTTCCCTGACAAATAATGCAGACGGGCAAATTTAAAAATTAGCTGGGTGTACACATTATAAGGAACATCTCTGAATGCAGGGCAACAATTTTGGAGGGGAGCGAACGAGACAATGACACTGTCATAGTACACGTATGCACAGCTCCACAAGGATGACTTCATGTAGCCTATAGCAGGGGTCGGCCTTTTTCATATGAGTGGCAATTTACAATTGATCCTACAATTTCTAAAGACTGCGTGCCACTTATGATTTTCATATAAGCATTATAGTCGACTCAACTGTGCCCAGAAAAGGTCTAACGGCCCACTAAGTGGAAAGCCTAATTTTAGCTGTCTACACTGTAAAACCGAATACGTTCTGGCTACTCAAACATTTTGAGGAAACCGATTACCTAAAAAAAAAAAATGTTTTTTTTTAACTTGAGCAGTAATACCTTCATATTAGTAGTACAAATGCAGTTTTTTTTTGTAAGGTATACTTCAATTTAATGCCCCCACTAAGCCACGCCTCCAATAATTTCCCAGTGTGCCTTGCCTTTTCAAATCAAAATCAAATCAGATCAAATCGAATGTTATTGGTCACATACACATATTTAGCAGATTTTATTGTGGGTGTAGTGAAATGCTTGTGTTCCTAGCTCCAACAGTGCAGTATTATGTCACAATTCACAACAATACACACATCTAAGAGTAAAATAATGGAATTAAGAAATGTATAAATATTAGGACGAGCAAGGTCGGAGTGGCATTGCCTAAAATACAGTATAGACATATGAAATGAGTAAAGCAGTATGTAAACATTATTAAAGTGATACACCAAGACAGTCGTGAAGAGGGAACTACAAAACCTTTTTCCCCACAGGATACTGAAAAGATTTGGCATGGGTCCCCAGATCCTCAAAACGTTCTACAGCTGCACCATCGAGAGCATCCTGACCGGTTGATTCACCGCCTGGTATGGCAACTGCTCGGCATCTGACTGTAAGGGGCTACAGAGGGTGGTGCGTACGGCCCAGTACATCACTGGGGCCAAGCTTCCTGAAATCCAGGACCTATATAATAGGCGGTGTCAGAGGAAAGCCCATAAAATTGTCAGAGACTCCAGTCAACCAAGTCATAGACTGTTTTCTCTGCTACCGCACAGCAAGTGGTGCCGGAGCGCCAAGTCTAGGACCAAAAGGCTCCTTAACAGCTTCTACCCCCAAGCCATAAGAATGCTGAATAATTAATCAAATGGCCATCGGACTATTTACATTGATCCCCCCACATTTGTTTTGTACACTGTTGCTACTCGTTGTTTACTATCTATGTATAGTCACTTCACCCCTACCTACATGTAAAAATTACCTCAACTAACCTGTACCCCCGCACACTGACTCGGTACCGGTACCCTCTGTATATAGTCTTGTTATTGTTGTGTTATTGTGTTACTTTTATTAATATTTTTTTTATTTTAATTTTAGTTTATTTGGTAAATATTTTATTAACTCTTCTTGAACTTTACTGTTAGTTAAGGGCTTATAAGTAAGCATTTCACAGTAAGGTCTACACTTGTTGTATTCGGTGCATATGACAAATAAAGTTTGATTTGATTAGTGTTGACATTATTACAGTTTTTGACAATTGCTTACACATGATTTCTGAAACTAGGGCTCCTTTTCTCTAGACTCTACACACAAAACCATAAAACACACACACAACATGCAAAACGTCACACATCTCTTGCAAAACCAAACACTTAATTATTTTAACTCTTCTTAAAATTGTGTTTTTGCATCACAACTCTACACACAAACCATCAAATGATTAGCTCTTATACACGCCAACTACACACGGATGTGACAAATGTAAAACACTACTATCTTGCATCTTTTGCAGTTTTGCAGTTTGTCATAGCACTCACACGTACATGTATGCACACAAATATATACAGTATGTATGCATATTCAATATATATTAACACTATATACAGAAATGCCAGGGGGGGAAAAACGTAATGTATTTCTTTCTCAAAACATTGTATTTTCATCCAGATTTCGGGATGAACAGTATTAGACAAAACAAATACAGTAGAAGATAAACAAATAGGCTTGTTACTATAAAGAAAAAAACTATTAGGGTGCATCATGTTTGGGTCTGGCCACAGCACCTCATCAACATCACAAGCGATGTTCTCTCTGGCTAAACAGTGGGGTAAGTATCGTCTGGAGTGGCGTATCCAGCCCTGGCATGCCCCCTCATCCTTGTCCTCATCCCCCAATTCCTCTCACTCCTCTTCCTCTAACTCTCCAAAATTGGCCTCCTTTGTTGTCCAAACCAAGAAAGCCAACCTGAAACCTATTTATAGTGCTCAAGCTCTGATTTCTAAGTGAAGAAATTAGCTATATATCAGGATTAGGTAAGACCCAGATGTAGACCGTCGAAGTAACAATGTTTATTACAGCAACAGGGGCAAAGGTACACGACGGCAGGCTCATGTCAGTAATCCAGAGATGGGGCAAAGGTAAACGACAGCAGGCAGGCTGAGGGGCAGGCAGAGTGGTCAGGTGGGCGGGCTCAGGGTCAGGACAGGCAAGGGTCAAAACCAGGAGGACAAGAAAAGAGAGGCTGGGGAAAAGCAGGAGCTGAGACAAAAACGCTGGTTGACTTGACAAACAAGACGAACTGGCGACAGACAAACAGAGAACACCGGTATAAATACACAGGGGATAATGGGGAAGACGGGAGACACCTGGCGGTGGGTGGAGACAATCACAAAGACAGGTGAAACAGATCAGGGTGTGACATTATAATTGTTTTCACACGTGAATACTGGGTCGTAGGTAATTGGTAAATCAATGTGGCAGATGGAATGGCAGTGGTTTACAAATGAAGCACAAGACCTGTTAGTTTTGAATGATGTGTCTAATATAGAGCTGTTTTTTACAATTGCAACTTAGTGTAAAGCAGATAATGTGCTTGCAGTTTTGCGGGCTTGGTCTGAATTTAGGTACATGAGTTAATGGTTTCACTGAGTGTGCCACAATACCACTTTTAGTGTGTAAGAGATTGTAAAAAAGCTGTAAAGTGACCAATGATTCCATGTCTATGTATACAGGGCAGCAGCCTCTAAGGTGCAGGCTTAAGTAACTTGGTGGTAGCCGGCTAGTGATGACTATTTAATAGTCTGATGGCCTTGAGATAGAAGCTGTTTTTCAGTCTCTCGGTCCCACCTTTGATGCACCTGTGCTGACCTCGCCTTCTGGATGATAGCGGGGTGAACAGGACGTGTTCGGGTGGTTGATGTCCTTGATGATATTTTTGGTCTTCCTGTGACATCGGGTGCTGTAGGTGTTCTGGAGGGCAGGCAGTGTGTCCCCAGTGATGCGTTGGGCAGACCGCACCACCCTCTGGAGAGACCTGCGGTTGCGGGTGGTGCAGTTGCCGTACCAGGCGGTGATACAGCCCGACAGGATGTTCTCAATTGTGCATATGTAAAAGTATGTGAGGGTCTTAGGGGCCAAGCAAAATTTCTTCAGCCTCCTGAGGTTGAAGAGGCACTGTTGTGCCTTCTTCACCACACTGTCTGTGTGGGTGGACCATTTCAGATTGTCAGGGATGTGTACGCAGAGGAACTTGAAGATTTCCACCTTCTCCACTGTGGTCCCGTCAATGTGGATAGGGGCATGCTCTCTCTGCTTTTTCCTGAAGTCCACGATCAGCTCCTTTGTTTTTCTTGACGTTGAGGGAGAGGTTATTTTCCTGGCACCACTTTGCCAGGGCCCTCACCTCCTCCATGTAGGCTGTCTCGTCATTGTTGGTAATCAGGCCTACTATGGTTATATTGTCTGCAAACTTATTTTAATAATAATAATTGAGTTGGAGGAGTGTGTGGCCACGTAGTCATGGGTGAACAGGGAGTACAGGATGGGGGCTGACCACGCACCCTTGTGGGGCCCCTATGTTGAGGATCAGTGAAGTGGAGGTGTTGTTTCCCACCTTCACCACCTCGGGGCGGACCGTCAGGAAGTCCAGGTCCCAGTTGCACAGGGCGGGGTTCAGACCCAGGGCCTCGAGCTTGATGATGAGCTTGGAGGGTACTATGGTGTTGAAGGCTGAGCTATAGTCATTGAATAGCATTCTGATGTAGTTATTCCTCTTGTCAAAATGGGATTGTGCAGTGCAATGGAAATTGCATCGTCTGTGTATCTATTGGGGCGGTAAGCAAATTGAAGTTGGTCTAGGGTGTTAGGTAAGGTAGATGTGATATGATCCTTTAACTAGCCTCTCAAAGCACTTCATGATGACAGAAATGAGTGCTACGGGGCGATAGTCATTTAGTTCAGTTACCTTTGCTTTCTTGGGTACATGAACAATGGTGGACATCTTGAAGCATGTGAGGACAGCAGACTGCGATAGGGAGAGATTGAATATGTCCGTAAACACTCCAGCCAGCTGGTCTGCGCATGCTCTGAGGACGTGGTTAGGGATGCCGTCTGGGCCGGCAGCCTTGCGTGGGTTAACACGCTTAAATGTCTTACTCACGTAGGCCACGGAGAATGAGAGCCCACAGTCCTTGGGAGCAGGCCACGTTGGTGGCACTGTGTTATCCTCAAAGTGGGCGAAAAAGGTGTTTAGCTTGTCCGGGAGCAAGACGTCAGTGTCCGCGACGTGGCTGGTTTTCCCTTTGTAATTCGTGGTTGTTTGTAGACCCTGCCACATATGTCTTGTGTCTGTTGAATTGCGACTCCACTTTGTGTCTGTACTGACATTTTGCCTGTTTGACAGCCTTACGAAGGGAATAACAACACTGTTTGTATTCGATCATATTCCCAGTCACCTTGCCATCGTTAAATGCAGTAGTTTACACTTTCAGTTAAGCTCGAATGCTTCCATCTATCCACGGTTTCTAGTTTGGGTAGGTTTTAATGGTCACAGTGGGAACAACATCCCCTATACACTTCCTGATGAACTCAATGTTATTATCTGAGTCGACCCGGAACATATCCCAGTCCGCGTGATGAAAACAATCTTGAAGCATGGATTCTGATTGGTCAGACCAGCATTGAATAGACCTTGAATTGTAGAGTTACCACACATGACTGTATTTGTTAGTGACAGATGGCTGTTGAAGTCCTTCATTGGCAGTCCTGTGGCCTTCACCAAGTGAGTTCCTAGGCGAATATTATCGTTTCAGCTGAACCATTACATATAAGGCCTTATACAGTGGCCTCAAACTTCTCGTTTGCAGGCCACATTAGGCCTGCAAGTAGGGTTGCAAAATTCCACAATTTGTTTTCCAGTTATCTTCCAACCAGCATTTCTGGAAAACTTGCCAGAATTTCACAATCCTAACTGTAAATCACATTATGCTGGCTTGCAAAGTGCCATGTAATTACTATTGAAATCTAGCCAACATTAGGCTATCCTACTGTTGAAATGTGTATTCCCCAGCTGCCAGTGTTAGGAACAGTGTGAGGAAACTACCTAAGCTGTTTAAACTGGTATAACCATTTCAGTAACGAGTGCAAAAATGTAATGATTGGATTAGTTCAGATTTGTTTTTTTTATCTTTGTGTAGCATAACATTAATTCAATCACTCAATGCAAAATCACAAATATGAAAAACAATTCCAAAAAAATCTACCGGCAGTAGAGCATGCTGGGGAAAAAGTTAATTTGTTATCCTGTTTTATAAAACATTTAGTTGGTGTGACTTCTCATTTAGTTTTGAGTTAGTACCACAAACATTTTAAGTAATAATTACTTTTCATTGACTTCAAAATTGAGTTAAAAATGCCTTGGGGTTTACAATGAGACGTTATCCATGTGCTCTATCTCTCGACTGAACACTGCACCTGAGAATAAATGAATGCTGCCAGACGAGTTTGAGGCAAAAGACATCCTGCGGGGACGGGAGCTGGGATTAAAAATAAAATAAAAAAATTGATATAAATATAGGACAAAACACACTTCCCGACAAGAGAGACAACACAACACTACATAAAGAGAGACCCAAGATAACAATCTAGCAAGGCAGCAACACATGACAACACAGCATGGTAGTAACACAACATGTCAACAACATGGCAGCAACACAACATGGTAGCAGCACAAAACATGGTACAAACATTATTGGGCACAGACAACAGCACAAAGGACAAGAAGGTAGAGACAACAATACACAACAATACACGCGAAGCAGCCACAAACGTGAAGGGAACCAGTTAACCACTTGGTAAGCCGACTATTCATCCACCCAAATATTAGAATTATTTATGTTTTCTGGAGGTTGTCTTTGCAGTGTCGGGCTACCAATGTAGGCATATGACTCCTCATAGCCTACATAAACAATTCCGCATCACAATAATGCATTTGCATAACTTTGTTGAGCTCAGACCTGGATGACAATGAATAAAGGAATGAGGGAACGAAGGAAGGAAGGAATTAATGAAACCTTTATCGGATGTCGCCAAAGAATCCTTTTCACAGAATGAAAGAGAACATTGTGATATTATTCGTATGACTGTCACAATCAGGCTGTAATCATTTGAGTACAGAACTCTCAAGATATGAACAGTCCATAACTCTACAAACACAACTAAGACAGCAACTTTTCACCGAAATAGCTATTTATTTGTACCCCCCAAAAAATTTACTTTCAAATAGGGTACGGAGAACAATTGAATGTCAGCTGAGAAAATTCTAATTCAAATTATATCTAAAGAGACAATCTAATCACATTATAGGCTTATTTGTCACAGGTGCTGAACCTACAACAGGAGTAGACTTTACTGTCAAATGCTCACTTAGGAGCTCTTTCCCAACGATGCAGAGTAAAAAAATAAATAAAAAAACACAAGAGGAATAAAATACACAATAATAAATCTAGACGGTGCCTTACTGTGCTATACAATGCCTTTGTTACGTTACAGCCTTATTCTAATTGTCACGTCCTGGCCAGTATAAGGCTTAATTGTCATTTTAGTTTGGTCAGGACGTGGCAGAGGGTATTTGTTTTATGTGGTTCAGGGTGGTGTATTAGTTAGGAGGGCGTTTGATTTATTATTTCCGGGTTTTGAGTTATGGTCTATGTTGATGTATTTCTATGTGTAGTCTGGTTGATCTGTTTCTATGTTGAGTTAATTGGGGTGGACTTCCAATTGAAGGCAGCTGTGTGGTATTGCCTTTGATTGGACGTCCTATATTAGTTGGGTGTGTTTGTCTGTGTATTTGTGGGAGATTGTTCCGTGTTAAGTATGTGTAAACCTAACAGGACTGTCAGTGTATCGTGCGTTCGTTTTTTTTGTTATTGTAACGCCCTGGCCATAGAGAGGGGTTTTTTGTTCTTTATTTTGGTTAGGCCAGGGTGTTACATTGGGTGGGCGTTCTATGTTCCTTTTTCTATGTTTTGGTATTTCTTTGTTTTGGGCCATGTGTGTGGCTCCCAATCAGGCACAGCTGAAGCTCGTTGCTGCTGATTGGGAGTCACACATAAGGAGCATGTTTTTCCTTTGGGTTTTGTGGGTAATTGTTTCTGTTTAGAGTATTTTCCTAACAGGACTGTTTGCTGTCGTTTTTGTTCATTTTGTAGTGTTCTCTTGCTTTTTTGAATTAAAATTCTAATGATGAACACATCCTCTGCTGCACCTTGGTTCCCTCTTACACACAGCCGTTACAGTTATTTTGTATGTTCGTTTTGGAATTTATTAAAAGTTCAAAATGAACCATCTCAACTCTGCTGCATATTGGTCCTCATTTTCCGATGATGATTTCGCCATATCGTCCTCCGACGAAGAAATCCCTGACAGAATCTCCCACCAAACCAGGACCAAGCAGCAGAGGAAGGAGCAGAGGGAATTTGGATTGGATACATGGAAGAAATGGAGCAAAGACCGGGAATGCTACCGAGGAACACGACTGGCGATTAAACCCGAGAGGCAACCCCAAGACATTTTTTTGGGGGGGCATATGGGTAGTTTGGCGGGGCAAGTTTGGAGCCCCAGGCCAAATCCCCGGACTGTTTCTCGGAGGCCAGTTAATGGACAGGTATTATGCTTCGGGGTAATGGGTGTTATGGCGAGGCCAAGTGTTTTTAGGCCAGTACGCGCTATACCAGCGCCCCGCAGTTACCAGGGGGTAGTAGGCATTCAGCCAGAAAGGGCAATGCCAGGTTTAAGCTCGAGACCGCCAGTAAGCCTCCATGGTCCTATATATCCTGTTCCCGCTCCACGCACTAGCCTAGAGGTGCGTGTTCACAAGCTGGCATATCCGGTACCAGCACCACGCACCAGGATTATAGTGCGTCAGCCCAGTCCAGTACGTCCTGTTCCCGCTCCACGCACTAGCCCTAAGGTGTGTGTTTCACAGCTGACATATCCAGTACCAGCACCACGCATCAGGCATCTAGTGCGTAAACCCAGCCTCGCCAGTCTAAAGTCGCCAGAGCTGCCCGCCAGTCAACAGTCGCCAGAGCTGCCCGCCAGTCAACAGTCACCAGAGCTGCCCGCCAGTCAAAAGTCACCAGAGCTGCCCGCCAGTCAAAAGTCACCAGAGCTGCCCGCCAGTCAACAGTCACCAGAGCTGCCCGCCAGTCAACAGTCACCAGAGCTGCCCGCCAGTCAACAGTCACCAGAGCTGCCCGCCAGTCAACAGTCACCAGAGCTGCCCGCCAGTCAACAGTCACCAGAGCTGCCCGCCAGTCAACAGTCGCCAGAGCTGCCCGCCAGTCAACAGTCGCCAGAGCCGCCCGCCAGTCAACAGTCGCCAGAGCCGCCCGCCAGTCATCAGTCCCCAGAGCCGCCCGCCAGTCAACAGTCGCCAGAGCCGCCCGCCAGTCAACAGTCGCCAGAGCCGCCCGCCAGTCAGGAGCCGCCAGAGCCGCCCGCTAGTCAGAAGCCGCCAGAGTGGCCAGACTGCCCGGAACTGCCGGAGTGGCCAGACTGCCCGGAACTGCCGGAGTGGCGAGACTGCCCGGAACTGCCGGAGTGGCCAGACTGCCCGGAACTGCCGGAGTGGCCAGACTGCCCGGAACTGCCGGAGTGGCCAGACTGCCCGGAGCTGCCGGAGTGGCCAGACTGCCCGGAGCTGCCGGAGTGGCCAGACTGCCCGGAGCTTCCGGAGTGGCCCGACTGCCCGGAGCTGCCGGAGTGGCCCGACTGCCCGGAGCTGCCGGAGTGGCCCAACTGCCCGGAGCTGCCGGAGTGGCCCGACTGCCCGGAGCTGCCGGAGTGGCCAGACTGCCCGGAGCTGCCGGAGTGGCCCGACTGCCCCGAGCTGCCGGAGTGGCCCGACTGCCCCGAGCTGTCAGACTGCCCCGAGCTGCCAGACTGCCCCAAGCTGCCAGAGTGGCCCGACTGCCCCGAGCTGCCAGAGTGGCCCGACTGCCCCGGGCTGCCAGAGTGGCCCGACTGCCCCGGGCTGCCAGAGTGGCCCGACTGCCCCGAGCTGCCAGAGTGGCCCGACTGCCCCGAGCTGCCAGAATGGCCAGACTGCCCCGAGCTGCCAGAGTGGCCAGACTGCCCCGAGCTGCCAGAGTGGCCCGACTGCCCCGAGCTGCCAGAGTGGCCAGACTGCCCCGAGCTGCCAGAGTGGCCCGACTGCCCCGGCGATGCCAGAGTGGCCCGACTGCCCCCCGGCGATGCCAGAGTGACCCTACTGCTTGGAACGGCCAGAACTGGAGCCACCTCCAGATATAGGTGGGTTGGGGAGGGGGGGTGTAGCACAGTGCCGTCGTTGATGGCAGCCACCCTCCCTTCCCTCCCTTTAGTAGGGGGGAATTTTTGTTTTGTTGTTGTTTGGGGTTGTTTTTCTTGTTTTTCTTAAGGTGCTTCCGGGGTTAGCACCTTTAAGGGGGGGGGGTACTGTCACGTCCTGGCCAGTATAAGGGTTAATTGTCATTTTAGTTTGGTCAGGACGTGGCAGAGGGTATTTGTTTTATGTGGTTCAGGGTGGTGTATTAGTTAGGAGGGCGTTTGATTGATTCTTTCCGGGTTTTGAGTTATGGTCTATGTTGATGTATTTCTATGTGTAGTCTGGTTGATCTGTTTCTATGTTGAGTTAATTGGGGTGGACTTCCAATTGAAGGCAGCTGTGTGGTGTTGCCTTTGATTGGAAGTCTTATATTAGTTGGGTGTGTTTGTCTGTTTAATTGTGGGAGATTGTTCCGTGTTTAGTATGTGTAAACCTAACAGGACTGTCAGTCTATCGTGCGTTCGTTTTTTTTGTTATTTTGTATGTTCGTTTTGGAATGTATTAAAAGTTCAAAATGAACCATCTCAACTCTGCTGCATATTGGTCCTCATTTTCCGATGATGATTTCGCCATATCGTCCTCCGACGAAGAAATCCCTGACACTAATATAGATTTTTTTTAATCCTCAGCAATCTACACACAATACCCCATAACGATAAAGCGAAAACAGGTTTTAGAAATTTTAATAATAAAACTTAAAAACAGAAAAACAGAAATAACGTATTTAAATAAGTATTCAGACCCTTTGCTATGAGACTCGAAATTGAGCTCAGGTCCATCCTGTTTCCATTGATCATCTCTTACGTTCTCCCCTCGGGTGTAGCTCGTCTGAGGAGGAGACGTAAATGCCTGGGCCTAAACACACCAGGTAACACGGATGAAAGGGGAAGAAATGTGGGGTGCAATGAGCGATAAATAAATCAGACCACAACCAGAACTCAATTTTAACCCTCAGGGGATGTTTAGTGAATTAGTTAAATAAACAATATAAAAACACCCATAAATAAATCAGTAAGGAACAAAACCACAACAAGGGAAGGTAAGAGAAGGGAATGTTTGGGATCGGGGTCCAAGTAATGAAAATAAACAAAAGGTCCCTCCTCTTCTACACACCTAATCCTTCCTAACACATTCTACACCCTAACCCACTGTCCTACCTGGTTCCAAGAAAAAATACAAGGGTGACACCCGCCCGGCTAACCTAGTGTATAAAACAATGGGTTATCTACGGGAGACTGTACACCCATGGGCAGATCTACCTTTTCCCTTCTCCAGGACCTAGGTAGGGTGGAGCGCCTCAGGAGGACAGGCTGAAACACAAAGAAATTAACACAAATAGTCAAACAAAAAACAAATGTCCTCTCTCTCTCCCCCTCTCTCTTACATTTACATTTTACATTTAAGTCATTTAGCAGACGCTCTTATCCAGAGCGACTTACAAATTGGTGCATTCACCTTATAATATCCAGTGGAACAACCACTTTACAATAGTGCATCTAAATCTTTTAAGGGGGGGGGTTAGAAGGATTACTTTATCCTATCCCAGGTATTCCTTGAAGAGGTGGGGTTTCAGGTGTCTCCGGAAGGTGGTGATTGACTCCGCTGTCCTGGCGTCGTGAGGGAGCTTGTTCCACCATTGGGGTGCCAGAGCAGCGAACAGTTTTGACTGGGCTGAGCGGGAACTGTGCTTCCTCAGAGGTAGGGAGGCGAGCAGGCCAGAGGTGGATGAACGGAGTGCACTTGTTTGGGTGTAGGGCCTGATCAGAGCCTGAAGGTACGGAGGTGCCGTTCCCCTCACAGCTCCGTAGGCAAGCACCATGGTCTTGTAGCGGATGCGAGCTTCGACTGGAAGCCAGTGGAGAGAGCGGAGGAGCGGGGTGACGTGAGAGAACTTGGGAAGGTTGAACACCAGATGGGCTGCGGCGTTCTGGATGAGTTGTAGGGGTTTAATGGCACAGGCAGGGAGCCCAGCCAGCAGCGAGTTGCAATAATCCAGACGGGAGATGACAAGTGCCTGGATTAGGACCTGCGCCGCTTCCTGTGTGAGGCAGGGTCGTACTCTGCGAATGTTGTAGAGCATGAACCTACAGGATCGGGTCACCGCCTTGATGTTGGTGGAGAACGACAGGGTGTTGTCCAGGGTCACGCCAAGGCTCTTAGCACTCTGGGAGGAGGACACAAGGGAGTTGTCAACCGTGATGGCGAGATCATGGAACGGGCAGTCCTTCCCCGGGATGAAGAGCAGCTCCGTCTTGCCGAGGTTCAGCTTGAGGTGGTGATCCGTCATCCACACTGATATGTCTGCCAGACATGCAGAGATGCGATTCGCCACCTGGTTGTCAGAAGGGGGAAAGGAGAAGATTAATTGTGTGTCATCTGCATAGCAATGATATGAGAGACCATGTGAGGATATGACAGAGCCAAGTGACTTGGTGTATAGCGAGAATAGGAGTGGGCCAAGAACAGAGCCCTGGGGGACACCAGTGGTGAGAGCACGTGGTGCGGAGACAGATTCTCGCCACGCCACCTGGTAGGAGCGACCTGTCAGGTAGGACGCAATCCAAGCGTGGGCGGCGCCGGAGATGCCCAGCTCGGAGAGGGTGGAGAGGAGGATCTGATGGTTCACGGTATCAAAGGCAGCAGATAGGTCTAGAAGGATGAGAGCAGAGGAGAGAGAGTTAGCTTTAGCAGTGCGGAGAGCCTCCGTGACACAGAGAAGAGCAGTCTCAGTTGAATGCCCAGTCTTGAAACCTGACTGATTAGGATCAAGAAGGTCATTCTGAGAGAGATAGCAAGAGAGCTGGCCAAGGACGGCGCGTTCAAGAGTTTTGGAGAGAAAGGAAAGAAGGGATACTGGTCTGTAGTTGTTGACATCGGAGGGATCGAGTGTAGGTTTTTTCAGAAGGGGTGCAACTCTCGCTCTCTTGAAGACGGAAGGGACGTAGCCAGCGGTCAAGGATGAGTTGATGAGCGAGGTGAGGTAGGGGAGAAGGTCTCCGGAAATGGTCTGGAGAAGAGAGGAGGGGATAGGGTCAAGTGGGCAGGTTGTTGGGCGGCCGGCCGTCACAAGACGCGAGATTTCATCTGGAGAGAGAGGGGAGAAATAGGTCAAAGCACAGGGTAGGGCAGTGTGAGCAGGACCAGCAGTGTCGTTTGACTTAGCAAACGAGGATCGGATGTCGTCAACCTTCTTTTCAAAATGGTTGACGAAGTCATCCGCAGAGAGGGAGGAGGGGGGGGGGAGGGGGAGGAGGATTCAGAAGGGAGGAGAAGGTAGCAAAAAGCTTCCTAGGGTTAGAGGCAGATGCTTGGAGTTTAGAGTGGTAGAAAGTGGCTTTAGCAGCAGAGACAGAAGAGGAAAATGTAGAGAGGAGGGAGTGAAAGGATGCCAGGTCCGCAGGGAGGCGAGTTTTCCTCCATTTCCGCTCGGCTGCCCGGAGCCCTGTTCTGTGAGCTCGCAGTGAGTCGTCGAGCCACGGAGCAGGAGGGGAGGACCGAGCCGGCCTGGAGGATAGGGGACAGAGGAAATCAAAGGATGCAGAGAGGGAGGAGAGGAGGGTTGAGGAGGCAGACTCAGGAGATAGGTTGGAGAAGGTTTGAGCAGAGGGAAGAGATGATAGGATGGAAGAGGAGAGAGTAGCGGGAGAGAGAGAGCGAAGGTTGGGACGGCGCAATACCATCCGAGTAGGGGCAGAGTGAGAAGTGTTGGATGAGAGCGAGAGGGAAAAGGATACAAGGTAGTGGTCGGAGACTTGGAGGGGAGTTGCGATGAGATTAGTGGAAGAACAGCATCTTGTAAAGATGAGGTCAAGCGTATTGCCTGCCTTGTGAGTAGGGGGGGAAGGTGAGAGGGTGAGGTCGAAAGAGGAGAGGAGTGGAAAGAAGGAGGCAGAGAGGAATGAGTCGAAGGTAGACGTGGGGAGGTTAAAGTCACCCAGAACTGTGAGAGGTGAGCCATCCTCAGGAAAGGAACTTATCAAGGCGTCAAGCTCATTGATGAACTCTCCAAGGGAACCTGGAGGGCGATAAATGATAAGGATGTTAAGCTTGAAAGGGCTGGTAACTGTGACAGCATGGAATTCAAATGAGGAGATAGACAGATGGGTCAGGGGAGAAAGAGAGAATGTCCACTTGGGAGAGATGAGGATTCCAGTGCCACCACCCCGCTGGCTCGATGCTCTAGGGGTATGCTCTTCTCTTCTCACATGGCAAACAGATATCCTCTCTGTAATCAGCTACTGCCACGCCCACCATCGTTAGCCGCAACTCGGTGCACCTGTAATGCCCAAGACAAACACACCAACAGGGGAAAAATGGGGAACAAGAAAAACGTAACACGTAATATCATCCTTGAGATGTTTCTACAACTTGATTGGAGTCCACCTGTGGTAAAGTCAATTGATTGGACATGATTTTGGAAAGGCACACACCTGTCTGTCTATATAAGGTTCCACAGTTGACAGTGCATGTCAGAGCTAAAACCAAGGCATGAGGTCGAACCAATTGTCCGTAGAGCGCCGAGACAGGATTGTGTCGAGGCACAGATCTGGGGAAGGGCACCAAAGAATTTCTGCAGCATTGAAGGTCCCCAAGAACACAGTGGCCTCCATCATTCTTAAATGGAAGAAGTTTGGAACCACCAAGACTCTTCCTAGAGCTGTCCGCCTGGCCAAACCGAGCAATTGGGGGAGAAGGGCCTTGGTCAGGGAGGTAACCAAGAATCCGATGGTCACTCTGACAGAGCTACAGAGTTCTTCTGTGGAGATGGGAGAACCTTCCAGAAAGACATCCATCTCTGCAGCACTCCACCAATCAGACCTTTATGGTAGAGTGGCCAGACGGAAGCCACTCCTCAGTAAAAGGCACATGACCGCCTGCTTGGTGTTTGCCAAAAGGCACCTAAAGATTCTCAGACCATGAGAAACAAGATTATCTGGTCTGATGAAACCAAGATTGAACTCTTTGGCCTGAATGCCAAGCGTCACGTCTGGAGGAAACCTAGCACCATCCCTACGGTGAAGCATGGTGGTGGCAGAATCATGCTGTGGGGATGTTTTTCAGCAGCAGAGATTGGGAGACTAGTCAGGATCAAGGCAAAGATGAACGGAGTAAAGTACAAAGAAATCCTTGATGAAAACCGGCTCCAGAGCTCTCTGGACATCAGACTGGGGTGAAGGTTTACCTTCAACAGGACAATGACCCTAATCACACAGCCAAGACAACGCAGGACTGGCTTCGAAACAAGTCTCTGAATGTCCTTAAGTGGCCCAGCCAGAGCCCGGACTTAAACCTGATCGAACATCTCTGGAGAGACCTGAAAATAGCTGACAGAGCTTGAGAAGATCTGCAGAGCAGAAGGGGAGAAACTCCCCACATACAGGTGTGCCAAGCTTGTAGTGTCATACCCACGAAGACTTGAGGCTGTAATCGCTGCCAAAGGTGCTTCAACAAAGTAATGAGTAAAGGGTCTGAATACTTATATTCTACTTATATGTAATATTTCAGATTAAAATGTTTATAAATTAGCAAACATTTCTAAAAAACAGTTTTTGCTTTGTGATTATGAGGTATTGTGTGTAGATCGATGAGGGGAAAAAACTATTGAATCAATTTTAGAATAAGGCTGTTACCTAACAAAATGTGGAAAAAGTCAAGGGGTCTGAATACTTTCCGAAGGGAGTACCAGTACCATATCAATGTGCAGGGGTATGAGGTTGATATGTAGGCAGAGATAAAGTGACGATCAGGATAGAAAATAATAAGAGTAAAAAAGCAAAAAACAAAGTAGCAGGAGCGTATATAATGAGTGTATGTATAAATGTGTGAAAGTGAGTGTGTGTGTGTGTTTGTCATCAGTATGCGCGTGTGCGTGTGTGTGTGTGTGTGTGTGTGTGTGTGTGTGTGTGTGTGTGTGTGTGTGTGTGTGTGTGTGTGTGTGTGTGTGTGTGTGTGTGCGTGTGTGTGTGTGTGTGTGTGTGTGTGTGTGTGTGTGTGTGTAAGTGTGAGATGTTCAGTGTAAGTGTGTGTGGGTAGAGTCTCGTGAGTGTGCATAGAGTCAGTGCAAAATAGAGACAATGCAGATAATCCGGATAGCCACTTGATTAGCTATTCAGCAGTCTTATGGTTTAGGGATGAAAGCTGTCTCGTAGACTGTTGGTCCTAGAACCTATGCTCTGGGACCACTTGCCTGATGGTAGCAGAGAGAACAGCTCATGACTTGGGTGGCTGACATATTTGGCAATTTTTCGGGCCTCCTCTGACACTGCCTGATATGTACTGGGCCATCCGCACCATCCTCTGTAGCACCTTGATATGTATGTACTGGGCCGTCCGCACCACCCTCTGTAGCACCTTGCAGTCGATGACGGTGCAGTTGCCATACCAAACAGTGATGCAGCCATTCAAGATGCTCTCAATGCTGCAGCTATAGAACTTTTTGAGGATCTGAGGGCCCATGCCAAATCTTTTCAGCCTCCTGAGAGGGAAGAGGCGTTGTCGTGCCCTCTTCACGACTGTGCTGTTGTGTGTGGAGCATGTTAAGTTCTTATGATGTGGAAGCTAGGAACTAGAAGCTCTCAACCCGCTCCACTACAGCGCCGTCGATGTGGATTTTGAGTAGGAATAGCTATGATATCTAACATGTTAAATTATGAACAATTTTGCCCAGGTAACTGTTGGCTGTGTTTTTGTTTGTTGTGATGTACCAAATGCCTTTTACGTGTTAAATTTACTGTTATAGGCTAGCCTTAATATTTGTCTATACGTTTTCCAGTTGACACTATCAGAAAGTGTTTTGAACATTGAGAAAGAATGTTAGTTAAAGTTGTCATCCTTGCCAATGTTTTGTTTTTCACTGAAACCATAAGCACTGACTATCTAATAAGAGTGAGCACACTAACGGCAGTAAATACAATTGGCAAGTATAATAGCATTGCAGATTTTCAGTAAGAAGTGAGTCTTCCAACGCACAAATTGAACTCAAGAGAGAGCTATGAGAAGCACCTGCCTGTCTGGTGCTGCAGACCAGGTCCATGATTGATGGAGGTGATCCACACTAGCACAGTTTACTGAAGTTTCACACCTAATCAAATATTTGCTTTTGTAGTTTAATTATTTTCTTTACACAGTATATCTTAGTTAAAACCAAAAAAACACATATTTACCTAAATAAAGGGAGTTAGAAGTGCCCCTGGATTTATAACACCTCCAACAATTTTTCACCTGGAACCTTAATACATTGCAATAACGTAGCTTTCCGAGTGGGTCCGTGCTATCTGGGATCATTGGGACTTCCGAGGGACATGCCAAGGAACCCAGACAGCAATGACCGTTCCGAATGAGCACTTTCACATCATTCACACATTGTTGTCAGCAGCAACACATTTGATGTGATGGGGGTGTAAAGGGATTTACAAAATATAGTCAACAAAATTTAGATGAGGAATTAATGTCGGAGTGTGATTGAGGAACCACTCCCCCCTAACTGGGTTTTACAGCCATCCAATGGTAAGTGCCAAATGCCATCAAGAAACGTCATGTACTAGCCAACGTTCGCTAGTAAGATGGCATCAGCAACAACAATAACTGATGCAGTACTAGCTAATGTTTTAAACTCCTACCGTCATGCTCATGTTTTTAGTACCAGCATCTGATCAACCTGGATGTTGGAAACAGTGCTCAAGTGCATGGAGCTTTCTTGGTTTACCTGGATTTTGCTGAACTAAGGTGAGTCAATCATGAATTGGATCCACGATCAACTAACAGTGTTCTGCGTCATCAAAACCCACTAGACCTCTCAGGTGAGTGCTACCGATGATATCAGTTGGATAAACCGAGGCTACATAAAATGTCAACTAAGTACTTTGCAATGACAACCCGTTATTAGCCAGGGGTACCTAGTGCCCGTGACGCATGCCCGGTGACTGTGCCCACATTAGCATCTCTGTCCTTTTCACTATGGTGCGTCAGTGTCAAGATGCGAGTCGTGGGGGGGGGGGGGGGGGACCTCTAAATGCTATAAGACCTCTAAATGCAAGGAAGGTTTAAAGGAATGAATGTACAAGAAGACAACATAAGACTGATGCAAAGCTATACCGAGAATGAATTAGGCCACAGACTAAAAAATTGGCAACACTTGCGGAACACCCGTGGATCATGACCGCACCCCCAAAGGATGTAGGCGAACTGAAACTGGAGTGTACCTACAGTGTATATTCTTCAGCGTAAGATGATTTCTTTATACACATCAATGATTTGGTCCATCTCTGACCTCTTCTCCTCCCTCTCCCGATATGCAGTCAGTGCTGGTCAGAGGGTCGACCATGCTGCTGTGTGTGTTGGCATCTGACTCCAGCCTGGTGTACCAGAGGATGTGTGACGGCCTGCTGACCCCTGTACTAACCGTGGGCATCCTGGACCAGGGCCGCCGGCAGCACCGCAAGAGACGCCAGCAGGAGTGAACCGCAGGAGAACCAAAGTGACTATGGAAGTGACCGCTGTGTTCTCATTATTCATTCAGCAACGAACCACAGGAGACAGGGACTGTTAGTAGACTGCTATGGTCTGGTAATGAACACTTCAGTGACCAGAAGTGAACCACAGACAATGGCAGGCTGTTGTGGTCTCATAATGATGAACCAAAGTGCATCTGGGAGATTATTGTTGAGAATTTTTCCAGTGTTTTCCCTACCTCAAATTTGGCAGGGAGGGCCTCCCTAGCCTAGCTTTCGTTGCTCCCTACCTGAACTGTTTTTGGGAACCCGGGCATAGCAACTTTGATAGGGTCAATGGGTAGTCTACCAGACCTTTACTTCAACAACATAGCTCAGGCAGTAGTAAGCTCTCTCATCCATTTATATGCAAATGATAGTCTTATACTCAACTGGCCCCTCTCCGGATTTTGTGTTAAACGCTCTACAACAAAGCTTTCTTAGTGTCCAACAAGCTTTCTCTGCCCTTAACCTTGTTCTGAACACCTCCAAAACAAAGGTCATGTGGTTTGGTAAGAAGAATGCCCCTCTCCCCACAGGTGTGATTGCTACCTCTGAGGGTTTAGAGTTTGAGGTAGTCACCTCATACAAGTACTTGTGAGTATGGCTAGTAGGTACACTGTCTTTCTCTCAGCACATATCAAAGCTGCAGGCTAAAGTTAAATCTAGACTTGGTTTCTTCTATTGTTATCGCTCCTCTTTCACCCCAGCTGCCAAACTAACCCTGATTCAGATGTCCATCTTACCCATGCTAGATTACGGAGACATAATTTATAGATCGGCAGGTAAGGGTGCTCTCGAGCGGCTAGATGTTCTTTACCATTCAGTCGTCAGATTTGCCACCAATGATCCTTATAGGACACATCACTGCACTCTATACTCCTCTTCAGTTCGCTGCAGCTAGCGACTAGAAAGAGCTGCTTAAACTTAAACTGGACAGTTTTATCTCAATCTTTTCATTCAAAGACTCAATCATGAACACTCTTACTGACAATTGTGGTTGCTTTGCGTGATGTATTGTTGTCTCTACCTTCTTGCCCTTTGAGCTGTTGTCTGTGCCCAATAATGTTTGTACCATGTTTTGTGCTGCTACCATGTTGTGCTCCTGCAATGTTGTGTTTCTACCATGTTGTTGTCATATTGTTTTGCTACCATGCTGTGTTGTCATGTGTTGCTGCCATGTTGTCATCTTAGGTCTCTCTTTATGTAGTGTTGTGTTGTCTCTCTTGTCGTGATGTGTGTTTTGTCCTATATTTTTATTTCATTTATTTTTAATCCGAGCCCCCGTCCCCATAGGAGGCCTTTTGGTTTTTGGTAGTAAGTCATTGTAAATAAGAATTTGTTCTTAACTGACTTACCTAGTTAAATAAAGGTTAAATAAAAAAAGAAAAAGCCTACATAAAATATAACAGACACTGAGGCTGCGAAAATCTGAAATATGACGGAAATATTAAAACGGCCATAACTGCCTTCACAAGGTGCTACAGTCTCTGTGGGCCTGAGGGTTTGTGTTTTAACTTCTCTGACAATTGACACACAATCGATCATCAAAGACACTGTGAAATGCAGTTGGACATTACCCCTGAGAGGAATTGAATTGAATTAAATGTCCGTACAGTACCTCCATTAAGCAACAGGTTAATGTAGCAGACTGCAGTAGGCCACTACCAAATGGCACCACTCAGAACTTGTACAGTCCACTGTGAGAAACTAGCTATAATAACTGTAACACGACGTTTTGTTGTGTGATGTCTCGCTACCCATTTACTTTGCATTTTTAAACTGTAGAGGGCAGCATTAAACCTGCCGTGGATACTTCATTTATATCATTGCTACGCCATCATTTGACATTGACAGATAAAGACTACAGTAACAAAAAACTTGACTGTGCCTGTGCATCATTAGGCAATAGTAACACCACAAGAACTGTACGTGCAACCATTTTGTTGGACAAATTATAGTACGGTGACCTGAAAACATTTCTTGTTTTTTTAGTTGACTAAAATAAAAAAAATTAAAAATACATTTGAACATGAAAAACAAGCACACAAAAATGACCATGACAACAAATGCAAAGACCATTGCATGATCCATGCTCCTAATACAGTATACTGCCTGTAGATTTAACACTGAGGTGGTCTTATTAACAGGTAAGAAGAACAGATAGTGACAGTAGGGTGCTAGGGAAATAACTGTGTGTGTGTGTGTACACAAATGGTACAACAAAGCCTAATGAAGAGGTAGGCTCGCCTACAAAAGACAATGACTAGAACACTTCAACCCTGAGCATTAAAATTAAACAAGAATACCCTACATGGTGAAGTAAGTAGACATAGACAGACTATGAATCGCATATGAACATACTGTAGAAAAGAAGATTCAAAAAGTGTCTTGGAATGCAGGAAGTAAGTAACCCCGGTTTCCCCTCCAAGGGTGTGTTCATTGGGGTGGCACGCTTGGAATGTTGCAGATAGATATACACTACATAGAGATAATGATATAATGCAATGATAAGGAGCATCAGCAGCTGTATTCGTGTTTCTATCTGCAATGCTCAACGTTTCAGCCACCTGGATCGCATTCATTAGGGAACACTGTAGAAAAAAAAAACATTTTGCTAATGGAAAATGTCAACTGCCACTTCTTTTTCGAAAGGCCCTCCCTGTTTCAGGACGTTTTCTTCCATTTGGTGCCTAATGAATACGACCCTGGAATAATTCCCAGATTCATTTTCCTCTGCTCTCCATTACCTCCACTGTTCATAATCCAATCAGAATCAGATAAGGATTGACAAATGTTCTTTGAGACCGATACCACCAGTCCATCATGGTGATTTGTCGTGGCTTTAGTCAATGACATGGGTTCAAAATGACTGGAAGTCCAGTGTCTTTTAAAGGACCACAGTCACAGAGTCTAGAGCAGCTGCTGTACTCAGTGTGAAGGGTAACCATGGCGACAGACTTGGAGAGTTGTTCAAAATGATATGCCTGGTGCATGGAAGTAGTCCCAGCCATGACTTGAAACATTGCTCCTTTGGGGGGGGGGGGGGGGGGGGGACATTGTCGCAATGGACTCAAACATCTGTTACGGGGAGACGGTTGTAGATATAGACAGTGTGGTAAGCAAAGGTGCTTGATTTTGGGTCAACGTGTCTCCCCCTCCATCCACGAAACGGGCCAGTCCAAAAGGAGGAGGGGCCATAGGGTAAGGTATATGTGGTACAGTCTGTCCATGCCATTGGAAAAATCCAGTGGAGGCAGGTGGAGGGAGAAATGGGAGGATGGGCTCATTGTAACGGCTGGAATGGAATGGCTCATCGTAATGGCTGAAATGACACCAGCCTCCATTGGACAAATCCTTCCTCTCAGGGGAGCAGATAGCGGACCTCAGTGCTATGTCATATCCTCTTCCTCTGAGCAGTAGTCCTGCCCCTGAAAAAGCAAAGCAGAAGATGGAGTTATCCCCAGACACTGACCCCCCCCCCCCCACATGATTTCAGCTCTGCCCCAGATCAGTTTGGCTGTCTTGCCAACCCCTACGGTCATTGTCATGCCGAAGTTAACAGATCTGGAACCAGGCTCTCTCTACTCACCTTTTCTATCTTCTCATCCAGCATCCTGAAGAACTCTTGCTGGCTCTCTGAAGAATGGATCCTGTGGAGAAAGAAACGAGTCATTCACACTAAAGGGTTATGGTCAGTTGCATTTCAACTCTGTTAGTTCAGGGACGGAAAAGGGACAGCAAACACTGCATTCATTTGTGTCACGATGACAACAAAAATAGTTAGTTCGACTCACTGTGTCTTCCCATTGCCATTTGATCCTGTGTCATCTGTACGTTGGACCCTAGTGAGCAAGGCAGTCTTCTCCTGAAACACACAGGGCCATCAAAAATCACTGGCAGAATCTTTTTGTAGGTGTACAGTATGTAGGTGTAGAGGTTAACCCTCGACTAACTTCCCTTACTAACTTTTAGAGGGTTCATAAAAAAATTGAATAAATAAAAAATATACAATTCTGGCCGTTCTCACCGTGCTGTCCTGGTTGCAGGTGTTCAGTCTTTCCTCTTCTCCATTGATATACTTGACCTTTTCCACTCCTTTTTTGTACTCGTCTGTAAAAAAAAACAAAAAAATAAAAAATAAACTGTGAGCTATAGGAGGATGTGGCGCTAGTACTACAAATGAACACATCCCTTTCAGTCCGACTCCTGATGCAGAAGCTAAACGCAGTGTAGATGAGAACGGGTGGGTCTTCTAACGTTGGCATGCGTTAGCCAAGTTGCAATAAAGGCTTTCTAAATTTCCTACACGCGATTGCCTTTATGTTTCTGTTCTTATGCGATTGTTAACACTACCAGCGACATCAACTTATTTTTGCTTGTGACAATACATTTTTACTCGATAGCTCCATGGAATTAGAGCAGCCACTCATGATATTCCCGATCCATTAGATTGACCAGGAATCGACTTGACAAAAATAATTACTTGATCAAATTAACAGTTGAAACAAAATCCCCCCCCATTGACTCTGTACCGGTACACCCCCCCCCGGTATATAGTCTCGCTATTGTTATTTACTGCTGCTCTTTAATTACATGTCACTTTTTTTTTCTTATTCTTATACATATTATTTGAAACTGCATTGTTGGTTAGGGGCTGGTACGTAACCATTTCACTGTAAGGTCTACACCTGTTGTATTGGGCGCACGTGACTAATAACATTTGATTATGAAGACTATAACCTTGGTAAGGGCGTTATGAGCACTTACATGTTAACTGTCTTGGAACTGTGGATAGCATGCTTGGGACCGAATGGTTTAGATGTATGACTCTCCTCTCAGACTACTCCCTGAGGTTGCTGCACTATCATTAGCAGCACCACCAGCCACTATTTAAGTAAAGCATGTGGGTAGGTATGCTAGTACTCAAGTGTGTTGTAAACTCAGCAAAAAAAGAAGCGTCCTCTCACTGTCAACTGCGTTTATTTTCAGCAAACTTGACAGGTGTAAATATCTGTATGAACATAACAAAATTCAACAACTGAGACATAATCTGAACAAGTTCCACAGACATGTGACTAATAGAAATTGAATAATGTGTCCCTGAACAGGGGGGGGGGGGGGGGGGGGGGGGTCAAAATGAAAAGTAACAGTCAGTATCTGGTGTGGCCACCAGCTGCATTAAGTACTGCAGTGCATCTCCTCATGGACTGCGTCAGATTTGCCAGTTCTTGCTGTGAGATGTTACCCCACTCTTCCACCAAGGCACCTGCAAGTTCCCGGGCATTTCTGGGGGGAATGGCCCTATCCCTCACCCTCCGATCCAACAGGTTCCAGACATGCTCAATGGGATTGAGATCCGGGCTCTTCGCTGGCAATGGCAGAACACTGACATTCCTGTCTTGCAGGAAATCACGAGCAGTACGAGCAGTATGGCTGGTGGGATTGTCATGCTGGAGGGTCATGTCAGGATGAGCCTGCAGGAAGGGTACCACATGAGGGAGGAGGACGTCTTCCCTGTAACGCACAGCGTTGAGATTGCCTGCAATGACAACAAGCTCAGTGCGATGATGCTGTGACACACCGCCCCAGACCATAACGGACCCTCCACCTCCAAATCGATCCCGCTCCAGAGTACAGGCCTCGATGTAACGCTCATTCCTTTGACGATAAACGCAAATCCGACCGTTACCCCCGGTGAGACAAAACCACGACTCATCAGTGAAGAGCACTTTTTGCCAGTCTTGTCTGGACCAGCGATGGTGGGTTTGTGCCCATAGGCGACATCGTTGCCGGTGATGTCTGGTGAAGACCTGCCTTACAACAGGCCTACAAGTCCTCAGTCCAGCCTCTCTCAGCCTATTGCGGACAGTCTGAGCACTGATGGAGGGATTGTGCGTTCCTGGTGTAACTCAAGCAGTTGTTGTTGCCATCCTGTACCCGCAGGTATGATGTTCGGATGTACCAATCCTGTGCAGGTGTTGTTACACGTAGTCTGCCACAGCGAGGACAATCAGCTGTCCGTCCTGTCTACCTGTAGTGCTGTCTTAGGCGTCTCACAGTACGCACATTGCAATGTATTGCCCTGGCCACATCTGCACTCCTCATGCTTCCTTGCAGCATGCCTAAGGGACCCTAGGCATCTTTCTTTTGGTGTTTTTCAGGGTCAGTAGAAAGGCCTCTTTAGTGTCCTAAGTTTTCAAAATTGTGACCTTAATTGCCTTCCGTCTGTAAGCTGTTAGTGTCTTAACGACCATTCCACATGTGCATGTTGATTAATTGTTTATGGTTAATTGAACAAGCATGGGAAACAGTGTTTAAACCCTTTACAATGAAGATCTGTGAAGTTATTTGGATTTTTACAAATTATCTTTGAAAGACAGGGTCCTGAAAAAAGGAAATTTATTTTTTTGCTGAGTTTATGTCGAAACATTCCCAAAATGTGTACAAAAATGTAACAAATGAAGCTAACATACCATTCAACATTCTATTTTTCACACAAGCATATCTGTTTATTCCATTTGTGGCAGACACTTTCATCCAAAGTGACTTACAGTCATCTGCGCAGAAGCCTACATTTTAAGTGTGGGTGGCCCCATCAGGAATTGAACCCACAACCCTTAGCATGCTCTACCGACTGAGCCACACAGTAAAATACTGTCCCATATGAATGTTCATCTGAACATTCAAAACATTCATTAACCCTGCAGAATAGGCCCCATACAGGCCTCCAGGTGAATGTGTTCCCAGTACTGACCGGAAAGAAGGTCCCCATTACTGTAGGCTTTACTGCGGCCCTCCTCACCACTTGGCACTGCCGACACCTGCTTGGCCGAGGTGCAGCCCATCTCCTCACCCGCTTTCCTCCTCACCCACGCACATCACAGGCTGACCTAGAGGAAAGAAGGGATGGAGAGAGATTGGTTAGATAGGGAGGAGATTTTAAGGATATTAAGGATAAGGGAGTATCTGACCTTGTGTCAGTGGCAACATGCCTAGAAGCATTCCACCCAAATGAACACTCCACCATGATTAATTAAAAAAAAATCATAAATATCTAGGAATAACCCACTGCCCAAGGCCTTTCACTAAGCCTGCCTAGTTTTGCGATGCGCAGTTGAGAACTACAATCACAACACACGATCGTACCAGCTGCACCTCACACAATAGGCCTTTCAAAAGCTCTCGCGATGCCAATGGTGCCAACGCACCGTATAATCTTCTGCGAACCGGTTAGATTGTTGGGCACCAGCGAATGGGGGACGTGACAAGTAAGACTATACGTTCGTGACCCAATCCATTTATCGTCCAAGTCTTGACATGGTAGACCGAGAGAGTATGCAAATAATAGCTTGTTGTGTGTGCTATTGAGGCATTATGGTTGTTAGTCAAGAGCAGATACATTTTCATAGCATAAGCCCTCGAATGGAGACTGGTCTGACGACCTGATTATTATTGGACAGACGGGTCTCTGGTTGAGCGCACTGATCTGATGAGCTGTGTCCAGCTGCGATGTCAGCTGACCGATTGGACTGTCATCACGTTCCGATATTCTACTGTATTCTACTGAGTTAGTGCGATGACATTAGAAAGCTATATGAAAATGTAGGCTATGTTATCATCATGCTATTTCAGTGCATCGATGATGCTATCAATTGAGCTTTATTTATAGGCAGGCAGCTGGCAGCATCCATTGCTATTTCATTTCATAACTGAAAACGGAAAAAACGGCACCAATATTGACTCGAATATCATCGAAAAACTGAAGGCTGAATGTTTGCTATTGACTGTAATAACAGAAAATGCAATAGAGCACGGTTCCATTGCACAACGATTCCCTATACAAAGATCCAGGAAACATCCATAAACAAACAAAACGACCAATACAAATATCCAATGTTATCCCAAGTACAAACATTAGCAAATTTACCATTTTTTACAGGATCTGTCCATGGTTCTGCCTGTATTGGTTCTTGGAGTTTCGACCGGATTCAAACGACAGGCTCCCGCATCGGGGACAGCATCTGCACCTCTCAATACACCGTCAGACATTAGCAATCGAGATGCTATCCGCCTGGCTCACTGTCTGGTCCGGTCTGGAGAATAATTAGTGAAAGTGATGACACAAATGGTTGTTTCTTGATGATTTTCAGACATTACCCAGAACATTTTTAAAAATGTAATCGAGCCTCACGAGACTTAACTATATTTTAATATTATGGCTGAAAGAACATTCACATAAAACATCTGACTTGTGTGTAGTTTCGGTGGAGGGTGTCGTTTCGGTGGAAAGAGCTGTGTGGGTCAATTGTGGGGATGCTGGGTATCAGAAATGTCCGGTGCAAGAGAGTCCGTTTGAGGTTGCCAGGTTTCGAGCAGTGCAGTCGGTGTTATGCTGAAGCAGTGAGGAAATTCTCCATGGTAATTAATTGTACCTCGTAGATGGAACGGAAAACCCAGAAGATTGATGAGGTAATAGCAGCAGCAGAGAAGCTTTGAGTGTCAGAGATTTTAGTGAAGAACTACATGGGGTTCTGAGAGAAGGGGTTCCGTAGGATCTGTTAGGGCCAAAAGAGTGGGAAAGGGTGGTGGGTTTGTTGGGGATAGTGGCGTTTATGTAAAGTTAGATGGTGGGGCAATTTCTTTTTCCCATTCCCCTTTTTTTGTGAAATCTGGAGGGTACAATTTTGAACAAATGTGCAATTCACACTCCGACCTGTGAAAGGCAGCTGGAAAACCAAACCAAGAATAATAAGAAAGTTTAGAGCATAGAGATAGATAGAGGGCTCGTCTTTGTATCTGTGCCATTATAATTTATGTGACAGCATGGGCAGCACCATTGAGGCTATCTCCATTTTAAACTAGTCCATTTTCTTCTTCTCGATTCGCTGATCCCTTCTTATGTCCTGGAAGGACATGACTCCAACAGGGTCACCAGGAGGGCTCAGCCAATGAAGTTAGAAGTCTCACCCAGTTGACTACATTAAAATGGTGGAAGCACTCAATGGTGCTGCTCATGCTAAAAAGGGCTTTTGGCCACTACAGGCCTCTCTATCATTCTCTATGGTTGAGAGTTGCCGTCGGACCCAATTCCAGGGCGCAACAACAAGATCTTCCACTAGTTACCACAGCCACAAAGTCAAATTGGCTACATATTAAAAATGTATTAAAACTAAAATTCTCTTTTTGGTCTTAATTGCAGGTTAAGGCTAGGCATACGGTTAGCAGTGTGGTTAGGGTACGCTTTAAAATCAAAATGTAAAAAGATAAATTGTAGAAATAGGCGGGGTTTATGACTTTGTGGCTGTGATAACTAGTGACGACCTTTCGCGCATTGAGGGTTGTGTGACTTGAGGGAGTACACAGAGATATTGGAGAAATGTGAAGATAGGAATCCAATTGAGCCACAAATTGATAAACGTAACGCCTCACCGAACAGACGGTCGACCAATCGTGTCCACGTTGTCATGCTGCGTCACGCAGTTGCTAAGCTAATCGTATCGCAATCCCTTCTTGAAGTCAGTGTATGAGTCGAGAAACCTGTCTATTATCCTAAAAAAGTACGTAATATCACGATTCCAAAGCTATACGATATTACAGAGAACAATGTAATTATCTCGGAAAAGATTTGTAATGTTGTAATTATTGTAGACGAAATTCATGCTAATGTTGGGTTTTTGAGCTAGCGCCCAATTCACTCCCTGAAGGAGAGCTCTCCTTATCCCAGAATGCACCGCGCGGCCCATTGCCGACGCAAGGGCAACGTTCAGGAGTGAGTTAATACGATTCCAATCTCCTCAAAAGTATCTCTGGAGTACAGCTACGACCAGAAGTGACTTTTCGTAGCAGGTTAGGAGAGCATTTTAGCTAAGTCTCCTAACCTACTACGAAAAAGATAATTCCGGTCGTAGCTATACTCCGTCGAGTCATGCAGCGTTCACATGCTAGTTGGGGACTAGAAAAGTCTAAAGTGTTCAACCTGCTAACTGGTTGTAGTTATACACGTGCCGCGTTCAACGAATCAGCAAGTCGGAAATTGTGAACGCAGTATCAGAACCCGCATCGAGCTACCCGGGCGTCAGATTTGACAGCAGAAGCTACGCAGCCAAGTTTATTTGAAGTTTTTACACAGCCAGCAAAAACCTACGACTCAGTCTGTAGTGTGGATTGTAGAGGTTTCAATCAATATGATTTTACTGACAATGATCGCTCGAGTAGCAGATGGTCTGCCGCTTGCTGCATCGATGCAAGAAGACGAGCAGGTTTGAATGAATCACATTTTCTTCCTAGCGAACTTAACGGTTTACAAACACTATTTAGCTAGCTAAATTACATCATATTCTGCTGAATACTACTAACACTTATATTGCCTTGTTTTAGAGGCACTTCTATCATTTACATTTAAGTCATTTAGCAGACGCTCTTATCCACAGCGACTTACAAATTGGTGCATTCACCTTATGATATCAAGTGGAACAACCACTTTACAATAGTGCATCTAAATCTTTTAAGGGGGGGGTTAGAAGGATTACTTTATCCTATCCTAGGTATTCCTTAAAGAGGTGGGGTTTCAGTTGTCTCCGGAAGGTGGTGATTGACTCCGCTGTCCCTATCATCATCATCGTAGGTGTTTGTTTTAACTGAAAGAATGATTTCATAACCCTTTATCTCTCCGTATGTTTAGTCAGGAAGAGACTTGCAACATTACCAGAGCCAGGCTAAGCAGCTGTGCCGCAAACTAAATGCCCAGAGTCCCAATAGATGTACTCTGGAGGCTGGGGTCATGTCCTTCCAGTGAGTATGAACTCTATGGAGTCTTCTGTGCTAGTCTGTGTCATTAGTGCCGAGTTTCCAGTCCTAACAAGGCAAAACTCGGGTTTAATGCCACTTTAATAATGTTTACATATCCTACACTACTTATCTCATATGTATATACTGTATTTTAAACCACCTATTGCATCTTGCCAATGCCGCATGGCCATTGCGCATCCATATATTTATGTACATATTCTTTTTCAATCCCCTTACATTGTGTGTGTATAAGGTAGTCGTTGTGAATTTAAGATTACTTGTTAACTATTACTGCACTGTCGGAACTAGAAGCACAAGCATTTCTCTACACTCACATTAACATCTGCTAACCATGTGTATGTGACCAATAAAATTTGATTTGGTTACGTGTTCAGGAAAAACGATAACCCCCTCGTCTGTGACTGGTCGGCCGCTGTGCTGTGTGTAGAAATCTTAATCGGCCTATTTGAGATAAACTGTAATGTATTAAGTGTTTCTTCCCACTAACGGTTCACATCTGTGTTTGTCTCGCCAGCTATGTAATAGAACATGGCGTGTGCTACTTGGCCTTGTGTGAAGCTGTGTTTCCCAAGAAACTGGTATTTGGGTACCTGGAAGACCTCCAGACAGAATTCAATGAACAGCATGGAAAGAAAGTCCCCACAGTCTCCAGGCCGTACTCTTTCATTGAGTTTGGTGAGAACTTTTCTTTTTTCAATCATCAACATCCAATTCAAGACACCCTAGGCAAACAAAACATATTTGAAGTAAGGGTGCATCATAGCTGACGTAAAAAAAAAGACTACCATAATTTCCGGACTATAAGCCGCTACTTTTTTTCCCACGCTTTGATCCTCGCGGCTTAAACAATGACGCGGCTAATATATGGATTTTTCCCGCTTTCAAATAATAAATAAAAAATAAAAAACACATTCCTTGACGTGCTCAGTTTTTTTGGCGGCATGAAGCTTTCATTAGACCAATGAAATTGCCGAACGGGTTAATGTCAAACAACTTTTTTTGTTTACTGTTTAGATTAAATCGAGTGCTCTCAAACTTCCCATCATTCTGATTACGGTAGTCATTTTGTCACCCTCATCATGGCAAAGACACGGAGAAATGCATATGATGCAGCTTTCAAGTTGAAGGCGATTGATCTGGCTGTTGGAAAAGGAAAAAGAGCTGCTGCACGGGAGCTTGGTCTGGAGCAATGACTTTCTTGGTAGGCTACTGTTTACTGCTAATTTTAAAATTTTTGTTACAAGGCGTGTTTCGTTAAAGCCTGTGTAAAGTTAATTTGTTTCAATGTACCTGTGCGGCTTATATTCAGGTGCGCTCAATAGTCTGGAAATTACGGTAGATAAAACTGGCAAAGGAAAATCCCAGTAGACGTCCACCATATTGCGTTTCCCCATCCCTTGTTTTTCAATTCAGCGCAGATGTAAGTAATGACGAGCGGATGCCACATTAGACTTGAGATGCAGCCTAAACCAACACGTAGTGTGTTATGTGTATATTCCTTCCTCAGATGTGTACATCCAGAAGACAAAGAAGAACTACATTGACAGCAGGGCGCGGAGGAACCTGGGCAGCATCAACACAGAACTGCAGGACGTCCAGCGTATCATGGTGGCAAACATTGAAGAGGTCCTGCAACGAGGAGAGGCCTTATCTGGTAATCATCATACCTTGTATAATACACAGCCCTGGCATCAAACCTGCCATAGACATAAAATACACCTAATTCATTTAAAGGGATAGTTTAGCCCAAAATCTACAGTACCAGTCAAAAGTTTGGACACCTACTCATTCAAGGGATTTTCTTTATTTTTTACTATGTTCTACATTGTAGAGTAGTGAACTATGAAATGACGTATATACACAACGTAGAAAATATTAAAAATAAAGGAAAACCCTTGAATGAGTAGGTGTCCAAACTTTTGACTGGGACTGTAAGTTTGTCATGTTTTCATACATAAAGTTGTCAAACATTGAGCTGAGTCCATATTGAATACTATCAGTTGTTGAACTACAATATCAATGAAGGTAAAACTGCAGACCTCAATCCCAAATGAATGGAGAAGATGGGTAACATCTATTTACATATTTTTAAGTGGTGCCTATCTTTCCCATTTAAGATTGAAGCCTGCATTCGGAAAGTATTCAGACCCCTTCCCCACATTTTGTTAAGTTAGAACCTTATTCTAAAATGGATTAAATGAATAAAAAACTTAAATCTACACACAATACCCCATAATGACAAAGCGAAAACAGGTTTAGAAATAGCTTATTTGCATAAGCATTCAGACCCTTTGCTATGATACTTGAAATTGAGCTAAGGTGCATCCTGTTTCCATAAATCATCCTTGAGATGTTTCTACAACTTGGGAGTCCACCCGTGGTAAATTTCATTGATTAGACATGATTTAGAAAGGCACACACCTGTCTATATAAAAAGGTCCCACAGTTGACAGTGCATGTCAGAGCAAAAACCAAGCCATGAGGCCCGCGTCAGGATTGTGTCGAGGCACAGATCTGGGAAGGGTACCAAAAAATGTCTACAACATTGAAGGTCCCCAAAAACACAGTGGCCTCTATCATTCTTAAGTGGAAGAAGTTCGGAACCACCAAGACTCTTGCTAGGGCAGGCCACCTGGCCAAACTGAGCAATCGGGGGGAGAAGGGCCTTGGTCAGGGAGGTGATCAAAAACACGATGGTCACTATGACAGAGCTCTGGAGTTCCTCTGTGGAGATGGGAGAACCTTCCAGAAGGACAACCATCTCTGCAGAACTCCACCAATCAGGCCTTTATGGTGAGTGGCCAGACAAAAGCCACTCCTCAGTGAAAGGCACATGACAGTCGCTTGGAGTTTGCCAAATGCACCTAAAAGACTCTGACCATGAGAAACAAGATTCTCTGGTCTGATGAAACCACGATTGAACTCTTGCGCCTGAATGCCAAGCATCACGTCTGGAGGAAACCTGGCACCATCTCTACGGTGAATCATGAGCGGCAGCATCATGCTGTGGGGATGTTTTTCAGTGGCAGGGACTGGGAGACTAGTCAGGAAAGATGAACGGAGCAAAGTATAGAGATCCTTGATGAAAACCTGCTCCAGAGCGCTCAGGACCTCAGACTGGAGCAAAGCTTCACCTTCCAACAGGATAACGACCCTAAGCACACAGCCAAGACAACGCAGGACTGGCTTCGGGGCAAGTCTCAATGTCGTTGAGTGGCCCAGCCAGAGCCTGGACTTAAACATCTCTGGAGATCTGAAAATAGCTGCGCAGCAACACTCCCCATCCAACCTGACAGAGCTTGAGAATCTGCAGAGAAGAATGGGAGAAACTCCCCAAATACAGATGTGCCAAGCTTGTAGCGTCATACCCAAAAAGACTCAAGGCTGTAATCGCTGTCAAAGGTTCTTCAACAAAAGTACTGAGTAAAGGGTCTGAATACTTATCTAAATGTGATACTTAAAAAAATACATTTGCAAAATTGTCTTAACCCGTTTTTGCTTTGACATTGTGGTATTGTGTGGGGAAAAAAGCAATTTAATCCATTTTAGAATAAGGCCGTAACGTAACAATGTGGGAAAAGTCAAGGGGTCTGAATACTTTCCGAATGCACCCTAATACAGCTTTTATTGGTCACACTACAGTCGTCAAATTTTTGATTAATATTTTTCCCTCCAGCTCTCGACACCAAAGCCAGCAATCTGTCCAGCCTTTCAAAGAAGTACCGCAGCGATGCCAAGTACCTCAACACCCGATCCATCTATGCCAAGATAGCAGCCGGGGCAGTCTTCTTCATTACACTCATCGTCTATATGCGTTTCTGGTGGATCTGATGGATTGGCATAAGGACTTTGAAGTTAGTGATAGTCTGGATTCCCTTTTAAACATATTTAAACTCACTGGTACCTGTTAATTATAGGCTGCCATATTGGTGGTTTCTGTTAACAGCAAAGCTTAAGTTCCCACATTGATGCCTTAGGGAGAGACCTTGTAAGTATTGGATGAAACTGTGCCTTCAGCTTTGTCATGTCTCATGCCTAGGGCACTGTTTGATGAATCATGTCAAATAACCAGGATTTTAATTAGAAGCCTTTCCAGAAATGAGAATTAGACCAAAAAAATTAAAGCAATTGTCTGAGGATGGTGCTGGACCATCTGACAAAAATAAAGGGACAGATTGATTGGAAAAGGTTCAAATCCAGGTCATGTGACATGATTAACCAAACACAGGTTCCTTCACCTGTATAAAGATACTGCCCTGTGGTTGGTAATGTGAGCAAAGTGGAGCGTTCTGAATTCGTAGTGCTTGTATAATCCCATTTGCTGGAATATAAAAGGGATTGAAAATGCAATAGTTTAGTTTCTTTACAATGTCACTTTGAAGGACAATTCTATCTATATGCAAATGGTCATAAGTGTGAAACAACCCTTTACCATGGCAAAAAAGTTGTTTATTGTTTACGAAGGTTACATTACTTGAAAAAGTATTTGTTGAAATGTATATTTGTTTATAAAATTTTAAACACTACATGTTGAACACTCCTTCCCTCCAAAAACATTAGTCCCATACACACTCGCAGTCACACACACACCATGCTTAAACATGGGCTCGCTCATACTTGTAATGCACACACATGCAAGCCTCTTCACATTCCTCTTGTCCTTCCCATGGGTGATGAATGACCCGACCGACGGTGAATACTGTAGGTCTACACCACAAGATCAAAGTCATCCCTCTGGAAAACAAAGGGCACCAATGAGACAGTCAGAATCCCCATTTGTACAACAGGATTTACCATCAGACTAGACCAGCTTATCTTATATCCAAACAAATATGTCTGGCACCTTTGGGCTATTTAAACATAATCAAGAAGTCTGACAAAGATCAATTTGTTTATCTTAGACCGTGGTCTCTCTCACCTCCTCATTGTAGGTCATGACGTGCTGTTTGATCTTTGAAGAGTCAACCCATGTTACAAAGTCTTCCATATTTCTGATGAAATAAAACATTTAGGATTTTGGGGGACCTACGAGATGTCAGAAAGGAAGAAAAGTACCAAAAGTAGTCAGACAAAACCCAACTTACCTAGTGACAAGGAAAGCTGCATCTGTGACAATCTCTGGTCCCACACGCACATCTAAGGTACAGTCAAGGACACAAAGCACTACATAGATAGTCCAACACACAATAACAATCTAATTGACATTTCAGTCTATGATCCCTACAAGAGGGTAAAAAAAACCACCATTGCCACAGCATGCGCACAGGCGCTACATCACTATTACTGTGACCGTATGAAGGATACGTCCCTGTTCGATGAAGGTGATGGCTGTCGTCAGGTTCTGAGCCATTCGTAAGCTTACCATTATGGTGGGTAGCCGCCTCCTGGAAATCAGAGAGATGGAGATAGGACACAATTGAGCCAGAAGTATTGCAAGCGATGGGTAGAACGCAACATCTACTTTTACTCTTACTATTGTTATTGAGAGATGGAATGGGTTTATTCACCTGCAGAATGAAGAGGCTGTGACTTTCTCTGTAAGAGCCAGGTTCTGTTTGGTGGGGATCAGCCCAGTACCGTACCTTTCAGAAGAGATGCCTAATGTTAGACACCATCATCACTCTGTAGTACATTTGTGTTACCCACGTTACTTTTAGAGGACAGACAGTTTCCTGTGGGCGCAGGGGCCAAATACGGTCACACTGATACTCACAGTTTCTCAAGTAGTTGACCTGTGCTGTGGGCTCTGAAGCCATCTCTCTCGTCCAGATCACGTATCTTCTGAGCAAGCTCTCTGATGTTACGGCTCAACTTATTGTACCTATGGATATAACGTTAGCAGACTGTGGCTAATCAAAAAACACTGAGGCTGCTGAGTAGGGACAGAGTTCTAGGGATTCTCCGTGTTCTAGGGGTTGTCAATGTGCTAAAAATGCCTCCACATAGAACAAATTTGTATACAATAGATGGAATTATATGATTGGATGTTCGCCCATATCGAAGCCATCATTGAACTAGAATGCAGCCTGTAGGTAGGCCTTTTTAGAATTAGGAATAGTCACCCTTATTATACTATATACCAAATGAACAATCAAAAACTAAACTGATTCACTTAAACACATTTTACATATAGCTGGAGACATTAAAAAAAGGGCCATAAAACCGCATATTCACTTGGTGTAGTCTTCTCTCTTCTCGATGTGATACTTCCGCAATACTTTCACCTCGTGCAGGTTGTTGTCTACCTCCCAGTTGATAAAGTCAACCTTCTTCAAAAGCTTCTGCTCATGAAATTTCAATTTTCGAACCATTTTGCCGAAATAATTTTGTAGCTAGAAAACTAACATTTATTTACCAAGATAAATTTACTTCCACGCTTTCCTGACCGAGAGGAAGCGCGTGTTTTTCTTCTTCGGCGACCTGGTGCTGATTCGCAAAGAAAGAGAATCCTACCGCCAAAAATAAATAAATCAATTGTGCGATACCGCCATCTACTGCGCAGGAGTATGTACTTGTAACTGCACGTATATGTCGCATGTGGCTAGTCGAACGCCGAACTCTTTATTGAGACCATGCAGAAACGCCAATCCTTGGAGGAATAAGTGCCACATTTTCATTTGTGCCAAAATCTAAATAAAAGAAAACGTTATCTTGCTAATTCAGCAGGCTATGGTGTGAAATAGGCTTGTTGAAGTGCTCTCTTCTTTTTATTATTACTTAATGTTAATAACGTGGTTGAGGTCCTTTGGTGTGCTTATCAATGCACAAGCACCATTTTGCCCCACTCCTATCAATATAATAATTGTATTAATTCCAGTGGTGTAAAGTACTTAAGTAAAAATACTTTAAAGTACTACTTATGTATTATTTTTGACTACTTTTACTTTTACTTCACTATATTCCTTAAGAAAATATTGTACTTTTTACTCCATACATTTCCCTTGACATCCAAAAGTACTAGTAAAAAAAAAAGGTCCAATTCACGCACTTATCATCAGAACATCCCTGGTCATCCCTACTGCCTCTGATCTGGCGGACTAACTAAACACACATGCTTCGTTTGTAAAGGATGTCTAAATGTTGGAGTGTGCCCCTGGCTATCCATAAATAAATTAAAACATACAAGAAATAGAGTTAGCCTGCCTGGGAGCAGATTATTTCTGAAGGATTTTTTTTAATCATAGACAGTTGAGCCACTGTCTTGGTACCGGTTATCCCGTTATCCCGTTATCTCAGAGTTGACCAAAGTTACCTCACTAACTCCTCAAACTACATATTTAGTATAGGGCTCTGGGAATAGACTTCAAGAAAATATAACGTGAGAGACTCAGCTACACTGCAGACCAGAGGAGGCTGGTGGGAGGAACTTTAGGAAGGCGGGCAAATCGTAATGGCAGGAATGGAATAAAGGGTTTCCATATGTTTGATTTGTTTGTTACTGTTCCATATATTCCATTCCAATCTTTACAATCAGCCGTCCTCCTATAGCTCCTCAAAGAGCCTCCTCTGCTGCAGACAGACAGTTCATGTTAACGTGCCACTCCAGAGTGGCATACTATAAAGCAAGCTAGATCTACTCAGGCTTTTCTAAAGATAGCCAGCTTCAGTTAGCTTCACATTCCAGATCAGGGTTCATCTGTACTACGACGGTGGGACGGTGGATATTGCTCGTCTGCCTGCTGCTAACTCTAGCAGGCTTGTAACTGCGTGTGCATGTCGCACATGGCTTGTTGAACGCCTAACTCTTCATTGAGACAATGCTGAAACATCAATCCATGGTCAAATAAGTGCCATATTTTCATTTATGCCGAAATGAAAATGAAAGAAATGTTATCTTGCTAATTCAGCAGGTTATGGTGTCAAATTGGCTTTTTGAAGTACTGTCTTTTGTTTGATTACTTATCGTTAATGCCGTCGTTGGTGTGCTTTTCCCACTGTGGCTTTTTGCCATACCTGCTTTTCACCATTCCTATCTGTAGAACAGCTTGTTGCATTGTGGCCATATACAGATAATCCACAGAAGAGTAGTGGAACCTCTAATCCTGGCAATTTGGCTGATAAACTCATGGTACACTATCAATGGCTACCAGTCTTGATTTGAATGGGAACTGCAATCTATGAATTATATGTGTATGGTTGGTTGTAGCTGTCAGGGCTTCCGTGGCTACCATGGCCACTGCCTGGGGGGGGTGATCTCTACTCGTTTCGCTACCAACAGGTTGCAGGAGGACCACAGTGCATCCTTCAGACACGTGAGGGTGGGCCAGAGCTTGGTGAAGGACTTCGGTGGAATAGGCCTGCGGCCCACCCCATACAGCATGAGCTAGGGCGTTAGGTCCTCCCATGCTGGAAGACACGGGGAGATCAGGGGGCCTGCTTCCTTCCACAGGTCCCTGGCGTCTCTGCACTCCCAGAACAAGTGCCCCACCGACTCATCTTTGCCGCAGCCTGGTCAGGGCCACGTGGGTGTCCTCGCTATGCCCCGGGAGTGCATAACGGCCCTGACCGGGAGGATCTCGTGGGCAACCATCCAGGACAGGTACCAGTACCGGTTCAGCAGAGCAGGATGGGCCACGTTGCGCCAAACCGTTGTGGGCTCACCTGTAGCAAGCCAGCGCACTGGACACACTGGTTCCCACTTCTGCACAAGAGAGAAGAGAGCGGTGTTTAATTAAAACTGTGACTGCGTCTTTATCCAGTTTTAAATGTCTTAAAAACGTTTGGAGCTGACGTTTGCCTGACCTCTACTTGTTCCTGGGCAGCCGCTACACAGCATTACATCTCACTCTTGCCACCTCCCCGGTCAACAACAAGACCCAGGCCCTCGCATGGTTCTGCCTGGGACCTTACCTCAGAACCCTGAGGCTGATCCCAGTCGACTTGCGAGCCCCAGTCTCTTTTCTTGCTCCACACACACTACGCCCAGCTCCAGAAGTTAAGACATTTTAAACTGGAGAAAGAAGCAGTCACAGTTTTAACTAAACACCGCTCTCTTCTCTCTCTTGTGCAGGAGTGAGAACCAGTGTGTCCAGTGCACAGGCCCCCTGATCTCCCCATGTCTGCCAGCAGGGGAGGACCTAACGCCCCAGCTCATGCTGTATGGGGTGGGCCGAAGGCCTATTCCACAAAAGACCTTCACCAAGCTCTGGCCCACCCTCACATGTCTGAAGGAAGCAATGTGGTCCTCCCGCAACCTGCTGGTAGCGAAACGAGTATAGAGCACCCCCCAGGCAGTGGCCATGGTAGCCACGGAAGCCCTGGGGTGGAACAGAAGAAAGGGGTTCTCGACCCCAAGTGAAGGGTCCCCCACAACACCCAAGGTCCCGACGTCCATGGCCTGACAGCACTGCGGCACCTAGGGCGATGCGCCTATGGGAGGGATCTCCTCTGGGCCTGAAGTACAGGACGGTAATTGATTCGGAAGAGCAGGAGGAGGCGAGTTCGATAAGGACTCACCCCGCTCCTGTACAAAGGAAGGAAGATAGCTTTTTAACAAAGTTATTTTTTTTAACGTTTTCATGTCTTAAAAATGTTTTACTTTTGTTAAATCATTTGCACACATTTTAAATGGCTTTTACAGATTTGATGTTTTTACAAGGAAAAGTACTTTTATTAATGGTTGTTTCGATTGTTTTTAACAACATGTTGTCACAAATTAAGTCGTGGTGTTGCAGAGAGGAGGACCAAAACGCAGCGGGTATGTGGATATTCATTCTTTAATGAATAAAAAAACGAAAGCATCCACAGGGAAAAAAAACAAAAACAATGAACAGTACTCACGATACGACAGTGTAGCAGGCTAAACCAAAAAGCAGTGCTCACAAACAATTCCCCACCAAAAAACACAGACAAACACACCCAACTAATATAGGACTTCCAATCAAAGGCAACACCACACAGCTGCCTTCAATTGGAAGTCCACCCCAATTACCTCTACATAGAAACACCCAACCTAGACAGAACATAGAAAACACAACTTCTTCTGCCACGCCCTGACCAACACTTATACACCTACTCCACCTGCTGGTCAGGACGTGACACATGTACTTTTTAACAAATTTAAATGTAATATTCAAATACTGTGTTTAATGCTTTTATGCCATTTTTCTGTGTATAAAATGATGTTAAAAAAAATATGAGTTATATATATATATTTTTTTTTTAAATCCCTCCCCATCAATTGGCTAAAAGAGCACTCCCACCAACCACCACCGTGCTCCATCTCACCACCATCTGTGGAGTCTTGATTAAAATGGCAACACCGTCATTTTCATTAAAATTTGATCCGCTCCAAATGGAAGGCCCGTGCTGCCACTTAGCCTCCCATTTCCTGTAAGAGGATACAAAGGGTAGACCACACTCCTGTAATAAAAACAAATCTGAATTAAACCTTTCTAAAAAGGATAAAACCGACTGTGCCCGTGTCTCTGTTTTTACACTCCTTACATTAATAGTGGTGATGTTAATAGCCATAAAAGGGGTGAGTAAAAACAGTGCTAAAAGAAAATAAGGCATTTGAACAGTTAAAAGGGGTTACTTTTCAGGTACAGTTCAAGTTGGAAGTTTACATACACTTAGGTTGGAATAATTAAAACTCGTTTTCAACCACTCCACAAATTTCTTGTTAACAAACTACAGTTTTGGCAAGTTGGTTTGGACATCTACTTTGTGCATGACACAAGTAATTTTTACCACAATTGTATACAGACAGATTATTTCACTTGTAATTCACTATATCACAATTCCAGTGGGTCAGAAGTTTACATACACTAACAGGCTGACTACACCGCTTGTGTCGCGTCCGCGAGCATTGCAAAATAAATTTTGAAATCTATATTATTCATTTATTGCACCTAAACTGCTTGCGTGCGCCAACGAGTGTCTGCGTTGCCAAGGGCTAAAATAGAAGTCAGTTCTATTTCTGACGCAGATCGCACTGCAAGTCCTGCCTCTCCCATCTCCTCATTGGTTTATAGAAGCAGGTACCCACGTGCCATCTCCTCATTGGTTATACCCACGTGGGTGACTGAAAGACGAACGAGGCCAGTGGCAGTAATGCACCTAATTTATAAAAGTTGCCAATCGCAATATAAAGTCAAGAGAAGAAAAGGCCTGGAAGGAGGAGAGATGACTAGAAATGAATCGGTTGACCGTTTTATGTGTGGATTAATTGGTGGAGTAGAGGACCTTGTGGATTTCAGGTAAAATAACAACTCAATGTTTATATCCCAGGACAAATTAGCTAGCAACAGTAAGCTAGATAAATAGGACATAATTAGCTAGCAAGTGCAAGCTTGCTAGCTAAATTGCCATAAATGTTTAATGCTTTTCGACCTGTCCCCCAATTAATATAATTAGATCAGAGTTTGTTTTGATATTTTAACCTGCGTATCGTGATGTTCGGTTTGGGGGGACAAAATACATTTATGCACGATGGCGCACGATTTGGTTTGCGTTCCGTGTAAGTTGACTGTGCCTTTAAACAGCTTGGAAATGGCTTTAGAAGAAATGTCATGGCTTTAGAAGCTTCTGATAGGCTAATTGACATCATTTGTGTCAATTGGAGGTGTACCTGTGGATGTATTTCAAGGCCTACCTTCAAACTCAGTGCCTCTTTGCTTGACATCATGGGAAAATCAAAAAAGATCAGCCAAGACCTCAGGATCTTTTTTTGTAGCCCTCCACAAGTCTGATTCATTCTTGGGAGCAATTTCCAAACGCCTGAAGGTACCACGTTCATCTGTACAAACAATAGTACGCAAGTATAAACACCATGGGACCATGCAACCATCATACCGCTCAGGAAGGAGACGTGTTCTGTCTCCTAGAGATGAACGCACTTTGGTGTGAAAAGTGCAAATCAATCTCAGAACAACAGCAAAGAACCTTGTGAAGATGCTGGAGGAAACAGGTACAAAAGTATCTATATCCACAGTAAAACAAGTCCTATATCGACATAACCTGAAAGGCCGCTCAGCAAGGAAGAAGCCACTGCTCCACAACCCCCATAAAAAAGCCAGACTACTGTTTGCAACTGCACATGGGGACAAAGATCATACTTTTTGGAGAAATGTCCTCTGGTCTGATGAAACAAAAATAGAATTGTTTGGCCATAATGACCATTGTATGTTTGGAGGAAAAAGGGGGAGGCTTGCAAGCCAAAGAACACCATCCCAACCGTGAAGCACAGGGGTGGCAGCATCATGTTGTGGGGGTGCTTTGCTGCAGGAGGGCCTGGTGCACTTCACAAAATAGATGGCTTCATGAGGCAGGAAAATTATATGGATATATTGAAGCAACATCTCAAGACATCAGTCAGGAAGTTAAAGCTTGGTCGCAAATGGGTTTTCCAAGTGGACATTGACCCCAAGCATACTTCCAAAGTTGTGGCAAAATGGCTTAAGGACAACAAAGTCAAGGTATTGGAGTGGCCATCACAAAGCCCTGACCTCAATCCTATAGAAAATGTGTGGGCAGAACTGAAAAAGCGTGTGTGAGCAAGGGGGCCTACAAACCTGACTCAGTTACACCAGCTCTGTCAGGAGGAATGGACCAAAATTCACCCAACTTATTGTGGGAAGCTTGTGGAAGGCGACCCGAAAAACGTTTGACCCAAGTTAAACAATTTAAAGGCAATGCTATCAAATGCTAATTGAGTGTATGTAAACTTCTGACCCACTGGGAATGTGATGAAAGAAATAAAAGCTGAAATCAATAATTATCTCTGCTATTATTCTGACATTTCATATTCTTCAAATAAAGTTGTGATCCTAACTGACCTAAGACAGGGAATTTTTACTAGGATTAAATGTCAGGAATTGTGAAAACTGAGTTGAAATGTTTTTCGCTAAGGTGTATGTAAACTTCCGACTTCGACTGTACATACTGTACATATCAGAAGCTTTTCTGGAATTTTCCAAGCTGTTTAAAGGCACAGTCAACTTAGTGTATGAAAACTTCTGACCCACTGGAATTGTGATACAGTGAATTTTAAGTGAAATAATCTGTCTGTAAACAATTGTTGGAAAAATTACTTGTGTCATGCACAAAGTAGATGTCCTAACCAACTTGCCAAAACTATAGTTTGTTCACAAAAAATTTGTGGAATGGTTGAAAAACGAGTTTTAATGACTCCAACATAAGTGTATGTAAACTTCCGACTTCAACTCTGAGTTTACGAAACATTAGGAACTGCTGTTTCTATGACATACCGTAGACCGACCAGGTGAAAGCTATGATCCCTTATTGGTGTCACCTGTTATATCCTCTTCAATCAGTGTAGATAAAGGGGATTTTTAAACCTTGAGTCAATTGAGACAATGATTGTGTATGTGCCATTCAGAGGGTGAATGGACAAGACAAAAGATTGCAGTGCCTTTGAACAGGGTATGTTAGGAGGTGCCAGGCACGCCGGTTTGGTTGTGTCAAGAACTGCTACACTACAACAAGTTTTTCACATTCAACAGTTTCCTGTGTGTATCAAGAATGGTCCACCACCCAAAGGACATCCAGCCAAGTTGACACAACTGTATGAAGAATTGAAGGCAACATTGGCCAGCATCCCTGTGGAACGCTTTCGACACCTTGTAGAGTCCAAGCCCCGATGAATTGATGCTGTTCTGAGAGCAAAAGGGGGTGCAACTCAATATTAGGAAGGTGTTCCTAATGTTTTGTACACTCAGTGTATGTCACATTGCACACGGTCTCCCCCCTACATATTGCTGTTTAGGAGTTTGATTGACAAGGGGGATGAAGGAGTGCTTATACCTGTTCAGCTTACACTGAGGAACCATGTTGCGTCTGCCTGAGGGGAAAAGCTGAAACTCTGGGTGGAGTACATGAGAGAGGTCTGATATTACTTTCTTGGCCTGTCTCCGATTGTTTGATCAAAGACAGTCTGCAGTGACTGGTGCTACCTCACACCTATCACCTTCATGGCTGTCTGGACCAGGCCATTGATTTGTGATTTTAAGGTAACTGACAAGAATAGGAGCATGACCTTCTGTTTTACTCCAAAAGTCCTGAACCTATGTAGAAAATAAAGCCGTTGATGGACCCTAGAGCATTTGTAAGACTGGACCTGAGTAATGTCCACATTATAGACCACCACAGGTGAGTGGTCACCAACAGATTTGGGGTCAAAAACCATTTCCTCAGTTTGTTTGACCACTGCACAAACCTCTGTATCTCTGACCTATACACAGTTGTGTCAGTGTCTATTCATTAGACCCAGAATGGCAGTATCATCAGAAAACTGGACAACATAGTTATCAGGGTGTCTACTTGTACATTCATTTGTATACAGTGTGAATAGGATGGGTGAACTCTCAGCCTTGGGGGGCACCTTAATGACCTTGGGGCTCAGACAGGGTCTCATTTACTAGGACCTGCTGGGTCCTGTTGGTCAGAAATGAGTGATACCACCTGATGGTGTAGGGTTTGACTGACATCTGTCTGAGCTTACTGAGGAGGATGTGCGGCTGCAAGATGTTAAATGCTGAACTAAAATACACAAATAGCAGTCGAGCATAGGCCTTGAGGTTCTCCAGATGTTTCAGGACGAAATGCACTACGTTGAGGATTGCTTCATCCGTGCTACGTTTTGTATTTGGACGCGAACTGATACGGGTCCAACAGTGTGTTTTAGTCTGACTGAAGCTTACTCACCGTGATCTTTTCAAGACACTTCATTACAATAGAGGTCAGAGCAACAGGTCTACGGTCTTTGTTTTCTTTGGGAGATCGAAGGCTTTTGGGGAAGATGGGTGATGATTGGGAATGTACAGACCTCTAAAAGACAGGCACCCAGGCTAGTGTAAGTTCCTCAGGATAAAGCAGAGATGCAATCGGGTCCTGTTGCCAGTTTGCTTAAAGACTCTTGTGGCCTCTCTAGGGTTAAATTCTAACTTAGGGTCACAGCCATCTATAACAATGGTGTTGAGCATGTTAACACACTTGGCAGAGAAGTAAATATCAGTCAAACGTTATGTAGAAGTCATGAAGTTAATTTGCCATTGTCTTTTCATCTGTTGTGTACAGTAGTTTTCTGGTGGGAGTCATATTAGTGATGGATTTTATTGTTAACCCTTGTCCTTGAATACTCTTATTCTAAGCTGGTTTTCTGGCCAATTCTACAAGAGTAATTATACTGAGCCAAACACAATTTTATTGTCATCATCTGATTATAGTCAAATAAATGCCATGAGTTATAATAATTGGTAATGCTTCCTTTTAAGCAGTCCTTATTACAGTGCAATTACATGTGTAATTACACTGTAACAAGTATTGTAGTCGACTGTAACCACTCATAGTTACAATGTAATAACATGTACCTGGTAGTAGTTGCAGTCTGTAATTACAGAAGTGTAACAACTAATGCTTGTTATCATGCTTGTTACAAATGGGCAGGTTTCCACTAAATTCAACGACTTATTGCTTCGCTTATTCTCAGCTGCATCCATTTCATGAACAACTGTGACAAAGGTTGGGATCCATTGTGGATGCGCTGGGTGTCTGAGAGATTATAGCCTATGCTCAATAGACTCTAATTACTTAACCATGAATATGCACTGTTCGAAATATACAATATCTCCAGTCAACGTTGTTGCTAGCACTTTCCCCAAAAATATAGCATACCATCTAGATTAACTTGGTCGAGTTTATGAAAACAGATTATATACGAGAGTCATCCCAGGTGAGGATTAAGATGCTATTTCAAAGTATAGTACATTTAATGTTTGCCTAAGTACAATGTAATCACTAGTTGTAATTACTAATTAAAATGAAGTGTATCTTGCAGGGTACTTACTTGTAACTAATGTGTACTCATACCCATCCTGACAACCTGGCCTTCATTTTTTACATTTCTGGAAGCGCCATCCAACTGTGAGAATAAACACACTAGTACACCATAGAGTACATGCAATATTCACATAAGTATAATGTAATTACTAGTTGTTACACAGGATTTAGCTAGTTCAGATTAAGTATATCTTGAGGGGTACTTACTTGTAATTATAGTGTACCTGCAAAGTACGTTACCCATCCCAACAATCTAATCGTCAGCTTCTGAAAGCGCCATTCCAAGTGAAAAATAAAGACACTTGTCACGTCCTGGCCAGTATAAGGGTTAATTGTTATTGTAGTTTGGTCAGGACGTGGCAGAGAGTATTTGTTTTATGTGGTTCAGGGTGGTGTGTTAGTTAGGAGGGCGTTTGATTTATTATTTCCGGGTTTTGAGTTATGGTCTATGTTTATGTGTTTCTATGTGTAGTCTAGTGAGTGTGTTTCTATGTTGAGTTAATTGGGGTGGACTTCCAATTGAAGGCAGCTGTTTGGTGTTGCCTTTGATTGGAAGTCCTATATTAGTTGGGTGTGTTTGTCTTGTATTTGTGGGAGATTGTTTTTGCATTGCGTATGTATAGCCTGCAAAACTGCCAGCTACCCGTGGTTATATGGAGGAGCGTATGAGGTGGAGAGCGCCATGTTTCGCTGAGGAGCGCACTATCTCACCCATACGCACGCACAGTCCGGTGCGCGTTATTCCAGCCCCTCGCAGGTGCCGTGCTAGAGCGGGCATCCAGCCTGGTAGGAGGATGCCTGCGCAGCGCATCTGGTCGCCGGTACGCCTCCGAGGACCAGGCTACCCAACTCCCGCTCTACGCACGGCTACCATCAGGCCCCTGCACAACCCAGTCCCTGTACAAGCACCCCGCTCGTGCAGGGCTACTAGTTCCATCCATCCAGGACGGGTTGTGCAGGAGGTAAGATCAAGACCGCCTGTGCGCCTCCATAGCCCTGGGTTTCCAGCTCCTGTCTCTCGTGCGGACCCGGAAGTGTGTCAACCCAGTCCGACTCGTCCTGTTCCCGCTCCCCGCACTAGCCTGGGGGTGCGTGTTCCCAATCTGGTACGCCCAGTACCAGCACCACGCACCAGGCTTCAAGTGCGTAAACCCAGCCTCGCCAGTCAACAGTCACCAGAGCTGTCCGCCAGTCAACAGTCACCAGAGCTGCCCGCCAGTCAACAGTCACCAGAGCTGCCAGACTGGCCAGACTGCCCCGAGCTGCCAGACTGGCCAGACTGCCCCGAGCTGCCAGACTGGCCAGACTGCCCCGAGCTGCCAGACTGGCCAGACTGCCCCGAGCTGCCAGACTGGCCAGACTGCCCCGAGCTGCCAGACTGCCCCGAGCTGCCAGACTGGCCAGACTGCCCCGAGCTGCCAGACTGGCCAGACTGCCCCGAGCTGCCAGACTGGCCAGACTGCCCCGAGCTGCCAGAGTGGCCCGACTGCCCCGAGCTGCCAGAGTGGCCCGACTGCCCCGAGCTGCCAGAGTGGCCCGACTGCCCCGAGCTGCCAGAGTGGCCCGACTGCCCCGAGCTGCCAGAGTGGCCCGACTGCCCCGAGCTGCCAGAGTGGCCCGACTGCCCCGAGCTGCCAGAGTGGCCCGACTGCCCCGAGCTGCTAGACTGCCCAGAGTGCCCCGAGCTGCCAGACTGCCCCGAGCTGCCAGAGTGGCCCGACTGCCTGGAACGGCCAGAACCGGAGCCACCTCCTGATATAGGTGGGTTGGGGAGGGGGGGTGTAGCACAGTGCCGTCGTTGACGGCAGCCACCCTCCCTTCCCTCCCTTTTAGTAGAGGGGAATTTTTGTTTTGTTGTTTGGGGTTGTGTTTGTTTTTTGTTTTTTAAGGTGCTTCCGGGGTTAGCACCTTTAAGGGGGGGGGGGGGGGGGGGGGGGTACTGTCACGTCCTGGCCAGTATAAGGGTTAATTGTTATTGTAGTTTGGTCAGGACGTGGCAGAGGGTATTTGTTTTATGTGATTCAGGGTGGTGTGTTAGTTAGGAGGGCGTTTGATTTATTATTTCCGGGTTTTGAGTTATGGTCTATGTTTATGTGTTTCTATGTGTAGTCTAGTGAGTGTGTTTCTATGTTGAGTTAATTGGGGTGGACTTCCAATTGAAGGCAGCTGTTTGGTGTTGCCTTTGATTGGAAGTCCTATTTTAGTTGGGTGTGTTTGTCTTGTATTTGTGGGAGATTGTTTTTGCATTGCGTATGTATAGCCTGCAAAACTGTCATTTGTCGTGCTTATTGTTTCTTGTTTTTCCGTGTTCAACGTTCGTTAATAAATTAAGAAAATGAACACCAACTCTGCTGCATATTGGTCCACCTTTTCAGACGACGATTTCGCTATATCGTCCTCCGACGAAGAAAGCCGTGACAACACTAGTACACCAGAGTACATGTAATATCTACATAAGTACAATGTAGTTACTAGGTGTTACACAGGATTGAGCTATTTCAAAAGTATTCAGACCCCTTGATTTTTCCCACATTTTCTTACATTACAGCCTCATTCTAAAATGGATTAAATAAAAACAAGTCTCATCAATCTACACACAAATACCCCATAATCACAAAGCGAAAACAGGTTTTAAGAAATGTTTGAAAATGTATTACAAATAAAAAACTAAAATACCTTGTTTACATAAGTATTCAGACGCTTTGCTATGAGCCTCGAAATTGAGCTCAGGTGCATCCTGTTTCCATTGATCATCCTTGAGATGTTTGTACAACTAAATTGGAGTCCACCTGTGGTATATTTAATTGATTGGACATGATTTGGAATGGCACACACCAGTCTATATAAGGCTCCACAGTTGACAGTGCATGTCAGAGCAAAAACCAAGCCATGAGGTCAAAGGAATTGTCCGAAGAGCTCTGAGACAGGATTATGTTGAGGCACAGATCTGGGGAAGGGTACCAAAAAATGTCTGCAGCATTGAAGGTCCCTGAGAACACAGGGGCCTCCATCATTCTTAAATGGAAGAAGTTTGGAACCACCAAGGCTCTTCCTAAAGCTGGCCGTCCGGCCAAACTGAGCAATTGGTGGAGAAGGGACTTGTTCAGGGAGGTGACCTAGAACCCGTTGGTCACTCTGAAAAAAGCTCCTGAGTTCATCTGTGGAGATGGGAGAACCTTCCAGAAGGACAACCATCTTTGCAGAACTCCACCAATCAGGCTTTTATGGTAGAGTGGCCAGAGGCTAATGGACTCTCAGACCATGAGAAACAAGATCCTCTTGTCTGATGAAACCAAGACTGAACTGATGAAACCAAGATTGAGTCACGTCTGGAGGAAACCTGGCACCATCCCCACCACCAAAGATGTTTACAACTAACCCAAGATAGACCACACCTTAATGTTTCCAATGGGACACTTGTGAGTTGAGTTGGCAGAACAAGCAAGGAGGTGGGCAGACCCAAGCATGAGCTAGCAAGATCCTATTGGCACATTCTAGTATGTATTTCCATATTTCCACTAGGGAACACCTAGTCTGTGAAGTGCACATGCGCAATAACTCAATTCGCTATTGCACTAAAATATTCTACTTTTTCTTTAGCAGCAATATATACTGCTCAAAAAAATAAAGGGAACACTTAAACAACACATCCTAGATCTGAATGAAAGAAATAATCTTATTAAATACCTTTTTCTTTACATAGTTGAATGTGCTGACAACAAAATCACACAAAAATAATCAATGGAAATCCAATTTATCAACCCATGGAGGTCTGGATTTGGAGTCACACTCAAAATTAAAGTGGAAAACCACACTACAGGCTGATCCAACTTTGATGTAATGTCCTTAAAACAAGTCAAAATGAGGCTCAGTAGTGTGTGTGGCCTCCACGTGCCTGTATGACCTCCCTACAACGCCTGGGCATGCTCCTGATGAGGTGGCGGATGGTCTCCTGAGGGATCTCCTCCCAGACCTGGTCTAAAGCATCCGCCAACTCCTGGACAGTCTGTGGTGCAACGTGGCGTTGGTGGATGGAGCGAGACATGATGTCCCAGATGTGCTCAATTGGATTCAGGTCTGGGGAACGGGCGGGCCAGTCCATAGCATCAATGTCTTCCTCTTGCAGGAACTGCTGACACACTCCAGCCACATGAGGTCTAGCATTGTCTTGCATTAGGAGGAACCCAGGGCCAACCGCACCAGCATATGGTCTCACGAGGGGTCTGAAGATCTCATCTCGGTACCTAATGGCAGTCAGGCTACCATGACACCATGACTGACCCACCGTCAAACCGGTCATGCTGGAGGATGTTGCAGGCAGCAGAACGTTCTCCACGGCGTCTCCAGACTCTGTCACGTCTGTCACGTGCTCAGTGTGAACCTGCTTTCATCTGTGAAGAGCACAGGGCACCAGTGGCGAATTTGCCAATCTTGGTGTTCTCTTGCAAATGCCAAACGTCCTGCACGGTGTTGGGCTGTAAGCACAACCCCCACCTGTGGACGTCGGGCCCTCATACCACCCTCATGGAGTCTGTTTCTGACCATTTAAGCAGACACATGCACATTTGTGGCCTGCTGGAGGTCATTTTGCAGGGCTCTGGCAGTGCTTCTCCTGCTCCTCCTTGCACAAAGGCGGAGGTAGCGGTCCTGCTGCTGGGTTGTTGCCCTCCTACGGCCTCCTCCACGTCTCCTGATGTACTGGCCTGTCTCCTGGTAGTGCCTCCATGCTCTGGACACTACGCTGACAGACACAGCAAACCTTCTTGCCACAGCTCGCATTGATGTGCCATCCTGGATGAGCTGCACTACCTGCGCCACTTGTGTGGGTTGTAGACTCCGTCTCATGCTACCACTAGAGTGAAAGCACCGCCAGCATTCAAAAGTGACCAAAACATCAGCCAGGAAGCATCGGAACTGAGAAGTGGTCTTTGGTCCCCACCTGCAGAACCACTCCTTTATTGGGGGTGTCTTGCTAATTGCCTATAATTTCCACCTGTTGTCTATTCCATTTGCACAACAGCATGTGAAATGTATTGTCAATCAGTGTTGCTTCCTAAGTGGACAGTTTGATTTCACAGAAGTGTGATTGACTTGGAGTTACATTGTGTTGTTTAAGTGTTCCCTTTATTTTTTTGAGCAGTGTATAATATATGGATTTTGCACACTGACCTTCTTGACCCTGTTCTTTTACAAAGGGACATGTTCAAGGTCATCGTTATTTCGAGCATGTTGCACAGATGGGCAGACATTAAGCCTTAATTCCTTGACATTATATAATTCTTGGGATAAATAAATTATTTCACCATTGCATCACATCCAAAAGTGATCATGTTCAACATTGCAAGGTTACATGATTGAATAATGAATCGGATGCAGCTGAGAAGCAAAACACTAAGTTGTTGAATTTAGTGGAAACCTGCTCATTTGTAACAAGCATGATAACAAGCATTAGTTGTTACACTTGTTACAGAGTGCAACTACTACCAGGTACATGTTATTACATTGTAACTTTGAGTCATTAAAGTTATCTACAATACTTGTTAGTTTAATTACACATGTAATTACACAGTAATAATGAACCCTTAAAGGGAAGTCTTACCTAATAATCAAACATAGATTTATTGGTAAATGAAAAACCGGTAGGCTGTTTGCTGCCCAATTATACAAGAATAATTATAATGACCCTTGTTCACAAAACACAACAGATGACAGCCGAAGAGACATCATAATGAGTTATAGGCCTAATAATTAAGATTTATTGGTAATAAATGAACAACTGGTAGACTAATAACTAACGTCAACATTCCTTTTAGTTTCCTGTTCAGGCTATATGTGAGGTGTGTGTTATGTGTGTTTTGTTAACATTCAAATGGAGCAGTATGATTCTCTTATCAAGAATAGTGCCTTTTAGCTCTCCCAGTCTTGTTTCACACGGTCGGGAACTGACCAATAAAAACGTGTTAAGAAATTAAAACCATCTGACCAATTACATAGCACTGGTGTAACGCCTGTCGCTGTTGATCCTCCCACTTTCAGACACTCCACGTAATTGCGGTCAGCCAGCTGGTCCAAACAAATGACTGAAATGAACGAGTCACTCAGAAAAACGAATCATGTCTCTTGAGTCAGTAAAAAGAGTCGTTCAAAAAGAGACGAATCGTTCGCGAACAGAACATCACTAGCGTAACCGTATGCGCGCTGAAATCGACGTCCACCATGACTTTTAACATCGCCCAACATCCGGCGAAATGGCGCGAAAAGGGTGTGTCCCGTGCTCAATGTAGCGGCAGGCGGAGAAGCAATATCCACTTTCGTAGAACGGATGAAGCCTGACCTGGAATGTGAAGCTAATTGACCTCCGTAGCACGGATGAAGCATGACCTGGAAAGTGAAGCTAACTGAAACCGGCTAGCTTAATAAAAGCCTGAGTAGATCTAGCTTGTTTCGCAGTATACCCACTCTGGGTGTCGCTTTTTTAGGGATAAAGTCTTTTCAACCGAATTTACGTTTCCCCTGAAAAACGGATGAGGGAACTCTGCTCAGGCACAGAGTTTCTAAACCTCGGTTAGGGACAAATAAACTGAAACATGTTGATAGTTTGTGGAGGAAGGTTACAGCCAGATGTACAAAGAGAAGTGCTGAGAAAGTAAGCCCACATTCCAGGAATGAATGTCTTGACATCAGCATCTCTGCCATTTAGACTATTTATTTCTGCCAGAAGTCTGTTAGACCAGTCGGAAGAGTGGGACAGTGAGAGAGACAGTTATTTGAATAAATTGTCATCATAAGCATTTTCCCCAGCTCACCTCTCCTACTACAGGTATGTTGGGACTGCATTCAAGTGTTTACTGTAATTCTAAACACGTGTATATGTCAAGATTCGCACGCCAGCAAGAAACCTACTGTTGTATCTGCAAAATGAGTACGGTTACATGCACACAGTAACACGATTGTTGTGGTTAGTCAGATTCATCTCATAGTTCGTTTGAAACGTTTACATGCTTTGCAAGAAGGACGATTTCCATAATAACCCAGTTTACATGGACACATCTAAAATCAGGCTACCTGATGGGACTTAAAGGGGAATAGAAACAGGTTATGGGTAGCGGCATCTTTAATTGCCATAATAAAAACTGATGTTAATGCATCATTGGTAGGCGTGAGAAAATTGTGAGTTTTGGCATGGAGAATGAAACTGAATTCTGCCAACGGGAGGTGCCTCGCCTTTACTCATAGACTGTTAAAAAAAATATGTATGAAGCCATCGATGAAGTCACAGCCAATTGTTTCCTTTTGGAATACTCAGTGGCGCATTTGAAGATCAGGAAGTGTCATTTTAGCATGTCTTGCTACATGGAGGAGTTTTTTGGAACCATCACATGCGCAGTTTGAGCTATAGGAAGTGATTTTACAGGCTAGCTCATTGCTCCGCCCTCTCATTGAGTATCTCAAGTTGAACTTTGTTTTATTTAACCTTTATTTAACTAGGCAAGTCAGTTAAGAACAAGTTCTTATTTACGATGACGGCCTAACTTAGTCTGTGTGTGATTTTAAAGTAATCGGTTCAAGGACATACATCTGGTGAAATAGAAGCAATTATTGTTACCATTATTGTGTTTGATGTTTTTTTGAATATATATATATTTACCTTATATATCTTATTTACATAAGTATTCAGACCCTTTGCTATGACACTCGAAATTGAGCTCAGGTGTATCCTGTTTCTATTGATCATCCTTGAGATGGTTCTACAACGTGATTGAAGTCCACCTGTGGTAAATTCAATTGATTGACATAATTTGGAAAGGCACACCATCAAAGGCCTCCATCATTCTTAAGTGGAAGAAGTTTGGAACCACCAAGACTCTTCCTAGCGCAGTCCGCCCAGCCTAACTGAGCAACTGGGGGAGAAGGGCCTTGGTCAGGGAGGTGACCAAGAACCCGAAAGTCACTCTGACAGAGCTTCAGAGATCCTCTGTGGAGATGGGAGAACCTTCCAGAAGGACAACCATCTCTGCAGCACTCCACCAATCAGGCCTTTAAGGAAGATTGGCCAGACGGAAGCCACTCCTCAGTAAATGGCTAAAGGACTCCCAGACCATGAGTCACACGATTCTCTGGTCTGGTGAAGTATGGTGGTGGCAGCATCAGGCTGTGGGGATGTTTTTCAGCGACAAGGACAGGGATCAAGGGAAAGATGAACGGAGCAAAGTACAGAGAGACCCTTGATGAAAACCATCTCCAGAGCGCTCAAGACCTCAGACTGGGGTGAAGTTTCACCTTCCAACAGGACAACAACCCTAAGCACACAGCGAAGACAAAGCAGGAGTGGCTTCGGGACAAGTCTGAATGTCCTTGAGTGGCCCAGCCAGAGCCCGGACTTGAACCAGATCTAACATCTCTGGAGAGACCTGAAAATAGCTGTGCAGCGACATTCCCCATCCATCCTGACAGAGCTTGAGAGGATCTGCAGAGAATGGGAGAAACTCCGCTAATACAGGTGTGCCAAACTTGTAGCGTCATATCGAATAAGACTCTAGGCTGTAATCGCTGCCAAAGGTGCTTCAACAAAGTATTGAGAAAAGGGTCCGTATTTTTTTATTTAACCAGGCAAGTCAGTTAAGATGAAAAACTTATTTACAATGACGGCCTAGGAACAGTGGGTTAACTGCCTTGTTTAGGGGCAGAACGACAGATTTTTACCTTGTCAGCTCGGGGATTCGATCTAGCAACCTTTTGCTTACTGGCCCAACCACTAGGCAACCCACCGAACTGAATACTTATGTAAATGTAATATTTCAGTTTATACATTTGCAAAAATTCTAAAAACCTGTTTTTGCCTTGTCATTATAGGGTAGGTTGTTGAATATTTTTTAATTTTTTTAATCCATTTTGGAACAAGGCTGTAACGTAACAAAATGTAGAAAAAGTCAATGGGTCTGAATACTTTCCGAGTGCACTGTACTTCAAAATGTTTGAAAGTAATTAATATAGTATTTGAACCCAGGTCTGGTTCCTAAGAAGGCAGAGTGGTGTGTGTGTGTGTTAGGATGACTGCGTGTGCATATGCGTGTGTGTGAAGGTCGGCTTTCTTGCTACCCAGTGCTTTGACATCCCTACACCCCTTCCCCTCCCCTTCCCGGTATACACACACAGAGAGGGATTATGTGGCCACTCCCCACGAGCAGCAGCTGGAGAGTGTCTACATAATGAGGCCACTGTGTTGTTGCCTCGTCACCACTCTGCTCTCTCACCGTTAGCCCGACTTGCTCTCTGCACCTACGTTACCTACTCACTAATAGAGAATGAACACATTTATTTTCCATTTTATGCTACAAAGTAGGCCTAACTAATATTTACTTATGAAATTGCAGTTTCTCTCCCAGATGAAGTTCCAGTGGCTGTTGTGTGCAGTTAAACTGGAGATTACTTAGCCTACACAACTGGGCTTACTGAGAGTGAGAGTGAGACTTAACTGAGATGATTTACAAATAGTTGAGCACTCATTTACATTATTTGCATATACACTACATGGCCAAAAGTATGTGGATACGCCTTCAAATTAGTTGCTGACGAGTGTATAAAATTGAGCACACAGCCATGCAATCTCCATAGACAAACATTGGCAGTAGAATGGCCCGTACTGAAAAGCTCAGTGACTTTTTCAACGTGGCACCGGCATAGGATGCCACCTTTCCATCAAGTCAGTTCGTCAAATTTATGCCCTGCTAGATCTGCCCCGGTCAACTGTAAGGGCTGGTATTGTGAAGTGGAAACGTCTAGGAGCACCAACGGCTCAGCCATGAAGTGGTAGGTCGCACAAGCTCACAGAACGTGGCCACCGAGTGCTGAAGAGCGTAGCGTGTGAAAATCGTCTGTCCTCGGTTGCAACACTCACTACCGAGTTCCAAACTGCCTCTGGAAGCAACGTCAGCACAAGAACTGTTTGTCAGGAGCTTCATGAAATTGATTTCCATGGCCGAGGAGTAGTATAGTGCCAACTTTAAAGTTCGGTGGAGGAGGAATAATGGTCTGGGACTGTTTTTCATGGTTCGGGCTAGGCCCCTTAGTTCCAGTGGAAGGGAAATAACGCTACAGCATACAATTATATTCTAGACGATTCTGTGATTCCAACTTTGTGGCAACAGTTTGGGGAAAGCCCTTTTCTGTTTCAGCATGACGATGCCCCCGTGCACAAAGCGAGGTCCATACAGAAATGGTTTGTCGAGATCGGTGTGGAAGAACTTGACTGGCCTGCACAGAGCCCTGAACCCCATTGAACACATTTGGGATGAATTGGAACGCCGACTGCAAACCAGGCCTAATCGCCCAACATCAGTGCCCGACCTCAGCAATGTTCCAACTAGTTCCATCTAGTGAAAAGCCTTCCCAGAAGAGTGTAGGCTGTTATAGCAGCAAAGGGGGGACCAACTCCATATTAATGCCCATGATTTTTGAATGAGATGTTTCGAAGAGCAGGTGTCCACGTACCTTTGGCCATGTAGTGTATCAGTGGTAACATTTTTTGCCCTTAATCGGCTAAATCTACCACAAACCCAAATCCGATTAGTGTCAGGTGCTGATGGGAAATGCAAAACCTGAAAAACAACAAAAAGTCTCTGCACACTTCCAGTCAGATGCACATTTATTTTAATAGTTGCTACGCTTTCGGTCCGTCGACCTTCATCAGAGCGTCACATTTTTCCCTTGAAATTAAGTCCTCTGAATGCACTCAAAAGAAACCCAAAGCCTGACAATCTTGCTTGGTGACATTGCAGTGGTGGGTTGAGACAGGGGAGCCTGAATAAACTAGGACTATGGGTAACAGAGTTAGAAACAGTGCCTGCCTGTGAGTGTGCTTACAGCTGGCCCAGTCAGCATGCGTAAACAACTTACAGTCCACGACCGGGGCCCTGCCCTTACAGGATTCTGACCTAGCTCTTGCAACACCACTGAATATCCTTCTCCCTTCCTGCTCACCAGTCACTGAGCGCTAAGCACATGGGAAGGAGTGGCAGCCTGCCTCTCTCCTCTTGCTCAAATCTCTTCTCTAGCTGGCCAAGGTGACACAGCTGACTTTACCTCCAGGAGCCACGTTGCCTCCTCAGCCATCCTTCTATGGTTTGTCTTGTTTTATTGATTGGGGGTAGGGAAGGGGGTTGAGCGTGGGGTATTAGCTCAGGAGAGGATGTTCCTTGGTGGGGCCAACAGTAGCCTAAGGTTATGAGTTGATCAGGAAAGGTTTGTGGAGTTTTTGTGGGACAAGTTATAGCTCAAGACGCACTGGTAGGATTGTCAAACATTTGCCTGCCGACAGTACTTAGCACCTCTGAACGGAGGAGTGTTGGCAGTCAATCTCTTTTGTGTTCACGGCCAAGACTTTGAAGTCGTCAGCCACTCAGCCTTGTTAAAATATTCCAAACTAGAAGGTGGCAGTACCTTCTATTATGATACTTAGGTGCCGATACTATATATATATGTATTGCAATTCAATATTGTTTTTATTGCGATTCGATGTTCCAAACAAATTTCTCACCAAATGTCTGCTGCAGAGGGACAAGAGATAGCCAAGTTTTGATCATGAGTCATGGAAATAAGTGCTGAAAACAAATTGGCTCCCTGTTTAAAAAGAAGATTGAGAACAAGCTATGAAGGAAAAATTGGTGCAGGTACAGCCAACTAGCGCAAAAAAAAAGATATCGTATCGACAATATCAAATATCAATATATTGTCAAAAATAATATCCTGAAATGTAACTGTATAGATTTTTTTTCTTCTCCCCATCACAAATGTTAGCTAGCTGTGCTAATGTTGCTATTTTGTAGAAAGCCCTTGTTGATCGTAGCCAGATGGCCACAGCTAGATGTCTACCTAGCAAGATGACAAAGAAACTATTTAATTCACTGTCCATAATCCCATACTGCCAGTGCCAGCCCATAGCCAAATGCTTAGCTAACTAGCGAACATTAGCATATCCGCTAGCTAGCACAACGTGTCGTTAGCTAGCAAAGTACACTGCACTAACTCAGCAGCTAACATAGACAGCTGTTTCATGGAAACTAAATCATTAGGATTTAACAATATCAATACTAGCTACAGTGATTAGCTGGCTTGGGAGAAGTATTTAGTGTGTGTGAATTGCGTCTGTGCACTTAGCTAGCTACCATCCTATAGTCTACATTGCATATGAAGTGTGACTGTCTCATGACATTTAACCATGGATGTACTGAGAAAATGCCCTCTTTTTACCCCTTTTTGTTGTCACTCCTGCTGGCTCCCCCACGTGGGGGTTTGTGCTCTCTGATTGGATCAAAGTCAAGTTGTTGGCCAATGATGAGCATTGCGATTCTGAAATCTCATCAGAAACACGTTGGGTCGTTTTCACAGATTTATTTTTCCTTACAACGGGTCAAACTGATGTCATCTGGACATTTTGCACAGAAAATCTTTACATTATAATCCCCCCTAGTCCTAAACTTCTTTGCTTTGCGAAAGATGACAGAAAACTTTACCGATGTCAACTAGGTCGAAAGAATGAATTCAATCTATTACATTATTCTGTTGAGCAAGGGTTTATTTAATCTTCTAGGGCAACATCCCAGCTAGCAATGAGGAATCGGCTCAGAAGCCGTCCTCTTTCAGGGGACCGGAACTGATTGAATCGGCCCGGAATCGTGTGTCAGACTCGGCCCGGAATCAAAATTAATGACTGCCCAGATAATACATTGGGCCGTTTCCGTCGACCGGAATTCAGCCAACTTTGCCGGCATCTTACCAGAATCCCCCCGGAAGCGGCCAGATGAAAATGTAAATAAATGTATACAAAATTACCTGATTTTAGTAATTTTAAATATTACTATTATACATTTTATACATACTAATTATACCCATCCACAAAAAAAACATATTGTGTCGGAGAAAACACCATACACCTGGTGAATGTGTCAGCGTGCTTGCGCCTAGCCCTCCACAGGAGTCGCTACAGCGCGATAGGACAAGGACTTCCCTGCCGGCCAAACCCTCCCCTAACTCGGACGACGCTGGGCCAATTGTGCGTCACTTTTTGGGTCTCCCGGTCGTGGCCGGCACGGGTCTCGAACCAGCATATGTAGCAATGCAGTTTGCACTACGATGCAGTGTCCATGCCCCTGCACCATGCCTAAACCCGACACGCACAAATTGATTTTGTCCCCCCACACCAAATGCGATCACGACACGCAGGTTGAAATATCAAAACAAACTCATAACCAATTGTATTAATTTGGGGACAGGTTGAAATGCATTAAACATGTATGGCAATTTAGCTAGCTAGCTTGCAGTTGGTAGCTAATTTGTCCTATTTAGCTAGCTAGCTTTATCCTGGGATATAGACGTTGAGTTGTTATTTTACCTGAAATGCACAAGGTCCTCTACTCCGACAATTACTCCACACATAAAACGATCAACCGAATTGTTTCTAGTCATCTCTCCTCCTTTCAGGATTTTTCTTCTTTGGACTTTATATGGCAATTGGCATTTCATAATAAGGTGTATAACCAACCTCAGTTCCTCTTTCAATCACCCACGTGGGTGTAAGAAATGAGGAGATGGCACGTGGGTATATACCTCTAAAAGCCAATGAGGAGATGGGAGAGGCAGGACTTGCATCGCGTTCGGCGTCACAAATAGAAGCAACTTCTATTTTAGCGCCTGGCAACGCAGATGCTCGTTGGCGTGCACAAGCAGTGTGGGTGCAATGATTGAATAACATGTATGTGTACATTTATTTTGCAACGCTCGCGAACGCGACGTGTCCAGTTTGGGTAGCATGTTAGACCGTTGCGTATGGTTCCATAGCTGTGCCAATCGGGAGGCTCCAGCCACAAAGTTTTTAATGCTTATCAATTGCCTTGCACAAAGTATCAAAATACTAAAGTACTACACAGGACTCTTAAAGAATTTTATTTAAATGTTAATTGTATTTTTTGATCACAGAAACAATGAGAAAATATGGAAAAATAATGAAATGTTAATTATATAAAGAAGCCTGTGTAATCATCTGCCAGAGAGTAGCCCCAATCGGCCCGAGGCCCCAAGTAACTCTCACCGGAATCGGCCCGAGCCCCAAGTAATACATTTGGGACACTTGACCCGAGCTCAATTCCCGCAACCTAGCCATAAGTAATTTGGGCCAGAACAGGATGAGTCATACTGGGCTGACGCACTGGAAGCCTGATGCGTGGTGCTGGTACTGGAGGTATCAGCCTGGGAACACGCACCTCAGGGCTAGTGCGGGGAGTGGGAACAGGACGAGTCGGACTGGGCTGACGCACTGGAAGCCTGATGCGTGTTGCTGGTACTGGAGGTATCAGCCTGGGAACACGCACCTCAGGGCTAGTGCGGGGAGCGGGAACAGGCCGAGTCGGACTGGGCTGACGCACTGGACCGTAGAGGCGTACTGGCGGTCTCGAGCGCAGAACTGGTATCGCTCTTACTGGCTGGATGCCCACTTCCCCCTGGCAAATGCGGGGCGCTGGTATTGCGCGTACCGGCCTAAAAATACTTGGCGTCGTCACAGTACCCATTACCCCGAAGCACGGGACCTGTCCAGTCACTGGTTGCCCAGAAAAGGTACGGGGATTTGGCCTGGGGCTCAATCCTCGCCCAGCCAAACTACCCGTGTGCCCCCCCCCAAAAAATTATTGGGGCTGCCTCTCGGGCTTAAACGCCAGTCGTGTTCCCCTGTAGCGTTCCATGTCTTCGCTCCACTTCCTCCATGGACCTTCTCCGGCCATAATCTCATCCCACGTCCACTTCTCACGATCGTCCCTCCGTTGCTCCTTCCTCCGCTGCTTGGTCCTTATTTGGTGGGAGATTCTGTAATGGTTGTCGTCGGGGACAGAGGACAAAAACGCAGCAGGAATGTGGATGCTCATCTTGTATTTATTTTCAAACAAAGAGCACACCAAAATAACAAAAAAAACGAAGAACTCGCGAACAACAAAACAGTCTTGTCATGCTCACACAGGCAAAACAAGAAACAATCTCCAACAAACACTTAACCAAACACATACCCATATATAGGACTCTCAATCAGAGGCAACTAGAAAACACCTGCCTCCAATTGTGTTATTTCATAGTTTTGATGTCTTCACTATTATTCTACAATGTAGAAAATAGTAAAAACAAAGAAACTGTTGAATGAGTAGGTGTGTCCAAACTTGATGTTGATGGAGATGTCATTTTCCTGGCACCACTCCCCCAGCGCCACCACTGTACCAGGGCCCTTATTTGCCTTCTATACATTTCAGAGATTTTACCTTGTCTGTTACCAAAAACCCACATTTTTTTGATTTTTTTCAGGGAGGATAATGTAAAGTTAACATAAGTAACATGTAAAGGTAGACCTACCAAATAGTTATAGTGTTTTTACTGATAATTTGGTGTATGATCTATGAAGTGATTTAAAACATGTAATAACAGAATGACCAAGAAATCAGTAACAGAATGACTGAATTGGCTACAATGGGAATTCATGGTAATCACAAATCACGTTTGGTCACTTGCTACTGTCCTCCCTTCCACTGTAATACTTTTACTGTTATGTTCAGCTCATAGCTGTTCTCTTTCTGACAACCCCCCCTCTCACTCTTCTCTTTCTCCAGTTAATGTCACCTCTCCCGGCTCTTATTGACACCTACCCATGAGCCCCCCCCCCCTTTTTTATGTAACCACCCCTCACCCACTGAGCACCAACTGACCAAGGAAAAGTAGAAATTTTGTCAGTCCAACTTTGAACCAATCATAGACATCTGTTTCACTAGTTTTGACAGCACAGTACTGTACTTTACTGTTCTGAAATATGCTGTACTGTGATCTGTGACACATACTTCAATCTTAATTTGGAGTAGATATTTAAGAGTTTTTGGAAAACATGGTCACGTTAAAAACTGAGGGAGATTTGACCGTCATTCTGTTACCAAACTTCACATCTGCATTGTTTTTTCTAGTCGATGTGTTGTGTAAAATTATCAGTTGTATGGTTTAGCTTTGCAATCAATGGTTCTTGTTTGGCATACTTTTCTCCGGAAAAAAATCTGAGTCTCAGTGTGTCATTCTGTTTCCGTGGAATTGCCCTGAAGTCTATCATTGTATTTATATAATGAAGTTCTAACTCTCAGTAGTTAATAGTTGAATGAATGTCTGTCTTTATATTTTGTCTTTTGACCACTGTACACAGATGAGACTGAATGTTATAGTACTTACTGTGTGCATGTTTGAGTTGGCATGCCATGCATACCGGTATTTCAAGTATGCATATGGTCTGTTTGTATTTTGCCTACTCCTTTGTCATTGTCAAGCCAAACATAGCATGACAATTCCATAAGGAGTTGGAAAAAAGAGCAGAAACAGTCTGGCACCCAGGATAGTCTGTCCTCCATTTCTAATAGCAAGCTCTTTTTTGGTGTTCATCATGTTTATTGTGGGTTAGATTCCTGCACAGTTAATGCATGTGTTTACTGTGTAAGGCCTAAATACAAGTGATTGTTAATCAACCCAAATTGCACAATGTTCCCTGCGAATAAATCTGCAAAATGTTTCATTGAATATTGATGCAAAACGATACCTAGTCAAATCAAATCAGTTGGTAGCACTTTTCGAAACGAACAACGCGGTTTCGTAGTATTCCACCTAACTGTCTTAAAGTCATAATAACATACATTTGATTTTTGGTAATGCGTAAACAAAGAATCTTTTCGAAATGCTATGAAAATTCAGAACTTTTATTTATAATTATCAAGGGATTGCATGTGTTAAATAGCCGCCTTCCAGCCTAACCCAGCCTGTGTCCTCACTGTCCATCTCTCCCACAGCCTAACCCAGGGTTGTCCCCTCTGGCCTCACCCCCTAGCTCTGAGGAGGCGTCCTGCCACGTCTCCATGTCGTTGCCCTCAGCCTCCCAGTCCCAGTCACGCCTGAAGTACGTGTCCCTGGGAGTGCTGGTGCTGCAGACCACCTCGTTGGTGCTCACTATGAGGTACTCGCGCACGCTGCTGGGCGAGGGGCCGCGCTACCTAGCCTCCTCAGCCGTGGTTTCGGCCGAGCTGCTCAAGATCCTCACCTGCCTGCTGCTCGTCTTCTACGACCACAGTGAGTATAGTGATTGATCTGGCTGTCCGTTTGCCTGGCTTTCTGTCTGTGACACAGTGAATGGATAAACAATGACAACAGAGAAAATAGACAAAAATACTATCTATAGTATATATGGTACAGTCTGTCTATCTATCTCATTCTTAGGATTCAGTGTATGGGTGCTAAATCTCTGTTTCTCTTTATGTCAGGCTTCAGTGTTCGGGCATTGAATCGTGTGCTGAATGAAGAGATTCTCAACAAGCCCATGGAGACGTTGAAGCTGGCCATCCCATCAGGAATCTACACACTCCAAAACAACCTGCTTTATGTCGCCCTGTCCAACCTGGACGCTGCTACCTACCAGGTGAGAGACGTGACGTATGCGCTTGTGTATGGCAACATGTATAAGGGGAACAAAAGTGGACCAAGAATGGAGCTGTCGTGTCTTTGGCATCATTAAAACGGAAGACATGTTTATCAAATAACTCTCTGTAATTATTATTATGCGATTAAACTGATTAATCGTGTAACTGTAATTAACTAGAAGGTCGGGGCACCAAGGAAAATATTCAGATTACAAAGTTATAATTTTCCTTATATAACTTTCAGATATTATAATATCTGATCGAATAGTCTCCTTTAATGATGTGTTATTTACCTCGTCAGTCTCATTCCAAACGTCGTAAATTGTTGGTTATCTGCACGAACCCAGTCTTCACTATGAGTCATCCATACATCAATTGTCTTAAAATAATTTATTTACTAATCTAAGTAATTCACAGAAATGCATAACAAACAGATATGGTTACAAGGAAATGATAGGAGAATGTGCCCTAGTGGGCTAAACCGGCATGGCGGCTTGTTACACAAAGAAAGGGGGTTGGGCTTGAATGAAAGAGCGGGAAGACTGAGGAACAAAGACTGCAGCTATGCCATCGTAAATACATTATCGTATGCATTCTAAATTACCGCCCATTTGGAAAAGGAAAATGCAATAAATATTTACTCTGAGCTGCGCTTCGGTAGGTTGGTCGTAGATGCTGGCCGTGTTGGCCAACAGAGGTCTTCCTGTCCTCGGAAGAATGTCACTGGTGGTAAATTGGATACGTTGTAGTATCTTCGTTGTGTGTTAGACTGGGTACGTCGTCCGTCCTTTCCTAGCCCACGTCTACAGTGGCCGCTGCTAACTCAACGGCTAGGAAGTATCACTTCTGTAGTGAATGAGAGTTCAAAGTTCATACCATTCGCAACCAAAGCTCACGCTGAGGTTGGCTTAGTTCTGTACTTGACGTGTGAGTCCTTTTAACGCAGAGGCTGCAGACCTCATGTACCCGGAACAGAACTGGTTACATTTTGTCACTGACTTATATAGTGGCGAGGGGAGAAGGGTGTGTTTCATCGTTTATAACCCCTGTCTCTTCACAGGGGCGGGCCACTGATTGGTCAGGTTTCTTTCCTTATGAAAACCCAATTCTCTCCTTTGGAAGCTAAAATTACATTTAATCTCCTAACAAACAGTTTCAATATCAAACATTTAAATTGCACAACAATTCCATGTGACTCTAAATAACTAGAGGGTGTAGACTTTCCCAGGTACAGTTTATGTCGTCCTGTCATCAGTCATAATGTCTCAGATGACAACCGAACTGACATCCATATTCATTAAGTTCCAACGCATATTTCCAACTGGTTCTATTACCGACATATGGTTCCTTTTCCCCATTTGTTTGATGTTCCCAGACTCTCTATATTTAACAAAGGCTATTCAACAGTCCTTCAGTAGGGTCAGAGAGAGAGGGGAAGGGAGAAAGGTATTTATGGGGGGTCATAAACCTTACCCACAGGCCAACTTCATGACAGAGCCCTGAGGGACTCCACACTGCATTTCATGACCAGTTTTGACTGGCAGGAATTTAAATCGATATTGTTCCCAACCAGGTGACGTACCAGCTGAAAATCCTGACCACGGCCCTGTTCTCAGTGTCCATGCTGGGGAAGAGACTGGGGCTCTACCAGTGGCTATCTCTGCTCATCCTCATGACTGGTATCGCTCTCGTACAGGTGACAAGATTAAACACACCCCACAAGTCAATAACTTCTCATTCATACCAAATCTAATTGGTTGATCTGTTTGGATGTGTTTTTGTCAGATTAGTCATGAATCCACATTAGGGAGGCAGAAGTCTCAAGTTCACAGGTTTTTCCAAATCATTTGCATAAATCAGTGGTAACATGATCTCTAGAAAAGTTTCCAGAATTTTGCAACCATACTCCACATGCACATCCTTGTATGTGGATGTTACATACTGAATGTTGTTGATGTACTGTGTGTTTGTCTCCACAGTGGCCTACAGAGTCTCTGGGTGGGCCATCTTCGACGCCTCGGACTGCAGGCTCCCAGTTAGTAGGTGTGATAGCCGTACTGATAGCCTGCTTCTCCAGTGGCTTCGCTGGAGTCTACTTTGAGAAGATCCTCAAAGAGACCAAACAGAGTGTATGGGTCCGGAACATCCAGTTAGGTCAGCATCACTGGAATCTGTGTGTGTGTGTGTGTGTAAGCAATGGAATGCTTTACAATTATTTTAAAGAATCCTCCCACAAAATCTCACCCATTTCTCTCTTTCCCTCTCTCTCTCTCGTTCTCTCTATCACATATTGACGCTCTCACAAACACACACGTACATACACACACACACACAAACACACAATTACACATGCACACACACTATCACCATATACGTCGCTGCTACTATTTATAATATTATCCTGCTGCTCAGTCACTTCTACCTCTGATTACATCTACATACTGTAACTACCTCAACTATCACCGGTATCCCTGCACATTGATATTGATACTGGTATTGACCTTGTATATAGTGTATATTCTCATTTCTTTTCTTGTGTGTATTTTACCTGACTTTAGTATTATTGATTCTGTACTCTTTTTAAGACACTTTACGATGTCTTTTGTTTTTTATATTGAATACTGCATTGTTGAGTAAGAGCTTGCAAGTAAGCATTTCACTGTACTGTTTTTCACCTGCTGCATCTGCGTCAGATGGTTTAGACCCTTTCTTCTTTAAGGTTGCTGCCCCTATCATCGCAAAGCCTATCTACAATCTTTTTAACCTGTCTCTCCTTTCTGGGGAGGTTCCCATTGCTTGGAAAGCAGCCACGGTTCGTCCTTTATTTAAAGGGAGAGATCAAGCTGATCCTAACTGTTATAGGCCTATTTCTATTTTGCCCTGTTTATCAAAAGTGTTGGAAAAACTTGTCAATAATCAACTGACTGGCTTTCTTGATGTCGATAGTATTCTCTCGGGTATGCAATCTGGTTTCCGCTCAGATTATGGATGTGTTACTGCAACCTTAAAGGCCCTCATTGATGTCACCATTGCACTTGATTCTAAGCCATATTGTGCTGCTATTTTTATTGACTTGGCCAAAGCTTTTGATACGGTAGACCATTCCATTCTTGTGTGCCGCCAAACGAGTATTGGTGTCTCAGAGGTCTTTGGCCTGGTTTGCTAACTACCTCTCTCAAAGAGTGCAGTGTAAAGTCAGAAAATCTGCTGTCTCAAGCCACTGCCTGTCACCAAGGGAGTTCCCCAAAGCTCAATCCTAGGCCCCACGCTCTTCTCAATTTACATCAACAACATAGCTCAGGCAGTAGGAAGCTCTCATCCATTTATATGCAGATGATACAGTCTTATACTCAGCTGGCCCCTTTCCGGATTTTGTGTTACAACAACGCTTTCTTAGTGTCCAACAAGCTTTCTCCACCCTTAACCTTGTTCTGAACACCTTCAAAACAAAGGTCATGTGGTTTGGTAAGAAGAATGCCCCTCTTCCCACAGGTGTTATTACTACCTCTGAGGGTTTAGAGCTTGAGGTAGTCACCTCATACAAGTACTTGGGAGTATGGCTAGACGGTGCACTGTCCTTCTCTCAGCACATATCAAAGCTGCAGGCTAAAGTTAAGTCTAGACTTGGTTTCATCTATCGTAATCGCTTGTCTTTCACCCCAGCTGCCAAACTAACCCTGATTCAGATGACCATCCTACCCATGCTAGATTACAGAGACATAATTTATAGATCGGCAGGTAAGGGTGCTCTCGAGCGGCTAGATGTTCTTTACCATTCAGTCATCAGATTTGCCACCAATGATCCTTATAGGACACATCACTGCACTCTATAGTCCTCTGTAAACTGTTCATCTCTGTATACCTGTCACAAGACCCACTGGTTGATGCTTATTTAAAAAACCCTCTTAGGCCTCACTCCCCCCTATCTGAGATATCTACTGCAGCCCTCATTCTCCACATACAATACCCGTTCTGCCAGTCACATTCTGTTAAAGGTCCCCAAAGCACAGACATCCCTGGTTCGCTCCGCTTTTCAGTTCGCTGCAGCTAGCGACTGGAACAAGCTGCAACAAACACTCAAACTGGACAGTTTTATCTCAATCTCTTCATTCAAAGACTCAATCATGGACACTCTTACTGACAGTTGTGGCTGCTTTGTATGATATATTGTTGTCTCTACCTTCTTGACCTTTGTGCTGTTGACTTTGCCCAATAATGTTTGTACCATGTTTTTGTGCTACTACCATGTTGTGTTGCTACCATGTTGTTGTCATGTTGTGTTGCTACCCTGCTGTGTTTTGCTGCCTTGTTATGTTGTTGTCTTAGGTCTCTCTTTATGTAGTGTTGTGTCTCTCTTGTTGTGATGTGTGTTTTGTCCTATATTTATATTGTATTTATTTTTTTAATCCCAGGCCCCCGTCCCCGCAGGAGGCCTTTTGCCTTTTGGTAGGCTGTCATTGTAAATAAGAATTTGTTCTTAACTGACTTACCTAGTTAAATAAAGGTTAAATAAATAAATAAATACAAATAAAATATCCTGTGCATGTGACAAATAAACTTTGATTTGATCTCTCTCCCTCTCCTAGGTTTGTTTGGTCTGGTGTTTGGTCTTATTGGAGTGTTTGTGTACGACGGAGAGAGAGTGAGGGAGTCCGGAGTGTTCCAAGGCTACAACTCACTCACCTGGACCGTTGTGGCCCTGCAGGTACTGTAAATATGCTTAATTTATAGTTTCAAAAAGCGTATCCATTTTATTATAACGTCGGACAGGGGTCGGTGATCTTTTTTGTGTGGAGTGCCAATTTGACAATTTATCCTACCATTGCTAACGATCTGCGTCCCAGTGATGATTTTCATATGTGCATTACAACTAATTGTGTCTATTGAATATCTAATTGCCTGAAAAATTGAAGAATTCCATAGCTCGGTAAAGAGAGGCGCGCTGTCCATTAGCTCTACGGACTGGATCTTGGAACACAGATTCTCTTGGTGAATGATACAGTGGCATTTAACCACGAGGTGGCCAATCTTATCTTCAATTAGCTTTGCGAATCCTTTGTTTCCCCACCATAGCGGGGGCCCCTGTCAGTTGTAATAGTGAATGTGTTTTTAATATCGACACCTCTCTCAAAATGATCTGTGAAGGCTCTTGCTACATCTTCTCCTTCAGTAGTACCATGCATGGGTTTAAGACAAAGCAGCTCCTCACGTACCTGCTCTGAGTCACAGTATCTTGCAACATCTGTCAGACGTGGAATGTCGTTCACATCCACACTCTCATCAAGAGCCACACTAATCACAGGTGCATCCATTTAATACAACAACAAATGGCTCGGGAGGCGAAGGTCAAGTCATATGTCCTCCAAAACATGACCCACCAAACCGCGCTTCTTAATACACGCCCGCTTAACCCGAAAGCCAGCCGCAGCAATGTGTCGGAGGAAACACAGTTCAACTGATGCCTGGGGTCAGCCTGCAGGCATCCGGCCCGCCACAAGGAGTCGCTTGAGCGCGATGAGCCAGGTAAGGCCCCCCCTCGGCCAAACCCTCCCCTAACCCGGACGACGCTGGGCCAATTGTGCCCCGCCCTATGGGACTCCCGATCACGGCCGGTTGTGATACAGTCCGGGGTCAAACCAGGGAATGTAGTGACATTTCGAGCACTGCCATGCAGTGCCCTATACCGCTGCACCACTCGGGAGGCCCACAGGTGCCTCTTTTAACGCTACAGTTTGCTGTTCCATTACATTTTCAACCATCTCGGTAATTCGCCTTTCAACAGTTCTGGCAGACACAGGCATGTCTTTTATCTTTGAGATGATTGTCTTTGTTTGGCAATCCATCAAATAAAGCCTGCGACTGCTGAGGAAAGCCTCCTTGATATATTCCCCATTAGTAAATGGTTTTCCATGTTTAGCAATGCACTGCAACTTTATAGCTCCCCTCTGTAGCTTGATTTTTGACTGCATGTAGATTTGTAAACACACTGCTTTGCTTTTCATACCTGGACACGGCCCTCTTGATTCCTTCAGCCTTGTCCGCCTCATCCTTGAAGTTTTTCCTCATGTCTCGTTTCAAAATGACGGGGTACACTTAATGCCCAACAAACAACAGTTTTACAACAGAGGTCGCAAACAGACCAGTCCTTCAGTTCAATGAATCCATATTCCTTTGTCCAAGAAGCAATACATTTTTCTTTGCTGATTACATTTTGTGCCCTGAACTTTTTTAAATAACAAAAGAAGGCTTGCTAGTTGCTAGCCATGTGAAAACGAATCTCTCATCTTCAGCGCTGCCTTGGGTTTTGAATTTGGCGGGAGAGGCGTGGTGGGTTGTCTTGCCTTGAACTAATAATATGAACCTCCTGCAAAATCATGAAAGCCCGTTGGCTAATCAGGAATGACATACCTTGGGAACTACTACATTGCAGTGAATACCAATGCAATTTCAAAACCATTGCATTCAATTTCAAATATTTTCTCCAGTTAAAAAAATAAACTGGCAAAAATAAGTGAGGGGAAAAATATCTATACCAATGTTGTTTTAAAAAATATATATAATAATTTGGGGGGTTGCTTGCCAAGCCTTGGTGTGCCAAAGCAAATACCCTCGCGTGCCAAGGCAAATACCGTCTTAGGTTGCCAACCCCTGACGTAGGCCATACAAACTTGATTTACTGTAAAGTGAGGTGAGCGAGCGTAAAAGGAAGTGAACCTCCTTAGAAAAATACTATAACAACCTTTACTCTGACTATTCACTTTAGGTGTGTGTGCACACGTGTGTGTGTGAGAGAGAAAGCAAGAGTAAATGAGGGAGAGGCAAAGTAAGTGTATGTGTGTTCATGCATGAACGCCTATGTATTTTTGTGTATTTTTTTATGTGTGACTGGTTGTGTGTATTCTGTCTTTCATCAAATCCATGTCCTGTGTGTGTTTCCAGGCTCTGGGCGGGTTGGTCATAGCAGCAGTCATTAAGTATGCAGACAACATCCTGAAGGGCTTCGCCACGTCACTCTCCATCATCCTGTCAACACTCATATCCTATTTCTGGTTGAAGGATTTCGACCCCACCAGGTACACACAAACAAACTTTCATAAATAATTTGGCCAGGTCCGTATTGGACAAAAGGTTCACGTCTCCACAGACTTCAGGGGTAAAATAGAGATGAGAATAAGAAACAATATAAATCAAGGGCGTTTTCACATATACCTGTATAATCTAGATCCTGGAGGATTTGATACCCTGATCCGTGCTATAAACCATATTTGAAACGCAAACATATCCTGGCCTTAACCAATCCCGGTCCCTGCCCAATATCCAGGACCAGAGTACCAGCAGTTGTTCAAGGCATCCGCACCAGGGAGCTGAATTCATATGTGAAAACGCCCTGATTTTGCATTTCTGCCTATAGCTCTAACAACGTCCTCTTTCTCTCTCTCCCAGTGTGTTCTTCCTGGGAGCAATGCTGGTCATTGCTGCCACCTTCCTCTATGGTTACGAGGGCAAGAGGCCTGCCATCAGCCACAGCAAAGTATAGAGGGAGACCCACCACCCACAGCCCTGGAACCCCAAAGAAGAGAGACACGGGGCAAGATGGAGGGAGGAATATGTTGCTGAGAAGTGGTGCTGAGCAATTAACCCAAATGTCGGTTATTTTTCTGTTTTAAAACTACTAATTGACCCACCTTAGTTCAATTATTTGAATTTTATTCCATGATTTTTTTATTGTTGTTGTTGCTCAATACACACATTGCGCTGCAATTTCTATAGAGATAAATAAGATCATGCCAGAACTGTGCGATGTAGTAAGGAGTTGTAGTTTCCAACAGGCCAATGTTCTTCATAGTTTAGTACAGAAAACGTGATAATTAACTACAAAGACCATAATTAATTTCGCGGCTACTTGTCTGGTCTGTTCCTTTTACGCCTGCAACAAAAGAGACAGAGGAATGAGCGATCAAGAGTGCATACATCCGAGAGCAGTTGCTTCGTGAGGTATTGGTATTTAGCGGTCATAAAAGCATGCCTTATTTACTGTGAAGAACTACTAAAATAGTGATTTTGTCAGACAGCATAGGCAGCAGCTCTATAGAGATGAGATGATGACTTAGAATGAAATAATAAAGTCATCAAATAAAACTAATGTAATATACACAACAACTGAAATATTTTATTAAAGTCATGTGAATAACTGATAGTTAATAAGTGATGGGCAGTCACTACCATCATGGGACATTTAATTGTAACATTCTGTGTTACAGTATTCAACCCAGATAATATACCTGCTAAATATCTGTATGCAACCAATAACATTTGATTCGATATAATGCATAGTGCATTTAATGTAAAAAAAATCATAATAATTGAAAATCTGAAACCATAACAACCTCAAAAAGCAATAATCACTCAGCGCTACTAAGAAGGAGGAGCAGACCTCCTGGAAAAGGAGTGTAGGCGGAAGGAGTCCTAAGATGTTTAATGTACACAACAACAGATTGGAATTGCCTGGTTTCAAAAGGTTTCAAAACAAGGTTTTGATTGCCCAATACTGGTATTAGTAGTCAAGATGGAGGTCATAGCATTTATAAAGCTCTTTATTGAAATTCGAAGCGCTTTACGTTGCATAGGGGTAGTAATGCAACCGTTCTCTCCCATAGTGACGCCATCAAGTTCTTGATCGAACAGGCTCATGAATGTGACTTCTCCACAGTTCACACGTCACACACGGTCACACACGGTCACACACACACGTCATGGAGCTGAAGCTACTATGATGCCTTTGCAGGGCATATGAAGGATTATTCTCACATGTGACCTCTCACCTCAGGGGTGATAGAGCCAAACTCACCAAAGCATGGAATCATGGGAAAATTGACTTTACAGGGAACAACGAGAATTCATCGATGAATCCAAGAATTCACTGCCAACGTTACTGTTTTTTTAATGTTCTATTTTTGATATATTTTATCATGTATTTGGGGAGTAGGGGAACGGGAATTTGTAGTATGAATGTATTTTAGGGGTACTGATGGTCAATAAGGCGGAGGACATTTAAATGAATGTAATGCCTCACAGGTTACCGCCCCTCATTTGTTTTTGAGTGACAGCTCCACCTAGTGGGAGCGTTGGGCTGTAGCACATTTACTGCAGAGGGGAGGGGTAGAGACCAATGACTGTAGAGATGCTGGATGTCCTTTTATTGGGGACAAGGAGGAAAAAGATTAAAGGAAGGAATGCTTTAAACTTGCTGCTTATTGTCCGGCCATTCAGATCCAAAGAATTACACATCCAGTTGCTGATGTTTTTATGCAAAAATGGCTTGTCATGCAAGATAAAATGAATAAATTAAGTGATCAAATGTAAAATAAGGGTCTAAACAGATGTTTTGTATTGAAAGAGCTTGTATTGTGTATGTTGTTTCATCTAGGTATGAAATCCCAAAGCAGGATTGTTTGATGAGTAAGAGGTCATAAATTATTTGATGTTTCTCAACAACTGGGTCATATTCATGAGGCACCAAATGGAACAAAATGGGTGGAAACAGGGACAGACTGCCCGAATTTGTCCAATAAGAAATGCGTTTTGTGTTGGAAAAACATTTTGCTGTGGTGTGCACTAATGAAGGCAATCCTTGTTCCTATCGAGCCGAGTTCAGACAAACCAAACCAGTCTCTATAGCAACAGATCACTGAATATGTTTGGTACCAATTCAAAAGTTCATAAACTATTCATATAATATATTTTCATTTCTTTGTGTGTCTAACATGGAAATAGCTTCCATCTTACCCAAGAATGACAATTGTGAATGTGGATAGAAAGAGACCCAATCAATGGCAGCTATTTTGGGGACACGACAAAGCCGTCATTGTGAATATTACCACCACCCTGTCTTTCCTGATCATGTATCCTTCTATCTCTCTCGTTCAACAGTCCCTCTGTGTTTGCATAGTCTTGAAGTGGAGATGAGGGATTGGAGGCATGCAGAGAGGGGAGAAAATGATGGGAGTGATGAGAGGGAGAGGGATGGACAGACAGATGGGAAGGTGACGACTGAAACTGGTGAGCAGCACAGATGGAGCATGAGTCTTGTGACATTGTGTCATATGGCAGGGGCCCCTCTGAATGAACCCGCTAGCCCAGGCTATTGCCTTGAGAGTGTACTGTGTCGCTATGGCCCAATCCCTTTAGTGCTTTATCCGGGTAGCCGGAAAGTAGAGCATTGCAGTAGTCCAGCCTAGAAGTAACAAAGCATGGATTAATTTTTCTGCGTCATTTTGGACAGAAAATTCTGATTTTGCAATGTTACGTAGATGGAAAAAAGCTGTCCTTGAAACAGTCTTGATATGTTCTTCAAAGAGAGATCAGGGTCCAGAGTAACGCCGAGGTCCTTCACACTAACTAAATCAACCCTAGCCCCTAACCCAAGGCACTTGTGTCGATCTGAAGGATTGTATAGATAAGCAATATGGTTAGAGGCTAGGTTGGATTGAGACATTGGACATTCATGTGTATGCATGTAGATACTCAACTCACACCAGAAAACCCACACCTTTAACCTTTCTATGTGAGTGCATAGACATGGCATATTTAAATAAGACAACAATCAGCCCATTTCGTTTTAGACCTTTATGCCAAGTAGGTGCTCTTAAACTCAATCATCAATCAGATTGTATTATCTTAAACTAACAGAAAATTCATATAATATGATTTGCCTCATTTAAATATCTTAACAAAGTGTTCTTAAAGTGTTCTATGTTAAAGGCTGTTACGTCCATATTTGGCACTGAGGGAGTTTTCCAGCTTTCAGGATATCATGGCCAATGTAAGAAGTTCCATTCCATGTCCTAAGTGTGATCAGCTGATACAAAATGCTATTCTTATTCCAGTCAAAGACCGTTTTCTCTCTCATGCAATAAGACCTACTGTACGATATAGGATGCAGTTCTGTGTTCAGTCCACCTCAGTAGAACTCCGATAGCTCTGTCCCTTTCTTTCCAAAGGCAGATAGATAGAACTCTAGTACAGCACTGTGGCCGTCCAAAAACAGTCGGGACTCAATCAAACGCTGACGCAGTGCTGAGCCTGCCTCCGAAACCAGTCTAGCTCTGTAGACTTCCGCTGTGTCAATTCCAATACAGTCCAGTCCAGAGAAAATACCTAAACTTTTTCACGATTTCTATCATCCATTGAACCCTGACAGTAGGTGCGAGTGAAGAGCTGCAGCTGCCATGTTTGATAAGGGAACTCATAATTTCCCCTCTTCTTCGATGGGCCACACTTCCTCATTAGCATGAACTAATCACATTGCTCTTTCTCAGTCTTTACAACCTTATTTGGGCGGTATCACCACTAGGGGTGCCCCTCTGCGGGGCCTCCACATCAGCACTTGGGCGTCATTGGCATTGGGTCGTCCCAGGGCGTTGGGGGGTATTGGTTCCTGGTAGTTGAGAATATGGGGCTGCTCCTGGTGAGGACGGCCTACTAGGGAGGCCCGGGAGCCCAGGGGCATGTCAGGGTCCACGGCGATGTCCACCCGCATCCGCCAGCGCACAGTCTGCAGCACGATGCGCTCCTGGAAAGTCCGAAACATAATAGTGAAGTTAACTATTATAGCAACTTACATGTAATATGCTGCAACCCAAAGTGCTTTACAGTTAGCACTTGGAGCATTGCTTCACAATCTGTAGCCTACTTTGACCCCAAGGCTGTACATTTCTGTTTTAGTCCAGAATTAACACTGAGCGACAACAAAAAATGTACAGGGATAGTTCACTTAAAAATCACAGTTTGTCAGATGTTTTCAGACAAAAGTCAGACCTCAAGTATGTTGGGATGAGTCCACATTGCACACCATCCGTTGTGTCGCTCAAACTAATTAGATGGGGCTAATCTTTACCATTCATTTGGGATTGAGGTACATATTGTTGGATCCACACAACAGATGGTGTGGGATGTGGATTTATCTTGAGATTAGACCACTTTAGAGGTCTGAAAACATCTGACAAACTTAGATTTTTAAGTGAACTATCCCTTTAAGATATCAAAAACATATAACTTAACAGAGCAGTACACAAAATCCAAGGAAGTCCATCTTCTGAAGCCTACCTTGGTGACAGAGTTGATGGCAACCAACCAGGTGATGAAGCTCTGGTCTCGGATGATGTGTGACAGCATTGGTGTGTTGCTGTTGCTGATGGGAACGGCCCAGGTCACACTGGGGTAGAAGTTGTCGTTCATGCTGACTGTGAGGTGCGACGGTTTGGACGTGGGACCCGTAAGGGTGACCGTCTCAGTGGTGTTGCCGTACCATGGGTAGCTGACCCCGTCCGAATCGCTGATGGCCTTGACCCGGCCCTCACGGAGCTCTGGTAACTCCCAGCTGGACCTGGGGTAGTGGACATGCAGAATGTATTTAGTAATATACAAAACAATACAACAGAACATGATACATGTGCAAAGACCTCACTTAATGGGACTCTGGTTTTATAGTAGGCCATGCACGGCTAGAATTTCACCGGCGCTCGAAATTCACCAAGGTCTACAACTGATACAAACAGACAATATTACAGCACACATGTCACAGACAAGGATTGCCTGGCCAAGTGACTCAAGACTGTGTTAGGCCACTGAACTAAAGCCTAGGCCAATACACTTAAGTGCTGTGGGCGTAGGTGTGTGTGTGTGTGTGTGTGTCGGAGAGAGAGAGAGAGAGAGAGAGAGAGTTGTGTGTCAGAGATTGAATGACTGGCACTTCGAGATGACTGATGGTGGATGACATCAACTCAGAACTTACATGCCAATGTCCCCATAAGTATTGTAGAACTCCATTTGTGTACAAGCCTGGATCCAACCCACCACCCAGGTCTCATTGCGGGGCACCGGAGGCATCACGATCCCTGCGGAGGCCCTGAAGTAAGGTGTCTTATACCGCAGCACTATGGGCGAGTTCTCCTCTATCACCGTTGGGCACTGGTCAATGGAGGCCGATACCTCGTAGACTACAATGTTCTCCCTTCTAATGCGAGGCTTGCAGGAGATGCTCTGGATACAGCCCATGGTGCTGGCAAGTAGCAGAGTAAGCAGAACCAGAGACGAAGAGAGAAGACGATACCTGACCAGTATGCACATCAGTCCCTCTCGGATTCCATCCAGCTTTTAAATCAATATCAATCTTTTAATTTACCCATCACTGATACGGTCAAATTACTGGGTTGAAGAAAACGAAATAGAGGCATCATTTTGAATACAGCCATTGAGCCAAAATTCGATATCAAATCAATACAGCAGCAGTTTTTAAGCATTTCTCCGCACTGGGAAAATGGAACGTTAATGTAAGTGCGGTATGGAGAGTGAGTGTGGGGAAGGTACACTGAACACCCCCCTGCAGCCTTCCCCGGTGTGACTGTTGTGTGCCGCACTGCCCTTGGTGCTTGTCCCCAGAAACTGCAATAGGCCCTCCTCCGGGATGCTGCTTACTCTCTGCGAGTCCGAAGTCCCACTTCCTTTTCGAGTCCACGCGTCCGGCTGCAGGTCGGTGCCCTTTGCACCTGCTCCTTCGACTCGGCGTTGTCATGTCAGTGGCGACGGGGCAGCAGTTGCGTCAATGGGGTTGTTCGGGTGCCTTTGTTTGGATGGCTTGCATAGCCCTGTTATTTGTACGGCGCCCTCAAATGAGATTGTCTTGGTCGTCACAACAAGAAGACGTTATACAATGGCTCATATCCTACCTAAAACCAACAATAGTAGGCTACGTATATATATAAATCAACGAAACGGCGCGTGGCAGGCTATGGTGCCCTCTTGAGACAATAAATCGCCTTAGCGCTATTTCAACGTTTTCTTCATGCCATTCTTGGGATCAATGATGAGGGAAGCTCGCATCATGAATGGTGCATCATAAATGGTGAGAGAACGCAACGAGAGATTCACAAACGTGCCCGCGACTAGGTGTGATACCCAGACGCCCAGACATCCCTAAAATGTTTTGGTGACACGAATCATCCATATATACCTCCGTCTTCCGATTGAGCATTATTGCTCCAACTCCCTCGCTTGGAAGAGCATAATTTCCTCAACGACGGTCGCTGTTCAGTTCGGCTAGGTGCTGATGCTGGGAGGATATACAGCGGCAACCACTGAGGGAGAGGCGTCACCAGACGCCTGTATTGAAAAGTTGACATCATGTGGGCGTGATTTACACCCCATGGACTCGCCCCCATTTGTTGCCATTGGTTGGCCACGTCAAACGCGGAAGTGGTGTTGCTTTTGGCGAACTTCCCACTGACACGCATCAACCGGTCATTAGATCTGTTCTTCATTCAGACTCCTCGTCGAACCGGATTCAGTTAGTGTGTTGTTTGGTTGTCGGTTTATGATTTTCCATTTATTGAGTAGGTTATCAGTGAAGGTGCCGAGCGTTGTGTACAGGGCCGCATTGATCATGAAGCCGCAGGTTGTGTTCGTGTTGGGAGGGCCTGGGGCGGGGAAAGGGACCCAGTGTGCCAGAATCGTTGAGGTAAGATGGCGAGAAAAGAACAATGAAAATGACAAAGATAATTTGACAGGGCATTGAATTGTGTTGGGGGGGGAAATACTAACAGATATGAGGGGGTTGTGCTCACTTTTGTTGGCATCTGTCCACGGGAGACCAGCTAAATGGATCAACTTCCCTTTCTTGTCCTCTGAATGTAATGTACTTGTTATGTTAGCTAGCATAGCTATGCCAAGACCACACAAGCTAGCAAGCTAACTAGCTAGCCATGTGAACAATTAATAAATGATATTTCCATCAGTCAACCTTTCAACGAGCAAACTATCTGAAGATTTTTCCTGAATATCAGAAGGGTGTACTACAAAGCAGAATCAATGTGTTAGCTAGCCAACGTTGCTAATCATCCAGAAAAAATAAACACATTTTCTGGTTGTTGAGTAAATTAGACCATGCCCATTTCAAGTTTTTCTTAAAAATAAACTCTTATTTCAGAATATTTAGTCCATTTTATCTGGAAAACTCATTGATCCTGCTTGGTAGTATACCCCTCAGGAGTCGAAGTGGGCTATGACTCATCAAGTGACAGAAGAGGCTAGCCTACTCCTTTAGTCCAAAGACCTGTTATGTTCAGAGGCGAATTGGCAGCCAAATACTCCATTTAAAATGTGATTCTCAATTGCAGTACATCGAAACATAAAGCCCTCTACCTAGATATGACATCAACAATAATTTCACGAAGATAGAATGTACACTTTTTTTTTAACCGGTTTTAACAGTTGCAGCTGACACTATTTTTCAGTTACATGTTTGTGGCGACCTTCATCCGTTACACACAGGTGTGCGGCGCCCCCAGATAGCTAATTAGCAAAGGTAGTCGCCTCTGTCTTCCGTAAACAAGCGCTGTAACGGAAGTATTGCCGCGTGGGACCCTAACCATATAAAGGTGTGTAGGAAATGAACTTTTTTTTTTAAATATTTTTTTTGAAAACATTTCCAAATGTTCTCAAAACTGTATCGCGTGGGAGACGTGTTTACATTTTAGACAGAGCCATTTTGGCATCGGGGCGCTGTCCTCAGCCGGCAGACAGTTTCGTGAATAGACGAATGGGCTAGCTCTATGCTAATTGTGAAAGGCTTCTAGCTACATACACAGAGTAACCTATGCACTGATTTCGATATCACACCAATGTGTAGTCTACATCTTATCAGTTCAGCTGTTGTGCAATTCAAATTATGTAAAGTTCAGTTTATCTGCAATGCACCTGCTCTAAACCTCCAGCCAATGGCCTTGAACAAGTAGTCTAGAGAAATTAAGGCTGACGTGTGTCTGAGTCTGGGTGGGGTTTTAGTCAAAAGATAAACTACTACTGCTATTCAGCTGTCTGACGTATTAACGCACAACATTGTAGCTCCCCCTTGGCTTTCTTCTGTGCCAAGATGAGTTTCCTGCATTTGCCAATTACTTTGTTTATATCTATATTCATACAGAGCTGGGCCACGTGTGTTTGCGCAAGCATCCTGTTCAGGCATGACGAAACACGTGTTCTTAAGCCACCCACCCACTTATAAAGCCTGTCTTCATACAGCTAAATATAAAAATCCCTCCCCTTGCTTTCAGTGTCAATGGAGCACAGCAGCATCATTTTAGAACAATAACCCACAATGCCTATGACCATGTTATTTTCTGTGTATTTTCTACTTAATGCATTGTTACTATTGGATTCCTTAAAAAAAAACGACATTAGTCCCAGACAATTTCATTCTCATAACCAATTGATTCCTATGGAAAGTAACATATTTTGTTAGTACAGTACAGGTATGTTTCTGTACAATGTCCCACGTAAGTGGTTGGATCAGTGATTATTGTTAGAGTGCGTTGTGTTGTTTTAGTAAAAGCTGGCATTAATTAGCGTTTTTCACAGAACTACAGTTACACCCACCTGTCTGCCGGAGACCTGCTGAGGGCCGAGCGAAGCCGAGAGGGGTCAGAGTTCGGACAGCTCATTGACAGTTACATCAAGGATGGCAAGATCGTCCCTGTCGAGATCACCATTAACTTACTCAGGAAGGTATGCACCAACTCCAGGTACCTATGGCTACAAGGTTTGTGTTAGCTGTTGACGTACAGTAAGTTAGGAATCAGAATTACTATTAGCTTAGATAACATGGGGTAGAGCGTTGTAGCACTATATAGTCATTGTGGTCTAAGTCTCCCCCCTCTTGCTGAAATAGTTTCTGTCATTGTTCCATGGGCTGAATTAATCCATACTTAAAAGGAATAGTTCACCTCAAAATATTTTTGATGTCAGATGCATATAAGAAGGTCTACAGGTGGTGTGTAATAAAGACGCACCATGTTTTAGACATAAAAATGTCTGACTTTGATTTGGGGCAGAATATCCCTTTTAACTTTCACTTTCCTTTGTCCTCAGGCCATGGAGGAAACCATGGAGATGGACGAGAAGAAGTTCCGCTTCCTCATCGACGGCTTCCCCCGAAATGAAGACAACCTCCAGGGGTGGACCACTGTCATGGAAGGGAAGGCTAACGTCAAATTTGTGCTTTTCTTCGACTGTACTAGTGAGGTAATAAAACACCTTAGGGGGAGGGTCTCCAAGAGGAAGGGGAGGGGGCGAAATGGAAGGGGCAAAATCACTGGAAGGGAAAGACACCTCAGATATAAGCCACATTTGGAGTGCGGCCTTCTAGTGTTTATTGCTTAGCTGACAGTGTAATGTTTTATGCTGAGAGCTCTGTGTTTTTGCTTGTCTACAGGTCTGTATCGACCGATGTCTAGAAAGAGGGAAGAGCAGCGGGCGCACCGATGACAACAGAGCGAGCCTGGAGAAAAGGTAGCGTCCAAACACTAAGGCTTTCCATGATCATTGACCTCTAATATGAACTGGAACTCTCAAAAGGAGACACCGCTCTTGTTCATAGAAATAAAAGGGTACTTACATTTCTTGGTTTCTAAAATGTTCGCCTGATTTCAGTTCATACAACACATAAGCAAAGTGTAGAGAATCATTGTACCATCTAAACCGCTGTGAAATATAGTTTGTCACCAAAAATACTGTATTTTCTGTAGTTGTAAGGTGTGGTACAAAACTGAAAGTAATAAGAAGTTAAAACAAGTTACAGAATGGAAGCATAGAAATATTGCATATACAACGGATCTACCATTCATCAGACTTTATTTCAATGAGTGTGACAGAACTATAACATGTATTTCTGTATGAAATCAGTCGGGTTGTACACAAAACGACATAATGGACCTTTTTAATAATGGACTTTCTAGTGAAAAAAAACATTGCTTTTGAGATTGTGATTTTCGTTTTAGCTTGGCTGTATGTACTTGTGACTGTGACCCCATTTTGGGTCTCTTCTGCGTCCTGGGTGCTGGTCAGGCATGTTTCTAAGCCTCCATTTTCTCCCCTGAAGGATCCAGACCTACTTGCAGTCGACACGGCCCATCATCTCACTGTATGAGAAACAGGGCAAGGTGCGCACCGTGGATGCCTCGCGCGGTGTGGACGAGGTAAGCAAAGGAGTATACAGCCATTGAAGGCACACACTCGTTAGTGAAAACGTATTCACCCTCATCTTCTATTTTAGTTTTGTGTTAATTCCCTCTGTCTGAGTTGTTTCTTTCCCTACTGGTTTTCTCGCCGTTCCCCTGCACCCTCCGGCAATCACACACTTGTCAAAAAACACAGTGTCTCTCGTTTTCTCTAATGCATCTCTTTCTCTCCCTCTCCGTTTCAGGTTTTTGACCACGTCAAAGCCATCCTGGACAAAGAGGGTTGAAATTCCCGCCAACTGCCAACAACTGTAACATTCACAGTTACGTTTAATTTGTCTTTGTATCAACTGCAGCAACACTATTACTCAGTTTACATGTCCATTCATATTACTTTTTACATTTAAAAAAAAAAAAAAGATGTTTTTTTTTGTCAGTGCCCGAGCTTCTCGTCCAAGGGTGTGAGTGAGTGAATGTGTGTGTGTAAGAGTGAATAAGATGGGTAGTAAGATGCTCTACTGACCAACCTCACTGGGTTTCACTATGGTAGTTGTACGCCAACTGACAAGACTGTCATTGTAGTCGTGGGGCTTTGTATAGGGACAAGACTAATAGAATTGCTCTTAGCTTGGTGAGGCACTTATTTTTGTCAAGCAGAGGCATATACAGTACTGTATATTATATTAATGTAAACATTTTTTTTGTGATAAAATCTGCGTACACACCATTGTTAGCCGTTCCCTAAGCGAAAACATGCATTTTCACAGACCAACCACTTCTATGGACTAAATCAGAGCTCTCCAACCCTGTTCCTGGAGAGCTGCCATCCTGTCCATTTTCACTCCAACCCCAGTTATAATTAACCTGATTCAGTTTACCAACCAGCTAATTAGATCAAGGTTGCACCCAGGGGGTGCCAGGACCGAGTTTGGGAAACCTTGTGTTAGATTAGGGTTGGACTGAACCTACAGGACGGTAGAGCTTGAGGAACAGGGTTGGTGAGCCCTGGGGAAGGATAATGAAGAAAAGGGTAGCCAGAGAGGGGGGAAAAGAGATGTCATCTCATGTGAATCAATTTGGTTGTACTCAGATATGAACATGGTCTTATGGACTTCCCCTCTGTACTAATAAAATATATAAAACATCGGTCTCATGTTGGAAGAAATATGAATAGAGGTTCCCATAGGACAACAGGGAATCGAAACACAGCAGCCATGATTGCAGTATTACAAATTTGTGGATTAATCTGGCATGGCAACGATCGTTGTTACTGCACATACGGTGCGGGACCAATTTTAAACTTAAACTTTTGTTAAGTCGAGTTTAAACTTGGGACTATCTGCAAGTTTGTGTCACTGCACATGAAAGAGTATTTGGTGTTCTCCCGAAAGCTGAAATACTGACATGTCTTTGTAGTCCCATGTAGTGTGACTGAATATGTGAAGTCCAATGCTTACCTTGTTCTCCACAAGGACTCGGCTGTGTTATGAATGTGTCATTACAAAAGTGCACAAAGATCAGCTCCCGACTGTTAAGTTTCTGTTGTGTGTTATTTGTTAAATCTTTGATTATGCGACAAAGGATGAAGGACCAATTTTGTCGAATCGGAGTATGTTGCCATGTAAAGTGGGAGAAATCGTCAAATACAAACAAACCAAATATACCCCCCTCCATGTCTGTCTGTACTTCATTTTCTTTGACAGGTGAATACTTACGGACCCCCTCAAACAGGTAACTCCAACATTCACAGACATTTTACATTTACATTTTAGTCATTTAGCAGACGCTCTTATCCAGAGCGACTTACAGACGGAAGGCCACACTATTTCAAGGGAATAGTCAACTTTAGAATCTAGACTTTGACAGGTGAATACTTATGGAGCCAGACAAACTCACCAGTAGTTCCAGTCAGACAGGTCACACTTGTTTCAAGGGCGTCTCAACTGTTTTCTGACTGGTCCCTGAGACTAATTTGGCTACTTCTACAGTGCTCAATATAATTGTTCCTCACTGAGATTTTGATATCTTTAACTATTTACGATCTCTTTATTTTGTGCCTACCACAAGCCTTGTACTAACGGTTGTTGTTGGTATAACTAGTTTGCCGTTTCAGACCAAACTCCTTCAACATTGTTTACATTAGATTTATTTGATTTCATCCAAGCTTTCTGTAGGCTACCATGATCACAAATGTGCTAATATAATATATGCCATTTAGCAAGCTTTAGCTAAACTCCTTGTGTGTTATTGCTCAATTCAAGGGTGAGTGGTTATAGCCACAGTTATAGTTACATTTTATTTACGGTCCCGTGTGGCTCAGTTGGTAGAGCATGGTGTTTGCAACGCCAGGGTTGTGGGTTCGATTCCCACGGGGACCAGTACGGATTTAAAAAATATGAAATGTATGCATTCACTACTGTAAGTCGCTCTGGATAAGAGCGTCTGCTAAATGACTAAAATGTACATTTATTTAAAAAAATCTGATGCAATTGTGTAATTTAAGTGTACAAACAGCCATCATAGTAAGTATTATGTAACAATGTACAGTTCCACTGCAACACTACCTAACCATGTAACTACATTGGAAATACTGATGGGTACAGATAGGTATCACTCCAATGTCAGTCAACCCAATTGGCCAGCAGAGGGCAGACTGACATCACCAGTGTTTCACGTGTTGAGAAATGTCACGTCACCATTTTTACTTTATTTGTTATTCGAGTTTTTCCATGTCAATTTCTCAATTTAAACGGGCAATCGGCAGTTGCTACAGTACATCCGTTTTTTTGACTTAATGATATGTACCCATTGTTTCTTGAAGAATATAACTTATAAATGCCTCATGAGCTTAGTTTAACTGTCATACCCTATCAGAACCCCAAATACAAGCTTGTTTTTCTCCAATGTTTTTTAACAAAGTAAATGTAAAACAAAGACCGTAGAGCCTCGACATGGTTAAAACTAGCAGTTTTGATACCCTGGATGGTCAATACTTGCATCCATAGGTCTGTCTATGATTTTGAGAGTGGTTACATTTCTTCGGCCCCATCCCACATTTGAGGGGAGCATGCTTTGCTGTTGTTTCAACTGCTGATTGGCCCTTTAAACTTCCGCATTCACATCATACGCAATGAATTATACACGTCATCGAATTGTATCTTGTGATTCTTTGACACTTTAGCATGCCACTACTTCTGTGTTATGTGTTCAAGGAAAATGTCCATTGAATCATCTTATCTTCAAAGAGCACTAAATGTAATTATTTTATGGAAATACAAGTGCTTTTTCAACTCTGGCCTAATATTAAAACAAAATGTGTTGTCTGTCTGTACATGACCAATGAGGACATTCAATATTGTTACATAATCATAAGTCAACTATAATGCCAAACTGTACCTGTTTCCTTTCACTACCTGTGTCATTCCACGAATAGAGTGCCTTTTGGGTAGTGTCATTTTGTAAAAAATAATTTATTCACCTAATTTTGACATTCTGTCATTAACTTAATTCCACTTAATAACAACTTAATATTAAACATGCTTTCCCATCTCAAAAGGTTAAATTAAGAAAAACTACAATTAAAGTGACAGGGTTGACGATTTCACCTTAAATCAGCCATAAATTCCCTTGTAACAGGGGGAACGGAAGCTTGTGTGCAACTAGGATGGACAATTGAATGCAAGCTTCACAAAACATTTCTAGCCTACTTATCTATGGGTAACAGGGTTGACGTGTTATGCTCGGCACACTCAGTTTTCCACCACAAAACAGATAATTGCCAAAATGAGAAGAATTAGCGCACTTAATTTGACAATGTTCCTTTTGGGAAGAAAAAATACATTTAAAAAAGTGTTGTTCACCTTACAGAGTTGACCTTAAACTTGAGTGACAAATGTAAATGTAAATGAATCACTAATCACATTTAAATAAATACAAATCTTCAGAAACTTTCCCAATGCCACAAAATAACTTTTCAATGATGAAAACTTGGGTTGCCAAAATTGATTTTCTGTGAATGCACATTATTTAGTTTATTGAAACACACTGTGTAATAGAGATTTTAAAAGGTGAATTAAAGAGAAGGCTTTTATTCACCGAGAGGCTTGTAGGAAGTCACATCAGTGGCTACAGAAACACGGTGTCACTGAAACATTATCTGTGTGCCCTTTGCTCAGTCTGGCATCAAACTTGAACCATAACAGTCAACACTGGCAGACATTTGATACTGGCAGAAGAAACAGGTCAAAGGTAGAACATCAGTACAACAAAAAAAACGTAATTAAGTATGGTTCTTAAACATACGTGGTTAACCCGTTTCCCTTCCCCCAGCGTAATACATTGGTGTGCGTCTCCCCACACATACTATCAAGTTTATTACATATCAATCCAGTTCATGTTAGGATGTGATATTTCCGAGACGTTCTTATTTGCATTGTCACACTGACAAATGATACCAAAAGATGCACTCGTGTTTTCATAACAAATTCCTTTATTTCTATTTCACATAAAGCTCTGCAGTTTACAAAGACAAATGCTGATAACGGTCCTGAGGACTTGTAGCTTGACAGCTGGTGTATTTACAGCTTGTTGGCTTGAGACAAAAAGCAGACAAAACAAATACAGTAGAAAGTGCTGACGTAGGACTTTGCGGTAATGAACTGAATGGACAAAAATAAACAAAAAAAACAACTTAGTGTAAGGCACCTTGAATACATTGCATATGTACCCGTGTCGAATAATATATTATTTTGACCAAATGACAGACGCAATAACAAACTTTCACTAGGTAGAAAGACAAAAGCGGCTGTACCTTAGTAATTACAGACATATACTCTGCCAGCAGAGGGCAATCTGGATAGATATTACATATATATATATATATATATATATATATACACAATATACAAGATATAAGAAACTACAAATAACTGGATAATAAATTAGCTTATCTTCAGCTGAACATGCCCCAGTATACTTTATAATATAATTGTACCAATGTAACAGTGTTTCTCATTCTCTAACAGTTTTGAGTGTCTTCTAAAAGAACACTGTCCTTCAATTGAAAACATTCAGGAATAAAGTATTACCCGATATAAGAATTCATATTCCAAAACTATAATTTTCTAAATGTACATTCCATCAACACGTACCGGACTTCTATACAAACATAAAAGTAAAATGGCTATGAATTATACAATATGGTTCTATGTTCACATTTGGAGGGAAGCCATCTGCCATTTGCCAACAAACACAACAATCTCTGACAGTGTGGTTCTAAGACGCTATGATGTGTTACTACGACAACGTAAGACGGTTGTCTGCCAATCAAATTCCATCTTCCCAGTGTCCATTCAGCAGGCCTTGGCCAAGCCAACGAGCATGTCCGTGTTCGCCCGGCGGTACTGAGCCTTGGTGTTGGTGACCGCGCCGTGCTTCTGCCGAAGATGCAGCCTCAACTGGCTCTTGTGGCGAAAGTGGAGGTCACATTTCTCGCACTGAGGAAGAAAAGAATGGAACGCAATGAGTCACTAATTCAATCAAACTGCCTGTCAACGGGTTCATTCAATGAAGGGTTAGCAGGAGGACAGAGGCTATAGCCGATATTCATTTAAGCTGAGGCCCTGGCTTGTATATAGCGATACTCTGCTTATGCTATTGATAGACAGTCACAGGAAGCCAGGAAGGGATTATTGAGGAAGTGGACCAGTCACGATTTAGCCAATACACACTGGGTCAAGTGAACGGAAAGAAAAGGTGTTTACGTGGTAGGGCTTTTCTCCCGTGTGGATCCGTAAGTGGCTCTTGAGGGTCTGAAGATGGCGGAAGTGCGTCCCACAGATCTCACAGGGATACGGCTTCTCCCCCGTATGGATCAGCACGTGGGCACGGAGGTGCGCGACCTAGGAAGAAAATCCATAAGATACTTTAGATCTTGTAGGAGATAAATTCAAGTAAATATAAAAGAATACATGAATTATATTACAATAACACATACAGTTTTGGACATATCTGTCCTTAATGAGTGAATCACAGTTCATAGCTTTTTCCTCACCTGTATGAAGCGAGAGCCACACGTTTCACACTTGTATGGCTTTTCTCCTGAGTGGATGCGGGTGTGGGTCTTGAGGTTGGCCGGCCGGTTGAACTGAGCGCCGCAGATGTTACAGCGGTACGGTTTCTCGCCTGGATTGCAAAAGGTATAAAAAACATGAAACACTGATACCATTCCAGGACCTTGTATGTACTCTTGAGTACACAAAACATTAGGAACAACTACTCTTTCCATGACAGACTGACCAGGTGAATCCTGGAGCATCGCACAGAGATGCACAAATACGATAAAACATTGAAAATGGGCGAATCTCTCCTTTAAGATGTAACAGAAGTCTTACCGGTGTGGACAGTCTTGTGGCTGGCTAGGTTCCCTTTGTAACGGAAGGCAGCCTGGCACCGGTCACACTTGTATGGCTTGTCAGCATGGACCTGGAGCATGTGGCCTTTCAGGGAGTCCGCTTCCGTAAACTTTGAGTTGCAGAAGTTGCAGAAGTTGGAACCATTCTCTACAACAGAAACATTGAGATTTAGTCAATGAAAAGTGTAATAGCGTGAATGAAAATATACTGCGTTAACGTTTATAGCACTGTCCCCACTAACTGAAGTACATTACTCACCACCGCTTGAGTCGGAGTACTCAGAGTGCAGCTCATTGTCCTCCCCGCTGTAGGTGCCAGGGGAGCGGGGACACACCACCAGGTGCTGGGGGGCATCTGTACCACAGGAGGAGCATCTCAGTTGGCTAATGTTGTGATGGCTGGCCTGTGGGACAAGGATCTGTTCTCCGTGCACGTTGACCATCTCTGCAGCCTGCAGCTCCTTCATCGGTCCTTCTGATCCATTAGTCCTGTTAGAGTCCTGAAGAGGGGTGCAGTCCCCAGCCTCAACACTCCCTCCCTGGGCCTCGTCCTCCTCCTTCTCCCTGGAGGTCTGGTTCATCACGATGAACTTGTACTTCTTCCAGTTGCGGGCCTTGGGCTCCTGGGAGCAGCCAGAGGGCTGGGTTGCATTCCTGCTGCAGCCGCTGGACTCGGTGGGGGAGTTGGGCTGGCAGTCAGAGCGGAGGGGGCTCTGCGGGCTGCAGATCACCCCTTTGCTGCAGCCTGGGGACAGGCTGAGGGAGTCTGGCTGGGGGGGCTGGATGCTGTCCTCCTCCATGGGGGAGGCCCCTCGGTGTTTAGGTCCCTGGAGCCCCATGAAGGGCCCCGACGGGCGGTTGGAACAGGGGAGAGGGCGGAGGATCGTAACGGAGGAGGATGAGGACTGGGATGAAAGAGGGTGGTGGATGATGGTGGTGGCCTCTGTGCGATTCGCGGGAGAGAAGAGTTTCTGAGAGACGGAATCCCCTTTGTGGAGGTCACTGAAATTGAGGGCGTCTGGCAGCTTTCCGATGGGCAATGGGACGTGTTTTCCATGGACGTGGTGGGAGCTACCCGAAGCATTGATACCAGTGAATACACTGGGGCAGTAGCTCCTCCGGTCTCTGAGGGGAGACATGGATGTGTGGCTGGGGCTGGTCGCCAACCCATCCAGAGCCCTGAAAGCAGGGAGGTCCTGAGAGAGACGCATCGGGCTGGTCAGTCCCTCATCTCTCTGCAGAGTCACAGACTGCTCTCTAAAAGGGCCAGGAAAGAAGGAGAAACACCCATTTAGTTCCAAACAGATACTATTCAGATGTGCATAAGTTAAAAAAAATAGGGCCTGGAATATTCACCGACCCAACCAAGAAAAGTTCCAGGCACTAGTAGGCTACAAACCAAGTATAAATGGACGAGCAATTATGTAAATGTTGTTTGTACCTGGACTTGATGAATCTGCGGCAGGTGTCCACCACATGTTCCATCTGGAGGTATGACGCTGTGTTCATGGTAACCAAAACCAGGCTGTCCTTCAGGGTCAGGGTGGAGGTGTACATGAAGTCCAGCAGGATGGCAAAACCATCAGGGTCCACCGTGGGGTCCAGGCTGATGGCACTCAGGTTACTCTTCAGGGGGTCGGTGAATATGGAGTAAAAGAGCCCACTATAAAACAGGATTTTTTTTAAATCGCATGTTAAGATTGTGCCTTTTTCTCTTACAATGGCAGTCGCATAGCACAAGATGAACAATTGGCCTACAAACACGTAGTTGGTCTTGAACGAACCTGCAGGCCACGAGGACTGCCCTGTGAGCGCAGAAGCGCTGACCGTCAATCTGGATTGTGACATCTGTCAGGATATTTCTACTGCGGAGTCGGTTGAAGTTGAGCAGAACATCACCAGCATGGCGGGTGAATTGAATGCAGCCATCTGCCAATGAGGCCATGATGTCAGAATCTGGAGAAACATGGAAAAATACAGTATTGATAAAGGACAATCCGCCAAGCTCAGACTGTGTGAGTTGCTGATTAACATAAACATAAAGTATGCAAATCTGCTCTAGTCATATATTTGTCATATGTTATACGCTACATGACCAAATGTATTTGGACAGCTGCTCGTCGAACATCTCTTTCCAAAATCATGGGCATTAATATGAAGTGTGTCCCCCCTTTGCTGCTATAACAGCCTCCACTCTTCTGGGAAGGCTTTCCTCTAGATGTTGCAACATTGCTGTGGGGACTTGCTTCCATTCAGCCACAAGAGCATTAGTGAGGTTGGGCGATTAGGCCTGGCTCGCAGTCAGTGTTCCAATTCATCCCAAAGGTGTTCGATGGGGTTGAGGTCAGGGCTTTGTGCAGGCCAGTCAAGTTCTTCCACACTGATCTCGACAAACCATTTCTGTATGGACCTCGCTTTGTGCATAGGGGCATTGTCATTCTGAAACAGGAAATGGCCTTCCCCAAACTGTTGCAACAAAGTTGGAATAAAGAGAATCGTCTAGAATGTCATTGTATGCTGTAGCATTAATATTTACCTTCACTGGAACTAAGGGGCCTAGCCCAAACCATGAAAAACATCCCCAGACCATTATTCCTCCTCCACCAAACTTTGCAGTTTGCACTATGCATTGGGGCAGGTAGCATTCTCCTGGCATCCGCCAAACCCAGATTCGCCTGATGTACTGCCAAATGGTAAACGTGATTCATCATTCCAGAGAATGTGTTTCCAATGCTCCAGAGTCCACCACTCCAGCTGACACTTGGCATTGCGTATGGTGATCTTGGGTTTGTGTGCTGCTGCTCAGCCATGGAAGCCCATTTCATGAAGCTTCCGAATGCTATGTTCCCTTTCTGTGAGCTTGTGTGGCCTGGCCTACGACTTCACGGCTGAGCTGTTGTTGCTCCTAGAAGTTTCCACTTCACAATAACAGCTCTTACAGTTGACCGGGGCAGCTCTAGCAGGGCAGAAATTTGACCAACTGACTTGTTGGAAAGGTGGCATCCTATGATGGTACCACATTGAAAGTCACTGAGCTCTTCAGTAAGGCCATTCTACTGCCAATGTTTGTCTATATAGATTGCATAGCTGTGTGCTCGATTCTATACATCTGTCAGCAACGGGTGTGGCTGAAATAGCAGAATCCACTAATTGGAAGGGGTGTCCACATACTTCTGTATATATAGTGTATATGAGGACATATTGCAGCATCATAATCCTATTACCATTGTAATCCTATTACCATTGAACTTGGTGTAGGTGGCACCATTTCAATGTCCAACAAAGTAAAAAGCATTACTGTAAATGGGACCACGTCTCTGAGGGAGGCTACAGATCTAAAATGCCATGTCAGCTACAGCTAACTCTGAGGCATTGAACTCATGTCCATGGCATAAAAATAGTGACAAGCCATGATTGTTGTGGAAAAGTAGACTTTATACAGGTTACAGTAAATAAGTTAGGGCATTTGCTGGTACCCAAATATTGGATTACATATTGCTATTAGACCTACCATAGACATTATTAACCCTTACAATAAACGTACAAATACAATATTTGTACTTTTAGAAATTATGACCTTTATTTTACTGCAAATATTTTACTATACATTAGTTAAGAAATTAAGAAACACTTTAATAAAAGACACATTTAAACCCCGTTTCCGATTTGCTTTTGACCTATAGCCAAGCCCATAAATGCTGACGGCTCACGCTTGGAACATGTTTCGCATTTAGTACATTCCGTTTTGGGGTGAGCACAGATTAGGTTGCTTCAAAATACGCTTCCTGTTCTTCGATAGGCCTATACGTGGAAAGACAGCTTGTTTAACATATGACATTTAACACTGGTTATACCCAATTTATTTTAACTATAAAAATAAACTATACAAATTGGAATACGGCAATGCGAATAATAGGTTGTGGGATTTTAGGAGTTTCTAATGCATGTACGCACAGGACTACACATTGCACAGAGGCTCCCACTGTAAATGTAGTACAAAACGAGTAGGCAGTTATTGATAATAACGGTCCATAAAAACAAATCAAGAATGTAGACCTGCATCAAAACATGATTTGTTTTGTCTCAGCATTGAACGAAAAACTATTCGACAGATCATGAGTGGAAATCTACCAGCGAAGTTCAACCACCATCAAGAGAGAGAGAGAAAAGTACAGTGCTCAAAGCTAAAATGTAGTACGCAGTGATCTAACAAGACAGGCTCGCCCTGTTGCGCGAATTTTCTTGCTCTTAGTTAATATTAATATTTAACGACTATTAAAGACACACACTTTTTGAGAATATAAAATTCATATTAAGGCAGAAAAAAAAACTTCGATAAATCAAAAACATTCTGACTATATCAACCCAAAAGTAATCTTTATGTACAGTAGGATAGGCTATAAAGGAACTGCACATTCGGCCTAACATATTATCTCTCGATAATATCTAGATATTCGATAAACCAACATGATAAAAAAAAGTGAGCCATAATGTGGCAATACATTTTTTTTTATAATAGTTTCACAATGACAGAATGAACCACGAACTTCCGACTGAATCTCTGGCAAGCACGCTGCTTGAGCAGAGGGGATACTAGACTACTTGACCATTAATCAAGTAAAAACATCAGCAAGAAGTCTAGCAACTGCAGCCTAAGAAACCCTACTGTTCACAAAACTAAAGAAAACATAAAACAATGTCAAGAATTGAAGTATTTCAAGTGTATCAATAGAGGTCAATGAGCCACAACGAATGTCTACCACTACAAGCAACTTCTAGCATTATACTGTAAAATAATGAGGGGAAAAATTCACCTTATAAAACTTTCCTGGAAACTTCGTGCATCACCAGTTCTGAGAATCAAGTTCTAAGAAACTCAAGGGTTTAATTCTCGGAATTCTACCAGCGGGCCATACCATTTCCAAATCAGTGGGGAGGGTACATGGTCTTGTGTGTGTCTTTTTATCGTCATTACACGACATATATTTGGATATTCTATTTAGTCCGTAAATTAGAGACGATATACTATTGATTAAGTTGAAAAAAATAAAAGGGTGACATGGATTTTAACTATGACAACTATTTAATTATTGCTCTATTATACCTCTTTAGTGTAACTGTCCAAATACAAGGTCACCTGACCATTCTATATAGACCTCGAAGAAAATGAGCTCGTTCACGAGGATGGACACGAGCAAGGTTTTGCGTAAAGAGATTTGATCTATAAATCAGGCGATAGGTAGGTGGCCTGCCTGTCATTAGATGCTTTCTTTTTATTTTATTTTATGCACAACCCTCTACCATCACTACTATTTGTTGCCGAACATGTTCAGACTACTTTTTGGAGACGTCTTCAGTTTCAGCTATCCACTTTGGATTGTAACCTTTTTTTTCCGTTCACTGTTGTGTGGAAGTAGGAGCAATTACATAAATTTTGGTATTGTGGGGGACAAAACAGTTATAATCTTTTGACGGAAACGCACGCTAGTTTTAGGAAATAGTAGCCTATAGCACCACAATGCCCAACGTTGTAGTCTAAGGTGGTTGGATTCTGCATTCGTAGTAATTTTTTAGTAAGTATAGGCAAAAACATGTACAGAAATCTCCACCTACATAGGCGTGAATAAAACTTTTGCGCAAGTACTACAAAGGCAGCAATGGTTATGCGCTATAGGCTAGGCATCATGCGGAACTGCTCTGTATTATTTATCTATTTATTACATTGTAATAATTTGTAATAAACATGTTGGAATGGATTTACACTTGAACTCTATTTTATTTAACCTACTGGTACTTTTACATGACTCGTTTACAATATCCCCTAGCACCCGCAGTCAATAAAGAGATTGGGACACGAAGATGAGATCATTCCTTTGGGATAGCATACTGCCCGACTAGTATGCTTGAGACACAAAATGAGGTGTGAACTTTTGCCTGTGTTTAGGCTATTCCATCTATGTAACTTAAAGGGGCAATCTGAAGTTGATACATCCATTTTTGGACTTGAAATTGATGATATGAACCCATTGATTCTTGAAGAATATAACTTAGAAATGGGGTTAGTTCAACTGTCATACCCCGTCAGGACCCCAAAATGTTTCACTCCAATGCCTGTAAACTAAGTAAATGTAAAAAATGTATGGTCAGTCCTTGCATACATTGCTCTGTCTATGAATTTTAGAGTGGTTACATTTCTCCAGCCCCATCCCCCAGCTTGTTACGAAAACGGGTGGGGAATTCGCTTTGTTATTGTTTCAACTGCTGATAGCTGCTTTAAGTAGCCTAACCTATGAAGTGCAGGTGCCAGGCAAAATGTAGGCTAAACAAAACCTTAGGCCTACTTACACTACATGACCAAAAGCATGTGGACACCTGCTCGTCGAACATCTCATTCCAAAATCATGGGCGTTAACATGGAGCTGGTCCCCCCTTTGCTGCTATAACAGCCTCCACTCTTCTGGGAAGGCTTTCCCCTAGATGTTGGAACATTGCTGCGGGGACTTGCTTCCATTCAGCTACAAGAGCATTAGTGAGGTCGGGCACTGATGTTGGGCGATTAGGCCTGGCTCGCAGTCAATGTTCCAATTCATCCAAAAGGTGTTCGATGGGGTTGAGATCAGGGCTCTGTGCAGGCCAGTCAAATTCTTCCACACCGATCTCGACAAACCATTTCTGTGCACGTGGGCATTGTCATGCTGAAACAGGAAAGGCCCTTCCCAAAAATGTTGCCACAAAGTTTGAAGCAGAGAATCGTCTAGAATGTCATTGTATGCTGTAGCATTACGATTTCCCGTCATTGGAACTAAGGGGCCTAGCCCAAACTATGATAAACAGCCCCAGACAATTATTCCTCCTCCACCAAACTTTACAGTTGGCAATATGCATTCGGGCAGGTAGCGTTCTCCTGGCATCTGCCAAACCCAGACTCATCTGTCGGACTGCCAGATGGTAAAGTGTGATTCATCACTCCAATGAGTCCAATGGCGGCGAGCTTCACACCACTCCAGCCGATGCTTGGCATTGTGCATGGTAATCTTAGGCTTGTGTGCGGCTGCTCGGGCCATTGAAACCCATTTCATGAAGTTCCCGATGAACAGTTATTGTGCTGACATTGCTTCCAGAGGCAGTTTGGAACTCGGTAGTGAGTGTTGCAAACGAAGACAGACGATTTTTACGCACTACGCGGTTCAGCACTCGTCAGTCCCGTTCTGTGAGTTTCTGTGGCCTACCACTTCGCAGCTGAGCCATTGTTGCTCCTAGACGTTTCTACGTCACAATAACAGCACACGGTTGACCGGGGCAGCTCCAGCAGGGCAGACATTTTATGAATTGACTTGTTTGAAAGTTGACATGCTATGACTGTGCTACATTGAAAGTCACTGAGCTCATCAGTAAGGCCATTCTACTGCCAATGTTTGTCTGTGGAGCAACGGGTGTGGCTGAAATAGCTGAATCCACATATTTGAAGGTGTTTTCGCATACACTATATATACAAAAGTATCTAAAATAGGACAGCACTCCGGTGAATAAACTTAAATGAACATTTATATTTCTGCACTAACGTTTGGGGTATGAGCTCTTCTTCAGCGTGCATAAGACGCAATGGCAATCAATGTTACAACAATAACACAGGCCACACACAGGTGGGCATACTTATAGATTCACAAAGTCAGTAATGGCCCAATCAAAAGATCCCAGCAGAGGGAGCTGTGGGGGGGGACATGAAAAATCAAATAAATAAATACAAAATCGATCCACAAAAACACACAATAAAGCCTAAATGTCAGCAGGGTATTTTCAGTCAACCTATTTATAGCCTACAGAAAAAGAAGGAAAGAAACATTTCTCACTGAGACCTGCTGGGGCAAGAGTGCCCAAGTAGCCTATCCAATACATCTCTCTTCTGGAGAAGTCATTTATCCCCATCTCCTCCCCCATGTAGCACCTTCACCGTTCAATATAACGTAAGGCACTTAGTTCCTTATTATGGCTTTTGAAATGCCTGGCAACAGGTGATTTTTCATTATGTTTGCGAATGGAGCTCTTATGCTCGCAAATCCTTCTTAGGTTCACGTTTGGTCTTACACAGATAATACTTGGTTTCAGGAACACTTAAGAAGATATACAACATAGGCCTATTTTGCCTACTTAACTCTCCCATAGGGTTTTCTTGAATTCCCTGTTTAGTAGGCTACGATGTATACTTAAAATCAAGTAACATTGTGAGTGAGTGAGTGAGTGAGTGAGAGTTTCAGATAGGATCCAAAACATTTGGCAACATCAACAAAAACAGTCTCACACTTGGCTAATTGCATTGGGTTCTGTTCTACAGCTCTCAATTATGGCTGTAGGCTCTAGTCAATATAGGACAACTGCATCCATTCATATCACTCAATACTCAGTCTATCAGATGCAGAATCACTGGTTCAGCCATTAGTAATCACTACGTACACAGTAGTAAACTTGATCACACATTTATTGTTGGCCAGAGTCACGGTGTTTCAAATCACAAGATTTCGTCCGGCGGATAAGAACCAAATATTATGTCCATTAGAAATGCTTTGATGATGAGACCTTTCAGCCTTTACAAAAAACAAACAAACGTCTAAACGAAGATGTCTAGCTTTAGTGCCATTCCAGATGTAACTTATTATAGTCAGTGGTGCAGTGCTATTGTATTAAATGTGCCGGAGCGGCAAAAAAAACGAGGTCATAATTCCTCAACCAACGTTTCCACCATATTAGGCCTAACTCATTTCAAAATAGGCCATCATCTATCTCTGTCAGTTGTGAATGATAATTATTCTTGTTTTACAGGTGAAACGTCCAAGCTGCATCTGAATGCCAAATCGTAAACATTTGATCTCAGTCAGTTTCATCAGAATATGCATTCTGATCTTCTTGAGGGATGTGAGTAAATACACTTTGAGCTGATGATATTAACAAGCTTCAGACTAGCCTAGCTGTATTGTTTCCATCAGAGCACATTCATCCTATGGCACACACTGTTTAGTTTTGGCTGCATCATGAGAAAAAAAAACATGACCGTTCAGCACAATCATCCTTAAATCTTATTAGAAATGACATGGTGTTTTTGGTCTTACAGTAACTTTAAAGTATGCTATTATAGTCAGGCTGTTATGCAGAATACTAATGAATCATTCATTAAGCTCTGGCAGCACTACACCACTGATTACACATCGTTTTCCAAAATGACCACCAATCAGCTCCATGGGGCCATATTTGACAAGATTCATATGGTCGTATCTCCATAAATAATTGGTACGCAGACCAATGATGGCTTAAAATGTTTGAAGGGGTCTGGAGAACACAATAAAATGGCCCAAGTATTCCATATCTATGTATCCTTTAGATATTTTATAGAAAAGTGGTGAAGTGCCCAATAATCTACCAAATGTCCTGATTCTTGAACATACTTTCATCCTAATTTTCAATATTTTACATTTAAACACCTAAAACTGTCAAATGGGTGTTCCATAAAGTCTACTAATTACAATTACATAAATTATAATATTCTGTGTGTTGTCAATTTCAAGAACTGTGACAAGAAACCTTCCTTGTGCTTACTTCCCTGTATTTAAAATGTTTAAAATGGAACAATGGACATGAAGCCATTTCAATAGAACTCTACCTTTTTTAATGGGATGTGAGGGACACATACTAAGGCTACCATTATTTATTATGAAGCCCTGTTTTGCCACATGTTATACATCATTCTAATCCACGGATGACACAATATTTAGAAGTCATTAGGAGCATGCTGAAATTTGATCTGCTGGACTATGGTCAAAATGAACTCAATATGACCCCTATTAAGGTCTTAATACTTCTTATGGCTGGAATCCCGTTAACGGGATCGATATGACAACAGCCAGTGAAAGTGCAGGGCGCCAAATTCAAAGAACAGAAATCTCATAATTAAAATTCCTCAAACATACAAGTATTATACACCATTTTAAAGATAAGCTTCTCATTAATCCAACCACAGTGTCCGATTTCAAAAAGGTTTTACAACGAAAGCACACCAAACGATTATGTTAGGTCAGCAACTAGTCACAGAAAAACACAGCCATTTTTCCAGCCAAAGAGAGGAGTCACAAAAAGCAGAAATAGAGATAAAATTAATCACTAACCTTTGATGATCTTCATCAGATGACACTCATAGGACTTCATGTTACACAATACATGTATGTTTTGTTCGATAAAGTTCATATTTATATCCAAAAATCATATTTATATCCAAAAATCTCAGTTTACATTGGCGCGTTATGTTCAGTAATGTTTTGCTTCCAAAACATGCGGTGATTTTGCAGAGAGCCACATCAATTTACAGAAATACTCATCATAAATGTTGATGAAAATACAAGTGTTATGCATGGAACTTTAGATAAACTTCTCCTTAATGCAACCGCTGTATCAGATTTCAAAAAAGCTTTACCAAAAAAGCACACCATGCAATAATCTGAGTACCGCGCTCAGACACAAAAACAAGCCATACATATATCCGCCATGTTGGAGTCAACAGAAGTCAGAAATAACATTATAAATATTCACTTACCTTTGATGATCTTCATCAGAATGCACTCCCAGGAATCCCAGTTCCACAATAAATGTTTGTTTTGTTCGATAAAGTCCATCCTTTATGTCCAAATACCTCCTTTTTGTTCGCGCCTTCAGTTCACAAATCCAAATTCACGACGCGCAGGCCAGACGAAAACTCAAAAAATTCCATTACAGTTCGTAGAAGCATGTCAAACAATGTATAGAATCAATCTTTAGGATGTTTTTATCATAAATCTTCAATATTATTTCAACCAGAGAATTCCTTTGTCTTTAGAAATGCAATGGAACTCAGCTACCTCTCACGGGCGTCCGCATGGCTGAAGCTCATGCCCGAAGCTCATGCCCCTCTGGCAGTCCTCTCACTCAATCAGCTCTTATTCTCCTCCACTTCACAGTAGAAGCCTCAAACAAGGTTTAAAGACTGTTGGCATCTAGTGGAAGCCTTAGGAAGTGCAATATGACCCCACAGACACTGTATATTGGATAGGCCAAGACTTGAAAACTACAAACCTCAGATTTCCCACTTCCTGGTTGGATTTCTTCTCAGGTTTTTGCCTGCCATATGAGTTCTGTTATACTCACAGACATCATTCAAACAGTTTTAGAAACTTCAGAGTGTCTATCCAAATCTACTAATAATGTGCATATCTTAGCTTCTGGGCCTGAGTAGCAGACAGTTTACTCTGGGCACCTTCTTCATCCAAGCTACTCAATACTGCCACCCAGCCATAAGAAGTTTAACCTGTTGGGGGTAGGGGGCAGTATTGACACGGCCGGATAAAAAACATACCCGATTTAATCTGGTTACTACTCCTGCCCAGTAACTAGAATATGCATATAATTATTGGCTTTGGATAGAAAACACCCTAAAGTTTCTAAAACTGTTTGAATGGTGTCTGTGAGTATAACAAAACTCATATGGCAGGCAAAAACCTGAGAAGATTCTGAACAGGAAGTGGCCTGTCTGACAAGTTCTTGTTCATCTTGGCTCTTTTTATTGAAGACTGAGGATCTTTGCTGTAACGTGACACTTCCTACGGCTCCCATAGGCTCTCAGAGCCCGGGAAAAAGCTGAATGATATCGAGGCAGCCCCAGGCTGAAACACATTTACGCTTTTGGCAAGTGGCCGATCAGAGGACAATGGGCTTAGGCGCGTGCACGAGTCGACCCCGTGCTTTATTTTCTTTCCTCTTTTTACCTAAACGCAGATTCCCGGTCGGAATATTATCGCTTTTTTACGAGAAAAATGGCATAAAAATTGATTTTAAACAGCGGTTGACATGCTTCGAAGTACGGTAATGGAATATTTAGAATTTTTTTGTCACGAAATGCGCCGTGCTCGTCACCCTTCTTTACCCTTTCGGATAGTGTCTTGAACGCACGAACAAAACGCCGCTATTTGGATATAACAATGGATTATTTGGGACCAAACCAACATTTGTTATTGAAGTAGAAGTCCTGGGAGTGCATTCTGACGAAGAACACCAAAGGTAATAACATTTTTCTTATAGTAAATCTGACTTTGGTGAGTGCTAAACTTGCTGGGTGTCTAAATAGCTAGCCCTGTGATGCCGGGCTATCTACTGAGAATATTGCAAAATGTGCTTTCACCGAAAAGCTATTTTAAAATCGGACATATCGAGTGCATAGAGGAGTTCTGTATCTATAATTCTTAAAATAATTGTTATGCTTTTTGTGAACGTTTATCGTGAGTAATTTAGTACATTTTTAGTAAATTCACCGGAAGTTTGCGGGGGGTATGCTAGTTCTGAACGTCACATGCTAATGTAAAAAGCTGGTTTTTGATATAAATATGAACTTGATTGAACAAAACATGCATGTATTGTATAACATAATGTCCTAGGTGTGTCATCTGATGAAGATCATCAAAGGTTAGTGCTGCATTTAGCTGTTGAAAAATTGGGTGTCTGATTATTTCTGGCTGGGTACTCTGCTGACATAATCTAATGTTTTGCTTTCGTTGTAAAGCCTTTTTGAAATCGGACAGTGTGGTTAGATTAACGAGAGTCTTGTCTTTAAAATCCTGTAAAATAGTCATATGTTTGAGAAATTGAAGTAATAGCATTTCTAAGGTATTTGAATAACGCGCCACAGGATTCCACTGGCTGTTACGTAGGTGGGGCGATTTCGTCCCGCCGGCCCTAGAGAGGTTAACAGTACTTTATGATCAGAATTAATATCTATATTATCTGCAGGTATCTAGTATTAGAAAGTATCTAGTATTAGTGTACCAAGTTTGATACTTGTATAATTTAATGGAGCAATTATTTAACCTATCCGCTGGACTAATTGTTCTCTGATGTTCATCCTATTAGCCTTGTTGAGGTGAAGGATGCAAGACTTGTCTTTGAAAAAGGCCATAACTAATCAATGTTACGATCATATAGCAATGTTCTCTCTCTAACCACACATCCTCTAGATACATTTTCAAATCTTTACATGAATGACAACAGCAACAACTGTGGCCTATTTCATGTTATTAGATCACATTCATCTACCTCCGGTATCAATTTCAAACGTGTTAACTTTATTAGTAATGAAAGCTTTATTACATTTTCATTTGGACAACATGCATTATTACGCATTGTGACAGAATAATAGAAACAAGAATACAATAATGCTAATTGTAAATTATTGCAAAGTAAAATACTAGAATCAATCTATTCAGATAAGCAGATAGCCCAATAGGAAAACATTTACATATTTGTACTAAATATTTTTTTTAATAACTAGGCCAACCCAAACAAAAATACAATACAATTGTGTTTTATCATAGATTTATGCTGTCTAGTTAAGCCACTAACATTTTAGTCATTTAGCAGACACTCTTATCCAGAGTGAATTAGAGGAGCAATGAGGGTTAAAGCCTTGCTCAAGGGTGCATCAAAATATGTTTCATCTATTGACCTCACTCCGGTATCGCAGAGGTTTCATTTTTGGTCAAATCTTTAAAAAAAAGAAAATTGTCCAACGGGACTCCAAACATGCTTCCGCATTCTTTAAAACAGATTTAATATATGTTTCCATTCAAAGCCTTTGGCAAGAAGCTGCATGCAACGTATGGCAGTGATGCAATTGTAGCTGTGAGTTATGAAACATTTGGAAAAGCACTCTCTGGGTTGTCAATTTTATTTGCATTCTAATCTATATTGTGATTCCTGAGTAGGCTAATCTAAGCCCAATGATGTGGCAAGACTGAGGAGGTGAAGGAAATGCTACAGCCATGTGAAAGGGGTATTTACTTACATAATGATGTAAAGAATAAACAATATTACATACCATTTCGTACCTGTAGTTAACTGTGTTTTAAAGCAACTAATAGCAAGTACTCATTGTTACTACATTATTGCTTAGTTAATAACAGACAAACACCAGCTGAAATCAGACTAAAATAAAACGCTACCCTGTAATATCTTAATTAAATCATTTGAAGCTGGAACACCTCCAGCTGTTCAAGCCTACAGACTTAAAAGGGTAAAAGAGGTTTAGGTGACCATGGCAACTAAGAGGTCTATTTTAGGATGTGATGCCTAATCTGTAGGTCTGTCGCACTCGCTGTTATCTTCAGTAGTTGAAATATCATGTGATGTAATCATCTTAGCAGCATCGTTCCGAGACTCAATGTACTCTTTGGTGTAATTGAACATGGGAAAGAAGAAACCCATACACACACACAGCTTGTGGTAAATACTTAAGCAAAGACAAATTGTCAGGTCTTCCCTTATGGAAAAACCACATGATTTCACGTGACATTTCCACTTTTTGCACAAGTGAAATCATGTGTTTTTGGCAGACTTCAGAAGTGTGCTCCAAAAAAAAAGTTTTTACATGATTTCATATGTGAAACTTCATGTGGGATATCATATGATTTTCCATAAATGAAATCATGTGATTCAACTTGTGAAGACATGAAACTACACCATCAGCCATTTTACAGTCATTTAGTAAATTTGTACAGTAATATAATACTGTATTAGTGTTTTGCTACAGTGCTTTCGGGAAAGTATTCAGACCCCTTGACTTTTTCCACATTTTGTTACATTACAGCCTTATTCTAAGATTAATGAGGGAAAAAGATTATTCAATCTACACACAATACCCCATAATGACAAAGAGAAAACAGGTTTAGAAATTTTTGCACATTTCTAAAAAATGAAAAACACATAAGTATTCAGACCTTTTATTCAGCACTTTGTTGAAGCACCTTTGGCAGCGATTACAGCCTCGAGTCTTCTTGGGTATAACGCTACAAGCTTGGCACACCTGTATTTAGGGAGTTTCTCCCCTTCTCTGCAGATCCTCTCAAGTTCTGTCAGGTTGGATGGGGAGCGTCGCTGCCTCTCCAGAGATGTTCGATCGGGTTCAAGCCCAGGCTCTGGCTGGATCACTCAAGGACATTGTCCCGAAGCCGCTCCTGCGTTGTCTTGACTGTGTGCTTAGGGTCGTTGTCCTGTTGGAAGGTGACCCTTCGCCCCCAGTCTGAGGTCCTGAACGCTCTGGTTCCAAACTACTTCCATTAAAGAATGGTGGAGACCACTGTGTTCTTGGAGACTTTCAATGCTGCAGAAATGTTTTGGTACCCTTCCCCAGAGCTGTGCCTCGACACAATCCTGTCTTGGCGCTCTACGGAAAATTCCTTTGACCTCTTGGCTTAGTTTTTACTCTGACATACATTGTCAAATGTGGGACCTTATATAAACAGGTGTGTGCCTTAACAAATCATGTCCAATCAATTACATTTACCACAGGTGGACTCCAATCAAGTTGTAGAACCATCTCAAGGATGATCAATGGAAACAGGATGGACCTGAGCTCAATTTCGAGTCTCATAGCAAAGGGTCCGAATACTTATGTAAATAAGGTATTTCAGTTTTAATTTGGAATACATTTGCAAAAATGTCTAAAAACCTGTTTTTGCTTTGTCATTATGTGGTATTGTGTGTAGATTGATGAGGGAAAAAAACTATTTAATCCATTTTAGAATATGGCTGTAACGCAATGCACTTGGGTAGTTTTTGGCCCATCCTTGCAATTGCATTTAAACTTATAGGATACTTTAGATGCTCTTACGGCACAAAATTGTAAAAATGGTAAGTTCCTGTAATCTTGTAGTAAGAGTTGCTGTGAAAATAGTGGAAACAACTTTTAATGTATTTTTACAGCTGAACTATATTTTGTTAGTAAATATACAACAACAAACTGGATTCAGGAAGTACACAAATATTCAAATTCTAATTCAATTATTTTCAATACCAGAACAGTAGGAATTGCTCCTTCGTTTACTTTCTGAATTGACTGGGACACAAATGGAATTTCAGAATATGGGTGGGACTTGTCCATAGTTTATGCCTGCCCATACCATAATCCCACCGCTACCATGCGGCACTCTGTTCACATCAGAAAACCGCTCACCCATATGTCGCCATACACGTGGTCTGTGGTTGTGAGGCCGGTTGGATGTACTGCCAAATTCTCTATAACGACATTGGAGGCAGTTTATGGTAGTGAAATTAACATTCAATTCAAGAGTGAACCAATCTGTGGGAAAAGCGACGATGCGCCTCGAACCCAACAAACCATGGCTTCCCTTAGATGAAAAGACAAAAAAACTACTTGGAGATGCAAATGAAAGGAACGAACAGCTAAAGGATATTCAGGAATACATAGCTAAAGTTCTCTCAATGTTCACCAAAACAAACAAACTGTTACAATCGAAACATTTTGATTTGCTCGAAAGGAAAGTAGAGTCTATCATGTCAGATATGCATATACAGGGCCAGCATGTGGATGAAGAGGACAACAAAATACAAACTTTAGATGAATTGGACCAGCAAGAAAACAGAATGAGACAACACAATATGAGAATATTCTACATACCAGAAGATGAGGCAAGAGGAGACCTTTCCAGTTACGTGATCATGCTGCTATCGGAGGAGCGTGGCATGGATGTATCACCAAAGGATCTGGAGCGATGCCATCAGATCAGTGTGAAACATAAGAAAGCTAAATACCCTCGCATGGTAATCTTTAAGATGTGGAACTATCAGACCAAAGTCAATATTCTGAAAGCACAGGAAGGAAAGGAGATTAAAATCCATGACCAGTCAATTTTATTAATCTAGGATCTGTCTGCTAAACTGAGGAAAAAATATAAACAATTCATTCCGATTAGACAGTTACTCGAGGAAAAAACAATCAAGCTTCAACTCCGATTCCTAGCAGTGCTGTGGGTATGGAAGGGAAAGCAGAGGATGGGCGACAACTGGGAAGGGGTGGTGGAAAAGGATGGATTTGGTTTGGGAGACAGAAAAAGAAGGACTTAATTATACTACAATGTCATTTTATTAAATGTTTTTGTGACATGGTGAGAATGGAGAGGGGCTTTAGCCGGGGGATTAGGATGGGGTGATTGGCCTCCACTCATCCCATTTGTCACTCTCCCCAAGTAGACCTTCAGCCACTATACTTTAGTTTAATTTCTAAGGTAATATAAATCCACCACAGTACTCGAGTGGCAATCTTTGTACAATGTATGTATAATGACATAATCCACTGTTTTTGGGGGGGTACATTAGGAGAAGATATGGATCTTAAAAGCACAAAAAGGGCATAGCACCTCAAGTATAAAGACATCCTTTGCTTTATGTTTTTTTGTGTGTTTTTTGTTAAATGTCTGCTCAGTCCACAAACCAGCTGTGGACACCTGAATATTATTGTAAGAAAAGCTATTCAATAATTGACTACATTGTTACTTCCAAAAATTAACTTAACAATTTACTGGATTCAAAAATTCATGATAAAGTGATATCAGATCATTGTCCAGTATCATACTTAATTGCACCAATAGAAAATACAATTTGGAGAATGAACAGAGTGCATCTTCAGGACCCGAAATGTACGAAAAAATTAAAACCTTTACCATTACAAATGTAGTCATAGAGGATAGAGAAAATCCGACCCGTGAAATAATCTGGGATGCCTTTAAGGCGTACATTAAGGGAATGATAATCTCATACTCAGCAAAAGCTAAATCTGGTTTAGAAATGAAAATTAATGGAAATTAAATACTATCTTATAAAAAGCCCATAAAACATCTTTAAAAATAAAATGTCTGAACTTGGAATAGTATATTTTACTTTGAAGAGAGGCAACAATTACAGGTTAAATTCAATGGCAAATAAACTTGACAAATATCTTGCAGCTCTCACAAAACGAATACCATTAAACCAGTTATAATTTTTAAAGATAAAGATACAAATGGAGTAATTACAAATAACAACAATTTTAACGGCTTCTATGAAAATGTATATAAATCAGAATAAAACAACAGTTGGACAGATACTATAGCCTTCTTAGACTCAACAACCCTGAAGCAATTATCAGCAGATAAAAAATGTGTAGAGAAAAACAGAGATCACCCAGAAATAAATATATACTGTTAAAACATTTGCGCAGATAAAAGCACCAGGAATGGTTTGGTTTCCCATAGAATTCTATTCAACATTTTGAGAAAAATTAGAGCCCCTATTTACACAAATGACAACACATCGCTCAATTCAGTACTTCCTAGTTCCATGTATCAAACAGTTATTTCAGTTATATTAAAATCTGGAGAGTCCCCTACTGATTATAGACCCATGACTTTACAATAAAATAATAACAAAGCTTATACGCAATAGAATGGCAAGTCTTACCAGACTTGAAACATACTGTATCAATCAAAAAGGGTTTATTAAAAACAAACACTTACAAGCAAATTCAAGAACATTTTTCAGTTTAATACAATACGCAAAAAAAAACTAAACAAGATATAGATTTATTAATAATGGCAGTTGATGCCGAAAAGGCTTTCGGACGTCTTGATGCCCTTTTCTATTCAAAACATTGTAAGCTTTCAACTTTCCAGCTGAAACAATACATTTAACAAAAACATTATATAAATGTCCTAAAGCGAAAATAATACATTATCTCATGAAATTGCTTTAGAAAGGGGCACAAGACAGGGATTTCCCCTCTCCCCCCTCCTGTTTGCACTGGAAATTGAACTGCTTGCAGAAATAATTAGACAGGACCCAAACGTAACACATATCAGTATTAGTAAACATATAAACTTAACTTATTTAGAATACTCTAAAATCTCAGGATAGAAACATAAGGTGGGAAAAAAACGGACATAATGGTAATAGGAAAAATAATAACTCACCATCTACAGCCCTCTACCTCTTTTTCATTGCTCCCCTCTAATCAGGGACTGATTTAGACTTGGGACACCAGGTACATGCAATTATCAGGTAGAACAAAAAAACCAGCGGGCTCAGGATCTCGTAGGGTAAGAGTTGAATACCCCTGATCTACAGCAATCCTTTAAGTGGACAACAACAAATATGAAATACTTAGAATGATTAATAAGCGACAACTAACAACAAATACACTATATATACAAAAGTATGTGGCCACCCCTTCAAATTAGTGGATACGGCTATTTCAGCCACACCCGTTGTTGACATGTGTATGAAATCGAGCACACAGCCACGCAATCTCCATAGACAAACATTGTCAGCAGAATGGCCTTACTGAAGAGCTCAGTGGCTTTCAACGTGGCACTGTCATAGGATGCCACCTTTCCAACAAGTCAGTTGGTCAAATTTCTGTCCTGCTGCCTCCCGAATGGCATTGCGGTCTAAGGAACTGCATCACAGTGCTAGAGGCATCACTACAGACCTGGGTTTGATCCCAGGCTGTACACACTGACTTCGGTCGCCAGTTGTATGGTGTTTCCTCCGACACATTGGTGCGGCTGGCTTCCAGGTTAAGCGAGGAGTGTGTCAAGAAGCGATGCAGCTTGGCAGGGTCATGTTTCGGCTCTCAACCTTCGCCTCTCCCTAGTCCGTGCGGGAGTGTCAGCGATGGGACAAGACTAACTACCAATTGGATATCACGAAATTGGGGAGAAAAAGGGGTAAACAGTACAACAGAAAATAAAAAAGATCTGTCCTGCTAGAGCTGCCCCGGTCAACTGTAAGTGCTGTTATTGTGAAGTGGAAACGTCTAGGAGCAACAACGGCTCAGCCGCGAAGTGGTAGGCCACACAAGCTCACAGAATGGGACCGCCCGAGTGCTGTAGCGTGTAGCGCGTAAAAATCGTCTGTCCTCGGTTGCAACACTCACTACTGACTTTCAAACTGCCTCTGGAAGCAGCATCAGCACAATAAATGTTTGTCCGGAGCTTCCTGAAATGGGTTTCCATGGCCAAGCAGGTGCATACAAGCCTAAGATCACCATGCGCAATGCCAAGCGTTGGCTGGAGTGGTGTAAAGCTCGCCGCCATTGGACTGGAGCAGTGGAAACATTCTCTGGAGTGATGAATCATGCTTCACCATCTGGCAGTCCGACCGATAAATCTGGATTTGGCGGATGCCAAGAGAACGCTACCTGCCACAATGCATAGTGCCAACTGTAATGTTTGGTGGAGGAGGAATAAGGGTCTGGGGCTGTTTTTCATGGTTCCGGCTAGGCCTCTTAGTTTCAGTGAAGGGAAATTTTAACGCTATAGCATAGAATGACATTCTAGGCGATTCTGTGATTCCAACTTTGTGGCAACAGTTTGGGGAAGGCCCTTTTTTCTTAAAAAAAAATTATTGAGTTAATAAAGCCGTAATCTTCTCTCGTTGTGCCGTGATTGGCTCAGTGTTCTGTCACTCATGGGGACACTACGTCACCGCAAAATCTACAGGGAGCTAGAAAGTTCAAGCCCCCTTGGGTGCTGCCATAAATATACATTAGAAATGCCCATCCAAGAAGGTTCAAGGTCATTGGCCAAAAATAAAATAACTTAAAATCACGTTATATCTACCGTAGCTAGCAAGCTAGACATGCAGTCATCATCATGAATCATGTAGACAATCTACTGGCAAATTCTTTTCAATCCTTGTCATATGAAGAGAAATTATAGATAAAAGTGTATCTGTGTTCATTGGCCATTGGACAAACATTACACAACAAGTTGAAAATGACAAATTCAACAACGAGTGGTTTGGAAGGAATCAAGCGTTGCAAAGCAATCCCTATTTTGCTTCCCCTGCCTGCTCTTTGGTGGAAAATGTGTGTGATCCAAGTCTGTGTTTAAAGGTCTCTTTTCCAAGCTTAAAAGGAAAATCATGCACACGCAACACCATGGGCCAGAAAATGTTCAATACATTGGCCATGCTGTCAATACAGCATGACTTCTGCCACATTCAAAGCAACTGGAAACTCGGAACTGATAAATCTCAGGCTTCAGTGAGTTCAAGACACCTGGGAACTCGGGGAAAAAAATGAGCTCCGACTGGAAAAATACATTTTGAACGGTCATCCAATTCCAATATTGTAAGAGCTTTCATTGTCTGCTTATATGCCCAGTTTATTTATCCTACAGTTCTGACTTAGTGTACCGGGAGTATACTGTAAGAATTGCCCATGTTCTGAATTCTGTTGCTGTACATTTCAAAGTGCTGAGCAAATAGTTATATTGACTACGTCCGTCTTTGCTCGCTCATTAATGTCAATCGAATTTACGGATTGCCACTTATCCGCTTCTCATCCCTTGTCATAGTTTGTACATCTCAATTGTCAGTAGAAACCACATTTGTTTAAGCAAGTCAGCCATATCAGCTATGTTTTTTAAAAAAGGCAGTAAATGAGGCTGAATTAACTGTTTAGCTGCCAGACAAGGCTCTGCTGATAGCCAGGTGTAGCGGTGGTAAGGATTCACTCCATTGTGCTGAAAAGAAAGCTCTGCTGTTGGGACAGCTTTACGTAGGCCCTAACGGTTTGTGGGCACTGTTTATCACCGTTATAGTGACATTAATGTATTGTTTAGTATTGTGTTGTGTAGTGGGTTTGCTGACATGCATCTAAAACCTTAGATTTTTTTGGGCCTCACCTTAACATGCTTAAATCGCCACTGCAGAAATAGTTTGTGGAGATCGGTGTGGAAGAACTTGACTGGCCTGCACAGAGCCCTGAACACCTTTTGGATGAATTGGAATGACGACTGCGAGCTAGGCCTAATCGCCCAACATCAGTTGCCAACCTCACTAATGCTTGTGGCTGAATGGAAGCAAGTCCCTGCAGCAATGTTCCAACATCTAGTGGAAAGCCTTCCCAGAAGTGTGGAGGATGTTATAGCAGCAAAGGGGGGGACAAACTCCATATTAATCCTCATGATTTTAGAATGAGATGTTTGACGAGCAGGTGTCCACATACTTTTGATCAAGGTTGTGTATATAAAGATAGCTATATTCCATTGCTCAACTATATGAAAGCAGATCTTATTAAATGGAACAATCTTCCCATAAATCTTACAAAAAAATTAAATAATAATTAAACCTCATGGCATGGCTCCTAACGTTTTTATATTTATTTTCGGTAATACCAATTACCCCACCGAAGACATTCTTTAAAAAAGTATACTCTATCATAACAGACTTTATATGGGTAAATTGAATTCATAGAATAAAAAGGAAAGTATTACATCTTCCTAAGTCTGAGTGTGGATTTAACCTTCCAGACTTGACCTTGTATCAACTCACTACTCAAGACTTTTACTTGCGACATATAGTTAAATGTATTAAAGAGGAACAATGGGTACATATGGAAGATGCGCATGCTCATCCCCAGAATATTTTTACACAATATGGAGGGAAAGTTGGAATATAACTAATGACATTACAGTTAGCCAAAATGTATGCTTAATCCAGTATAAATTAATATATAGAATGTATTATACAAGAGACAAAATTCACAAATTCTACAGCACAACGGCAGAGTCATGTCTGAGGTTTAAAACAAAAAATGACTCAATAATCCATGCCTTCTGGCAATGTTATAAAGTCTAAAAGTTATGGGCTGAGTTAGAAAGTTGGCTGTCCGACGTATTATAATGTAAATATACATTTAATCCGTCTGTCTGCGTATTTCAAGAAATGTGCAGTGAGATACCCGATGGGTTGGATGATACTTTTCTTGTCAATCATCTTAAAAATATATATATATATACTTAAAATCTGGAAGTCAACAAATCCTCCGTTGTTAATGCAATGGAAAGAGCATAGCCTCCAGAGAGAAACTAAATGGTGCAGGTTTTAGGCCATGGAATGGAAAGTGATGTGGGTGCTAGAAATGGGTGTGTGTGCTAGTGGGTCTGGGCAGGTGTGATGTAGTTGATGTTGATATGATGTTGTTGTTTGTATTTCAATGTTTTGTGCTGTTTATAAAATAGCAAATAAAATCACACCAAAAAAACAAGAATAGATTGCTTTTTATAAAGAATGTTTTTACATTAGAAAATGTGGTTATTGAGGTAATTGCCTTAGTAGGTTACGTCAGAGGTCAGTATGTGTGAGAAGTCGGACTTCAGGGATGAGAGACACGTTTCCCAATAGTAATTACGAGTTGGAGGAACATTCAAGTGGATTTTTCCCAGTCGTATGTGGTAAATCCCCACTTGGTTACGAATGCAGCATTAGGTACAATCATTACTGCACTTTGAAATGTAGGTAGGGCCGGCAATGTGCTGGCGGGGGCTCATTAGCATATTTTGGGGTATGGTCTAAAATATTTTGTATTGTGCTATCCATTAGTGGAAATGTTGTAAGTTGTTAAGTTGTTTGATTGTTCTATTAATCAAGGTTGAGCATATTTTTTGACATTGCCAGTTCCTTTGTCTTTGTACGAACTTGTAACAATCAAGAGCGGCACTTTTACAGTTCATTTTCCAGAAGCTTAATTGCAGCTTGTTCACATGAAGTACATTTTCAATAACCTACTGTCAACATCTGGATTATTGTAAAGTTCACAGTAATTTACTGTCGCTAATCCATCACACTCACTTACCTGATTGTCTGGTAGGAAGGTGAGTATTACAATTACATTGTGATTAGCTATAAATTAAACATCAAATGGTTCTTTAGTATCACATGCACCAACCTTAATGTTTATGAACAGACCACATTAACTGGGATGACATTCCCGCTTATGGGAGACCAAACAGAGCTAGCTGAAAGCAACGGCTTCGAATAAGCCATGCCTGCAATCTTCTGATTGGCAGCATACTGTAACAGTGACTATCAGCAAGTGATGTGTATGTTGTAAACAAAAGCGTCAGTGAAGGCACAGTATGTTACTGGCAAGTGTGTCCTGTAGGTTACTGATATGATTTTGCCAGGAAGTTAATGTGACTTTTACAAAAAGTTACTAACAAGTAGTTTCCAGTTAAGAGATGACAAATTCACAGCAAAGTTACAATTATGTTACTAGAAAATGCACAATTACATCTTCACAGTGCAGCTCGTTACTGACATATTCTCGTACAACCCCCACATGTAAGCGCAACCCCCACCTGTGGACGTCGGGCCCTCATACCACCCTCATGGATTCTGTTTCTGACCGTTTGAGCAGACACATGCACATTTGTGGCCTGCTGGAGGTCATTTTGCAGGGCTCTGGCAGTGCTTCTCCTGCTCCTCCTTGCGCAAAGGCGGAGGTAGCGGTCCTGCTGCTGGGTTGTTGCCCTCCTACGGCCTCCTCCACGTCTCCTGATGTACTGGCCTGTCTCCTGGTAGCGCCTCCATGCTCTGGACACTACGCTGACAGACACAGCAAACCTTCTTGCCACAGCTCGCATTGATGTGCCATCCTGGATGAGCTGCACTGCCTGAGCCACTTGTGTGGGTTGTAGACTCCGTCTCATGCTACCACTAGAGTGAAAGCACCGCCAGCATTCAAAAGTGACCAAAACATCAGCCAGGAAGCATAGGAACTGAGAAGTGGTCTGTGGTCCCCACCTGCAGAGCCACTCCTTTATTGGGGGTGTCTTGCTAATTGCCTATAATTTCCACCTGTTGTGTATTCCATTTGCACAACAGCATGTGAAATTTATTGTCAATCTTCCTAAGTGGACAGTTTGATTTCACAGAAGTGTGATTGACTTGGAGTTACATTGTGTTGTTTAAGTGTTCCCTTTATTTTTTTGAGCAGTGTATATAAAATAGACAATCAGCATTGAGCTAAACTGAGCGAGCTCAACTGTGAATTGTCCTGGTGCACCCAAAAAAGTGTCAAGGGAAGCCAGTTCCAATCACATCAACAATAAAAAACATCATTGACAGAAAGAAAAACTTGAATTGTTGCGTCTCATTGTCGTTGTCCTCCGGTGGCTCGCTAGCTTTTCTAAATTAGTCATGGATGGTGATAGGGATTTGGACTTGTGGATTTACTTAATTCTCTGTTCTGGCTAATTATTATAACGGCGATTCTGATCCAACCATAAATTCCTACATTGTGCCCCTGGCTTAAGAGGATGGAAGTTCAATATGTAGCTAGATGTAGTGGGCTAATGTTAACTAGCTGACTCATCGTTGCCTATGAAAGGAAGTTAGGCTAGCAAGCAAGCATTTTAGGCAGGTGGCCTAGGACAACAAAAACTGGTATCTTTTAGTTGTCACTGTATTAGACTAAGCATAGGTGATTTGATGATGTTGAAATGCTGCTGGAATGGTGGAGGCAGCTCCTGGTTTCTTTGCGACTTGCGGTAACTCTCTGTGGTTCTAAATCAATAGTTGTTAAGTAGTACGAAAATGTTGAAAATGTTAACTTCACCATGCTGTAAGTTTGTTACATACAATATGCTTTGTGAACTTCACCAGACAGAGGTTAATCTCCGTTTTTTTGATTAAACAAAGGTGTGGTTGAATTTATTCTGCCACTGTATTCAAATTGTGTTGGCCTTTACTTTACCTTTATTTGACTAGGCAAGTCAGTTACGAACAGTGGGTTAACTGCCTTGTTCAGTGGCAGAACGACAGATTTTTACCGGCCTTAGGTCTATATATCACAGTGGCAAGGCATATGAACTAACAGGTTATAGAGCAAACAACTCAATTATCACATCACATAGGTTGGCTTGGCTTCCCCAATTATTTTACCCACACACCGCTACTGCCCAGGTGCATAGTTACCTGACAGGGGTCAAAGGTCATGTTTGCAAAACACCTTGGAAAAACCCTGGAAAAAGACTACGATTGAAGCGAGATCTACTCAGGGTTTTCTAAAGCAATCCAGCTTCAGTTAGCTTCATATTCCATCTCAGGCTTCATCTGTACTACGGAGGTGGATATTGCTCTTCCGCCTGCCGCTAACTCTAGCAGGCTTGTAAATGCACGTGCATGTCACATGTGGCAAGTCAAATGTCAAACTCTTCATTGAGACAACGCTGAAACATCAATCCATGTGCGATTCAGTGCCACATTTTCATTTGTGCTGAGGTCAAAATGAAAGAAAAGTTATCTAGCAAACTCAGCAGGCTATGGCGCGAAATAGGCTTGTTGAAGTGGCGTCTTTATTTTATTACTTATCGTTAATGTCGTCTTATCAATGCACAAGCACCTTTTTTGCCTCTCCTATCGATAAAATAATTGCAATTGTCATACACAAGTTTTACTGTGCTTGAAGTTTCAAACGCATTCTGTCATCACTAAATGGAAAATGTGATCGGTACTTTAACATTCCTATTTTTCAATACAAAAGAACATTTGATTAATAAACTATTTAAATCAGTCCTCTTCCTCAAATGAAGGGGATGATGACGCAATCTTTGCAAGGGGGGAGAGAATCTGATTTCATGGGTCCTCAACTTCATGGGTCCTTAGCCCTGAGTTTGTCTGCCCGGGAAGAGGTAAGTTCTGAAGGATTCTTTGCCATAAAAATGTACCTGGCTAAAAGGTGAGCCACTTTTGTGGTACCGGTAATCCTGAGTTAAACTCAGAGTTGACCAAAGTTAGCCTCGCTAACTCCTCAAACCACATACGTAGTATAGGGCTCAGCTCAGTCATCGCAGATAGTGTGAAGGTAAAAAGTCCAACGTTTCAGAGCAATGCTTCTGCAGAGGATATTCAAACCTTTCAAAATTGTCCAGTGGCAGAATTATTGCATGCATTTGAAAGTGATATGTTGTTTAATTAATTCTCTTGATAAAATTGGACCTCATGAAGCCACAAAGTTGATCCGTTTTTCTTTTATTGGTAATGCTTCTTTTACCTAATATTGTATTATAATTACATGAAATATATTTCTATATAACTATATTTCAGACATTCAGGTAAGTACCAGAAAGTATACATTGTTAACATGCAAATAACAATTAAGTCCTACCTTAAACTGGGCTGTAAAAAAAATACATGTAAAAAATGCCGGGATTTAGAGTAAAATAAATAAAGGGCAACAGGCACAAAAAAAAACATTATAATAGTGTATCATTATGAAGAATGCCAGGGGAGGCAAAATACTTTGTTCAACTTTCTTTAACAGTTACTATAGCCATAAAAAAAAGATATTGGAAAGATATAAACTCAGCAAAAAAAGAAACGTCCTGACGAAGAACAGCAAAGGTAATAAAAATTTTCTAATACTAATTCTGAGTTTAGTGTGCTCCAAACTTGGCGGGTGTCAAATTAGCTAGCCGTGATGGCTGAGCTATGTACTCAGAATATTGCAAAATGTGCTTTCGCCGAACAGCTATTTTAAAATCTGACATAGCGATTGCATAAAGGAGTTCTGTATCTATAATTCTTAAAATAATTGTAATGTATTTTGTCAGCGTTTATCATGAGTAATTTTGTAAATTCACCGGAAGTTTTTGCTGGGAATGCATGTTCTGAACATCACATGACAATGTAAAAAGCTGTTTTTGGATATAAATATGAACCTGATTGAACGAAACATACATGTATTGTACAACATAATGTCCTAGGAGTGTCATCTGATTGAAGATCATCAAAGGTTAGCGCTGCATTTAGCTGTGTTTTGGGTTTTTGTGACATATATGCTTGCTTGGGAAATGGCGGTGTGGTTATTTGTGTCTATGTACTCTCCTAACATAATCTAATGTTTTGCTTTCGCCGTAAAGCCTTTTTGAAATCGGACAATGTGGTTAGATTAACGAGAGTCTTATCTTTCAAATGGTGTAAAATAGTCGTATGTTTGAAATATTGAAATTCTTGCATTTTTGAGGTTTTTGTATTTTGCGCCACGCTCTTCCACTGGCTGTTGAATAGAGTGGGACGCTAACGTCCCACCTAGCCCAGACAGGTTAACTGTGTTAGGTGGCTTTTGGGGGCATCGCTAGATTGAACATCAGGCCTGTCCTTGGAACAATTGTATAAATAAGGGGTAAATGTGTTAATGGAAATGAATGGCAGCTCTGTTGGCTGTTGTAGGGGTCATGTGTTGGAGTGTCATGCTCTCTTGGAGGGAGGTGTATGTGTGTGTGTGTGTGTGTGTGTGTGTGTGTGTGTGTGTGTGTGTGTGTGTGTGTGTGTGTGTGTGTGTGTGTGTGTGTGTGTGTGTGTGTGTGCATGCAAACACATGGAAGCCAACCCTAATCTATGGCATCTGATTCTTATAATTAGCTGGTTGATAAGCTTAATCTTGTTAGTTACTGCTGGAGTTTGAGCAAAACAATCTACAAAATCAAGTCTAATCACATTTTATTTGTCACATATGCCAAATACAACAGGTGTAGACCTTAGTGAAATGCTTACTTACAAGCCCTTAACCAACATGGGTACCACAGCATTCTGCAGTGATATGCCATCTCATCTTGTTGCACTTAATGAGACTATCATTTGTTTTTCAACAGGACAGTGACCCAACACACCTCCAGACTGTGTAAGGGCTATTTGACCAAGGAGAGTGATGGAGTGCTGCATCAGATGACCTGGCCTCCACAATCACCCGACCTCAACCCAATTGAGATGGTTTAGGATAAGTTGGAAAGCAGCCAACAAGTGCTCAACATATGTGGGAACTCCTTCAAGACTGTTGGAAAAGCATTCCAGGTGAAGCTGGTTGAGAGAATGCCAAGAGGGTGCAAAGCTGTTATCAAGGCAAAGGGTGGCTAATTTGAAGATTCTCAAATATAAGATATATTTTGATATGTTTAACACTTGTTTGGTTACTAAATGGTTCCATATATGTTATTTCATACGTTTGTCTTCACTATTATTCTACAACATAGAAAATAGTAAAAATAAAGAAAACCCTTGAATGAGTAGGTGTTCTGAATCTTTTGACCGGTAGTGTATATATACAAAAATATATATACCTGTGCTGTGAAAAAGTATTTGCCCCCTTCCTGTTTTCTTATTTTTTTGCAGATTTGTCACACTTAAATGTTTCAGATAATCAAAAATGTTTAATGTTACACAAAGATAACCCAAGTAAACACAAAATGCAGTTTTTAAGTGATCATTTTATTTATTAAGGGAAAAAAGCTATCCGGACCTTCATGGCCCAGGTGACAAAGTAATTGCCCCCCCTTGTTAAATCATGAATTTACTGTGGTTAATAACATATTTTGGAAAGCTGAGTTCATTTTCACTAGCCACAACCAGGCCTGATTACTGCCGGACCTGTTGAATCAAGAAATCACTTAAATAGAATCTGTCTGACAAAGTGAAGTAGGCCAAAAGATCTCAAAAAGCAAGACATCATGCCGCGATCCAAAGAAATTCAGGAACAGATGAGAAACAAAGTAATTGACATCTATCAGTCTGGAAAGCGTTACAAAGCCATTTCTAAAGCTTTGGGACTCCAGCGAACCACGGTGAGAGCCATTATCCACAAATTGAGAAAATTTGGAACAGTGGTGAACCTTCCCAGGAGTGGCTGGCCTACCAAAATGACCCCAAGAGTGCAGCGACGACTCATCCAAGAGGTCACAAAAGAACCCACAACAACATCTAAAGAACTGCAGGCCTCACTTGCCTAAGTTAATGTCAGTGTTCATGACTCAACCATAAGAAAGAGACTGGGCAAAAATGGCATCCATGGCAGAGTTCCAAGGCAAAAACCACTGTTGACCAAAAAGAACATAAAAGCTCGTCTCACTTTTGGCAAAAAACATCTTGATGATCCCCAAGACTTTTGGGAAAATATTCTGTGGACTGACGAGACAAAAGTTGAACTTTTTGGAAGGTGTGCGTCCCGTTACATCTGGCGTAAAAGTAACACAGCATTCCAGAAAAAGAACATCATACCAACAGTCAAATATGGTGGTGGTAGTATGATGGTCTGGGGCTTCTTTGCTGCTACAGGACCTGGATGACTTGCTGTGATTGATGGAACCATGAATTCTGCTCTCTACTAAAAAAATCCTGAAGGAGAATGTCCGGCCATCAAGTTCGTGACCTCAAGCTGAGCGCACTTGGGTCCTGCAGCAGGACAATGATCCAAAACGCACCTGCAAATCCACCTCTGAATGGCTTAAAAAAAAGTAAATGAAGGTTTTGGAGTGGCCTAGTCAAAGTCCGGACATGAATCCGATTGAGATGCTGTGGCATGACCTTAAAGGCGGTTCATGCTCAAACCCTCCAATGTGGCTGAATTAAAACAATTCTGCAAAGAAGAGTGGGCCAAAATTCCTCCACAGCGATGTGATAGACTCATTGCCAGTTATCGCAAATGCTTGATTGCAGTTGTTGCTGCTGAGGGTGGCACAACTAGTTATTAGGTTTAGGGGGCAATTACTTTTTCACATAGGGCCATGATAGCTTTTTTCCCTTAATAAATACAATTATCACTTTTAAACTGCATTTTGTGTTTACTTGGGTTATCTTTGTTTAATATTTAAATTTGTTTGATCTGAAACATTTAAGTGTGACAAATGTGCAAAAAAATAAGAAATTAGGAAGGGGGCAAATACTTTTTCACAGCACTGTATTTTAAAATAATAACAATATAACAATGTGCAAATGGTGCACTTGTCTTTAATATTTTATAGTAATTCACAGACAATACAGATACTGTACCTATCAACCTTTTTTGTATCCCTTTTTCGCCCTAATTGGAAGTTAGTCTTGTCCCATCACTCCAACTCCCGTATGGACTCGGGAGAGGCAAAGGTAGAGAACCATGCGTCCTCCGAAACATGACCCTGTCAAGCCGCACTGCTTCTTGACACACTGCTCACTTAACCCGGAAGCCAGCCGCACCAATCTGTCGGAGGAAACACCGTACAACTGTTGACCATGTCAGCGTGCAAGTGCCCGTCCAGCCACAGGAGTCGCTAGAGCGCGATGGGACAAGGACATCCCGAGTGGCCAAACCTTCCCAGAAGACTCCACGACCAAAGCTTCTATCCTGTCCTCCATTTGTAGAAAAATGATTACCTGCTGTATTCAAAGGTAACCAACCTACAGCACTAGACTAAACTCAACTTGCGTCCTCCTTGTGGGAGAGATTAACATGGTAATGCTTTCACTGATTGCACATAAAGGAAGATAGTTCCTACATGATCGAGTGCTTGCTTTGTTATCCAACTGATCTTGTATCCTTTCTGTCCTCCTGTGAACCCCGTTCATTGCTGCTCGCAGCTATATTTATTAGTATGATTTTAAAAGGACCACTTTTTTTTTTGGAACTGCCACGAGGATGGTAACAGCCTAGTAACAGGCGGTGCTAAGAAACCATCATTATGAAGCATCAAATCTCAGATTTAGCTACGACTTGTCTTATTTTTATTTGGTGCAACAGGTGTAAATTCTGATCTCAAAGTTAAACGTAGTTACGCCGACCTAGCATTTAAGACCATCTTCTTTACGCCCAACTGGTGCAACCGGCCCCATTTGTTTTCTCACCTTCCTCCTCGCTGTATAGTGTGCCTAATTGCCAGTGGAAAACCACCAGGGGTGTTTCCAATAAGATGATGAGGGTGGAATGTGACTGGCACAATCTAGCATGGCTGTCCCGTAATTCAAGTCACTTAAAGCAGCCTGACATCTGGTAAAACAGCCTGAAGACCAGAGACCAACGCAAGTTGGACATTTGTCACTTGTGTGTGTAGGAATATATGTCAGCGATATGCGTTGGCCATAAGTGAAGGTTCTTCTAGAGTGGAGTGTGGAACGTAGGGTGACAAATCAACTCCAAAACAGGTGTGTCCACACTCTATGCATACAAACAAGACGAGGAGGAACTGATACATTCTTGGTCATAAGTTGCTCATGGAATTCAACTATGGCCAGGATTCAAATCAGTTCAGCAATAACCCTCGACAAGCGGCAAATGCATAACATATCATTGTGGCGTTATACCTATTACGGACATTGCCATTGGATGCACCGAGTTGCATTAGTGGAAATCTCATGCAGCCGTATTGCAAGTTTGAACATTGGAATGTGTGATGTAATCTACATTTCAATTAGGCTGATATACAGTGCCTTCAGAAAGTATTCATCCACATTTTGTGTTACAGCTTGAATTGAAAATTGATTAAATATACATGTATATTTTTTCTTACTCATCTACACACAATACCCCATAATGACAAAGTGAAAACATGTTTTTGAAATGTTTGCAAATGTATTGAAAAATAAATACAGAAATATCTAATGTACATAAGTATTCACACCCCTGAGTCAATACATGTTAGAATCACCTTTGGCAGTGATTACACCTGTGAGTCTTTCTGGGCAAATTTCTAAGAGCTTTGCAAACCTGGACTGTACAATATTTGGCCATTATTATTTTCAAAATTCTTCAAGCTCTGTCAAATTGGTTGTTGATCATATCTAGACAACCATTTTCAAGTCTTGCTATAGATTTTTAAGCAGATTTGCACTGAAACAGTCAGAAAACACAACATAAAAACATTAGGATACTGAAAACAATTGCCAAAAAAATCATTATTTATTTTGGCATCTTAAAATGTCGACTCAGAGGCTAATGGGAGGGTTTGGCTTTGGAAAAACGTGGTCAGCTGTTACAAAGTTGCATTTATGTTTTCAGCAAGGAAACAATGTTTCTGCCTTGTATACAATGAGTGTACAAAACATTAAGAACACCTGCTCTTTCCATGACAGACTGACCAGGTGAATACAGGTGAAAGCTATGATCCCTTATTGATGTCACTTGTTAAATCCACTTCAATCAGTGCTGACAAAGTGGAGGAGTCAGATTAAAGAAGGATTTTTAAGCCTTGAGACAACTAAGACATGGATTGTCTATGTGTGCCATTCAGAGGGTGAATGGGCAAGACAAAAGCTTTAAGTGCCTTTGAACAGGCTATGGCAGTAGGTGCCAGGCGCACCGGTTTGTGTCAAGAACTGCAACGTTGCTGGGTTTTTCACACGGAACAGTTTTCCGTGTGTATCAAGAATTGTCCACCATCCAAAGGTGGACCGTCAATTTGACACAACTGTGGGAAGCATTGGAGTCAACGTGGGCCAGCATCCCTCTGGAACGCTTTCAACACATTGTAAAGTCCATGCCCCAATGAATTAAGGCTGTTCTGAGGGCAACTCAATATAATTGGCCATATACCACAAACGCCTGTGGTGCCTCCTAGCTTTCATAAAACGGTTACTAACATGACATTTTTTTTAATGAAATGTATGTATTCACTATTGTAAGTCGCTCTGGATAAGAGCGTCTGCTAAATGACTAAAATGTAAATGTAAAAAATATTAAAACATATTTGTATTCTGTATTGATGAATTTAATTTTCAGCTTACTAAATTCTTCCCCTTAGTTGCAAGTCATCATGTGCCCCAAATAGACAAAATGTTAATTGAAAGTTACTTGAAGGGGAAGTTCAGCATTTAACGTTATGTTAGATAGTTATTCACACTGAAAGTATTCTATGGGCCAGGTCAGCTGTAATCCATGGTTTGGTTTTCTTTAAAAAGCCACTACAAATGTCAGCCAATTTTAACTATTGCTGGCTAAGATTCAATTGGAGTCATGCCGCCTATGTTAAAAATATCATGGACAAACCAACTGAAAATCAACTCAATTATTTGAATTGACGTTACTTAAAGGTGATTTGTGTGTGTGCCGCATGCCCCTTTCACTCGCATTGATTGTTATCTAGTGGTAGCTAAAGTTAGCTGACGTTTGCTACCAGTAGGCATATAGAGTTGGTTTTGCATGTTTACAGACAAAAATACATGTACCTTCTCGTTAGTTTTTCCAAAAAGGAGGCTTTAAAGTGATCCCAATCAATAGGTTGTTACCAGAGTTTAGAATAACCTTTGCTTAACCTAATAATAATAATAAAGGTCTGTAATAAAAAAAAGTTTAAAATTAGAAAAGTGATTGATAGAATTCCCAATGTGCTCACCTGCCCAGAATCACTTTCCCCTGTAATTATTCCTTCACATTTCCAAATGAGCTATTAATAGTTTGCACATTTTTTCAAGTGGTACCAGGGGACCTTCAGACGAGTCTTGTGAGGCCTGTGAGAGTCTCACCTTTACAGAGGGGTCATAATATTAATGTGTAGCCCAAACTGTTCAGACGCTACGGACAATTGTGAAGATCCTTCCCATAAGCAGTGCGCAAGATGGCTGTCACAGGATATCCAATCTTACGTCAATCCCCCAGATCAGCAGTTGCTTTCCACTCAGTGATACCAGATTAACTTGGCCCACTCACAGTTGCCTCACATGACACTCACCAAGATATCAAGTTATCCCATCCATTGACCTGAACTTAAAAAGGGGCGATCAGCAGTTCCTGCATCCCTTTTCTTTACTTATGAATGAATGATATATACCCATTGAGTCTTGAAAAATATACAGTGAAGTCAATTTTTTTTTTTGTTGGACAGTGACACATTTTTATTGTTTTGGCTCTGTACTCCAGGACTTTGGATTTGAAATGATACAATGGCTATGAGGTTAGAGTGTAGACTATCAGCTTTCATTTGAGGGTATTTTCATCCATATTAGGTGGTCGGCCGAAGTCGAAAAACGTGAAAATGATCAATCCCCGTCGAGGGAGGAGCTGATTTCTTTGTATATGACAGTGAAACATTCTTATGATGACTATAACATTTGTTGGCACTTTCAATTCTTGCACATTTTTTCATAAAAAGTATATTTCAACATTTTGTTTGCTCAGGAAAATTTGACAAACTGCTAAATCAAATCAAATCAAATGTTATAAAAAAATGCTTGTGTAGCGAAATGCTTGTGCTTCTAGTTCCGACCATGCAGTAATATCTAACAAGTAATCTAACAATTTCACAACAACTACCTTATACACACAAGTGTAAAGGAATGAATAAGAAGAATATGTACATATAAATGTATGGATGAGCGATGGCTGAACGGCATAGGCAAGATGCAATAGATGGTATAGAGGACACTATATACATATGAGATGAGTAATGTAGGGTATGTAAACATTATATAAAGTGGCAATGTTTAAAGTGACTAGTGATGCATTTATTACATCCAATTTTTTATTATTGAAGTGGCTAGAGATTAGAGTCAGTATGTTGGCAGCAGCCACTCAATGTCAGTCTGATGGCCTTGAGATAGAAGCTATTTTTCACTCTATTGGTCCCAGCTTTGATGCACCTGTACTGACCTCGCCTTCTGGATGGTAGCGGGGTGAACAGGCAGTGGCTCGGGTGGTTGTTGTCTTTGTTGACCTTTTTGGCCTTCCTGTGACATCGGGTGGTGTAGGTGTCCTGGAGGGCAGGTAGTTTGCTCCCGGTGATGCGTTGTGCAGACCTCACTAACCTCTGGAGAGCCTTATGGTTGTGGGCGGTGCAGTTGCCGTACCAGGTGGTGAAACAGCCCGACAGGATGCTCTCGATTGTGCATCTGTAAAAGTTTGTGAGTGTTTTTGGTGGCAAGCCAAATTTCCTCAGCCTCCTGAAATCTTAAGTGTTATTACATACAGCTGGGAGGAACTATTGGATGTAAGAGCAACATCAACTTACCAACATTATGACCAGGGATACGACTTTCCTAAAGCGGATCCTCTGTTTGGTCCACCACCCAGGACAATGGATCGTATCCCAGCAGGCGACCCAAAACAACCGCGCCGCAGAAGGGGTAGACGGAGCGGTCTTCTGGACAGGCGCCGTAGACCGGCACATCGCCCACCGCTCCCGAGTATACTACTCGCCAATGTCCAGTCTCTTGACAACAAGGTAGACGAAATCCGAGCAAGGCTTGCCTTCCAGAGAGACATCAGCGATTGTAACATTCTCTGTTTCACGGAAACATGGCTCACTCAGGATATGTTATCAGAGTCGGTACAGCCACCTGGTTTCTTCATGCATCGCGATGACAGAAACCAACATCTCTCTGGTAAGAAGAAGGGTTGGGGTGTATGCCTTATGATTAACGAGTCGTGGTGTGATTATAACAACATACAGGAACTCAAGTCCTTTTGTTCACCTGACATAGAATTCCTTACAATCAAATGCCGACCGCATTATCTACCAAGAGATTTCTCTTCGATTATAATCACAGTCGTGTATATCCCCCCCCCCCCCCCCCAAGCAGACACATCGACGGCCCTGAAAGAACTTAATTGAACTCTATGTAAACTGGAAACCACATATCCTGAGGCTGCATTTATTGTAGCTGGGGATTTTAACAAGGCTAATCTGAAAACAAGGCTCCCTACATTTTATCAGCATATCAAATGCGAATGCGGCCAAAAGTGCTTCTACAAATTATTGACTGTGAAAACTTATGTAAATTATATATTTCTGTATTTCATTCTCAATAAATTAGCTAAAATGTCTGAAAATATATTTTCACTTTATAATTATGGTGTATTGTGTCCAGATGGGTGAAAAAAAATCTATTTAATACATCCTGAATTCAAAATGTAACACAACAAAATGTGGAATGGGTTGTATACAGGAAGTATGAATATTTCAAAAACGAAAATAAGATAAATATCTGTTTGAGTGCACTTGTAATATGCAGCATGCAATACAAATTGTCTTAATCGTATGAAGAAGTAAGTCCATTAATCATTAAACCAATTTATTGAAAGCAAGCCAATGTTACAGTTTGAATAGCCTAGCCAGCTCCTGTAAATGTCAATTTGCCAGCTCAGGAGGCTAGTGTTTCATTAGCTGTCTTTTTGTCAGTGAATTACATTTTTGTATCATGTTTTGGCTGACTATATGTTTCATTTCAAATAACTAGCTGCAGGCTTAAATTAACATTTGATCATATACAGTACTTTGCATAAAAACCAAATAAAAGCATGTAGATAGATCGCTGCGCCACTCAGGAGCCTAAGGCACTGCGTCTCAGTGTAAGAGGCGTCACTGCAGTCCCTGGTTCAAATCCAAGCTGCATCACATCTGGCCGTGATTGGGAGTCCCCATAGGGCGGCGCACAATTGGCCCAGCGTCTTCTGGGTTTGGCCGGGGTAGGCCGTCATTGTAAATAAGATTTTGTTCTTAACTGACTTGCCTAGTTAAGTAAAGGTTACACAGGTAGAAAGATGTGTGTGTGTGTGTCTTGTATGCTACAGCTTGTAAAATTACAGCTGCATATGCATATTAGCCAACACAGTTTATCATACACATAACATACCTTGCAATACAGTCTTCACAAAAAATTGCTCGGCAAAATGTATACAATGTGCTCTGCAATAAGATGACCAGAATTTGATTTCTAGAATCAGATGAGTTCTCAAATGTCAGCAGGTGCCCAATACCATGTTGGATGCATTGGAATATAAGGTACGGAGAATGATAAAGAGAATGTAGGATTATCGAAAAAGGGAAATTCATGTCTGAGTTTCTAATACTAAATGTTCAGTGCAATACCGTTATTCTAATACTAACTATGAGCGAGTAGGATTTGTGTTTCATGCATATACGTTTGAACAAAGAACTCCATTAAATTGAGTAACAAACTATGTAAACTAGATATTTATTTTATTTATTTTTTAATACATTTGCAAAAATGTCTAAAAAAGCTGTTTTTCGCTTTGTTATTAAGGGGTATTGTGTGTAGATTGCTGAGGGAAAAAAATAATGTTATCGATTTTAGAATAAGGCTGTAACGTAACAAAATGTGGAAAAAGTCAGGGGTCTGAATACTTTCCGAATGCACTGTAAATATAATGTGACCTACCCATCAATTTATACAGAGAGAGAAGTGACGTGGGGGGCGCAATCTTACAATGTTACACTCTATTCCAAAAGCCTGAGCCTCTTATAGAGACAGTAGAACTGTCATCAATGCATGCTTCAGTATTCCCCCTTCTCTCTAGGACCATTCATGTGCCCAAGCCCCATAGGTGTATCGAAAGGATCCCACCCTGGTCAGAGACAAGAACTCACCCATATATGGCAAAAGCCTGGGCTCCTGATGGGGACAATATAAATCTCATCACTGCATGTTACAATATTAAAACAGTCTGTCACCTCGTTAAACTGATTCTGTATTTAATTTAGTCATCGAGTAGTCTTCTGTAGTTGGTGCTCTTCAACTCTAAAATGCAATAGACTGTGTAAGACTAAACCCACAAAGAAAAGACAACAGGAAAATGCATATGTGGTTTCAAATAACAACAACTAGGCTAATGAGAGGCAGGTGCTCTGCATCCTACTTCAACTAGGCCTATTTTTTTATAGATTTTTTTAATTTAACCTTTATTTAACCAGGTAGGCTAGTTGAGAACAAGTTCTCATTTACAACTGCGACCTGGCCAAGATAAAGCAAAGCAGTGCGACACAAACAACACAGAGTTACACATGGAATAAACAAATATACAGTCAATAACACAATAGAAAAAGTCTATATACAGTGTGTCCAAATGAGGTAAGATAAGGGAGGTAAGGCAATAAATAGGCCATAGTGGCGAAATAATTACAATTTAGCAATTAAACACTGGAGTGATAGATGTGCAGAAGATGAATGTGCAAGTAGAAATACTGGGGTGCAAAGGAGTAAAACATGTTTTAAATAAATAAATAACAGTATGGGGATGAGGTAGTTGGATGGGCTATTTACAGATGGGCTATGTACAGGTACAGTGATCTGTGAGCTGCTCTGACAGCTGATGCTTAAAGTTAGTGAGGGAGATATGAGTCTCCAGCTTCAGTGATTTTTGCAATTTGTTCCAGTCATTGGCAGCAGAGAACTGGAAGGAAAGGCAGCCAAAGGAGGAATTGGCTTTGGGGGTGACCAGTGAAATATACCTGCTGGAGCGCGTGCTACAGGTGGGTGCTGCTATGGTGACCAGTGAGCTGAGATAAGGCGGGGCTTTACCTAGTAAAGACTTGTAGATAGTCAAGGATCGGCAGGATAGTCAGTTTTACGAGGGTATGTTTGGCAGCATGAGTGAAGGATGCTTTGTTGCGAAATAGGAAGCCGAGACATGCTATTGACAGGGATAATGGGACATTTCTTATTTGTCTGTATGAATGAAATTAGTGAGTCATGCCTTGATGACTATTAGCTTTACACTATTTGTCCAATTGATTTTTGTAGTCTTAAATTATTACTTGGAATAATGATAGCTAAAGCTCCCTGTCCTCAAATGACATACTAGTGATAAAGCTATCTGGTCCTGCTAGCTAGCAACAGATCTACTTGTTGTAGCTAGCTAGGTACATTGCTAAGGTTGCTGCATTCTAAGTAAAGTTGTGAGTTATTTTACAGCTTGCATTGAAGGTATGTTTCTAAAACTAAATAGATTACAAATATAAAAAATACTTTACCCATAGCATTTTGCCAGAATGGGATATCTTTTGAGCTGTCACCAGCTGTGTTTAGTACCTTAGGTACAGAGAACGGGATCGGACAGGGATAGTACCTGGATAGTACACAAGTTTTGATTGGTTTGTAAAAAAATGTTTGGAACTTAGCAGCGTTTGCGTATTTCAAAAGAATTCCAAGAACTCCACCAACAAAACAGAAATCTGTTCATATAATTTTGACTTTGTGGTAACTAGTGACAACCAAGATCTTTTTAATGCTGTTTTTTGTTTACACTTAATTTACAGTAGCACCATGAACTGACCAAGTGCTTTATGATATACAACATGTATGCAAAAGATAATGTTCTTGAAAAAGTGAGGAAATAAGTTTTCTTAAGGTCTCTAAACGCATGAATAAAGTTAAAGAAGTTACAAACCAGATGGTTACAGTCAGATCACAAATGTTCATACAAAATCAAACCAAATCACATAAAGTTCAGGGTTTAAAGCATTACAGTTGATTGTGACATAGGCTAAGCACAATTTACAATCAAATCTGCGTGTAAGAACCTTTAGTAAACAAATTGATTCACACAAGCTTTCACACTGAATTGTCTCAGGTTACTGAGGAAAGACTCTCAGATGGAAACCTATGTTGACATGAACACTAACCTATATTTGTGTGCTCAAACATGGTTTGTTTATGTAAACTGATACTTGCTCACAGAGCTCGATAAACGGCACAAGGCCATGTATTCCGTCCATGACTCCAGCATGCTCTGTCCAACAGCTGTCACATGGTAGACGTATGCTTGTAAACCAAGGCCCAACTGATTTAGCTGGGGGTGAAATCAGACAACAGAGGTAGCTTTATGATGAATGGGGGAAACGAGGGGTTATTTGTGGGGCAAAATACAGATTCAGGATGATCAGGGCCTCATTTGGATAAGGAGGCCTGGTAGTTTCACAATATTAAATATTTTGTCAATTGTTCTCACTGATATGTTTCTTCAAAGATTAAAACTTTGGAAGTCTAGGAACTTATCAATTGGCCCATTGCACAATTTGAACCCCCTTCATGTGGCCTGTAATCTCCTGACAAAGTTATCAAATAAGTTACTGCAACATGCAACTCATCATGTACACTATATTTCCAGGTTGATAAAGGTATATAATTCTGACATGATGGGCTTAAGATGAAATCCAAACACTGGGAAACATATAGAACATATTGGTTATTATCATTACTCAAGTGGAATAATGTGTGTTTGATCCCTCTTGAAACCAGCCAATGCTAACGCACCCTGAAACATGTTGTGACTAAACAACCTTGCCTCAGAGCCAAACGGAGCGTACTTGACGTATTTCTGTGCAAAGCTGTCATCAATGCAAAGGGTGGCTACTTTGAAGAATCTAAAATATATTTTGTTATGTTTAACTTACATCTAGCCGTTCCGCTAGTGGAACACCACTCCAAAATCCAATGATTGGGCGTGGTGCGAAATACAAACTCCTCGAGAATCCGAAAACTTCAATTTTTCAAACATATGACTATTTTACACCATTTTAAATACAAGACTCTCCTTTATCTAACCACACTGTCCGATTTCAAAAAGGCTTTACAACGAAAGCAAAACATTAGATTATGTCAGCAGAGTACCCAGCCAGAAATAATCAGACACCCATTTTTCAAGCTAGCATATAATGTCACAAAAACCAAAACCACAGCTAAATGCAGCACTAACCTTTGATGATCTTCATCAGATGACACTCCTAAGACATTATGTTATACAATACATGCATGTTTTGTTCAATCAAGTACATATTTATATCAAAAACCAGCTTTTTACATTAGCATGTGACGTTCAGAACTAGCATTCCCACCGAACACTTCCGGTGAATTTACTAAATTACTCACGATAAACGTTCACAAAAAACATAACAATTATTTTAAGAATTATAGATACAGAACTCCTTTATGCAATCGCGGTGTCCGATTTTAAAATAGCTTTTCGGTGAAAGCACATTTTGCAATATTCTGAGTAGATAGCTCGCCATCACGGGCTAGCTAATTTGACACCCACCAAGTTTGGTACTCACCAAACTCAGATTTACTATAAGAAAAATTGGATTACCTTTGCTGTTCTTCATCAGAATGCACTCCCAGGACTTCTACTTCAACAACAAATGTTGGTTTGCTTCCAAATAATCCATAGTTATATCCAAATAGCGGCGTTTTGTTCGTGCGTTCAAGACACTATCCGAAGGGTGACGAAGGGTGATGCGCGGACGCGTATCGTGACAAAAAAATTCAAAATATTCCATTACCGTACTTCGAAGCATGTCAAACGCTGTTTAAAATCAATTTTTATGCGATTTTTCGCCCGACCGGGAGAGGATCCTTTCCGTTCAAAGATTCAAAATCTAAAATGGACTCTTCACGTGCACGCGTGTGCCCGTCTCATTGTTCTCAGATCGACCACTTACCAAATGCGCTACTGTTTTTCAGCCAGAGACTGCAAAGTCATCATTCAACGTTCTGGTGCCTTCTGAGAGCCTATGGGAGCCTTAGAAATTGTCACGTTACAGCAGAGATCCTTTGTTTTGGATAGAGATGACAAAGAAGGCCAAGAAATGGTCAGACAGGGTACTTCCTGTACAGAATCTTCTCAGGTTTTGGCCTGCCATTTGAGTTCTGTTATACTCACAGACACCATACAAACCGTTTTAGAAACTTTGGAGTGTTTTCTATCCAAAGCTACTAATTATATGCATATTCTAGTTTCTGGGCAGGAGTAATAACCAGATTAAATTGGGTACGTTTTTTATCCGGCCGTGAAAATACTGCCCCCTATCCATAACAAGTTAACACTTTTTTGGTTACTACATGATTCCATATGTGTAATTTCATAGTTTTGATGTATTCACTATTATTCTACAATGTAGAAAATAGTCAAAAGAACAGAAACCCTTCAATGAGTAGGTGTCCAAACTTTTGACTGGTACTGTATATTATACTAAATGGATTGTCACAGATTTATGTACAGAAAAATACAAATTGCCCTGAGACCACGTTGGGGTAAAGGTGATTGAAAATTTGAACAAGAACACTATATTTCCCTTGTCGTCTTGTCAATCAGTAGAATCACCATCTTCTCAAAGTGAGCCAAACAAGCAAACAGAGGTTAGCAATTAAAGTGGAAGAGAATTGAGACAGACACAAACACGGGCCTGTGAGAGTTTAAAGAATGACTGAACTCATTGATTCCCCATGTGTTTTTCTGTTGCTCATAAAGAAAAACGAGATTTCAGTCTTGGGGATGTGGTTCGATGTGGGTATGTTATCATACCCTGGCAGTTACTGTTGTTGGTTTCTCTTGAGACATCGTAGCAACAACATAGCCACTAGCCTACCACTTCCTCAAAATAGTCAAAATGAATCTAAAATAAATTAAAAAAACTCTAATTCCTTTGGATGTTTTTGCCGAGGAGGTTTTAGTCGTGCAATTTTACATCTAGCTAAGGTGTTTGATGCAGTATATCTCAAATGTGCTTGAAAACTGGTAGTGCATTGCAGACTATTGAGCAAGCTGTGAAACTATCCTAAACAACACACAAGCTACTCGCTGTTTATCAGTGCCCAAAATCCAACATACTATCACAGCTTATTGTGAAATAGACACAAATTACTTATTCAAAATTCTTGACAGGCACACGAAGAAGTCTACATTTCCGTGTGTATTACACAATTTTCTTCATAACTAATTTTGGGTGTATAACACAATTTTTCTTTCTTCATAAAGCATTTGTGTACATTACACAAATTCAAATTTGTTGTGGCTAAGCTCGGTGGCTAATGTTAGCTAGGCTAGGGGTTAGAGTTTAAGGTTGGGTTAACGTTAGCTAGCATGATAGCTAACCCTAACTCTAACCTTAACCCTTATAGACTTAGCTGGTGTCATGCCGTTGCCCTGTTGGTGAGGTTTATGACCCCCATAAATACCTTTCCTCCTTTTCTCTCTCTACTCTACAGAATGGACTATTGGAAAGCCCTTTGTTACCACAGAGAAAGTATGGTAACATCAAAATGTTGGGAACGGAACAATATTTCAGTAATCCAACCAGTTGAAAGTATCCGTTGGTACTTAAAGAATATGATGTCTGTCACGTCCTGACCATAGTAAGTTGTTATTTTCTATGGTAGAGTAGGTCAGGGCGTGACAGGGGGTGTTTGTCCGTTTTTGTATTTCTATGTTTAGTTTCTAGTTTTGTATTTCTAGGTGGGTTTTTGTTTGGCATGACCTCCAATTAGAGGCAGCCGGTTGTCGTTGTCTCTAATTGGAGGTCATATTTAAGTTGATGTTTGTCCCACTTGTGTTTTGTGGGTGATTCTATTTTGTGAGTAGTGTTTGTTCCTCCTGTGTCACGGTTTGTTGTTTTGTCCTTCAGTTTATTTTGGTAGAAGAGACTGCGAGTGCAGCAAGGAGCCAAGGTAAGTTGCTAGCTAGCATTAAACTTATCTTAGAAAAAACAATCAATCTTAACATAATCACTAGTTAACTACACATGGTTGATGATATTACTAGTTTATCTAGCTTGTCCTGCATTGCATATAATCGATGCGGGGCCTGTTAATTTATCATCGAATCACAGCCTACTTCGCCAAACAGGTGATGATTTAACAAGCGCATTCGCGAAAAAAGCACTGTCGTTGCACCAATGTTTACCTAACCATAAACATCAATGCCTTTCTTAAAATCAATACACAAGTATATCTTTTTAAACCTGCATATTTAGTTAATATTGCCTGCTAACATGAATTTCTTTAACTAGGGAAATTGTGTCACTTCTCTTGAGTTCATTGCAAGCAGAGTCAGGATATTTGCAGCAGTTTGGGCTGCCAGGCTAATTGCGAACTGTGTGAAGACCATTTCTTCCTAACAAAGACCGTAATTAATTTGCCAGAATTGTACATAATTATGACATAACATTTAAGGTTGTGCAATGTAACAGCAATATTTAGACTTAGGGTTGCCACCCGTTCGATAAAATACGTAACGGTTACGTATTTCACTGAAAGAATAAACGTTTTGTTTTCGATATGATAGTTTCCGGATTTGACCATATTAATGACCTGAGGCTCGTATTTCTGTGTGTTATTATATTAGAATTAAGTCTATGATTTGATATTTGATAGAGCAGTCTGACTGAGCGGTGGTAGGCAGCAGCAGGCTCGTAAGCATTCATTCAAACAGCACTTTCCTGCATTTTTCAGCAGCTCTTTGCTGTGCTTCAAGCATTGTGCTGGTTATGACTTCAAGCCTATCAACTCCCGAGATTAGGCTGGCAATACTATAGTGCCTATAAGAACATCCAATAGTCAAAGGTATATGAAATACAAATGGTATAGAGAGAAATATTCCTATAATAACTACAACCTAAAACTTCTTACCTGGGAATATTGAAGACTCATGTTAAAAGGAACCACCAGCTTTCATATGTGCTCATGTTCTGAGCAAGGAACTTAAACGTTAGCTTTTTTACATGGCAAATATTGCACTTTTAATTTCTTCTCCAACACTTTGTTTTTGCATTATTTAAACCAAATTGAACATATTTCATTATTTATTTGAGACTAAATTGATTTTATTGATGTATTATATTTTGTTAAAATAGAAGTGTTCATTCAGTATTGTTGTAATCGTCATTATTACATATATATATATATATATATATATATATCATCCAATTGATCGGTATCGGCTTTTTTTGGCCCTCCAATAATCGGTATCGGCGTTGAAAAATCATAATCGGTCAACCTCCACTTCCTACTGCCTAAGTTATGTTGTTGAAGTAAATTGCGAAGAGCGTGGGTCCGAGGATCGAGCCTTGAGGTACTCCCTTGGTGACAGGCAGTGGCTGAGACAGAAGATGATCTGACTTTATACACTGCACTCTTTGAGAGAGGTAGTTAGCAAACCAGGCCAAAGACCCCTCAGAGACACCAATACTCCTTAGCCAACCCACAAGAATGGAATGGTCTACCGTATCAAAAGCTTTGGCCATTTCATGTCCAAAAAAACATTGCAGTTGTACTGTAGCCTACCATTCAATGAGGCCTATGCACTCACAATGGCCAATGTGCTTTTTACACGCTCCATATCTAAAAACCATATCAAATATCTTCCTGTAGGTATAAAAAGTATACCTACAGAAAGCTGAGGACATCCTCTCTCCATCTGCCACAACAGGATTCCCAGCAATTGGATTTGAAAATGTTATACAATCAGAACACTTTTCTCCCGGAGCATTTTTTTGCCCTGGAAAAGCAGAGTGGCTCGCTAAACACAGCAGCAGGCCCAAGCGAAACAGAACCTGGGGCAGGCTGGCAGACACTTTCATAACAGGAATCATAATGATAGTGTTCTTTACTGTTTGATCAAATCATGGTTTCAGCCTCCTAAAAAAATATGATGTTTCAGTGAGGTGAATGGATGCGCAGCACGCACTGATGCAACCAATATTTGTTTTACTTCCACAGCCAGGTGTCAAAGGGTCGCAAAATGTGACAAAATGATCGCAGTCTAGAGCCCTACCTTGTAGGCTTTTCACTATAGGCATGCTCTAACTTTTGTTTTACTTTAATGAAAAAGGCATCCATCATCACGATCAACAGTAGCCTAGGCCAAGGTTTCGCTTTCACTTTCTCTTTCCTCAGCAGCAGGGAAGCCCTGGACAATTTGGCCTGCTACAATTTTATTTATCGGGCTTATCATTTATTTTATCTGCCAAAAGCCAGAAATTACCGGCTAACGGAAACCTTGCGCCCCAGTGGCATTCCATAGGCCCCCTACACACACCACTGTGTGCTATGTCCATTGTGCTGACACAGAGCAGTGGAGAAACAGATTTTGTGCCAACCTGTCACTCAATCATTTCAACTTTTTTGCTAATTTTATAAAAGGACATTAAACTAAAACTGAGGTGGCACAAGTTTCAACTGAGACGATCCGGGTACAAGTTGGGATTCAAGTAAGTGGGCATTGTCTCAGTTGATTCTCATTTTGCCCAAAACGGTGGAGGACTCAGTGCTTGACTTGGGCAGGAAGTCATAGAACTGAATACCGACACCACAATTTCTACCGCTGGACTTCCTGCTCCTCTTATAGAATGTTAGCTAATCGGTATTATGGAGTTCTTGCACCTAAATGTAAACAGTACCGACACCCAAAATGAGTAGGCTACCGGGCTTCCACCCATTTCAGTCCAAGTCAAGCACTGGGCAGACTGGAGTGATCCCTATCAAACACATCAACAGGTGGCCACTCCATAAAGGGTTTAGGGGCCAAGTGTTCTTTCAACATAACATTGGCGACGTGTTACATAAACAAGTCCGTGGCACTGCGTAATGTGGACAGGTCTTTCTAACTAGCTAGGTATCAATCCAATTGGCGCTAAGATTTTCATGCAGATATTCCAAAATCAGCATAAAGAAAATATGCACACTTTCCCTCCACCAGGGGCGTATTTCCACCGAATGGACTTGTTGTTGATAAAAAAAAAAATCCGTGCGTGATGACGTAGTGCTCAAAAAACATTTACTTCTTCGCTTAAGTTCTCATGCACCTGTGTTTCCATGGCATTTTCACCTCTACTGATAGTTTTGTCACACAAACTGTTGCGTTAAATAACAAATGTACCTACTCTGGTTTACACGTGTGCTCTTGCCAACAGCTCGCAGATACAGTGCGGGTAGACTAGTCTACATGAGGTTATTATGAATAAGAGTGAGAATATTTTTTATTTGTCAAATGGCAGCCAAGCATCTACAGTATCATCATGTCACCGTGCACTTTCACCGGCCTGTGAAGTTCATCATAAGTTATTTCATCTGTAGCCAAATAAACTGTATGGTTTATTAGACCATAAAGGCGTTTCCACCGGCCTTTCTCGCATAATTAATTTAATGTCGTTTCCATCAGCCCAGTCGTGACTTTTTTTCATGCGTCAGGTAATTCATCTGCATGAAATGGTTGGATGGAAACGTGGTTACTGTCTGTGTTCTGCCGTAGCATTGGATAGAACACAATCAGCACTGCTGTTTCTCTGATAATTCTCCCGAGACGTTTACAATCCCAAGTGGGCATGCTCAAAACCCAACCCCATGTAAACCGTGACAAACTCAGTTACCCAAATCTGATATAAATCACGGTCCCGTGTGGCTCAGTTGGTAGAGCATGGTGTTTGCAACGCCAGGGTTGTGGGTTCAATTCCCACGGGGGACCAGTATGGGGGGGAAAAATGTATGAAATGTATGCATTCACTACTGTAAATTGCTCTGGACAAGAGCGTCTGCTAAATGACTAAAATGGAATATAATGACAAATTATCCTCCTTACACTTTGGCACTGGAATAAATATTTCGGACTAATATTGATCCCACAGACCATTTTGAACCAGAGAAGTTGGTTCTTACATTAAGTTGCCCTTTAAAGCGCTGACATTGTCCATTCATTCATTATGTACATTGTTATGAATATTTTCCAGATGTAATTTGATGATAAGGTTACTGTGAATGAAGTCTGTCCTCAAGCAACACCACTAAGCTGCTTGATGGGATGAGATCAGAAGTGCTAGCAGGGAAGCCAAATCTGGATTTTACCAGGAAGTGGAAACGTGTATCTGTCACATGACCCATGAACTAGATAGGCTAAGTGCAAAGCCACCTGTGATCTCAGCATTAGACTGGCCATTGACCTATGAAAGGCCCCGACTGATAATTGATCCCATTTCAGTGAGCCAGTGAAACACAGTATCCATGCTCCACATGTTTCAAGATGAACTGGCTTTGCACTACGAAAGTAATATAGCCTGCCAGGGTACATTTTACATTTTAGTCATTTAGCAGACGCTCTTATCCAGATGCATACATTTCAATTAATTTCATACATTTAAAAATAAAAAATAAAAAATCCCCCTGTACTGGCCCCCCGTGGGAATCGAACCCACAACCCTGGCGTTGCAAACACCATTGCAAACACCATGCTCTACCAAGTGAGGGTACATGCTAGTCTACATTGATGTAGACCAGTGATGGGCAACTTTAATGGTGGTGGGAGCCACAAAATATCTGCACTCATCATGAGGGGCTGTGTACCCTCACCCATACCCACATATGCAGTCAGAACCAGCCCTAGCATTTTGGAGACCCAAAGTGAAATCTTGACAGCGGAGATCTTTTTTTAAATTAAATTTCCTGCAATTCTACACATTTTCCCATTGGGCGGAGTGAAGAATTAGTAGTTTTACCACTGTTTGCCTGCAATTCTATCCAAATTAGTCTGTTTGCACATTTTGCCATAGGGTGGAGAGAAATGTTTAAAGTTTTTAATATGATATCTGAGTGAGAGTGACTAACAAAATCAATGGGGCCCTCCGGTCGGTAATTCGACCATGATTACTACAAGTTTAGATGGCTGCTGGCTAGACTAATTTACCAATCCATTTTTTTGGTGACATGGGCTAATTGAGTGACTGTTAGTGACTGACATAAGAGAAAAACTGCTGATGCACAACCAAATTTCAAGTTGCACCTTGTGTATTCTACTATTGCAACTCTCAACAGTAAATTGAGACCCAGACTGAGCTCCAAATGTATTTATTTATTCTTTGGGGAAATGGATCCTCAGGCCTACAAAAGAATGTACAAAAGAATGTAGACGTGGACTGGGGGAGGAATGCAGCGCTCAGACGGAGTAGAACTGATCTCAGCTTGTTTCTTCACATAACTAGACTACGTGCAGTGCAGAACACATTTAGAAGAGCATACGAGCTTGATATTAATTTTGGTTTCAAACCAGTTTTTTTTTTTTTTTTAGCACTGACAAGTGACAACATTCTGAAATAGGAAAACACGTTGGTTGATACACTTATGTTAATTCCATTCACCTCTCAAGTTTCCATAAGAGTGATTTTTTTCTCACAAGGACAGACATGTTCATGCCACATGACAGCGCTGTCCCATGTCCCCGACCCAGAGCGTCAGCCATTCACCAGACTGCATTTGGATCCCCCACACCTAAGCCCCTTAACCACGCCTTAAGGCCATTGTAATTCTAACGGCTTTACAATGGCTACTGCCAAATGCTGCTTTGTAGTTGTCACAGAATGTGCCGATAGAGGATCAATGTGTAAGTTGGACTTGAATGCACATATTCAAGTGGTCAGGATGTCACAATAAATCAATGAATTGTTCTATAATTCAACGTTAATATACCAAGTATGATGAGATAAACATGCCTTTGGATTTTCCTGATATCACATTCACTCACTTCCATCTCATAACACTATTGGAATCTTTAGGGTAGTCCCGGTATCCACAAAAAGAGCATTGTTTGGTATTATCGTATAACCGAAGGGTATGCTGTGTCCTACGATTATAATGCATTACACTTCACTGTGCCAAATTGACATAAAACAATTTCGGATTTCAGATTTTAGTAAGATTACTTTGATTCTCTTTTCTATGAGAGCAAAAAGTTGCAATCGATGAAGTACCAGGCTACTAAACGTCTAAGAATGTAGTTCACTCTACTACTCACATACAGTAAGCAGGTCAGGGCTTTGGCAGTCGGAATACCGTACATAGTGGTCATTCCACAAGCATGGAGAGAATGACTGGAGAGGCTAAACAGATGGGTGTAGCTACAGTTGTGTTAAAGTACGTTAGAAAATATGGCTGTTGTAAAACCTCAGACTTTTGAGTGTCTTCAACGAATCTGATTTATCGTTAAATATCATGTTTTCACAAGGGAAAACAAGAACTTATTTTCACAAAGCCCCTTTGTTTTTGAGGGCTCCTGCAGATGAGACCCTAAATTAAAGCTAGAATCCTTAATTGAAACAATAACAAAGCTACACCTCACCTGTGTTTTGGTGAATGCTGAGGGATGGGCCTGGAGAAATGTAACCACTCCAATTCATAGCTATGGATGCAAGGGTTTGTCCATCCATGATATCAACATTATAGTTAATCATGTGGAGACTGTACAGTGTTTGTTTACAAATATTGGAGTAAAACTAGCTTGTATTTTGGGTTCTGTTGGGGTATGACAGTTGAACTAAGCTCACAAGGCATTTATAAGTTACATTCTTCAAGAATCGGTCAAAAGTTTTAGAACACCTACTCATTCAAGGGTTTTTCTTTATTTTGATAATTTTCTACATTGTAGAATAATAGTGAAGACATCAAAACTATGAAATAACACATGGAATCATGTAGAAAACAAAAAAGTGTTAAACAAATCAAAATATATTTTATATTTGAGATTCTTCAAATAACCTTGATGCCTTGATGACAGCTTTGCACACTCTTGGCATTCTCTCAACCAGCTTCATGAGGTAGTCACTTGGAATGCATTTCAATTAACAGATGTGCCTTGTTAAAAGCTAATTTGTGGAATTTCTTTCCTTCTTAATGCATTTGAGCCAATCAGTTGTGTTGTGACAAGGTAGGGGGGTATACAGAAGATAGCCCTATTTGGTAAAAGACCAAGTCCATATTACGGCAAGAACAGCTCAAATAAGCAAAGAGAAATGACAGTCCATCATTACTTTAAGACATGAAGGTCAGTCAATCTGGAAAATTTGAAGAACTTTTACAATTTCTTCAAGTGCAGTCACAAAACCCATCAAGTGCTATGATGAAACTGGTTCTCATGAGGACCGCCACAGGAAAGGAAGACCCAGAGTTACCTCTGCTGCAGAGGATAAGTTCATTAGAGTTACAAGCTTCAGAAATTGCAGCCCAAATAAATGCTTCACAGAGTTCAAGTAACAGACACATCTCAACATCAACTGTTCAGAAGTGACTGTGTGAATCAGGCCTTCATGGTCGAATTGCTGCAAAGAAACCACTACTAAAGGACACCAATAAGAAGAAGAGACTTGCTTGGGCCAAGAAACACGAGCAATGGACATTAGACTGGTGGAAATCTGTCCTTTGGTCTGATGAGTCCAAATTGGAGATTTATGGTTCCAACCGCCGTGACATTGTGAGAAGCGGTGTGGGTGAACGGATGATCTCCGCATGTGTATTTCCCACCGTAAAGCATGGAGGAGGAGGTGTTATGTTGTGGGGGTGCTTTGCTGGTGACACTATCTGTGATTTATTTAGAATTCATGGCACATTTAACCAGCATGGCTACCACAGCATTCTGCAGCGATAGGCCATCCCATCTGGTTTGGGCTTAGTGGGACTATCATTTGTTTTTCAACAGGACAATGACCCAACACACCTCCAGACTGTGTAAGGGCTATTTTACCAAGAAGGAGAGTGATGGAGTGCTGCATCAGATGACCTGGCCTCCACAATCCCCCACCCTCAACCAAATTGAGATGGTTTGGGATGAGTCGGACTGGAGAGTGAAGGAAAAGCAACCAACAAGTGCTCAGCATATGTGGGAACTCCTTCAAGGCTGTTGGAAAAGCATTCTAGGTGAAGCTGGTTGAGAGAATGACAAAAGTGTGCAAAGCTGTCATCAAGGCAAAGGGTGGCTATTTGAAGAATCTGAAATATATCACATATTTTGATTTAACACTTTTTTGGTTACTACATGAATCCATGTGTTATTTCATAGTTTTGATGTCTTCACTATTATTCTACAATGTAGAAAATAGTAAAAATGAAGAAAAACACTTGAATGAGTAGGTGTTCTAAAACTTTTGACCGGTAGTGTATATCATTCATTTCTAAGTCCAAAAATGGATGTAGCAACCAGGGATTCCAGCTTTAAGGTTAATTTACCTCTCAGAAAAAAATATATAGTTTGATTACTATTGCTAACCTACAAAGCATTTCATGGGCTTGCTCCTACCTATCTTTCCGATTTGGTCCTGCCGTACATACCTACACGTACGCTACGGTCACAAGACGCGGGCCTCCTAATTGTTCCTAGAATTTCTAAGCAAACAGCTGGAGGCAGGGCTTTCTCCTATAGAGCTCCATTTTTATGGAATAGTCTGCCTACCCATGTGAGAGACGCAGACTCAGTCTCAACCTTTAAGTCTTTACTGAAGACACACCTCTTCAGTAGGTCCTATGATTAAGTGTAGTCTGGCCCAGGGGTGTGAAGGTGAATGGAAAGGCTGGAGCAACGAACCACCCTTGCTGTCTCTGCCTGGCCGGTTTCCCCTCTTTCCACTGGGATTCTCTGCCTCTACCCCTATTACGGGGGCTGAGTCACTGGCTTACTGGTGTTCTTCCATGCCGTCCCTGGGAGGGGTGCGTCACTTGAGTGGGTTGAGTCACTGACGTGGTCTTCCTGTCTGGGTTGGCGCCCCCCCTTGGGCTGTGCCGTGGCGGAGATCTTTGTGGGCTATACTCGGCCTTGTCCCGGGATGGTATGTTGGTGGTTGGAGATATCCCTCCAGTGGTGTGGAGGCTGTGCTTTGGCAAAGTGGGTGGGGTTATATCCTACCTGTTTGGCCCTGTCCGGGGGTTTCATCGGATGGGGCCACAGTGTCTCCTGACCCCTCCTGTCTCAGCCTCCAGTATTTATGCTGCAGTAGTTTATGTGTCGGGGGGCTAGGGTCAGTCTGTCACATCTGGAGTATTTCTCTTGTCTTTTCCGGTGTCCTGTGTGAATTTAAATATGCTCTCTCTAATTCTCTCTTTCTTTTTCTTTCTTTCTCTCTCTCGGAGGACCTGAGCCCTAGGACCATGCCTCAGGACTACCTGGCTTGATGACTCCTTGCTGTCCCCAGTTCGCCTGGCCGTGCTGCTGCTCCAGTTCCAACTGTTCTGCCTGCAGCTATGGAACCCTGACCTGTTCACCGGACGTGCTACCTGTCCCAGACCTGCTGTCCCAGACCTGCTGGAACCCTGACCTATTCACCGGACGTGCTACCTGTCCCAGACCTGCTGTTTTCAACTCTCTAGAGACAGCAGGAGCGGTAGAGATACTCTCAAAGATCGGCTATGAAAAAGCCAATTGACACTTACTCTTGTTTTACTGACTTGTTGCACCCTCGACAACTACTATGATTATTACTATTTGACCATGCTGGTCATTTATGAACATTTGAACATCTAGGCCATGTGCTGTTATAATCTCCACCCGGCACAGCCAGAAGAGGACTGGCCACCCCTCATAGCCTGGTTTCTCTCTAGGTTTCTTCCTAGGTTTTGGCCTTTCTAGGGAGTTTTTCCTAGCCACCGTGCTTCTACACCTGCATTGCTTGCTGTTTGGGGTTTTAGGCTGGGTTTCTGTACAGCACTTTGAGATATCAGCTGATGTAAGAAGGGCTATATAAATACATTTGATTTGATTTGATTATAACGTAAATATAACAACTGTTGAAAACAGGCGGCAGGTAGCCTAGCGGTTAGCGTGTTGGGCAGGTAAACGAAAGGTCGCCGTCTCGAATACCTGAGCCGACAAGCTGAAACCTCCGCCGATGTTCCCTTGAGCGAGGCATGTAAGTCTAATTTGCTCCAGGTGCGCCGTTCTACAATGACTGACTCAGTAAAACCGCACATTTCACTGTGCCTATCCGATGTACTGTATGTGACAATCCAACTTTTTTTTGTTACATCACTCAGGCTGTCATTTCACAACTTTCTATAAACTAAACAACTGATTGTCCTGACGGGATTAGCCAGCTATTACTGTCACCTTGAAAGATTACCATGCCTCCCTCTGTCTCTGTTTGCCCATTGGACATCTCTCCACTGGGGATTTATGCTGCTTTGTTTGGATTGGCTTTTCATTATGTTCTAGAGAGGCTGAGCTGGAAAAAGGACAACAGGGAAATGTTATGACCCTTCATCATGCCTGTCCCTAGGGTAGGACACTCGTTTGGTTCTTTGATTGTTACAGCGTGACATGAGTTAAGCAAAATTGAGACATCCTTTCGGAAAAATCATATGGCAACATGGCCCATATTGAGTTTAACTTTGGGAAGTGCAGAAGATTGAATCACTGTTAAGTGGTTTGAACTGATCAAAAATGTGACCGTCTAATATCTGTGGTCTTTCATGCATTTTATAGCGGTTCTTCGTCGTTAGTGAACAGTTTATGTAATCGCTCGCTTTAGAGCACTGTGTTCCTAAAGTCGTTGTGGCAAATTTACGTAAACGGTTCATGCATTTTGACCTAATTCATCTAATCAAGCAATGAGTAGGAAAACTGTGTCCCGCATGAAGGCATCATTTAACAGTTCACTCAATGTATGACAATGATGGGTGGATTTAGTCACTGAATGATCCAAATCTAATGTTCTGTGAGTTGGAGAGCGAGTGAATTAGGGACAAACAGCATTGCTGAGGCAGTGTTGTTGAATGAGCAAACCAATGAGCGAAGGGGATAAATTACAAGCTGTAAGGCTTGTAATCAGGCTTAGAAGAGCTTAATTTAGCAAACAATTGGGGTTTCAGAACACAGATTGTCTAATGATAATGATGAACCAGCTTAAACTAAAGGATTATTTTCTAGCTTGATGTCAAGACAAAAGTTGCTGTGCAATTAGGTTGATCTCAGGTCGTCATCTGGTGACCTCTTGATTTTATTAGGATCCCCGTTAGCCGACGCCAATGGCAACAGCTAGTCTTACTGTGGTCTGACAAATAACAAAAAATACATTAGACAAAATAGTTGACATACATTTTAAAACATTAACATGTAGTGAGTGTCCAGAACAAATTCAAGGAAACGTACGGTATTATACAGAACCATGAGTGCATGGAACTCCCATCTTAAATAGCGTAAGTGAACAGAGAACCTGGTTTCAAAAAACAAATAAAGCAACACCTCACGGCACATCGCCTCTCCCCCATGTGACCAACTGGTTCTGTGTGTCTACTGACATGTGTAACTGATAGACGCGCACACACACAACAAGTAGGTCACATGAGAAAGAGGCGATGTGCCGTGAGGTGTTGCTTTATTTGTTTTTTGAAACCAGGTTCTTTGCTCACTTGCACTATATAAGATGGAAGGGAGTTCCATGCACTCATGGCTCTGTATAATACTGTACGTTTCCTTGAATTTGTCTGTGAAAAGACCCCTGGTGGCATGTTCGGTGGGATAAGTGTGCTGTGAGTAAGTTGACTATGCAAAAAATGTGGAATTTCCAACACATTGTTTCTTATAAAAAAGAAGTCGTCAGTCTTTCCTCAATTCTTGGCTAAGAGAGACTGGCATGCATAGTATAAATATTAACCTTCTGAATACAACGAAGAGCACTTTCTGTTATGTCCGATTCTCGTTCCACTAAAACAAACATTTCTTCACCAGGTGCGAGGATGGAAGAACTGGTTGCTAACATGAGCAGTAAGCCATTAGCCACAGCATGGCTCACAAAGGACTGCACTGTACCTGAGCATGAATGTTCACAATCTCTCTCCTTTTCATCATGAACTTTCCCACTGACTCACAGTAGCTTGCTGTTTATTGAACTGTCTCTTACGTAACTCCAGTAACCCTTTTCATGTGCTTCTAAGCCACACAGGCCCAGCCAGTCTGTAAGGTTGATTTCTGTGTTGGTAAACTATCACTCAGATCACCCCACAGCAGAAGGTCCGTCAACTAATGCCTTTGGAGCTGTTTTTAACCTAACGGCAGTCAGTAGGTTTCTGAAAAACTATTTTAGCTATTCTTATGTTCTTATGTTTTCAACAAACCTGTGTGAAAAATGTGCCCCGTCCAAGGTTTTTGAAATAGATAGCTGTTCCAATGAGTGTCATGGTTTATGTAAACACTACAGTTGTATCCCGTTTCACAAAGCACAAGTTGGCGCTACTGTTGCATGTGCAAATATGGCTAACAACATTGGCCCTGCATGAAAGTGTTTTAACGACACTATGTTGGCTCAACTTTTGGAAACTATTGTTAATATGAAAGCCTTTCAAAGTGAATGGTTTGAACGTTCAGTGGGGCGGCGGCGGAGTAAAAAGAAAAGGTTAGATGTAGGCAAACGTTGACGTGGGGGTGCCTGTCTCGCCACAAGAGTACCTTTCACGTGTCTCAAAGTCAAAGGATCAAATTCCAGGCTCCCTCTAGTTTCACAAGACACATGCTGCCAAAATAGCTCAACTGTAACCCAACCCCCACAGTCCAGGAGCGGGCTGGAAGGGGAGAGAAGAGAAGACAAGTCAGCAGGCTTGTTTGGGTCCCTACCACATCACACAAGTGGCTCCCTCCTGGGGCTTGTATTTGAAAGCTGTAGGTGACAGATTTTCACTACTACCCTTGTCTGGTCAGTTTGAACCTATTAGAGAGAGTGGCATAAGCACATTACAGTAACGTAATTTTGCTTTGTAGCGTATAGAATGCCACGCATTGAAGTGAGGGATGCCCCTGTTTGCAGTATGGATATAGTACATTTTCTTTCTAGGAAATCTGACAGACATGGCCCAAAGGCATTTAGGAAGATGATACCTTTACACATTCCACATTGAACCCTGTTTCACTATATTTTAAGTGGTGTTTGGTAACACTGAAAACAAGTACAAGAGAATGAATGTTAACCTTTAAAAACACTATAGTACTGGAGTCTGGTCAAATGGTAACGCTCTCGACCCCAGACCACCAATGGCCCCTGGCAATGGGGGTTTGATCGTCGGCAACTGTCTGTGCCCTTACTACCTGTGACTCCTTTCATTGTCTATCCCCCTTTTCTGACTGTCCTGTCATTAAAAAAAAGTACAATTACAAAATAATGTTCTTTCTCCTTAAAAAAAAAGATGTAAAATGCAACTATTATGATAAGGGGGGGAGGTTAGTGTTAGGACATAGACGCGCTACCATGATACACTTCCACACTCCATCCCCAGGGGGCAGCAGCAACCGGGTATTGATGATGAGCCAAGCCTTTATTGGCACACAGGTGCTGCCGGTTAAGGGGATTGTCAGTCAGTGTCCCAGTTGCAAAAGTTGTGAGGCTGCTGGTTCTCTTTGGTAGCCATGAGTAGGACTGTTACAGTGAGCATATTACCGCCACACCAGCAGTCATGACTGCAGTCAAATTCCATGTGACCGTTGAGTCACCGGTAATTAGGCTTCTCCAAAACTGCGCTCTGATGCCGCTGATGGTCGTTAGTAGCCTACCCAACTTGCTAACGGCCAGTTGCTAATGGCCTGGTACTCAGGGCTCTATTGTCCCTCTAATCACTCTGACGTCAATGCAATTGCAACAGGAAAAATGTAACACTTCATGAGAGCCCTGGCACTCAGAGTTTCAGCGTAATAGGTTGTGCAGTGAGACCCATCTCCTCATAGCTGGTTGATGCATGGTATGAAATAAGTGTTCCTATAAGCCCATGTTGCGCAACATTTCTATAGGCTATGCAATTGCGTCAGAAAGCAGACTTTTGATGGCCTCTATTAAAAAGAAGAGGATCCCATCAGCTTTCTATAGGCTAGGCCTACTATATTTATTTCTCAACTTTGCTAATATTAAGCACATTGCTTTGCTTTACAACCGGAGTAGCCTACCTGACTGGCATGAAAATGAACCACGGGAAAAGCACCCTCCATTCGCAAGTCAAGTGCATACGGACGACATTTTTTTTCCCTGAACCGGTTCCGACATGTTCATGATAATGGTCCATTCTAAAACAAAACAAATTTTACACATGTAATACATGTAAAGACAAGATTACATTGAGAATAGGCTGATGGGTGAGAATATTATCACTTAATGCCCAGGGTGTGCAGTCTAAGGCAAGAAACAGCATATGCGTTTTTTTTGCTTCTTTTTCAAATCATAGACACATGCATCATGTAGCCTAGCCCATAGGCCTATATGTTTCATAAGGTTTGTATCTCAACTAAAGTGGCCAAATGACTAGGCATAGGACCCCTGGAACTAACCCAAAGGCCTGCGGATGGTGATATTGAGTGGCGTCATCTTACCATCCAAATGCATTGTATGCAGCCGGCAATACATTTGTATCCCTCATTCTCCATTCAGGCTGCATAAGCTTCAAGGTCCTCAAACTTTATTTAATGGCAAGAAGGCAAAAAATTACTTTAAAAAAAGGAAAATACACATACAGAATTTTCCAACACCATACTACCACCGTATCCATTGTAACATAGACACATGGAGTCAGGTGCGTTTAATAGTAACAAACATGGCACGTGCAAAACAATCATAGCATCTGGACATAAAAACTCAACCAATACTGCCAGAGGAGTGATGCTAGGGAGTGCTAGATAAAGGGGAAGTAATCAGGGTAGTGATGAAGTCCAGGTGTGCGTAATGAGGGTTGCCAGGTGTGCGTCATGATGGGTTGCCAGGACCGGTGGTTAGTAAACCGGCGACGTTGAGCGCTGGAGCGGGGGAGCAGGAGAAGACATGACAGCCTTTCTATTTTATTTGGCTAAGTTCAATTGTATTCTTCTTACTAAAAAAATAATGCCACGCGAAATATAAGCAAATCTTGACTGCTAAATGAAAAAGTGTAGCCCACAGCTATATGGAATAGCCAGACCAGGGCCTAACATAAGGACAACTCAGAATATATTATTCTGTTCTTCTGAAATAGGCTACGTTTTCATCATATCATAATGTTTCTTTAGACCTGCCTAAAATAAATAATGGATTTATTGTGATGTGTAGGCTATATTAAATTAGTTTATTAGACTTTTTCAAATGTTGATGTTCCAAAGGTCCGCATCAGTGGCTTGTAGGCTATGCGTGGAGGCCCACAGATGCTAAATGTGTTTATGTTAATTAACGGTCAATTACCATGAGACTGGTAAGTTATTCGCATGACTGTGACCGGCTGACAAAATATCATGACCGCCACAGCCCTAGCAATTAGACCTTTCGTTTGGTTTGGAGTCTTTAGTTTGGGCATGCCTTTGGTATTTTGTCCTTTTTGTACATACAGGGTATTTATGCTTCGTCACCATCTGAACAAATAATGATCTGCTCAGACTGGCTGACCAAGAGGGAGCAGGCCCTGGAACTAAGGTAAGATGGCTGTGTTCTGGGTATTTTTATTTATTATATTTTACCAGGTAAGTTGACTGAGAACACATTCTCATTTACAGCAACAACCTGGGGAACAGTTACAGGGGGATGAACGAGCCAATTGTAAGCTGGGGATGATTAGGTGACCATGATGGTATGCTGGACAGCTTGGGAATTTAGCCAGGACACCGGGGTTAACACCCCTACTCTTACAATAAGTGCCATGGGATCTTTAATGACCTCAGAGAGTCAGGACACCTGTTTAACATCCCATCCAAAAGACAGCACCCTACACAGGACAGTGTCCCCAATCACTGCCCATGGGATATTTTTTCTGCCAGAGGAAAGAGTGCCTCCTACTGGCCCTCCAACACCTCTTCCAGCAGCATCTGGTCTCCCATCTAGGGACCAACCAGGACCAACCCTGCTTAGCTTCAGAAGCAAGCCAGCAGTGGGATGCAGGGTGGTATGCTGCTGGTGTGATATTAGGTTGCTTCTTGTGTAAATATTTTCCGTCTGGATTTTAATGATTTGTATGTCTACATACATTCAACGCTTAGTCGCACACGCTTTACTTCCCACTTTTAATGCACACATCAAATCAGATTACATACCATGTAGCTAGGCCTAAGACCCCTAGACATAATGAGTGCAGCAAAAATCAGTAGATCAGTTATTGGTTTCGTAACGCAACAGATCATTCAAGCACTAACAGCTATATGTGTGTTAGTTTTCCACAACCCCAGTGTTGCTGTTCATTGGCAGGGTCTACCCCACAGTTGGCCTATGTGTATAGATGGTCCATGTCCGGGTTCCACGGTTCACATACAGGCCACAGTCAGGAGGATCTCACAAGAGATCTGGGTGGATTCCCAGAGCTGAGAACATTCCTTCCAGGCCTACTGTAGAGAAGGCTTAGAGGCATAACATCTCCTCTCTCTCAGAACTGCTTCGCTTGGCCACTAGCCAGCCAAACATGAGTACAATCAAAGTGAGGGGATAAACTGGAAAGGGCTGTGTGTGCTCTTGTCTGTCTGTGTACGCGCACGCGTATGCACTCTCCTATTGCAGTACATCCCCACAGTATTGCAATGAGAGCAAGAGAGGATATAGAGGTGAAAGGATACATTTTTTATGAAGCCTCCAAGAGTCAACTAGGTCAGGACTTCACGTACTGTTGTTGCTCTATTATTACATATATATTTTTTTACATATACAGATGAAAGCTTAAACTTATTTATGTTACAACTGGTTTTCCAAAGTCCATTTATTGATCATATCTGACACGGTTACGTAACAAAAAATGTCCCCTTTCCAGTGGGAAAGTGTACTAGCTGATCCACTGGGTGGTTGGTTTTGCCATTCGAGGCAATAAGCAAGACGTTTATGTACAACACAGTGGAAAGACACTCAAAATGTCTCTAAGGATTCACTCAAGAACTATACCAGAACAGATTTTGATGGTCGCCTCAGCGTTTTTTGCTCTGAGTATAAAAGTTATTCAGGCAGGCCTGAGGCGTCAAGGACAAAAAAAGAAACAGGTCTCTGGACCACAAACAACATTATGTTCAGTCTCCATATTATTCGCATGAGATTTCTTTTTTTATTACAAACGTCATTAACAGGCAGGAAATGTAACCCCCATGTATTTCCTGTAAAGGGATCAGTTGTGTACACAGCTACAGCAGCCCTTACTGTAGCTGGGCACTGTTCCCATGGGAACACTGCTCACACTGTGATTGGACACAAGTTACACAACATGTGCACTCCTCTTTCACTGTTACAATCCCCATTCACTATTCATCACTCATAGTCATTATGAGCCCTCTTGATCTTTGTCTCAGTCACATCTGAATGACCACACACCTTTAGGTCTCACCTATAGTTTATCATTTGGGCTCCCGAGTGGCGCAGCAGTGCTAGAGGCGTCACTAAAGACACCCTGGTTTGATTCCAGGCTGTATCACAACCAGCCGTGATTGGGAGTCCCATAGGGCGGTGCACAATTGGCCCACTGTCGTCCGGGTTTGGCCTGTGTAGGCCATCATTGTAAATAAGAATTTGTTCTTAACCGACTTGCCTAGTTAAATAAAGATAAAATCAAATAAATCAGAATGACTGATTATCCCTTTAAAGTCCAGCCACACCTTCAAAATCTAGTTTGCGTCCTCAGCAACTCTAACTAGCCTTTAATGCAGCATTATCATCAAATAGCTCGGTAGATAGAGCCCCAATGCCCAACAATATCCATCCACATGAAGTACATACTTTAAACTGAGACTATAAAAGAGACGGTTGCATTACTCTTTCTGTCTGAAACAGCCACAGTGGGTCAATAGCAATCAGTGATCACTCGAGCCCACACAATACCACATTCCTGCCAGTGCCAGACCAATTCAATAGCAACTGCATCTACATAGTCAAATCATCAGTCGCATGCTGCATGTAGCCTAGCCCATAGGCCAATATGTTTTGATAAGGTTTGTATCACAACTAAAGTGGCCAAATGACTCTAAGCGTAGCCTATAGGCCTCGGACCCCTGGAACTAGCCCAAAGGCCGGCAGATAATGATATTGAATGGTGTCATCTTAAGGTCCACGTGCATTGTACGCAGCCGGCCAAACATTCGTATCCCCCCGTTTCGTACCTAAAACTTTCTGCATAAGCTTCGTGGTCCTCATGAGGGGGGGGGGGGGGGGGGGTCTGGAACTCTATTGGAGGGATGCGACACCATTCTTCTTGGTGTTTGTTGATGGTGGTGGAAAACGCTGTCTATGGCACCGCTCCTGAAGTGTTAAATTGGGTTGATATCTGGTGACACACACACTTAAACCCCCTATGCTCACTTGAGACCCCTCTTTCAAAGTCAGAGATCTCTTCTGTTAGCCATAGTAGCCAAAATAATGGGCAACTGAGCATGATGGGATGTTAATTGCTTAATTAACTCAGGAACCACACCTGTGTGGAAGCATCTGCTTTCAATATACTTTGTATCCCTAATTTACTCAAGCGTGTCCTTTATTTTGGCAGTTACAGATATATATCAGGAGAGTTCTATCTTACATATGATGTAAACGCTCTACTAACACAGAGATATGACAGTATTTGAACTACCCTTAACATTATACTGGCACATTGAACTTGGTAGATATAGAGTGCATTGTGATCAACACTTCTGACTTTTATGAGTTCACACTGTGAGGCCTGTCTTCTGAAAGTAAACCGTACAATTCATTTGGATTGGGATGCCTCCTTTGGCTCTAAAAGTCCAGCAATGCTGCATTGCCAGCAGGGCAGTGTAGCTAGCCCCCTTTGATTTTTCCATAGAGATGAATCACATTGAGCAACACACTTAGTGACCCGTGGGTTTATTGCCTGAGATGGGCCTTGGCAACAGAAGCTCTCTAGGGTTTCCAGTTGATGCTGAAGGGGCTCAGGCTCAATAGTCACCGGCTGTTCACCTGCGCACTCTCCTCTGATCACCGCTGCAGCTCTCAGCAAGGAAGGGACAAACAAAGACAATGTTAGGGTAGTAGCCTGCAATTTATTCATGTCAGCAGACAGAGACCAAGAAGACCAGCATGTTACAGGGAAATGATCACAGAAAATTACCTATTCCCCGCTGGTAGCGACAAATACAGCTCTCCAAACAAGCTTTGCATACTTACCCAATCTTCGACCACGCTGGTTTCCCTCTTTGTCAGGTTCTTGTGAGAGCACAGACGGAGACAGATGGCGGGAAAGCCACAGGTAGCGAGAGGTTGTACTGTGGGGGCTCTCCAAGTGGCGCAGCGGTCTAAGACACTGCATCTCAGTGCTAGAGGTGTCACTACAGACCCTGGTTTGATTCCAGGCTGTAACACAACCGGCTGTGATTGGGAGTCCCATAGGGTGGCGCACAATTGGCCCAGGGTTTGGATGTGGTAGGCCGTCATTGTAAATAAGAATTTGGTCTTAACTGACTTGCCTAGTTAAGTCAAAATAAAATACTGTTTCAATGAAACAATGTCTATTTCCGTTCACAATTGGCTTCCTCTAATCCCCCTCTTCCCCTTTCTGTCCCCCCTCTCGACGTGCCTCTGAGTGCTGCACGATATGCCTACGTTGCCTGTAAATTAAGTCAGCTGGAAACACTGTCCACATTCTGCACAGCGTGAACTTAGCTGGCCCCCCCGAGCTTCCTAGCGCCTCTAAACTCATTGGAATTGACATTTTTCTATCGCCCGTTAACCCTTTCCTGCCTGAGGAAAGCTAAGTGTTTACATTCCATAATCTACACGATCTACACATGACTTCTGTTATGGAAAGCGGAAGCTTGGGCAAATCACTGTACCATGTTTGGCTCATCTATCTGCACATGTTGTGCTGTTATCTTCAGCACGGTAGTAGTGGCAGTAGTCCCACAAACAGGGTGCTTGAATTGTACTTTATCTCAAAACAGAACGCCATGGCAGCCTGGCATGACACATTCTCAAGATATAACTCTTAAGTCATATGACTCTTCCGTCACAAGTAAAATGTCCATAGCCAGGTTGCACCTGCTGCCGTTTGTTGGAGCACCCTTTGAAATCTTATTTCATGGTTTCACTAAAGATTTTCCTTTTACATTTCTGCCACGAATAATCGACGTTGATGGATACAGTATGCACATTTTGTGCTCCAGGTGCGCTTTCCGACTCGACCCAAGAACTATGTAGATAGATTCTAATCATCCATTAATAAAATAAGCCTACCTCTTTGGTTTTCTGTGTCTCATCATAGGAGCCATGTGCTGGCAGGGCTCATTTAATTCATTAGATCACGGCATGGTGGGAAACCGTCCCATGCTTTTAGGATAAAAGAAGTGCTCCGTGTGAACAAGGAACACCTAGTTAAAACAAGCACGTTATATTATTTTAGTATACTGTTACAAAATGGTCTGACAAGATGAGAGAGAGAGAGACACACACACACACACACACACACACACACACACACACACACACACACACACACACACACACACACACACACACACACACACACACACACACACAAACCCATGGATATACACACACACACACACACACACACACACACACACACACACACACACACACACACACACACACCGTGCCAAACGGACAGAGACAATAACATCCCTGCCGAGGTAAATAATCACAGTTCAAGGGATAACGGATGACACACGTGTTGCCATGGTAACCCATTCTCAGTTGGTGTACAGTGTGATCCCGTAGCTTGTTCAGGTCAGTGGTATGTATGATACTGTTGAGAATGAGATGGGAGCTTTATGGCCATGCTGTTTACTGGAGATGCTGCTGTTCAGACTGTTTCCCAGCTAGCACATTTGGTTCCCTGGAAGTTGTGGGTACGTATGTTTTTCGTTTCACATTGGTTGTGAAACGAGCTTTTGAAACATTCTGAGAACATAAGTGAAAATGTCGTTAGGTTGTGGGGAGGTTCTGAGAATGTTTTCCTCTGGTTCCTTGAAAGTTTCCCTGGGAGTTTTTATTCATGCTCTGAGAAGTGAAAATTATAGGTTATTATATATATATATATATATTATAACTTCCTTAACTTTCACTGAATGTTTCAATAAGACTTGTAATAACACTGCTAGCACATTTTGAGTTAACTTGTTTGAACCCCCGAGTACATATTTTATAGGACTCTACACACTCATGCACACTGACACTCCAACACACATATAACATGCACAAACATTTACACTGACTCTACACACATTCACAATCATAATTTACACTGCTGCTACTCTGTTTATCATATATCCTGATGCCTAGTCACCTTACCCCTATACATATCTACCTGTATCACTCCAGTATCCCTGCACATTGTAAATATGGTATTGGAACTGACCATTACTTTCTCGTGTTCTTCTTATTTCCTATTTTTTATTACTTGTGTGTTTTTGTTCTACCTTATGTTATTTTTTAGTGCTACATTGATATTGATTACTGCATTGTTGGGTTTGGAGCTTGCAAGAAAGGCATTTCACTGTACTTATACACGTGACATTAAAAGATATAGAAATTCATTTCCTCAGGCATTAACAATGCAAACATACATATGTTTTTTGTTTGTTTTGACACAGCATCAGTGAGATTGGAACCTATAATCGTCTGTTCTTTATCAATGGAATTAATCCACTGCGCCACCAGGATGGAACTAGCATGCCATGTTTTTTTAAACTCATACAAAGCTGTTTATCTCAGTCTATTCAAACAAACCCCATTTCAAAGGAAACAAGCTCTCATTAAGATCAGGTGTGGCCAATTAGAGGGCATGGCCAACACCTGAACACACTTAACAAGATAGAGGATAGAAATAATTTTGATGCTGCAGAGAACGGAATGTATATGTTTCTCAAATACCATTCTTAGAACATTCTCAGCCTAACCACTTCTGCTAGGGAGAATAAAATGGTCAGAGTGAGGTGTTCTCTCATTTGTGTCTGGAAGTAGCTAGCCAACTTTAGCCAGTTATCTTGGGTGCTTGACTGCTGTTGTGAGGTCAGAAGGCTCGGATCAACCCTACTCCTCGGCCAGAGTGTCCAGTCTACGCTCTGAACGCTCCGAGAGCAAAACGCTCTGAATTTAGAAACAGACAATCTGACAATGCTCTGAATTTACGAACACCCTGAGCACACTCTGGCACTCCAGAGTAAATTTATACACACCCTAAAGTGTTCTTGTGGTTTTTATGGAAAGTTTTCTTCACATTCTGAGAACGGAAATGTATGTTTTTAGATAACATTCTTAGAACATTCTCTGAACTTTACTAAAGTTGTGTTTTTAAAGAAGTTTTCTTAATGATGAAACCTGTAGGAAACGTTATGCTGAAGTATATAGTACTGTGAAATAATTTAGTAACCAAATATATTTTCAAATAACCACCCTTCGCCTTGATAGCTTTGCACACTCTTGGCATTCTCTCAACCAGCTTCACCTGGAATGCTTTTCCAACAGTCTTGAAGGAGTTCCCACATATGCTGAGCACTTCTTGGCTGCTTTTCCTTCACTCTTCCTTCCAACTCATCCCAAACCATCTCAATTGGGTTGAGGTCGGGTGATTGTGGAGGCCAGGTCATCTGATGCAGCAATCCATCACTCCTTGGTCAGATAGCTCTTACACAGCCTGGAGGTGTGTTGGGTTGTTGTCCTGTTGAAAAATAAATGATAGTCCCACTAAGCCCAAACCAGATGGGATGGCGTATTGCTGCATAATGCTGTGGTAGCCATGCTGTGGTAGCCTTGAATTCTAAATAAATCACAGACAGTGTCACCAGCAAAGCACCCCCACACCTCCTCCTCCATGCTTGACGGTGGGAACCACACATGCGGAGATCATCCGTTCACCTTCTCTGCGTCTCACAAAGACACAGCGGTTGGAACCAAAAATCTCAAATTTGGACTCACCAGAGCAAAGGACAGATTTCCACGAGTCTAATTTCCATTGCTCGTGTTTCTTGGCCCAAGTAAGTCTCTTCTTCTTATTGGTGTCCTTCAGTAGTGGTTTCTTTGCAGCAATTCGACCATGAAGGCCTGATTCACGCGGTCTCCTCTAAACATTTGATGTTGAGATGTGTCTGTTACTTGAACACTGTGACGCATTTATTTGGACTGCAATTTCTGAGGCTGGTAACTCTAATGAACAGATACTTCCTTTTGATTTACATTTGGACTATGTTTTGAAGTGTTTATCCTATATCTGAGAGATCTAAGAAATCTCAGGAAAAAAAACGATTTTCAAATTATTTTTATGGGGAATCTTTTATTATGGGGGTACGGACATCGACTCTAGGGGGTTCTCTGAACTATTTGAGAACATTCCCAATGTCAAAACAGTTGGAGAACGTTCCTATTACCAAAATTGAAATGTAACAATATTTGAACTTTTAGAAAACATGCTGTTAAAGTTATGAATGTCACGATTGCCGTAAGGAGAGGACCAAAACACAGCAGGGACATGTATACTCATCTTCTTTATTGACGGGAAAAGAAGGAAAAAAACAAACACGTATACAAAAATAACAAAACGATGAACGACAAAATAACAGTCTTGAAGGCAACACAGCAATCCAAGAACAATCTCCCACAAACACTTAACCAAACACATACCCATATATAGGACTCTCAATCAGAGGCAACTAGAAAACACCTGCCTCCAATTGAGAGTCCAACCCCAATAAACTAGACATAGAAATACAAAAAACTAGAGACCACATAGAAATACAAACATAGAACATAAACCCGGAACAAACTAAACCAACACCCTACTAAATAAATCACCACCCCGAACCACATAAACAAAATACCCTCTGCCACGTCCTGACCAAACTACAATAACAAATAACCCTTATACTGGTCAGGGCGTGACAATGAAATGTTAAGTTCCTTAAATGTGCTGAGAATTTTCCAAAGCCAAGCAACTATCCTGCACCATTCCCATTCCCATGTAAAGATTAAATATTCACTTATTTTTTTTTAAACTTCCTCTAATTTTTAATCCAAAGGGTCCCAGATATAACATGTAGTGTCGTTTTGTTAGATAAAATAATTTTTTATATCCCAAAAAGTCTGTTGAAGTTGGCGCCATCGATTTGAGTAATCCACTCGTTCAACTTGCAGAGAAATGAATCCAAAAATCTACCACTAAACTTTGTTTCAACAAGTCAAAATGCGTTTCTATTTACTCATCAGACACCCTAAAATGTAATCAAACTATAATATTTATTTTGGAAAGAAGTATGCTCAATAGGAAACCGATTTTAGCAGGTGCTATGTTATTTTAAGCAGCAGATTAGGAGAATTATCTTAATCTGCTACAAAAAAAGTCACTCCGGGTCATAGCTGTATCGAAGTGGCGTGAAAATTGTGTTTCTCCATACTTATTAGTTAGCATCACGAAAACAGAGGCTAAATAGCTACATTTCAATGGGGTTAGCAATCTATGCTAAACACAATACAGTTTTGGCAAGAAATATTTTTGATGTGGTAAAAAAATTATATAAAAAGGGCTTTATAAATACATTTGATTGATATTAACAAGCCTGTGTAGTAAAGTTGTAGTGTTTTGGCTACTTATTTACTAGCAATATCAAGTAGTAAAAATCTCTACCTGATTACTAGTCGAAACACTACTGTTTTTGGACTGAACCCAACAAAACTCTATTTGTGTATCTTGAGTAGTGCATAAACTACCCATTCGCTACACAATCTCATTCACTAAACCCTAAACCTCCTACTAAATCTTGCAATGAATAATGTGGTTAATTGAGCAAATTGAGGAGACTAAATTGCTTGGAGTAACCTTGGATTGCATTCTTAACAGCACTATCAACAAGGCAGGTCCTACAGGCCCTAGTTTTGTCACACCTGGACTACTGTTCAGTTGTGTGATCAGGTGCCACAAAGAGGGACTTACGAAAATTGCAATTGTCTCAGAACAGGGCAGCACGGCTGGCCCTCAGATGTACAGAGAGAGCTAACATTAATAATATGCATGTCAATCGAGTGATATATGCAGATGAGGATGTGCAAGTAAAAAGGCAGTGAGTTAGAAGGCTGCAATGCAGGCCTCATCTCCATTTTCTTTTGCTATTTTTCCCAGACTGCCATATGTGATTGTTTGAGGTTTGATTTTCTTCAGTGTGAAGTGAAGCATACTGAAGCCCAGGAGCTCCCGAACTTGTTCACTCAGGGTCCCCCTTCCAGCATTGGGGAACATCCCATGCACCTTCTTCGCACGTGCCACGACTATTTATATTGGCTCAAGCACTGTTCACATCCTTGTTGGTGCAGAGAATTTTGCACATTTAAAGCTTATTTCATGCAATTCTACACATTTTGTCATGGGGTGCAAAGAACATATTGCAGTTTTAAAGCATATTTTCTTGCAATTTTATACATTTTGCCATGTTTAACCTCTTGGGCAGGTGGGACACACTATTCAACAGCCAGTGAAAAATCAGAGCGCCAAATATAAAACAACAAAATGTCATAATTCAAAGTTCTCAAACATCCGACTATTTTACACCATTTTAAAGGTACACTTCTCCTAAATCTAACCACATTGTCCGATTTCAAAAAGCCTTTACGGCGAAAGCATAAAGTTAGATTATGTTAGGACAGGTACAAAACAAGAAAAACCACACAGCCATTTTCCAAGAAGGAGAGGGGTCACAAATACCAGAAATTCAGCTAAAATTAAGCACTAACCTTTGACGATCTTCATCAGATGTCACTCCTGGGAGTCAATGTTAGACAATACATGTATGTTTTGTTCGATGAAGTTCATATTTATATCCAAAAACAGCATTTTACATTGGTGCGTGATGTTCAGAAAATATTTTGCCTCCAATACTGCCGGTGATCAGCAAAACAATTTACAAAAATACTCATCATAAACGTTGATAAAATATTAAACTAAATATTAAAATATCGAACTACTCTCCTGGCTCAAAGTGGAGGAGAGATTGACTTCATCACTACTTGTATTTGTGAAAGCTATTGACATGTTTAATGCACAGAGCTGTCTGTTTTAACTACTGGCACACAGCTCAGACACCCACGCATACCCCACAAAACATCCCACCAGAGGTCTCTTCACAGTCCCCAAGTCCAAAACAGACTATGGGAGGTGCACAGTACTACATAATGTGGAGCCATGACTACATGGAACTCTATTCCACATCAAGTGACTCATTGCAAGCAGTAAAATTATATTTAAAAAACATATAAACATACACCTTATGAAACAGACATATGCACAGACACATGCATACAAACATATGATAACATACAGACTATACACACGTGTACACATGGATTTGGTGTTGTAGATATGTGGTAGTAGAGTAGGGGGCTGAGGGGGCACACTTAATATGTTGTGAAATCTCATGTGAATGTATTGTAATGTTTTAAAAAATGTACAACTGCCTTAATTTTGCTGGACCCCAGGAAGAGTATCTGCTGCCATGTCAGCAGCTAATGGGGATCCATAATAAATACAAGTACAAGTCTCTATAGTCACTACTGCAAAAGTAGGTTTTGTGTAGTAATTTAGTAGTACTTTTTCATGAGGGTTGGTCAGTGATGACGATTGGATGCCCAAGCAAAGAGGTCAAGATTACCCCGACACAGATTCTTGTTGACTCTCACTAATCAACTAAGCCATTTACGTGAACTAATCTCACTAATTGTCAAAGGGAGATTCCTGGCGGTGTTTCTGCCTGGTTTAACCCTCGGTGTCCCCACATGGTCTTTGGCCTAAATGCCAACTCTCTACGGTTTTCCGGTCCCCTGCGGAGTCTTCGTTAAAGGTCATGTTAGGTTGAGGAATACGAACAGTCCCTAAAACGCCGCTCCCAGACTATCTCCGCTGAGCCCCTTGAGGGATTATTGGCCTTTAAAGTGTTAATCCGGAAGGAGCGCCACCACAGATTCCTGTCCAGGAGAGCTCTTGGGAAATGCTAAACGAGTTGGTGACTCAGTTACAGGTGGAAGCTCGGTGGCAGGTGTATAGCAAGAGGCGAGGATGACACAGGGTTAATTTACATATGTGTTGTGCAATGACTTTAGACTGTGCATGGCCTGTAGCCCTACAGTCAAAAGACCAAGTCACACTTGAAACACTATAGAATGAAACACTATAGAATATGCACTCCCAGTTCTAAAAATAGTACCTTGGTCTTTTTATCTATGGATAAAATGTCTTACTGAAAGTAGAAGCCTTAGCCATTCTATCGCATTATTGACAAAATTCCTTGAATTCGCAAGATCCTTTTTGGATAAGAAAAACTAATCCTACCTCAAAGAAAGCCGCCCTCCTCCCACAGAAGTTGTTTAAACAGTTGATAAACAGTGCTGTCTGCAGATGCAACAATGGCCTCTTTTAAGCCACTCACGATGAACAAACTGGTTCCCGAGACTTGAATGACCTCTGGAAAAAAAGCAGGGTGGGCGTTGGGGTGCTATGGCCTTGAATGTAACTCAGATGAATCCGTTTCTCGTCTCATGACCGCACATGACACAGTTGTCCATGCTAGTTCGCGCTTGAGGGGGAGATTAGAGTGATACGAGGACACGACTGAAAAGTTCCAGAGCTTTGTCTACAGATATGAATAAAGCAAAGCTGTGTGTGTTTGATAAAAATGGGTGAGGCATCTATCAGATTTTCATCTACAGTTCGACCAAGTTTTGGACAAACGCTAGCCCTTTCTCTCTTTGCTTTTATAATAAAGCTGTACTTGTTAAAAGCCGAATTGATACAGCTACATCATCTGGAATCTCATACCGTTGCAAGTGCATCTATAAAATAGCATGGCAACGCGGATGTTGATGATGCAACCGATTTCCATTTGTCATTTAGGTTCGACACGTCCCTGACACACACTGCACCATGCAGATGAAATGTCTGCGTTCACCAGCAGCGCAGCTCTAGAGCAGTAGAAGTGATTGCTTTAGTAAGAGCTGGATACAATCCAGATCCGATACGTTTGTGCTGAAGCGGGGAACCGTGCTTTGTGTTAAGTGCTGCTGTGTGAATGCATTTCATCAGTCTAAATGCCTGTCTCCTCCTATACTATCAATAAGGGCCATAAAACGTCACTTTTAAAGCATTAAAAAATGAGGTCACTCTGCTGCATCGGGTAGTGTTTTTGGTTGATTGATTCCATGTATTGTATGATTCCAAAAAACTCCTATAGCCATATCACCTGAGGAGATGAGTCTTATCTTGGAATGAAATTGACCCCAATGTACAGTACTTACGAATATAAACTACTCGTGTGAATGAATTACTGTTACTACTCTGTGTGAACTCAGATAAGCTATCTCAGAGATAGCTGCCACTTAGCACACTTTGTTCATCCTCCTTATCTCCCCAGCTAGACGTTGCAGCTTAGCCTGGAAGAATCACTTGTTGAAGTGGCCAAGACGATAAATACTGAACAAATTAGCTCTCGAAGCTCTTATCTCCACAGGAGAGGAGTGTGATCTAATTGACTAACTTGGACCTCTGTTGTCCTCTAGTGGTGTTTTACCTGCAAGGCAATTCTTGGTTGTGTCGATATAATATTATCACGTATGGTATATTTCTGTCAGATATTTGATCAACACTTGACACTTTATAATAACGTTAATGAAGCTATTTTAAAATGTATGCTTATGCTTCATGATTATGAATGTTTTAAATGCTTATACATTGTTTATTCATTTATTAAAGTTATTATCAAGTGTTCCAATACCAGTACAGAGAGTAAATTAGCTGCAAAAATATTTTTTTTCAAAGAGGGAGACATTATAAACCCTGAAATGGTGCTCTCAGACTTACTGGCCTTCACAGTATAACTTGTTTCATCTCTCAAGGATGTTGCTTGGGATTTAAAAGCCTATTTTTCAAACCCGGATTTCCGTTTATGGTCTTTGTGAAAAATGAACGTCTAGTGAAATGTTTCAATTCTAGGTGTTGCCAGAAGGTGGTGTTGTCTGCAAAGGAATCAGTGCCGAAAGTGAAAGGTTGTGTTCCCATGCTCAGACGTTGCTAATATTTTACGTATTTTACGTGGCACTCAACCATTAGTTGATGCATGCAACGTCTGAGTAGGGGAACGTGACCAAAACCTTTGTGTGGTACATAAACCACCCCTCTAGTCACACCCCCCAAGCAACTTAGTAGATTTGAAAAGAGTGGATAGCTATGAGCAAAGTAATAAATTACATCTAGCAAATGTATAGAGATCATATAATGGACATTGCTATTGAGGGCTTCCACCATTTTAAAGTAGTCAACTGGATGAGCATTTCTGTGGGTTTGGAGCCATCAACCAATGACCAGAGCATTGTTTTTTTCTTCAAATTGGTATTCCTAGTTTGTAAATGGCATGAAGCTATATCACCGCCATCGAGTGGCCACAATAAAGGAATGAAACACAAGATTCGGTTCAAGACTCCAGCACTGCAGGTGAAGAAGACAATGTACTACTTCAAAATGGAGATAGCCTCAACGGTGCTGCCTGTGCGCTCACAGAGACCATCATGGGACAGCGATCTCTATACAATTTGGGCTCCCGAGTGGCGCAGCGGTCTGACACGCTGCCCAAACTGGACATGTTGCGTGGACAAGCATTGCAAAATAAACGTACAGATACATGTTATTCAATCATTGCACCCACACTGCTCAACGCGTGCCAACGAACGTCTGCATTGCCAGGCGTTAAATAGAAGTTGCTTCTATTTGTGATGCAGACCGTGATGCAAGTCCTGCCTCTCCCATCTCCTCATTGGCTTTTAGAAGCATATACCCACGTGTCATCTCCTCATTGGTTATACCCCCGTGGGTGATTGAAAGATTAACTGTGATCGGTTGTGGTAATACACCTTATTATGAAAGTTAGTTGCCAATCGCCATATAAAATCCAAAGTAGAAAAACCCTGGAAGGAGGAGAGATGACTAGAAACGATTTGGTTGACCGTTTTATGTGTGGATTAATTGTCAGAGTAGAAGACCTTGTGCATTTCAGGTAAAATAACAACTCAACGTTTATATCCCAGGAAAAATTAGCTAGCAACAGCAAGCTAGCTAAATAGGACAAAGTAGCTTGCAACTGCAAGCTAGCTATTTAAATTACCGTAAATGTTTAATGCTTTTTGACCTGTTCCCAAATGAATACAATTGGTTCAGAGTTTGTTTTGATATTTCAACCTATGTGTCGTGATCGCGTTTCGTGTTGTCGGACAAAATCAATTTGCGCACGTGGACGCATGCGCGCATCCTGATTGGGCATGGGGTAAGGCACTGCATCTCAGTGCTAGAGGTGTCACTACAGACTCTGGTTCAATTCCAGGCTGTATCACAACTGGCCATGATTGTGAGTCGCACAGGGCGGTGCACAATTGGCTCAGCGTCGTCCGGTTTAGAGTTTGGCCGGGGAAGGCCGTCATTCTAAATAAGAATTTGTTCTTAACTGACTTGCCATGTTAAATATAAAATAAATACAACTCAATGGTTAAACCTACTATCATGTTGTTTATACCTATCCAACTTTTTCCGATCTTCAAGACATACAGTATGCAGAGTTGGGGGCTAGGAACTAGGGGCCAGGGGTTGTTTCTAGATCTGGCTAGCACCTTCCTGATCTCTTCTTGAGCTCTTCAGATCCTTATCCAAAATTGGCAAGGATGGTTCAGCCTTATCAAACTTTCTTCATAGACATACTGTCGTCGGCTACAAGACAAGCATGCACAATTATGACAAAATGAAGGAAAACTCAGCTCACCTCTTAATATTTTTATGACATCAAGGTTTTGAATACTAGACTAGCGAGGAACCTACACCACATTTTGTTTAGATAGAAAGGTCCTAAAGATTTTGTCATTTCACCTATATAAACGTCATATCAATATTAGGTAATGTGTCATAATGCAATGTGTCATGAATTGTAACAGGATATGATTGGGGGACATTAGATGGCTGCGACTTCTCACACTCCTAGCAGAGAGAGCATTCCAGGGGGCATGTAAAGACAGAATGTGGGAGATGTGAGAGTAGTTTAATGAGGGGCAGTTTGTGTCAAACTGTAGTGCACGCCTCTTGACTTAGATTGGGGGGCAATGAAATTGAGTATTTACAATAGATAACCAGGTGGTTTCACCTGTGGTTGTAAACATAAGGGACTGCTTTCAGGGAATGATATTTGGGCAGGGGAGGGTTCTCCTGTGGCTGTAGTTATGTTGTAGTTATGTTAAGACTCTAAATTGGCGTGAGGTAGTTTTGTTTGGGGGTTGTCTGTGATTGATGTATGTATATTTCTATCATATGTTGCAACATTAGGTAGAAACTGACCCAAGAGTCATGATTTATGACCACAGATATCATACCTGTGATTTGGGGCTGATTTCCGTACAAGTGTTTGTACTATATGAAAGAAGATTTTATTACACTTTTTCTTTATTACATTTGTGAGACCACTGAAGATCTCTTGAACAATTCTTTATCACTGATGCTGCAGACAACAGTTTTGAACATAGTACATTTGTGATGGAAAACCTCATATGCTATAAGATAACCATTGTCACACATACAATCTCTCACATTGTGGTCAGAGAAGCTAATGTTAATATCTCAGTGATCAATTGACAGGTCTTAATCATACATTTTAACTAACACATGAACAGTCCACTACATCCCAGTATTTTTATTTATTTATCTATTTATTTATTTATTTATTTATTTCACCTTTATTTAACCAGGTAGGCAAGTTGAGAACAAGTTCTCATTTACAATTGCGACCTGGCCAAGATAAAGCAAAGCAGTTCGACAACATACAAAAACACAGAGTTACACATGGAGTAAAACAACATACAATCAATGATGCAGTAGAAAAAAAAATAAGACTATATACAATGTGAGCAAATTATGTGAGATAAGGGAGGTAAAGGCAAAAAAATGCCATGGTGGCAAAGTAAATACAGTATAGCAAGAAAAACACTGGAATGGTAGATTTGTAGTTTGAAGAAAGTTCAGAGATAAAATATAAATAATATGGTGCAAAGGAGCAAAATAAATAAAATAAATAAATACAGTAGGGGAAGAGGTAGTAGTTTGGGCTAAATTATAGATGGGCTATGTACAGGTGCAGTGATCTGTGAGCTGCTCTGACAGCTGGTGCTTAAAGCTAGTGAGGGAGATAAGTGTTTCCAGTTTCAGAGATTTTTGTAGTTCGTTCCAGTCATTGGCAGCAGAGAACTGGAAAGAGAGACGACCAAAGGAGGAGTTGGAGTATAAGAGGGAGGGAGCTGTAAGAAACGTGGTATAGGTTGGTTGAGGTACTTTGTTGAATGTTCTTTTCACTCACGGTATACAGTAGATAACCCAGAAGCCATTGCATGGTTAAATCTGCATAAACATTGTTGATTCGCTGTTACTCCAACATCAAAGACACACCTCTCTAGATCCCATTCTATACTGAATAAAAATATAAACACATGTAAAGTATTGGTACAATGTTTATGAGCTGAAATAAAAGATCCAAGAAACATTCCATATGCACAAAAAGTTTATTTCGCTCAAATTTTGTGCGCAAATTTGTTTGCATCCCTGTTAGGGAGCATTTATAATTTTCCAAGATAATCCATTCACCTGACAGGTGTGGGATATCAAGAAGCTGAATAAACATCATGATAATTATATTGGGGTGGCAGGTAGCCTAGTGGTTAGAGCGTTGGACTAGCAACCGTAAAGGTTACAAAATCAAATCCCCGAGCTGTTGTTCTGCCCCTGAACAAGACAGTTAACCCACTGTTCCTAGGTCGTCATTGAAAATAAGAATTTGTTCTTAACTGACTTGCCTAGTTAAATAAAAAAAATTCTGGGGACAATAAAAATGTGTAGTTTTGTCACACAACACAATGCTACAGATTTCTCAACTTTTCAGCGGAGCTTGAAATTGGCATGCTGACTGCAGGAATGTCCACCATGGCTGTGGCCAGAGATTTGAATGTTAATTTCTATACCATAAACCACCTCCAACAACATTTTAGAACATTTGAAAGTACGTCCAACCGGCCTCACAGCCACTAACCACGCCAGCCCAGCCCAGGACCTCCACATCCAGCTTCTTCACCTGCGGGATCATTTGAGGAGGGGAAGGGGGGTGCTGAGGAGTATTTCTGTAATGAAGCCCTTTTGTGATAAAAAACCCATTCTGATTAGCCGGGCCTGGCTTCCCAGTGGGTGGGCCTGGCATCGAAGTGGGTGGGCCTATGCCCTCCCAGCCCCACCCATGGCTGCATCCCTGCCCAGTCATTTGAAATCCATAGATTAGGGCAGAATGAATTCATTTCAATTGACTGATTTCCTTCTATGAACTGAAACTCAGTAAAATCTTTGAAATTGTTGCATGTTATATTTCTGTTCAGTGTATATTGTGGTTAATGTAGGGCGGTGTGAGTCAAACTCTAGGTCACACCTCATGATTTAGGAAGGGGTTTGTCCTGAAGGGTAATTAAAATAGGGAACCAAGTGGTCACCTTGAATGGTATGTAAGCATGTAGGTTTTGTTTGTGTGTGCCATTATATTTTGATTTGTTTAGGCACTCAAGGCTGAGAGGATGAATCCATTTTGAGAAGGGGTGTCCTGTCCTGTGATCAAGCCAACCAATTTGAATACAATGGGGGAGGGGGGGGGGGGACAAATAGCAGCTAGAGCAAGCTAGACAATAGGTTGTTTGTCAGGCTCTTGTATCTAAGCGTCTGTGTTGGATGTGAGGGTATGTGCGTGCGCGTGAGTGTGAGTGTGTGTCACCAGGTGTGACTGTGTGGCCTTGTGTGGGTGTGGTTCCTTCATCTTTGTGTGAACTTTTATAGCCTGTGAGATTGGACGACATTTATGAGGGAGTGTGTTTTAAAGGGCTTCTAATACAGTGACGTACTGAATCTTCGATTGGGCAACAACATTAACATTTTTATTTTTGTATTTGTTCATCAACAAGAGGAAGCAAACAAAAGACATATGGATAGACGCAAGTACATTTTTCACTCTGTATTCGGTGAGATATTTGTTAGAATGAATTTAGGATGAACCAGTTGTTTGGAGATCCTGCTGTATTATATGGTTGAAAAGGGATTATCTCATCGACGATGTAACAACATATCTCTCTCTTTTCCTTCTTCTGTTTACCTGGGGCGGCAGGTAGCCTAGTGGTTACAGTGTTGGGCCAGTAACCAAAAGGTTGCTGGATTGAATCCCTGAGCTGACAAGGTAAAAAATCTGTCGTTCTGCCCCTGAACAAGGTGGTTAACCCACTGTTCTCTGGTAGGTAATAATTGTAAATAAGAATTTGTTCTTAACTGACTTGCCTAAATAAATACAAATTTTTATTTCAATTATTATTTTTTCTATACCTTTTTTTCTAAACCGTCTTTCTCAATGTGTGTGGTCCACTATTCACAGTGTGTTCAATCAAAATATTTAATATAAATGCGGGGTGATTGTGATTTAAAACCAGATTATTCTTTTTTTTTAATCACTTTTAGAAGTTTTGGAGAATTGTCATTTGATCGTTTCAACACCGGGATAGTTTACAGAAATCTGTAAGTACAGATACCTTCTGCTAGTAATTCAATAGTTCATTAAGGTCTTTTTTTTGTATTATTTTTTAGCTTGCCTCTTTTTGTCTTTACAGATTTATTAACTAAAGCTGAGGAGACTTCATTTTGAGAGCCTGGCCCTAGTACAAAACGAGCAAACCCAGAATAAAAATGTGAAATAGAGACATTTCTGAGAAGGTTAGTAACCTTGTTCATATTGTTTGTATAAAATGATGATGATGCCAGATAAAATATTATCTATTCATGTACAAATGTGTGTAACACCTTCTCTTGTATCTTCTTTTAACAGTACATTCTGGAATAGCACAATTGGTAGCACCATTAGTTGCTAGAAAGACATGCTCGTTCTGTAGAACAGCACTCTCACAAGGCCTGTTGTGGTGGTGCACCCTCGTATAGACGCATTTTCATCACAGCTTGGAGAATCCGGAGAGGCGTTCTCACTCGGTGAAGAGGTCGCAGTGAATCAGAGTGTCTAGGGCTGGTGGGAGCAGCCTCTCATTTGGTCAGAATTGGCGGCGAGTAGTTCGACAAAATGGAGGAAATGGAGAAAAAGCTGGTGAAGCAACAGCTGTGCTGGAATATGAACAATATGGGTGTCAGTTCTGATGGTGTGGAGCGGGAGGATGAGGGTCAAGGACCGGAATGGTCGGTAGTGGAGAGACATAGGAAGAAGCGAGATCATGATACAGAAAGCAGTGGAGCTTCTAGTAAAGAAAGCATAAAGAGAGCCAAGGCAGGAAGCAAGAGTAATAATTTGTTGGAGTGGAAAGTGGTGACAGTGTTTGATGAGATCACAGGGCCTCACTTACACCCTAACCGACTAATGCAGTAGAGAAAGAGGTAGGTAGGGTGAAATTAACTGGGTTCATTGGAAATGGTAGATTGTTAATATTGTGTGGTAGTTAGGCTCAGCAAGAGAAGATTCTGAAAATGGAAAAGCTGAATGGGAAAAAGATTAAAAGCCATGTCCCTAGTGCTTATGCTAGATTGAGGGGAGTCACCACTGGGTCCCAATATCTATGTCCATAGATGATATTAAAGAAAATGTGAAGGGAGGAAGAGTGATTGAGGCCAAAAAGTTGATCAGTAGAAAAGAATGTCAAAGAAGTGAAAGTCTATCAGTGAGAAGGTTATGCCTGGGAAAGTACAGATAGTGTGAAGGTGAAGCTTAAGTGTTGTTATTGTTGGGGGAACATAGTGCAGCATTTGGTGGATGCCAGGTTTAGAGAGAGGCTAGAGCGGCTCAGAGATATAGAATTAGTCATAATGTATCGTATGCAGAGGATGTAAAACAGATTGATGGAACTACAGTGTGGAATGATGGACCTTATGTTCTTATCACAATGACCCTGATGATTTTGAAAGATACGCTATGGCAGGCATTGTATTCAGCCCTGAGACCCTAGATGACCCGTCAAATTATGCCTAAAAATGTCAGAGATTTAATCGCTGAGATAAACGGTGGGGCGATTAATACTAATCTAATCACCACACCCATAAACTCACCAGTGCTTTCTCAACATGATAGCCTTACAGAATTTGAGAGATATAGCGATATCTTATAGCAGGGTGGTGGCCTTGAAGATGTGAGGATTACACATGCAGAACTCAGACAGTTTTTACATTTCCAAGGTATTGTAAATGCTGGAATAAATTATTTAGCAATTTTCTATTTACTCATTATACTTTGGATGATTTGGTCCGTAGAGCCTCAGAGTTAGCAGACGGTCCAGGTGACCGATTACATATAGAATTGTCTGGGGATTCACTGTTATCACCTGTACATGTTATTATGAGACTTGATGAATATAATGAGGTAATAATGGTATAATGAATATATAATATAAGGTGTGATGCAATGCGATCAAGGTGTAATGCAAAGCGATCTTTTGACTGATGAGACCTTGGAACTGGTCATACAAATTACTAACTGATTTGTTTTTTACCTGCACATAGTTATCCACTAAGTTCGTAAGAGACTCCAGGTTTATAACAGACGTGTTGTGCCTGTGTAGAATTATGCCTTTTTCTTTAGGACATGTCAAACCCTTAAGGGTTTTATAGCCATTGAGCTCAGGTGCATCTTGTTTCCATTGATCATCCTTGAGATGTTTCTACTACTTGATTAAAGTCTACCTGTGGTAAATTTAATTGATTGGACAAGATTTGGAAAGGCACACACCTGTCTATGTAAGGTCCCACAGTTAGTGCATGTCAGAGCATAAACCAACCCATGAGGTCAAAGGAATTGTCCGTAGAGCTCTGAGACAGGATTGTGTCGGCACAGATCTGGGGAAGGGTACCAAAAAACACAGTGACCTCCACCAAGAACACAGTTTCCTCCATCATTCTTGAATTGAAGAAGTTTGCAACCACCAATACTCTCCTAGAGCAAACAGGGGAGAATGGCCTTGGTCAGGGTGGTGGCAAAGAGCCCAATGGTCTCTAGTGTTCCTCTGTGGATATGGGAGAACCTTCCAGAAGGAAAGCCAACCCTGCAGCACTCCACCAATCAGGCCTTTATGGTAGAGTGGCCAGACGGAAGCCACTCCTCAGTAAAAGGCACAAGACAGCCCGCTTGGAGTTTGCCAAAAGGCACCTAAAGATTCTAAGACCATGAGAAACAAGATTCTCTGGTCTGATGAATTCAAGATTGAACTTTTGGGCCTGAATGCCAAGCATCACGTCTGGAAGAAACCTGGCACCATCCCAACGGTGAAGTATGGGCAGGCACTGGGAAACTAGTCAGGATCGAGGGAAAGATGAACGGAGCAAAGTACAGAGAGATCCTTGATGAAAACCTGCTCCAGATCGCTCAAGAACTCAGACTCTGGCAAAGGTTCACCTTCCAACAGGACAACAACCCTAAGCACACAGCCAAGAAAACGTAGGAGTGGCATCCGGACAAGTGTCTGAATGTTCTTGAGTGGCCCCGCCAGAGCCCAGATTTGAACCCTATCAAACTTCTCTGGAGAGACCTGAAAATAGCTGTGCAGTGACGCTCCCCATCCAACCAGACAGAGCTTGAGAGGATCTGCAGAGAGGAATAGGAGAAACTCCCCAAGTACAGGTGTGCCAAGCTTGTAGCATCATACCCAAGAAGACTCGAGGCTGTAATCACTGCCAAAGATGTTTCAACAAAGTAAATTTACATTTACATTTAAGTAATTTAGCAGACGCTCTTATCCAGAGCGACTTACAAATTGGTGCATTCACCTTATGATATCCAGTGGAACAACCACTTTACAATAGTGCATCTAAATCTTTTTTTGGGGGGATTAGAAGGATTACTTTATCCTATCCTAGGTATTCCTTAAAGAGGTGGGGTTTCAGGTGTCTCCGGAAGGTGGTGATTGACTCCGCTGTCCTGGCGTCGTGAGGGAGCTTGTTCCACCATAGGGGTGCCAGAGCAGCGAACAGTTTTGACTGGGCTGAGCGGGAACTGTGCTTCCTCAGAGGTAGGGGGGCCAGCAGGCCAGTGGTGGATGAGCGCAGTGCCCTCGTTTGGGTGTAGGGACTGATCAGAGCCTGAAGGTACGGAGGTGCCGTTCCCCTGAGTAAAGGGTCTGAATAGTTATGTAAATGTGATATTTCAGTTTTTTATATTTAATACATTTGCTAATTGTTCTAAAAACCTGTTTTTGCTTTGTGATTATGGGGTATTGTGTGTAGATTGATGAGAAAAAAACAACAATTTAATCCCTTTTAGAATAAGGCTGTAACAAAATGCTTTCCGAATGCACTGTAAATTATCATCCAAGCCAGAACATGACTACTGTGCTACTGTGTGCAATAGAATGTGATTAAAAATATACTACTAGTCACTTAATTGCTTTAGAAAAGTCTCTGTTAAAAGTGTTTGCACCTGGCCTGGTATTGAAGAAGAAGAATACTTTATTAATCGATACGATAAGGAAATGTATCTTCTGCTATACCCAACCCCTCCGATATACACACAAACATATATTAGGTTGGCTGAGCTGGAGCAGAGGGCAGCCACAGTGCAGTGCCCAACGACCAGTGTTGTGGCTCCAAAATGGGCCCCCAAAATCGAATGTATATCATCCCAACCACTTTGAATCCCAGCAGCCCCATTTGATTTTAAAAACTGCTCCATCCCCTTTGAGCTAATGATTTCATGACCAATCTGGGCAATAACCAAAGGGTTTGTCTTGCCTAATTTAGGCTTGTTGTGGGTGGATTTGCAGATGGACTCAAATCCACAAGGAAATGTATTACCTCTTTTCAGATTTGTGGGAATCATAAACATATATACAAAACACAGGTATATTATGGTTTTCTTCTTATGTGATTAAGAAACAGAATATCAAAAAGTCAGCGGTAGCCCTGAAAGGCTTAGTGATAAATGTCAGGGAAGCTTTGATGGAGGATTGATATCAACATCAGCCGAATTGTAATTCTGTTAAGCAAGTACATTTGGGAATTGAGTTCCCCTGTCACGTCCTGGCCAGTATAAGGGTTAATTGTTATTGTAGTTTGGTCAGGACGTGGCAGAGGGTATTTGTTTTATGTGGTTCAGGGTGGTGTGTTAGTTAGGAGGGCGTTTGATTTATTATTTCCGGGTTTTGAGTTATGGTCTATGTTTATGTATTTCTATGTGTAGTCTAGTGAGTGTGTTTCTATGTTGAGTTAATTGGGGTGGACTTCCAATTGAAGGCAGCTGTTTGGTGTTGCCTTTGATTGGAAGTCCTATATTAGTTTGGTGTGTTTGTCTTGTATTTGTGGGAGATTGTTTTTGCATTGTGTGTTTTTGTGAGCATGCAAAACTGTCATTGGTCGTGCTTATTGTTTTCTTGTTTTTTTTGTGTTCAACGTTCTTTAATAAATTAAGAAAATGAACACCAACTCTGCTGCATATTGGTCCACCTTTTCAGACGACGATTTCGCATTATCGTCAGAAGACGAAGAAGGTCGTGACATCCCCTTTGCCCACAGTACTCAATACGCTCACTCAAAGAACTCACAATAGGTATTATTTGAAATACTATAACATACATTTCATTCAAATCTCTCTGTTCTATTTCTACAGTGAAGAATGTGGAAAGACTTTGGTACCATGTTATGCTTGACACTGCATCTCTGTTACCAAGAGAAGACTTCTATGTCTGACATAAATTGTCCTCCCAGAGGCCAGTATTTCCCGTCAACTAGTGTGATGTGTTCTGAGGAGAGCATGAGATGCATAACCATTAACAGGAGTTGGTTGTTATGATGACAGGAATGACACATCTGGGTTCAGTCATGATACAGTACAGCCCCCATCTCACAAAGCTGATCTTCTTTCAACAACTTTCTGCCGGGCGTCACCACCATGGCCTTTGATCATCTGACAGGGCTGGAGGAGCTGGAGATCAGCGGCAACACTTGGCTGGAGCAGTTGAACCCTGGAATCTTCAGAAAGCAGAGGAAACCTCACAAAACCTCTGTTTCAACTTTAACAAGTTCAAGTCCTTGAGTGACCGCCTCTTCAGTTCACTCCAGAATACTTTTCAGGTGAAGGGCAAGGTCATATCCAACCTGCCTAGGCAGCTCTTCCAGAACCTCCTGAGTCTTTGTGCTGTTGACCTGTCCCAGAACATGCTCACAGGGGTGGAAGGGGGCTCCTCAGCGGCTTGTCCCAGTTAGAGTCCCTCAATCTATGCACATAAAAAAGTACTACAGTTAACTTTAGAATACTGCAGTACTTATTATAGAATTCTGCAGTAAACTGTAGTATACTGTAGAACACTATACTACACACTGTTGTATCCCTCAATCATGTGTAGTACTAAGTATAGCATTTTGTAGTATACTGTAGAATACTATAATAAATACTACACTATACACACTAAATAATTACTGTAGTAAATACTACAGAAATGTCCTACAAGCTATGGTAAATGTGTTATTTTAGTATTTCTACGGTAGGTTTCCTCAAGGAGAAAGCTTCAATGTTAAAGATAATAAAACAAAAACACTTTAGTAAATACTATAGTATAATACAGTCAGCAAAAGCAATACAGTATTTACTAGAGTATACAGCAGCAGTCAAAAGTTTGGACACACCTACTCATTCAAGGGTTTTTGCACACTCTTGGCATTCTCTCAAACAGCTTCACATGGAATGCTTTTCCAACAGTCTTGAAGGAGTTCCCACATATGCTGAGCACTTGTTGGCTGCTTTTCCTTCACTCTGCGGTCCAACTCATCCAAAACCATCTTAAATGGGTTGAGGTCGGGTGATTGTGAAGGGCAGGTCATCTGATGCAGCACTCCATCACCATACTTCTTGGTCAAATAGCCCTCACAAATCAAACCAAATCACATTTTATTTGCCACATGCACCAAATACAACAGGTGTAGTAGACCTTACAGTGAAATGCTTACTTACAAGCCCTTAAGCAACAATGCAGTTTTAAGAAAAATCCCAAAAAAAACAAGAAATAAAAGTAACAAATAATTAAAGAACAGCAGTAAAATAACAATAACGAGGCTATATACGGGGGGTACCGGTACAGAGTCAATGTGCGGGGGCAACGGTGAGTTGAGGTAATTGAGGTAATATATACATGTGGGTAGAGTTATTAAAGTGACTTATGCATAGATAATAACAGAGTAGCATGCAACCAGTCAGGATGCTCTTGATGGTGCAGCTGTAGAAACTTTTGAGGATCTAAGGACCCATGCCATATCTTTTCAGTCTCCTGAGGGGGAATAGGTTTTGTCGTGCCCTCTTCACGACTGTCTTGGTGTGCTTGGACCATGTTAGTTTGTTGGTGATGTGGACACCAAGGAACTTGAAGCTCTCGACCTGCTCCACTACAGCCCCGTCGATGAGAATGGGGGCGTGCTTGGTCCTCCTTTTCCTGTAGTCCACAATAATCTCCTTAGTCTTGATCACGTTGAGGGAGAGGTTGTTGTCCTGGCACCACACGGCCAGGTCTCTGACCTCCTCCCAATATGCTGTCTCGTCGTTGTTGGTGATCAGGCCTACCGCTGTTGTGTCATCGGCAAACTTAATGATGGTGTTGGAGTCGTGCCTGGCCGTGCAGTCATGAGTGAACAGGGAGTACAGAAGGGGACTGAGCACGCACCCTTGAAGGCCCGCAATTGAGATTGTGTCATCTGTGGATCTGTTTGGGCGGTACGCAAATGGTCTAGGGTTTCTAGGATAATGGTGTTGATGTGAGCCATGACCAGCTTTTCAAAACACTTCATGGCTACAGACGTGAGTGCTACAGGTCGGTCGTCATTTAGGCAGGTTATCTTAGTGTTCTTGGGCACAGCGACTATGGTGGTCTGCTTGAAACATGTTGGTATTACAGACTCAGAAAGGGAGAGGTTGAAAATGTCAGTGAAGACACTTGTCAGTTGGCCAGTGCATGCTTGGTGAGCACGTCCTGGTAATCCGTCTGGCCCTGCGGCCTTGTGAATGTTGACCTGTTTAAAGGTCTTACTCACTTCAGCTGCGCAGAGCGTGATCACACTGTCGTCCGGAACAGCTGTTGCTTTCGTGCATGTTTCAGTGTTACTTGCCTCGAAGCAAGCAAATAAAGAATTTAGCTCGTGTGGTAGGCTCGTGTCACTGGGCAGCTCTCGGCTGTTCTTCCTTTTGTAGTCTGTAATAGTTTGCAAGTCCTGCCACATCCGACGAGCGTCGGAGCCGGTGTAGTACGATTCGATCTTAGTCCAGTGTGGTGTGCAATTGAGATTGTGTCATCTGTGGATCTGTTTGGTCGGTACGCAAATTAGAGTGGGTCTAAGGTTTCTGGGATAATGGTGTTGATGTGAGCCATGACCAGCGTTTCAAAGCACTTCTTGGCTACACATGTGAGTGCTACTGGTCGGTATTCATTTAGGCAGGTTACCTTAGTGTTCTTGGGCACAGGGACTATGGTGGCCTGCTTGAAATATGTTGGTATTACAGACTCAGACAGGGAAGGATCGTGTTGGTAGGATCGCGCCACTGGGCAGCTCTCGGTTGTGCTTCCCTTTGTAGTCTGTAATAGTTTGCAAGTCCTCCTATATCCGAAAAGCGTCGGAGCCGGTGTAGTACGATTCGATCTTAGTCCTGTAATGATGCTTTGCCTGTTTGATGGTTTGTCGGAGAGCATAGCGGGATTTCTTATAAGCTTCCGGGTTAGAGTCCCGCTCCTTGAAAGCGGCAGCTCTACCCTTTAGTTCATTGTGGATATTGCCTGTAATTCATGGCTTCTGGTTGTGGTATGTACGTACAGTCACTGTGGGGACGACGTCATCGATGCACTTATTGATGAAGCCAGTGACTGATGTGGTGTACTCCTCAATGCCATCGGAAGAATCCCAGAACATATTCCAGTCTGTGCTAGCAAAACAGTCCTGTAGCTTGGCATCTGCTTCATCTGACCACTTTTTTATAGACCGAGTCACTGGTGCTTCCTGCTTTAATTTTCGGTTGTAAGCAGGAATTAGGAGGATGGAATTCTGGTCAGATTTGCCAAATGGAGGGCGAGGGAGAGTGCTTTGTGTGTGGAGTAAAGGTGGTCTAGAGTTTTTTCCCTCTGGTTGCACATTTAACATGCTGGTAGAAATTTGGTGAAAGGATTTAAGTTTCCCTGCATTAAAGTCCCCGGCCACTAGGAGCGCCGCCTCTGGATGAGCGTTTTCCTGTTAGCTTATGGCGTTATACAGCTCATTGAGTGCGGTCTTAGTTCCAGCATTGGTCTGTGGTGGTATGTAGACAGCTACAAAAAATACAGATGACGACTCTCTAGGTAGATAGTGTGGTCTACAGCTTATCATGAGATACTCTACTTCAGGCAAGCAAAAGCTTGAGACTTCCTTAGATATCCTTCACTAGCTGTTGTTTACAAATATACATAGACCGCCACCCCTTGTCTTACCAGAGGCTACTGTTCTATCCTGCCAATACAATGTATAACCCGCCAGCTGTATGTTATTCATGTCGTCACTCAGCCATGACTCGGTGAAACATAAGATGTTACAGTTTTTAATGTCCTGTTGTTAGGATATACATGCTTTTAGTTTGTCCAATTTATTATCCAGCAATTGTACTATGGCCAATAGTACAGATGGCAAAGGCAGATTAGCCACTTGTCGGCGGATCACAAGGCACTCACCTCTTCCGTCTTTTTCTCCTACAAATGACAGGGATGAAGGCCAGTTTGGGTGTCTGGAGTAAATCCCTCTCATCCGACTCATTAAAGAGAAATTCTTCGTCCAGTTGGAGGTGAGTAATCGCTGTTCTGATTTCCTGAAGCTATTTTTGGTCATAAGAGTCTGTAGCAGCAACATTATGTACAAAATAAATTACTTTTTTTTTTTAAACTAACAAAATAGCACGGTTGGTTGAGAGCCCATGACTTGACAGCCTGGAGGTGTGTTGGGTCATTGTTCTGTTGAAAAACAAATAATGGTCCCACTGATCGCAAACCAGATGGGATGGTGTATCACTGCAGAATGCTGTGGTAGCCATGCTGGTTAAGTGTGCCTTGAATAAAAAAGAAAATCGCAGACAGTGTCACCAGCAAAGCAACCCCACACCATCACACCTCCTCCTCCATGCTTCACGGTTGGAACCACACATGTGGACATAATCTGTTCACCTACCCTGCGTCTCACAAAGACATGGCGGTTGGAACCAAAAATCAAAAATGTTTATTAATCAGAGCAAAGGAAAGCTTTTCACCGGTCTAATGTCCATTGCTCGTGTTTCTTGGCCCAAGCAATTGTCTTCTTATTATTGGTGTCCTTTAGTAGTGGTTTCTTTGCAGCAATTCAACCATGAAGGCTTGATTCACGCTGTCTCCTCTGAACAGTTGATGTTGAGATGTGTCTGTTACTTTAACTCTGTAAGGCATTTATTTGGGCTGCAATTTCTGAGGCTGGTAACTCTAATGAACTTATCCTCTGCAGCAGAGGTACCTCTGGGTCTTCCTTTCCTGTGGCGGTCCTCATAAGAGCCAGTTTCATCATAGCTCTTGCTGGTTTTGTGACTGCACTTGAAGAAACTTTCAAAGTTCTTGAAATATTTCGTATTGACTGACCTTCATGTCTTAAAGTAATGGACTGTCGTTTCTCTTTGCTCATTTGATCTGTTCTTGCCATAATATGGACTTGGTCTTTTACCAAATAGGGCTATCTTCTGTATACCATCCCTAGCTTGTCACAACACAACTGATTGGCTCAAATGCATCAAGAAGGAAAGAAATTTCACAAATTAACTTTTAACACGACACACTTTTGACTGGTACTGTACATACTATAGCCCACAAAAACGCTACAGTAAATACTACAGTAAACTCCAGTTTGCAAAACACTACAGTAAATACTGTACTTCAGAAATCATTATAGTATATACTAGTCTTTTTTTACTACAATATTTATACCTTAGTAAACTGTAAATACTACGATATACTACAGTAAATAATACAGGAAAGTCCACAAAAACACTAGAGTGAATACTATAGTATTCCTACCATAGTATACACTATAGTATTTTTGTATGTGCGTGGGCTACAACCTGATCAACGTCCTCTTGCCCAACACTTTCCACATCTCCCAGGTGAAAGAGCTTTGCCTGCAGGAAACCAGATATCTTACCTCACTCAGGGTGTCTTCTCACATTTAGAGAAACTAAATGAGCTGAATCTTCGCAGCAACTTGATCACAAACTTAAGCTCTGGAACCTTTCCCTCTAGCTTTGAAGAGCTGGATCTCAAAGGCAACAAGTTGGTGCAGCTTTTGCCAGACTCATTTGGCCGTCTAACCAGTCTCACCCACCTGTTCCTGTCCATGAACCAGCTCACTGACCTTCCAGAGGATGTCTTCCGGAACCTGACGGCCCTGCCTTACCTGGACCTCTCGGAGAACCAGCTCACATCGCTGCCCAGAACCATCTTCCAAGATCTTACCAAGATCAAAATCGTCCACCTGCAGAATAACAACCAGGCCTTCCTGGAGAAGCTGTACCTCTCAGAGAACAACCTCCAGACCGTTCCTCAGGGCTTCTTTGATGCATTCTTCCATGAGAATGTGATGAGAATTCGCAGGAACGACTGGAGCTGCAACTGCCACATGCTGTATCTGTATGACTATGTGGAGGGACAAGGTCACTTGATGGAGGACCTAAGTAACGTGTATTGTACTGACCCTGGGCCTTTGAGAGGACAGGGTCTGGTCTCAGTAGAGAGGGACCAGCTGGTGTGTCCAAGTAATTTCTCCTCTAGGACCAAAGCCACCCCCTTCTAAAGCTTGAAGGAGGAGAGGTCAAACCCTAGCGAATGTACTGTCCAGGTCATCAACGACAACATGGCGTTGTTGGAGGTGTAACTGTGTTGGAGCTGTAAAAAATCGATGAGCAGCTGCTCTTGATCATTGTCATGAAGCCACACCTGTCCAACTCACATTAAAAGTTCAGAATTCAATGGTGTAGACTATATACAAATAATGACGCTCAAATTGAAAACAATTAAATGAAATAATGAGCCTAATCGAGGTGTAGATTACAGCTCACATTCCAGTGTTCGAACTTGTAAACAAGGCTGCATGGGATTTCTCTTATTGCGGCTTCATGCAGCCAATGGCAACGTAAGCTTTAGGTATATGCCAGGTGCCGCTTATGGACTTGACAGCTCTAACGCAGTTACACCTCTGACACCGCCGAAACAACCACTACGAGGATGTCGGCTTAAAGCGTATCTGATTGAATAGAGCCCTAACTGTGTGAATGGAGTTCAGACTTTCTTTATGCATGTACGTACATCATAGAGCTTTATCATACACACAATATTGTATTTACCAACATACTGTACATGAGACAAAAGTGAATTCCCCATGAATGTCATTTAATTTTGAGGTACTGGCTGTATTTCCCGCTCATTCTGAGAGATAAGAGAGGTGGATGAACTGTTTCTTGTGAGGTTCAAAGTTCATCCCTAGAGTTCTAGAGACCATGTCATGAGTCCAGTACCATAACAGATATAGATATACTGCAATGTATACCGTTGCCAGCAGATGACTCTAGTTCTCCATTGACTTCACTGGCCATTTTTTGATTACTCACCTTTTTTTTGGTACCACTGCCTTCTGTAGATTCTCCAACATCAACACACTAGTTTAGAAGTAGACATTAACTCTGTTGAGATGCAACAGCAAATTCACTTACTGCTTTCAGCCGCCCCAGCAATTAAGCTAGTTGTTGTTGGGTAGCTGATTAGTCCATTTGTGCATGGCTAATTAAACATGATCAATCCTGTGAAGCACAATCCAAATAAAGCAGTGCACTATTATCTCTCCATTTTAAAGTAATCAATGAGTGAGTTGACAAATTCATATGGATTTTTGTCACATAATCCCAACTGGTTGGTACACATTTCGGTATGACCTATGCTTTGTGAAAAATACACCTTTTTGAGCCCTTGAGTGTTAATAGTGTAAAACGATGAGACATGGTAATATACCCTGTCAATTAAGGATAAGCAGTTATCCATTTGGAACAAAATATAAATAACGCCGGGATTATATCAATTAATGGAAGGCCATTTTCCTGATCTATAACCGATCAATTTAATTAAAAACAAAAAAACAATGTAAACATAAGATAGACCCAGCAAAAGGTCAAACATGTCAGAGTGAAAACAGAGAAGACCAAATTGTGGAGCACAAATCCAACAAACACAAGCATTGGTGCAGGTGCTTACAAAGAATCCCCCATGGAGATAGAACATCAATTTATGGGAGCCTCTCCCTCTTTTATTCTGGGGTTTAAAAGTTGATAGAGACAAACAAGTTGTCCACAGAGACTTGTCTTCACACCTCACTGCCCCTGCACACAGAAAAGGATGATAGGACAGGGGAGAGAAAAGAAAGAGATGAGGAAGAAGGAGGGGGGAGAGGGGGAAAGGGAGGGGTGGGGCACACGGATGGCAACACCTTGAATAAAGCACTCTAACCCCACACTTTATAAGGGTCAGGGGTCATCGGGTCGATTGGGTCCTTGGTCTGAGCAGAATGACATCACAATTCAAATGACAAATTAGTGGCCTCCAAAACTGGCAGGGATGGCATGAAAATTAGTAATCCTCACTTGACCAACAAAACTAAGGGAGTAAACATGAATTGAAGTGGGGAAAGATGCTGAGTATACTAAACATTAGGAACACCATCCTAATATTGAGCCCCAATTTGTCGGGGAATGGACTCTATAAAGTGTCGAAAGTGTTCCACAGGGATGCTGGCCCATGTTGACTCCAATGTCTCCCACAGTTGTGTCACGTTGGCTGGATGACCTTTGGGCGGTGGACCATTCTTGATACACACAGGAAACTGTTGAGTGTGAAAAACTCAGCAGCATTGCAGTTCTTGACACAAACCGCTGCGCCTGGCACCTACTACCATACCCCGTTCAAAAGCACTTAAATCTCTTGTCTTGCCCATTCACCCTCTGAATGGCACACATACACAATCCATGTCTCAATTGTCTCAAGGTTTAAAAATCCTTCTTTAACCTGTCTCCTCCACTTTCATCTACACTGATTGAAGTGGATTTAACAAGTGACATCAATAAGGGATCCTATCTTTCACCTGGATTTACCTTTCCAGTCTATGTCATGGAAAGAGCACCAATGATCACCAAATTAGCACAATATAAGTACTGGGGTATTCAATCAAATATCCCTGTTCATATAGCTTTGGGACAAAACAAGTCTATTCAACCATTGAGCCAAAGCTAGACACTAAACCAAAAATACAAATTGAATTTGAGGTTTAGCATTTTGTTGACTGAACACAACGCTAGAATTGAATTGAAACTTGTCTTGTCAGTCAGCTACTCAGTATGGAATGCAGAGTGGGCAGCGTTGCACCAGTATAAAGTTTGCTCCTGCTATTTTCAGATGGGGAAACAAATTAAACCAACAAAAGATGTGCAATTTGACCATTTTTATTTACACTTTCATTGACAATTATTTATGTCTTTCATGCTTTATCTCCTCTTGAATATAACTGGGGAAATACAAACGCTTCATAAATCAATCGGACTCTAAATTGTCCTCCTTACACACATACAACACAAGCTGGCTAACGACCCAATCACCAGCTGTAATGACTGAAGTCCTGGGGAGAGGTCAAGCAGCCAGGCCAGGACTTCTCTCTCACCGTCCAATTATTCATGAAGTTCTAACACTCACTAGAAAAGCAGGGGAATTGGAATGGGTGAAATTTCAAATTTTCAGGAGCAGGGAGTTAGAGGCTGTGCTGCTGTCCTGCGAGGCTGGTTGGAAAGCACCTTTTAACCCCACAGCCAGGATCTCTCTGGCTCTCCCCAATCCCCCACTTATATGCCAGTTAGTGCTGGGCACCATACTTCACACAGCACTTCTTCAGCTGGGAGGGTAGGGATTGTATGGAAGGGAAGTGGGATCTTGAGGTCGGGGCATTATCTTCAAGGACACACAATGTCCAGATGACACAAAGCGCTGGGAGGTTTCCCACAGAGTTTAGGACAGCCGAGGAGAGGGGAGTGGCTGTGAGGGCAGACCAGGGTTCCGAGGACAAAGGGGAAAGGTCATCTGAGATCTACAGCCTGAGGAGAGAGAGAGAGAGAGAAGAGAGGAGATGGTTTTGGCTGTCATTTGTGGTCAGAGGATTTCAGCCGATACAAAACTGGGGCAGTTATAGTCTATAGGTATTGCTTTTGTTATGAGTGTCATTTTCACAGGTTCAAATCATGACATCATATAGATGAAACTTAATTTATTCAACTAGGACATGCATCAATTCACTCTTGTAAAAGACGATAGGTCCTACATTACGGTTAACTTTTTGTTTGTTTGTAAGGCAGGCAGTTTTTTATATCCACAATGTGTACCCTCATTATCTCACTCACAAAGTCAGTTGTAGACAGATTCCGTAAATGGCGGATCGAGAGCCTGCACTGTGCATTGAGTGCCATTATGCCATAGGTGGCTATAGGCCAGCGTCCCTTCTTCACATTCATGCACCATGATGCAACAAGCCATATCCCCTAAACACAAACGGGCCATTTTACCCTCCATGCTAGTAAACGAGTGTCAATATTCATCCAGACCACCAAGGGAGGGGCCAATGAGTGTCACTGACCAACTTAGGAACAGCTGACCTGGTGTCAAGTGGATGAGGAGAGCAGGCCCAAATGGTAATCTCTCATCTCATTGCTGCACTGCTCTTCGTCTAGTTCTCCTCTATGGGAGGATAACAAGAGAATTTAAGCTTCTTATCTTCAAATTAAAATGATTGGGGAAGAATTCATCTGCAGCCCTGGACAGAGGGACCTCAGAGACCTGCTCTTATAACGCAGATCTTGGTTTTGTTTGAGACATTTGGGGCCCTCCAGATGGAGTGCTGTTAATATGCACACCACCCATGCTTCGTTGTCTCTCAATGGAGTCCCCATTTCAATGCATTTTTGTTTTGTTTTCAATCATAGTTTGTAGACAGCCAAGTCAATGGAGATTCTAATGAAGAGTTGTGGAGAAAGACATCCTTTTTAACACCACAACGCGGTGTTGTAATACGCAAGACCGGTCTTGGTGTCGAGTCCGGTCTCGAGGCCACATATTGAGTGTCTTGCAGTGGCGTGTATTCGTGGATGCTAAGGGAAGCCAGACTTCCCCAAAAACGGACCCAAAAATGTATATATATTTTTTAAATAATGTATCATTCGTCTCTCTGTGTTTCATAATTTTCCTTCAGTTCGCAAGAGGCTGAATGTATCTCACAGGAGAAAGCATCTGAGCGAGCGAAACAGCGCCCCTCTGTCTCTCTACGTGTAGGCCATCCATCTGATGCTGTCTGGTCAAAACGAGTATGAAATTGCCACCCATAGCATTGAAGGCAAGGGAAGCCAGCGAGCATCTGGCCTCCCTGGACAAAAAAGTATAAAAAATGTGCCAATCAGCGTTGAGCTCAACTGTGAATGGTCCTGGCTCACCTAAAAAAAAGTGTTAAGGGAAGCCAGCTTGGATTTGGCGTCACTCCTATCAAATCCCATTAACAGCATACGTCATTGATAGAACAATTTGAATTGTTGCATCTCGTTGAGTTGTTGTCGTCCGGTGGCTAGCTAGCCAGCTAGCTAAAATCATCCCATTCCTAAATTAGCCATGGATGGAGATAGGGATTTGGACTGGTGGTTTGGCATGGGTCCCCAGATCCTCAAAAAGTTCTACAGCTGCTCCATCGAGAGCATCCTGACCAGTCGCACCACCGCCTGGTATGCTAACTGCTCGGCATCTAACCGTAAGGCGCTACAGAGGGTAGTGTGTACGGCCCAGTACATCACTGGGGCCAAGCTTCCTGCCATCCAGGACCTATGTACTAGGTGGTGTCAGAGGAAGGCCCCAAAAATTGTCAAAGACTCCAGTCACCCAAGTCATAGACAGTTCTCTGTGCTATCCCATGGCAAGTGGTACCGGAGCGCCAAGTATAGATCCAAAAGGCTCCTGAACAGCTTCTACCCCCAAGACATAAGACTGCTGAACAATTAACCAAATGGCGTTGGGCCATTTACATTGATCCACGCCCCTTTGTTTTTACACTGCTGCCACTCGCTGTTTATTATCTATGCATAGTCATTTTACCCCTACCTACATGTACAAATTACCTCGATGAACCTGTAGCTTCGCACATCGTTTCGGTACGAGTAAATATTTTCTTAACTCTATTTGAACTGCATTGTTTGTTAAGGGCTTGTAAGTAAGCATTTCACGGTAAGGTCTACACCGGTGACAAATACAATTTGATTTGATTTGACTTAATTCTACGTACTGGCCAATGATTCTAACCGCAATTCTGATCCAACCGTTAATTCATACATTGTTGTGCCCCTGGCCTGAGAGGGTGGAAGTAGCTAGATATATGTAGCTAGATGTAGAAGGCTAATGTTAACTAGCTAACATTGCCCATACATGGAAGTTAGGCTAGCAAGCAAGCATTTTAGCCAGGTAGCCTAGGACAACAAAAAAATAAAAGCGTCTACTGTATGACAGAGTGATGCCCGTTTCATCAACATGAAAGAGAGGACGATGGTATTGGCGTTTCTCTACAAGTAGGGGGAGTCAACATGTTTTTCAACTTGCATGAACACGCATGCACACACACGCACACACAAACAGAAATCAGAACCACAGACAGCCACATCATATTTAGCTTACATTGACTGGACTAAATTGATTTTGATATCTTTTAGTTGTCATTGTATTAGACTAAGTAGAGGTGATTTGATGATGCTGGAATAGTGGAGGCAGCTCCTGTTTTCTTTGCAACTTGGGGTAACTCCCTGTGGTTCTAAATCAATAGTTGTTTAGTGGTTGGAAAATGTCGGAAACATTAACTTGCTTGACAATGCTGTAGGTCATGTAACTGTCTGTTACTATACACGCAATATGCTTTGTGGACTTCACTGTATAGGGGTTGCTGTCTGGTTTTGTGATAAAACAAAGCTGTGGTTGAATTTATTCTGCCACTGTGTCTTCTTGTTGTCTCTGCCTTTAGGCCTGCAGTGCATTCAGAAAGTATTCAGACCCCTTCACTTTTTTCAAATTTTATTAAGTTGCAGCCTTATTCTAAAATTGATGAAAAATATATATAATTCATTCCTCAATCTACACACAGTACCCCATAATGACAGAGCGAAAACGGGTTTTTACAAATTGCGCTCAGGTGCATCCTGTTTCCATTGATCATCCTTGAGATGTTTCTACAACTTGATTGGAGTCCACCTGTGCTAAATTCAATTGATTGTACATGATGTGGAAAGGTACACACCTGTCTATATAAGGCCCCACAGATGACAGTGGTTGTCAGAGCAAAAACCAAGCCATGAGGTTGAAGGAATTGTCTGTAGAGTTCAGAGACAGGATTGTATGAAGGCACAGATCTGGTGAAGGGTACCAAAAAATGTCTGCACCATTGAAGGTCCCCAAGAACACAGTGGCCTCCATCATTCTTAAATGGAAGAAGTTTGGAACCACCAAGACTCTTCCTAGAGCTGGCCGCCCGGCCAAGCTGAGCAATCGGGGGAGAAGGGCCTTGGTCAGGGAGGTGACCAAGAACCAGATGGTCACTCTGACAGAGCTCCCGAGTTCCTCTGTGGAGATAGGAGACCCTTCCAGAAGGACAACCATCTCTGCAGCACACGGAAGCCCCTCCTCAGTAAAAGGAACATGATAGCCCGCTTGGAGTTTGCCAAAAGGCACCTAAAGATTCTCAGACCATGAGAAACAAGATTCTCTGGTCTGATGAATTCAAGATTGAACTTTTGGGCCTGAATGCCAAGCGTCACGTCTGGAGGAAACCTGTGACCATCCCTACGGTGAAGCTTGGTGGTGGCAGCATCATGCTGTGGTGATGTTTTTCAGTTTCAGGGAATGGGAGACTAGTTAGGATTGAGAGAAAGATGAATGGAGCAAAGTATAGAGAGACCCTTGATGAAAACCTGCTCCAGAGCGCTCAGGACCTCAGACTGGGGTGAAGGTTCACCTTCCAACAGGACAACTACCCTAAGAAAACAGCCAAGACAACACAGGAGTGGCCTCCGGACAAGTCTCTGAATGTCCTTGAGTGGCCGAGCTAGAGCCCAGACTTGAACCCGATTGAACATCTCTGGAATGATGTCCCTCTAACCTGACAGAGCTTGAGAGGCTCTGCAGAGAAGAATGGGAGAAACTCCCCAAATACAGGTGTGCCAAGCTTGTAGCATCATACCCAAGAAGACTCAAGGCTGTAATCACTGCCAAAGCTGTTCAACGAAGTACTGAGTAAAGGGTCTGAATACTTATGTGAATGTGATATTTCCATTTTTGCTTTGTCATTATGGGGTACTGTGTGTAGATTGATGAGGGGGAAAAAAACATTTTCATCAATGTTAGAATAAGGTTGTAACATTACAAAATGTGTAAAAAGTCAAGGGGTCTGAATAGTTCTGAATGTGCTGTATATACAGGGGCGAAAATCTGATATCAACTTTGGAGGGGACAATTACATGAAATTTTCTCAAGAGCAATTCCTGAGGGGGACACCAAAAGTAGTGCTGTAACACATAGCCTACATTGTAATATGGTAAATGTATATTGAGGAACCAAAGAAATAAGGTGTTTGCCGTACTCCTAACTACCGGTACCCAAAACTACACAACTAATCACAACAGCAATACCATTGCCTTTAACAAATCTTAGTTCAGTCACCAGTTTAAGTTGAGAGTGGGGGTATCCATGGCATTTTCCAATTATGTTCCTATTTTACAAGTCAACAAAAATTGAGAACGTTTCATAATGTTGCCAAACAAAGACTCAACAAACTTACCTGAGACTCCCTGTCTCTGCCAGTCTGTCCCTGCATATCTGTCCCCAACTCTGCTGTCTGTGTGCCATCTGTTGCCTGCTCTGCCTAATGACATCATTGTGAAACATTTCCATTAGAATTTCATTTCTTTCTTATGAACATTTTATCAACTAGTCTTTGAGATATTAGGCTACTAGGGTTCTTACTTTGCGTTTTGGTGTACTGAAAAATACTCTGATGTCCGTCTTTTATTTTTCTGCCATTTTTCTACCTGGCTGGCTGGCTACACACACACACAGTGTGTAGGTTATTTACAGTAGGAGATGGGCTTCTATCATCTTCTATCATTCTATTTGGGCTTCGATCTAAAAGGTAGCTAGAAAATGTGAAACGGATTAAAATGACAAGAGTTGACAGCTGTATGAGTTCACCATTTACACAACATATGCTGCAACCTTTTGTAATTGTAATAGTTTGTTTCATATTGGCTGGCTTCCAACAATAGCTGAATTTGCAAAGCAAGCGAGCACCAATTCCGTTTCAGTGGTGTTTGCTATAATCTTTGCTACCCGGGTTAAATAAAATAAATTAATAAAAGTTCCCTTGCGACAATTTAGCTTTTGCAACGAGACCATTAAATATATTTAAGACAATGGTAGAAGAGAGTGTAGTTCTGTTCAGTTTGGACTTCAGTTTATCGCTAACCTTATCACAGGGACTTTGAAGCACTAACTTACATCATCTGCATGCTGATCTTGGAATAAATTGACGATAGCAAAGATTCCATCTTTGACGAGGCCACATAAATGGAATAGGTACTAGCTAGCTTAATAGTTAATATTTGCGCGCTAGCTCTGCATATTCAGCTAGTGTGTGTGCGTGATTGACTGGATTAACCTCACGTCAGTTACGTTCATTGAGTGCCTTTCAGACAGTAGACACGACCCCTCTGTTACCTAGCCAACTAAGGAACTGGCAGTGGATCAAACCATTGTGAGGCAAAGGGTGGGGGGGGTCGCAATCTTTTGAAACTTAAAAACGCGCTATTAAGTGTCTATAATCAGCACAATTGCTTTCATTGCGTATTATTAATATTATTTAAATTACATAGTTATGTTTCAGTGATATATTGGGGGGGACAAATCATATTTTTCCCAGGATGGGGGGGTCGTGTCCCCCCGTCCCCCCCGGGATTTCCGCCCCTGTGTATATATCCCGGTCGCAAGGCATATGAACGAACAGGTCATAGAGCAAACAACAGAATTTTCTTAACACATAGGTTGTAATATGGCTTTGCTTCTACAGTGATTTTATCCACTACTGGTGTCTTGGTCTTGAATTGGTCTTGGAGAGTGAGGACTCATCATTTGTTCTTGAGACCAGCAGAGTAAAAAACAAATAATTATCATCTTCCATTCAGTCAGCGCGTACAACTGCCAGGCCAGATAAATCCACTCCTTTCTTGAAACATTAACATCTTAACAGTCTTTATATCTATTATAGACATGTTTGCGAGGGGGCGAACCTATAGACCTTCAGTGTGTGTAATACCGGCACACTCGTGTAGGTGAGTGCACGTTTTGTGTATCAAAGTAGTGTAGTGGAGGTATACGACTTATCAATTATGTAGTAAAATAGAGAAATCATGCACAAAGTAGCCTTCACAATTGCCAAGCCTGTGAAATATATTCACATGCACCCGCACACATAGCCTAGTTTCAGAGGAACATCATCTGCAGACAGTAAGCGTGTGCAGCTCTCAACTGGTTTTGGCATGGAGAAGCTCACAGAAGAATGACATCGGTAGCCGGTAGGGTAGGATGATATTTACCAGTAAATGCTAACTAAGGCAACAATGGGTATGCAAACCAGGTATTGAAAAAGTTTAGTCCAAAGTGTTGGTTAGTAAGCTATTTGTAGTGCACAATTGTCATCCTGAGTTGTTTGCATCAGGAGCGTATACATGGATGGGCCTGAGTGAACACAGACCCACTCACTGGGGAGCCAGGCCCTGACAGGCCCACCCAATCAGATTAATGGGGTTTAAGTATTGTTGTGGACTTAGACCATTACATTTTTTTTTTTTTTTTCTATAAAAAAGTGTTATCTTGAGAGTGAAAATCTGAAAATTCTACAGGAAAACTCATTAAAAAAAACCAGGAAAACAGGATTTTTCACACAGGGTGCATTTACTTCGCTGGGCGGGCCATTTGGGAACTTTTTAACAAAATTAGACTACACCACCTTTTCCAGGCAACACTACTCCACGGTATAGGGCCGATGGAAAGACGGCAGTCACACACAGCATGATGTTAAAGGATAAGCAGTCCATAAACTCAGAAATAATAAGCCAGTAGGTCCCAATCATAATAAAACAAAAACACAACCATTAAGGATTTCCAAATCAAAATGTACAACTATTACTTCCCATTGCAAAAAACATTTTACGTTTAGCACACAAAGTAATTACTGACCTAAAGTTGAAAGTGGAACTGACAGCGTTTTGACTACTTTGCAGATATGAAACAAACAGACATTTATAATATCATAAAAAAATATCAAATTCCCAGTTTATGCTACAAAACCAACTTTATAAAAGGTTTTAAAAATAGGTTGTATTTTACTCAACGTTCAGTGACGTACACTAAGGCATTGTTGGAAGAGTAGATGGATGCAGTTCAATGCATGATTCATATAATTCACCATTACATTTCTTGGTAGTCCCAAAAATATTACTATCAGGTTGTACATCACAGCTGGCCTGGTACATTGTTTGCTGCCTCCATTCGGAACGCACTGTTTACGTTTCAATGACTCAATATTCTGCAGAAAAACAGACAAATGGAACTAAGGCTGGGAATGTCAATACAATCAAACTAGCAAGGGCAATGATCACAAGTCATTCATAACGTAGCTAATAGGCTAGCGTATCTATTTATGTAGCAAGCTAAAAACACGGAGAGTAACGTTAGCTAGATACCTAGCTAGCTGCTAGGAGGATGTCATGCCATTGGAGGAGTGGGTGAGTGACTGACTTTTTCCTCTCTGAAGTTTTTTGGTGGCTATACACAGCTGGAGATGCAGGTGTCATTTGGTTAACTAGCAACAACTTGAACGACTTATCCAGCTAGCATATCTCTTGCGTTCGCAAATTCACTCTGGCTATCTATTATGATTTCAGAGCACACTCTCGTCTGAGTGTGCCATGATCGCAGAACAACTAATGAATTTATGAATGCGCAACACCCGCTGAATATGACCAGTGTCAGTAAACGTAGGCAAAAAAAAGTAATAGTTAGTCAAGAACGCTCTAGATAACCTGTAAACAGCCTAATCAGCTCTGCTACGGCGAGTAAAATGGTCAGAGTGAGGTGTTCTCTCATTTGTGTCTGGCAGTAGCTAGCTAGCAAGCCAGACAAATTTAGCCAGTTTGCTTGGGTGCTTGGCTGGGACAAGCATGCATTTGCAGGCAAGCTGCAGAAGGATGATGAGGCTACAATTCCCCATTGCCTATCAGTGAATTTTGACGGCCAACTAGCTGAAAAATATTGAGAGGGTTTAAATAATGTTCCTTCGTTAGATTTGAGTTCAACCTTTTAATGGTTGTTTGATCAATTGGACTATAATGTTCCCAAATCTAAGAGGACTCCCTTGGTATTTACATATTTGCAGAAATCCATTCAGGTGTATTTTGGAGCTTTTGGCGAATGTGTTCTAATGATCTAAAGTTACGCTGTTGCAACAGCCTGTAAACACACAGTCCAGTTCAAAGTGAATGATGGCAGGCTTGTTTGTATAAAGGCCAACTGTTGCTCTGATTGGCTATAGTGCCCCGGTCTGTGTAGACTCCGGACCAGGACAAGACAGATGTTTTAATTCTGTTTTATTTACTGCAGTCTATTAGTTGTCCAAATGCAAGACCGCTTTCCTTCTCTATATTGCTATAGAATTTTCACAAATGCCTCAGTTGTAAAGTAGACGCAGGGAGTTAGGAAGCAGGTGTAGATGGTGAGTTTAATAATAACGAACATGGAGAGTTACAAAAACTAGAGAAGCGTCTGGACATGAAAACTAAACCAATACTGCCTGAGGAGTGATGCTAGGGAGTGCTAGATAAAGGGGAAGTAATCAGGGTAGTGATGAAGTCCAGGCGCAGGTGTGCGTAATGAGGGTTGCCAGGTGTGCGTCATGAAAGGTTGCCATGACTGGTGGTTAGTAAACCGGCGACGTTGAGCGCCGGAGTGGGAGTAGATGTGACAGCACCCCCGACGCGCGGCTCCACCTGCGGGACCTTGCTCGGGGATGGCCCCAAGGGCGAGGAGTGGGCCAGTTCGGACGGCGAAGGTGGAAATCTTGGATGATGTTGGGATCTAGAATGTCCTCCACCAGAACCCAACGCCACTCCTCTGGACCGTACCCCTCCCAGTCCACTAGGTACAGAAGCCGACCCCCACGACATCGGGAGTCCAGGAGGGATCTGACGGCATAGGCAGGGCTTCCCTCAATGTCCAGGGGAGGCGGAGGGGTGCAACAGGCCTGCAATATTTTAGGTCAGGCATCCACGAGTCCGTGTGAACCTCTCCACCAACCGCCCAGCACACGCAAGTGCACGCACACACACACACAGACACAAACACACACACAACCATAAACATCCCTAAAATCCCCATAAAACTTTAGCAAGCCCTCTCAATGATCACCTCCAGATGCCTCACACATGGTTCTTCAGTTTCTAATCCCATCAGCCCAAAAGGTCAAGCTGTAACTGAACCATCCCCCAGTTATGGGGCTGTCTCACTTTAAAGGGACACCTGCAGTGAAAGTTCATCTTTATGGTGCTGGTCATAACCCCATGTGGGCAGAGAGCCAAGTGTAGCAGGAACAGAAGGGGGTAATAAGACCTGCAGACACCAAAGTCAACAGCTTTGAAGATCTGGCAGCAGGTGATGAAGCACAGTAGTCATATCCTTGATTTAAACATCTGACATCAGTAGTCTTATCTACGGTGAAAAATGCAATCATTGAGATGTCATGTTGCTACTTGGCTCAATCCAAAAACCATGTCTAAAAGCCAAGAAACATGTCTCAGGACCGTCAAAATGTGTCTCCGAGTAGTAGTGCTGATCTAGGATCAGTTTTTGCCTTTTAGATAATGATGAATAAGATAATATAGCCAAGGGTGACCTGATCTTAGATCAGCACTCATAGTCTGAGACACTTTATGCGTGTATACAGTGGCAAGAAAAAGTATGTGAACCCTTTGGAATTACCTGGATTTCTGCATACATTGGTCATCAATTTGATCTGATCTTCATCTAAGTCACAACAATAGACAAACATAGAGTGTTTAAACTAATAGCGCACCAATTATTGTATTTTTCTTGTCTATATTGAATACATAATTTAAACATTCACAGTGTAGGTTGGAAAAAGTATGTGAACCGCTAGGCTAATGACTTCTCCAAAAGCTAATTGGAGTCAGGAGTCAGCTAACCTGGAGTCCAATCAATGAGACCAGATTGGAGATGTTGGTTAGAGCTGCCTTGCCCTATAAAAACACTAACAACATTTGAGTTTCCTAGTCACAAGAAGCATTGCCTGATGTGAACCATGCCTTGAACAAAATAGGTCTCAGAAGACCTAATTAAGAATTGTTGACTTGCATAAAGCTGGAAAGGGTTACAAAGCATCTCTAAAAGCCTTGATGTCCACAGTAAGACAAATTGTCTATGAATGGAGAAAGTTCAGCACTGTTGTTACTCTCCCTAGGAGTGGCCGTCCTGCAAAGATAACTACAAGAGCACAGCGCAGAATGCTGAATGAGGTTAAGAAGAATCCTAGAGTGTCAGCTAAAGACTTACAGAAATCTCTGGAACATGCTAACATCTCTGTTGACGAGTCTACGATATGTAAAACACTAAACAAGAATGGTGTTCACGGAAGAAGCCACTGCTGTCCCTAATAAAATTGCTGCACATCTTAAGTTTGAAAAAGTGCACCTGGATGTTCCACAGTGCTATTGGCAAAATATTCTGTGGACAGATGAAACTACAGTTGAGTTGTTTGGAAGGAACACACAACACTGTGTGTGGAGAAAAAAAGGGACAGCACACCAACATCAAAACCTCATCCCAACTGTAAAGTATGGTGTAGGGGGCATCATTGTTTAGGGCTGCTTTGCTGCCTCAGGGCCTGGACAGCTTGCTATCGTTGACGTAAAAATGAATTCCCAAGTTTATCAAGACATTTTGCAGGAGAATGTAAGGCTATCTGTCCACCAATTGAAGCTCAACAGAAGTTGGGTGATGCAACAGGACAATGACCCAAAACACAGAATGGCTTCAACAGAAGAAAATACGCCTTCTGGAGTGGCCCAGTCAGAGTCCTGACCTCAACCCGATTGAGATGCTGTAGCATGAACTCGAGAGCAATTCACACCAGACATCCCAAGAATATTGCTGAACTGAAACAGTTTTGTAAAGAGGAATGGTCCAAAATTCCTCCTGACCGTTGTGCAGGTCTGATCCGCAACTACAGAAAACGTTTGGTTGAAGTTATTGCTGCCAGAGGCTCAACCAGTTACTAAATCCAAGGGTTCACATACTTTTTTCCACCCTGCACTGTGAATGTTTACACGGTGTGTTCAATAAAGACATGAAAGCGTATCATTGTTTGTGTGTTATCAGTTTAAGCAGACATGTGTTTGTCTATTGTTTACATTTACATTTACATTTAAGTCATTTAGCAGACGCTCTTATCCAGAGCGACTTACAAATTGGTGCATTCACCTTATGATATCCAGTGGAACAACCACTTTACAATAGTGCATCTAAATCTTTTAAGGGGGGGGGGGGGGTTAGAAGGATTACTTTATCCTATCCTAGGTATTCCTTAAAGAGGTGGGGTTTCAGGTGTCTCCGGAAGGTGGTGATTGACTCCGCTGTCCTGGCGTCGTGAGGGAGCTTGTTCCACCATTGGGGTGCCAGAGCAGCGAACAGTTTTGACTGGGCTGAGCGGGAACTGTGCTTCCTCAGAGGTAGGGGGGCCAGCAGGCCAGAGGTGGATGAACGCAGTGCCCTTGTTTGGGTGTAGGGCCTGATCAGAGCCTGAAGGTATGGAGGTGCCGTTCCCTTCACAGCTCCGTAGGCAATCACCATGGTCTTGTAGCGGATGCGAGCTTCAACTGGAAGCCAGTGGAGAGAGCGGAGGAGCGGGGTGACGTGAGAGAACTTGGGAAGGTTGAACACCAGACGGGCTGCGGCGTTCTGGATGAGTTGTAGGGGTTTAATGGCACAGGCAGGGAGCCCAGCCAACAGCGAGTTGCAGTAATCCAGACGGGAGATGACAAGTGCCTGGATTAGGACCTGCGCCGCTTCCTGTGTGAGGCAGGGTCGTACTCTGCGAATGTTGTAGAGCATGAACCTACAGGATCGGGTCACCGCCTTGATGTTATTGGAGAACGACAGGGTGTTGTCCAGGATCACGCCAAGGTTCTTAGCACTCTGGGAGGAGGACACAAGGGAGTTGTCAACCGTGATGGCGAGATCATGGAACAGGCAGTCCTTCCCCGGGAGGAAGAGCAGCTCCGTCTTGCCGAGGTTCAGCTTGAGGTGGTGATCCGTCATCCACACTGATATGTCTGACAGACATGCAGAGATGCGATTTGCCACCTGGTTATCAGAAGGGGGAAAGAATTGTTGTGACCTAGATGATTCAGATCAAATTTGATGACCAATTTATCCAGAAATCCAGGTATTTCCAAAGGGTTCACATACTTTTTCTTGCCACTGTAACTAGAGAGTACTGGGAATTCATGCCCAAGCATGGAAGGGTGTGCTGGCCTGTGATGTTACTTATTTGTGTATCTGTACAACCTTTATGTCCAAGTATGTACCTCCTTGAGTATAATCCTCTCTTTTTCCAATAACAAACTCATAACTCAAAGACAACCCACTGGGCACAGACGTCAGATCAACGGCTATTTTTTATTTACATTTGGGTTGAGATTTCAACTAATGTGATTTTTGAATAAAGAAGAACTTATCGTTGGATCTAATTTAAAAGGTTGGGTGAAAAAAAAAGACAAAATGCCTTTACATTGATTTACTTTTTGAAAATCGAATCAGTTTTCCACATTGATTCAACGTCACCGCATAGATTTCTTGGGTTGAAATTACAAGGAAACAACATTGACTCGGCCAGTTTTTACCCAGTGGGAAGAGAATAGGATGAGTGATAAAGGGCCATTCTCTAGTTCACACATATCTGAATTTATTCACACAATGATGTCAAATGCATAATCTATGCATTTGTTTAGCATAGCCATCGGATGTGAACTATTTGCTCACAGAGTTCACCCTTGGTAAACATTGTTACTGCCCCCAAGAACAATACAGGCCAATTCAACATAGAGGCGGTCACAGTGGATGTTTCCGGTACATGTCAGGAAGATTGCCCAAAGCAGGGTTCCTCTCACCGTGTCACTGTCTTTGTGACCAATGTCTCATCAATCAATGATCACGCTGAGGGGCCAGCTTGAGCTAACTTAATGCTTGTCATCCTTCCTTTGAGGAGGTATGGGGGAAAAAATGGCCTGGAATAGAAGAAAAAAGGGGCAGGAAGGAGGAGAAATTAGAAGAATGTCTTAGCTAACACTGGTAAAAAGTGTTGATACAGAGAGACCATCAGCTGTTGTTGAATACAGGGCCGGCCTCCACCCAACACCATTCTAAATGCATCCGTTATACTTCAGGTGGCCCGTAGAACGGGTTTGAGAGAGGAGCTGGTGATAGGCTAGATGAAACTCAAACCTGTTAGGAGCTTCAGTAGCAGACCTCTCTTGTCTCTGAAGAGAGTAGCCTGGCCTTAACGGGGCCTTATAGGAGCTTTAGGAGATACTCAACAATGAGCCTCCAGTCTCAGCATTGGTGAAAGTGACAGCATGGTCCTCCCTCCTGCGGACCATTAAACATCCTTCTGGATAAACAAGAGCAGGGCCCTTTATGAAGAGTGAGAGAGCTACAAAGAGAGGGGCCATTGAGCCACTGGGGGCCTGCCTTTGTTTTTGTATTGTGGGGCCCTTTCTCAATGGTCCGGTCCTGATAAGGGAGGCTCTATTTCGTTTTTAGGGCTCATACACATTTCCAGGGTGGTGTGTTTGGGCAAAACAGAGACAACTTAATTGACAGCATTGTGTGCGAGAGTGGGTTCGACTGACAAACTAAATAGGAAGAGAGAGGAAATTTGCTGTGTTTCCATGTTGAAAATAGGCTGATTTAGAAAGTTGTTTGATAATCAAAAAAGGGTGGTCTACGGTGATAGGTGGGATGGCTGAGAGTAGCTGAGGGGTGGGATTAAAAAGCTCATGATTGGTAATAGTTATTACTGAAAACCCTATAGATAGTACTCAGACATCTCCGGTATACATTACCATCTATCCAAATGTAACGTGTATATATAAAAAACAATATATTTGTTATGCAAATACTGTGTATAAAAGTACCATGTATGTAAAATGTGTGTAAAATGTATATGTAACAAAAAAAGCTGTAAAAACAAACATCACAAAGTTACTTTTGTCTTCTGAAGAGGTGGATGGGCAATAAAACATTTGAAAGGTGTTCGATAATGAAAATAACTTGTATGATAGGATGTAGTTATGTAACTGGGGTTATATTCTAAAAGTGTGAAAAAGCTGCCCAATTGCACTGTATCACTTCAAAAACTATGCACTGGTGTCTGCACCCATGGAGGTAAACATGCAGAAATAGAGGTAAGATCAATTATTCTCTCATTTTATGCTATCTTGACCTTCTTCCTGTTTTTAAAAGGGTGTCCTATAGTGAAACAGTTTTTTCAATTATCATTTTTAATCAGTCTGCATGCTGTATTGAAGCTGTCCAATCCTTGCTGGTCCCATATCTGTTTGTGCTGTCTTGCCAAATCCTCTGGTCATTGTCATGCTAAATGGAGTTGCAAGACAACACAAACAAATCTGGTACTAGGCTATTCCAGTCCTGTGAGGCAGAGTGACAGGCACCTGTGACCCCTGGTCAAGCTCTTCTCATGGCCCACTGTGGGAGCACTCAACCCTGGACACACACTAGGCTAGTCACTCCATTAGCTGGCCGACAGACCGCTAAATGGACAGCAGCGCTATTCCCAGCCTGTCACTAAGCTAAAGCCGTCAAGATCCCATGCACAAACATGCACTTCCTGCTCAAATAGGGGTTCAGGCCACATTGAATAATTTAGCTACTAGTCTGATTTGCACCATCCAGTTACTTTCTAAATGTATTGTGATTTTGTGGAGGAGTATCCTTTTAAGCTTAATGGCAAGCTTGACTCACAGTCACAAGTGTCATTCATGATTTGAGCAGGAACATTGTGGGATACCTTGGGGAGCAAAACCTTCATACCTCTACTTATTTTATATATATATATATATTCCTACCACTCATTCCAATTTAAAAGCCTATCTAGTGTTTTAACAAAAAAATGCTAAAGAATGAAGAGCACATAATTTAACACCCGAACCTCATGAATTCAAAGTAGTACACTGTACGCTACTTTTTAAAGAAGAGCACATGAAGAGCACATAATTTAACACCCGAACCTCATGAATTTAAAGTAGTACACTTGGCGCTACTTTCGCATTCGTATATCCCATCACTCTGATGTTAGATCTGTGCCCACTGGTAACCTCTACCTGGAGAAACAGCACGCGTGGAGGCTGTCACTAACAAGCTAAGAGCATTTTGTCTGGCCATCTCCACTCTCTCCCACCCTTAATCCCTCCAGAGCCCTCTTTCCCCATGTTCAGCCCCTTTCCTGTGTGTCAGCATTTCTTCTCCGGCAGGCAGCCCTGCGCGTGTCAAATGGGCTTCCCGCCTCCCCCCTCGCCCCCTAACCTGGTCATCTGTCTGTTGGCTGAAAGTCGTTCTCCCAATCTCTCGGGTTCCTTACCTCATCTGGGAGCTATTTATTCCCAGCCGGGGTGGGGGGTGGGGGGGGGGGGTTTCCCTGGATGGAAGTACAAGACAGATGAGGCTAAATAGGTTCAGATGGGAAGATAACACTTTGGTGGTGGAGAAAGGCTGCGTTATTGGGCAAAAGATCAGAATCGGGCTGCTTGTGTAAATGCAAAGTTGAAGCACTAGAACATGTCCATGGGTTGGTGTCAGGGGCGGAAATCCCGGGGGGGATGGGGGGACACAACCCCCCCATCCTGGGAAAAATATGATTTGTCCCCCCCAATATATCACTGAAACATAACTATGTAATTTAAATAATATTAATAATACGCAATGAAAGCAATTGTGCTGATTATAGACACTTAATAGCGCGTTTTTAAGTTTCAAAAGATTGCAATCCCCACCCTTTGCCTCACAATGGTTTGATCCACTGCCAGTTCCTTAGCTTGCTAGGTAACAGAGAGGTCGTATCTACTGTCTGAAAGGCACTCAATGCACGTAACTGACGTGAGGTTAATCCAGTCAATCGCGCACACACACTAGCTGAATATGCAGAGTTAGCACGCAAATATTAACTATTAAGCTAGCTAGTACCTATTCCATTTATGTGGCGTCGTCAAAGATGGAATCAGCATGGAGATGATGTAAGTTAGTGCTTCAAAGTCCCTGTGATAAGTTTAGCGATAAACTGAAATCCAAACTGAACAGAACTACACTCTCTTCTACCATTGTCTTAAATATATTTAATGGTCTCGTTGCAAAAGCTAAATTGTCGCAGGGGAACTTTTATTAATTTATTTTATTTCACCTTTATTTAACCCGGGTAGCAAAGATTATAGCAAACACCACTGAAACTGAATTGGTGCTCGCTAGCTTTGCAAATTCAGCTATTGTTGGAAGCCAGCCAATATGAAACAAACTATTAAAATTACAAAAGGTTGCAGCATATGTTGTGTAAATGGTGAACTCATACAGCTGTCAACTCTTGTCATTTTAATCCGTTTCACATTTTCTAGCTACCTTTTAGATCGAAGCCCAAATAGAATGATAGAAGATGATAGAAGCCCATCTCCTACTGTAAATAACCTACACACTGTGTGTGTGTGTGTAGCCAGCCAGCCAGCCAGGTAGAAAAATGGCAGAAAAATAAAAGACGAAAATCAGAGTATTTTTCAATATACCAAAACACATAGTGAGAACCCTAGTAGCCTAATATCTCAAAGACTAGTTGATAAAATGTTCATAAGAAAGAAATGAAATTCTAATGGAAATGTTTCACAATGATGTCATTAGGCAGAGCAGGCAACAGATGGCACACTGACAGCAGAGTTGGGGACAGATATGCAGGGACAGACTGGCAGAGACAGGGAGTCTCAGGTAAGTTTGTTGAGTCTTTGTTTGGCAACATTGTGAAAGGTTCTCAATTTTTTGGACTTGTAAAATAGGAACATAATTGGAAAATCCCATGGATACCCCCACTCTCAACTTAAACTGGTGACTGAACTAAGATTTGTTAAAGGCAATGGTATTGCTGTTGTGATTAGTTGTGTAGTTTTGGGTACCGGTAGTTAGGAGTACGGCAAACACCTTATTTCTTTGGTTCCTCAATATACATTTACCATATTACAATGTAGGCTATGTGTTACAGCACTACTTTTGGTGTCCCCCTCAGGAATTGCTCTTGAGAAAATTTCATGTAATTGTCCCCTCCAAAGTTGATATCAGATTTTCGGCAATGGTTGGTGTAGCCTGTATTGCTTGAATCTTAAATCAGAGTTAGAATTCCTGCATGCCCCTTCATCGATCAATGATAGCTCAGAGGTGAGGTTGGATGGGAAGGTAGATGTTCAGATATGGAAGTACTTGAGGAGTTTGCTTGACAGTAGTTGGGAGCTTTCCTGTTTGACGCATAGCTTGAGATCCGAATTTCATTATGTGGTTTAAATAAGCCTTGATAGGGTCATCAATCACAGCACATCACTAGGGCAAGGATAGACAATCATTTTTTTTAATGTAAGTAAGATATGACCAGTTGGAGGTGTTAAACATTTCAATTTCATTTAAAGAATCTATTGATTTTCCATTTAAGGGCATTTGAATCATATTTAGCATCACAACAATAACACATATTCATGACATCACTGACATACAAATAGAAAAACAACGAATGGAAAGGTGTACTGTATCCTCCATCAAAGAATAACAACATGTGCGTAAACATCACTATTGAGTCTTGCTTTGAACAGCCTATACGAAAATATATTTATAAAAAAAAGTCATATCTGACGGAATACTTCCCGTAAAAAAAAAATGCGTCATCGTGCGTAAAAGTCCTTAAGTCTAATGCACGCAGTGACCCTACCATGGTCTCCACACGGAGTCTGCGGTGACGGGAGGCGCAACAGGTGACACAGGCACCGCAAGTGCTGGATTGCCATGTATCGCGTTTGGCGCGCTCATATGCTTAAGAGCCACGCTTGGAATCAGAATGGCGAATTGTCCATCTGTCGCCGCCGGCACAATCTGAAGTCCACTGTATAATTTTGCCATTTCTGATGTGAGGTTGATAGGCGAGCCACTTTTGCAAGGCATTGTTCCATTTAACTGAGGAGACGCATTTGGGATTTGCGCAATGGCTTGGGCAAGCAATGGATGCGCTGGATGCGGAGGGTAGGTGGGGATCTGGCATTGAGTTGAGAAGTTTAAGGTGTTTATCTGTGACACACAGCCGGCTAAGTGGCTGAGAAGTTGAGACCTGATCTCCGTGTTCACCCCTCCACACGTGGACAGAAAACTGGTGACTTCACTCATGCATTCGCTGAATCCCGCTCTGTACTTGCCAAAGACCGATGGATCCCTGCTTATAGCTGCTGTAAATCCAAAAACAATATTTGAGGATATATTGTTCAGAAAATCATTACAATCAAATGATATAATACTAAGTAGGTCTATCAATAGCTTTGATAAGCTTGGGTAAATATACGACCGTTGGAACTGCGGTGGGTGCCAAATGGGCACAGTCAGATTATATTTATGCAAGTCTAGAATGACTGTAATCAATTAGAGATAAAAAAAACCTACCAGTCATTTGGAGACGCTGCATATTCCTAAGGTGCTTCACAGTCATCTCTAGGATGTCCGCCTTCTCGAGCTTCGAATGTCTCGAGCTCTAAATAGACACCAAGAAGAAAATGACACATGATTAATAATCTATTTGAGTTTCGTTCCAGTCCATAACGATATAAGCATATGTCGTTGACATAAATGTCTACATGGAATATGGTAATTGCCATTTAAAAAAAACCGTACATCTTTCTTTAGTGCATCCAAGATGAGGTTCTTTAGCTGACCAAGGCTGTCATTGATTCGCGCACGTCTTCTCTTCTCCATAATTGGCTTTGAGGACTTAAAACAAAAAACATGTTAATAATAAAAAACCAACAATTGACATATAAAAAGCAATAGTTTTCTTTCGGTGCATTTTTGTACCTTTCTGTGCTCCGAGGCAGTCCTTGGTTTATCCGGAGTTCCACTGACCCTCGACGGGGTGGCTGCGACAGAGGATGGGGATGTTTTCTCCAAAATATCAGCTGGCATCTTCAAGTTTTAATATCCCACAATCGTCCTGCCAATTTAAGCAAATCCTTTTTAATGTCCCACAATTGTTAAAGAAAGTCCAGCCTATTGAGTAATATTCAAACACCGGTTATGCACTTTTTCTGACCAACGCTGTTCGTTCTATGCGTTTATTATAATGTAGCTATAGCTGAGGTAAAGTCCTATCAGTGCGGTGTTGATAACAAGTCAACACTGTTACTTTCACCACCCGGTCGTATTTATAGAGGAGGCTGCACGCGAACGGCTCGTGTGAAATGTCCCAAAGTTTTATTTCCACTGCAACTTTCTACCAATGAGCGCACGGGACACGTTGACAGGGGTGAGGTTGGCTCGTGCAAGGAGGCCTTGCATTGGCTATCTGGTGTCTTGTGTGTGAGACGGTGGTCCACAGGACACTACTACACTGCCCTACCAAGCAAAAAGGCAATAACTGCTCATTTGGTCGAAAATGAGTTAATGCCATTTTTTTGCTACATGAAATACATGCTTAATCATCTGGACAAGTATCCTGCCTCTATTGTATTGTGTTCTGGAGAACATTTGGGTTATGCTAGCAGTAATTGCATAAAGTTACTGTGAAACCAAGGTAAATAAAATCGATTTATTTTAGTTCCACGCTATGAGCAGTTACTGCCTTTTTGCTTGGTAGGGCAGTACAGATGTAGGATCTTAATTTTTTTGTAGGGGTTGTTACATTTTTCTTTATAGCAAATCAAGTCTGACATTTTAGAGTGGAAATTGCAAAGTTCAGAAGACTTTTACAAATGAAAATACACTAAGTTTGCATTTCCTGCTCTGCAGGATAATTCTCAGCAACAAAAAAGTGATCAAATTAAGATCCTAAATCTGTATATATGATCAACATATAGAACAGGTTACATTTTATAAAATGTGTTGCTGAAATATGAAGGTTTTAGTTATTAGTAACAGTCAATTAAGGTGAATAAAATACTTGTATTGGATTTGTCTCCAATTTAAGCCCAGGTTAATTGATCCTAAAGTGAGTAGTTCATAATGAACTAGAAAAAGTGTGTTTTAATGTTCAAGATACTGAGTGTTTATTTTAGTATGTTAAACATTAAATAGCATATTTAAAGTACAACAAATAAATACTTTTTTAGGTCATCGTGTCTGTAAAGACAATATTCTGTAGACTACCATCACATGTATGTGACTGATAGATTCCATGTTGTACTCAATGACCTTCACATCTTGGTCTTAACATGCAGACGACATGAACTATCACCACAGAGCAGAAGATTATCAGGTTGCTCTTATTCTTACCTTCTTGACAGACTTCAGGCGCCCTAACGTCTCCTTTCTAAAGCTCCTTAAACCTTTCAGGTCAAATGACCCCAAGGCTAGGTCAGGGTCTGTATGGGCCCGTATCACGGAAGGAACTTGTCATCTGTATCCTCAAATACTTTCTTAATAATATTAACATAAATAAAGCACCAAAGACTGACCTCAAAAACACATAAGAAACTGTGGACACGAAAGGAGCCAATAGCCAGAGACATCTAACATGTCGTCATGGTTTTTCTATTCATGTCCAATGTTTTACACCAGTGTGTAAAATTACCACAGTCGTACGTTTTTCACGAAACAAGATTCGACACTGAAAAGAGGATTCTCACAGTTGCCTTTCTCTGTGAGTATCTTCTAAAGCAGGGTTCTCCAACCCTGTTCCTGGAGAGCTACCCTCCAGTAGGTTTTCACTCCAACCCCAGTTATAACTAACCTGATGCAGCTAATAAACCAGCTACTTATTAGAATCAGGTGCTCTAGATTAGGGTTGGAATGAAAACCTACATGATGTTACCTCCCCAGGATTTAGGTGTCCAGAGGGGATGCTGGGTTTTTTTCATGAATACAATTCTTCTTTCTTTCACAAACAAGGGCTATAGGTTCTGGGACAAGACAACAGGGAGAGGGAGGGTGAAGGATAGAAGGGGAGGAGGCAATGTGTTGCCCCTAATCAGCTCCATGCTCAATAAGCCTGCTGGTCTGACTGGAGACGTGCCTTTATTGTGCACCGTGATCTATAACTGTGCTTTATGGCACACTCCAGATCAGTATCAGTGTGGGAAGCACAGAGGAGAGAGAGGAACAGAGGCTCAGGTCGCCATTTGAGGGGGGTTTGAAAGCTATTGAGGGAAAACAGTGTCTGATAACAACCCATGACAGAAGGGCGGTTGAGTTGTACTGGCACAGATCAGGATAATCTTGGACCTTGTGGAAATATTTAAAGAAAGTATATTGCTACTTGACCGCATTCCTCGAACCAGTATGGCGCTTTGTTCACGTCAACGACTGGTGATGAAGATTGACATGTTGTGTCAGTAACGTTACATTTAAACAAAGACAGCACCCTCGGTTGTTTGCTCCTAGCCACTTGCCTGTATTTTTGACACTAACCTCCACGTTCATCTGGTTTGAGATGGACCGCCCTACATATTCTCCCCACTGCTGTCATGCCAAGGCAAATCGACTGTGGAATGGCCATCTCAATCACCAAATCCCGGGACTCGTCTCTTTTAACTGGGCTGTGTGACACAGAGAGCGAGGCCAGCCAGATGGGGACAGAGGGATCACTTAAACATCTCACCAGGGCCTCCGCTTGTTCTCCCCACCTCCTCCCTTTGAGACCCTCTTAAAGAGGGGGGGGCCTCCTATAGCAACTCCTGGCTATGGCCCGCCCGCCTTTTGTCCCCCTCCCCAGCAGAAGTTTCTGCTCGAGAAGCCTTAGACAAGGCCTCCATTAATTGCGGGCCTGTGTGGAATACACGGGGGACAATGGGCCCAACAGAGTGTCCGGCCCTCAGACAAGGCTGGAAACAAATGGTACAGGGAGTCCGGCAGAATAGAATCGTCCTGGCTGATGTCACTGAATACATTTACCTACCTCAGAGCCCATTCAGCACCATGCTTTGTTTTATTTGGACAAAAAAAGGGGGAGGTATCAATAGCAGGAATGGGAGGGGGGAGAGGCTTGATGATGGGAAATCACTGGTCTCCATGGTCACCATCCGTCCAAAAAATATGGTAGAATTGATTGGAGGTGGGGATGAAAAGGAGAGGCTATAAGATTAAAGCTCCAGAAGATAAGAAAGCGATTGAAAACAAAGGTTGTGTTTTCCAGTTTCTTTAACTCTGTGGGATTTCTTTCCAACCCTCTATGATAATCAGATACGAAGAGATCAATCCTAATGTAACAGGGTTGGTTCAGTTAGCAAGCCACGCTCACATGGTGAGTAACCTTGCCTGAGACCTGAGGACTTGCGTTAGCTCCTAGAGCAATGTCTAGGCTTTAGCTCAAAGGGCTAACAGTCTTGTGGCATGATGAAGAAGCAACAGGCATTTTGCAATTCCTCGGACCACAACAAGCCGCCATCTGTCACCTTCCTTTAGCCTTAAAGTGATGCTCCAGAACTTTTGTATAATTTCAGCCAGTGGTTTTGAAAGTGGTGCTCATGAGCCAAAACGGGTCCCTGTTTTGTGTGTACTACGTCATCCAATTGTGTACTATGTCATCCATTTCGTACGATATGTTACGAATTCAATTCATACAATATGTTATGAATATTTTGTGCTTAAGATCCCGGATTGCATCTTTACATCTTAAAAAGCCAGCATTTAGAGAACTTCAACTTGGAGCAAAGGCAATGAGACTGAAGTCTTATTTAACTTTAGGTCCTTCCTTTCAAAGGAAATTGAGCAGGCATATGCACAGATAGGGTATTGCCCAACCTCTTTCCCCTTTGCCCACCCACTTGCCAAGTGCCATTTTGGGTAGTGGTATAACTATATTTGTCATTTTTGTATACAGTTTTTGTCGTTGTTGTTCTGAACCCACTGCCCCCAAGTTGTAGTGACGTCGTCAAGTTCACCACCCCCACACCTACCCTCTTCATTGATCTGTACTATACAGAGCTCCCGTGTGCCTGGTTGTGCCTTTTTCCAATCTGCCCTGTACGGAGACTGAGTGCCCGGTATTCAAACATGCACGGCTTGTGATGCGGGTCAACTGTCGAGTGTGTGTAGCAAGCGACCTAGTTTTTTAAATTTATGTTATTAACCTTTATTTAACTAGGCAAGTCAGTTAAGAACAAATTCTTATTTACAAAGATGCCCTACCCTGACCAAACCCTCCCCTAACCCAGACAACGCTGGGCCAATTGTGCGCCGCCCTATAGGACTCCCGATCATGGCCAGTTGTGATACAGCCCGTGATCGAACCAGGGATCAATCCAGGGTCCATAGTGACGCCTCTAGCCCTGAGATGTACCTTGGACTGCTGCGCCACTCGAGAGCCTGTTAAACCTGTTAAACTCTTAATGGTTGTTTTGGACACGGTACAGGGTTTGGCGAGTTTTGGGTGGTAACCCCCAAAAATGTTTTGGTTAGAAAATAGAAAGTGACATATAATTTGAAAGCTACAGCCCTTGTCTTTTTGTAAGTAGAACTCAACTCTTACTGCTGGCAATGTCATATGACCCCCCCCCCCCCCCCCCCCCCCCGATAAACTTGATTACTCGATTGATAGGGTCAGTTCAAGATGTCAGGCTTGAAAATCTGATCAGCCATTTTGGCAAAGTGAATCACTACCCAAACGAGAAGGAACTGGTTTCAAGTGGCCAAGAGACGTCTCCTATTGCTATCTATCTACTGGGAATCAGACAGGGAATATCTTAATAACGTTAATGGATGGGTTGAGACTTCAACTTTCTTCTCATGTGTAATTCCTGTAAGACAAAGATAAGATGAAAAATGATGTTGCACAAGCACTGCACTTTTAAAATGGCTGTGTTACTATGTGAGCATGTTTAAAGTGACACCAAGTAAAATATCAGATTTTTAAAATGTATTTTAACATTTTGGAACTTTAATTGGTGTCATAATTTAAGTCAAACCTAAACTTTCAAATCTCTTATTCCGCAAAATTCCCCTCTTACGACACACCCCCCCCCCCCCAAAAAAAAATACACATTTCAATGTTTTTGGCCTGCTGTTTATCTGTAATAGTCACATTGTTTCTGATACCTTTATCAGAATCCCACAGTTCTTACCTTGCTAACATTACTAAGCATGCGTTTGTAGGTCTTGTAGTTTTGAAACCGAAATGTACTTTATGAGGGTAGTATACAATATTATGGGTGTTTAGAAAATGCCACCAGAGGGCGTAAGAGTGGAACAAGTTAGATATCAACAGTACTGCCACACCACAGCAGCATAACATTGGGTTGCCACTTGATAACACTTGGTATACGCTGCCCTGAACCTTAGTCACTGTTACTAGCCTGCTACCACCCGGTACTCTACCCTGCACCTTAGAGACTGCTGCCCTATGTACATAAAGTCATTGAACACTGGTCACTTTAATAATGTTTACATACTGTTTTACCCACTTTATGTGTATATACTGTATTCTAGTCATGGCTCATCCTATATAACTACTGATGTACACATCTTTTCTAGTCATTTACTGTCCATATTGTGTATTTCACACCATTATACAGTATATATATACACACTAAGTGTACAAAACGTTAAGAACATACACTACCGTTCAAAAGTTTGGGGTCAATTAGAAATGTCCTTGTTTTTGAAAGAAAAACATTTTTTTGTCCATTAATATAACATCAAATTGATCAGAAATACAGTGTAGACATTGTTCATGTTGTAAATTACTATTGTAGCTGGAAACGACAGATTTTTTATGGAATATCTACCTAGGTGTACAGAGGCCCATTATCAGCAACCATCACTCCTGTGTTCCAATGGCACGTTGTGTTAGCTAATCCAAGTTTATAATTTTAAAAAGCTAATTGATCATTAGAAAACCCTTTTGCAATTATGTTAGCACAGCTGAAAACTGTTGTCCTTATTAAAGAAGCAATAAAAATTCTTTAGACTAGTTGAATATCTGGAGCATCAGCATTTGTGGGTTCGATTACAGGCTCAAAAGGGCCAGAAACAAAGACCTTTCTTCTGAAACTCGTCAGTCTATTCTTGTTCTGAGAAATGAAGGCTATTCCATGCAAGAAATTGCCAAGAAACTGAAGATCTCGTACAACGCTGTGTACTACTCCCTTCACAGAACAGCGCCAACTGGCTCTAACCAGAATAGAAAGAGGAGTGGGAGGCCCCGGTGCACAACTGAGCAAGAGGACAAGTACATTAGAGTGTCTGGTTTGAGAAACAGACGCCTCACAAGTCCTCAACTGGCAGCTTCATTAAATAGTACCCGCAAAACACCAGTCTCAACGTCAACAGTGAAGAGGCGACTCCGGGATGCTGGCCTTCTAGGCAGAGCTCCTCTGTCCAGGGTCTGTGTTCTTTTGCCCGTCTTAATCTTTTATTTTTATTGGCCATTCTAAGATATGGCTTTTTCTTTGCAACTCTGCCTAGAAGGCCTGCATCCCGGAAATGTGCTTTTCTTTCAAAAACAATGAAATTTGTGACACAAAAACTGACCCCAAACTTTTGAACGGTAGTGTGTGTGTATATATATATAAAGGAAGAGAAGCTTAGGCTTAGCCCCAGAGAGATAGAGGAATTTTCTGGCAGCATGCTACGACACCGACATGCATTTCTTTATGTCAGATGGTACTGCGTCTGCTATACAGATAAAGGCTTACAATTCTCTCATTTTCAAGCCAACAATATTGTATAAAGATAAGCATTATATTGTTCGATTATAGGAGTGACTGGTAGGCCTGAAACATTTTTCCTCACCTCAAGTTCAAATGTCGTAGTCAGTTGGAGCGCTAGTGCGCGCTGCCTTCATACCATAGGCCTGCAGTAACTAAAGCTTAATAATAGCCACACCACACCTTCACAAAAGTTTCAAAACTTTATTAGGGTAATATCAAAAGTAAGTCAAACCAGTGTTTATAGGGAAAATACGAGCAGGATATTATATTACAGCAAACACAGCATTACAGTTGGAACTAAATTTGCATATTTAAAGAACGGGTTTCAATTAATAAATAGGCTTATAATAATAATAATAATGATATACAATAATAATAAAGATAATACAAATGATTATAAATCCCAAAATAAATAAATGCAACTTCCAAAAGTGCATCCTACCTGAATAGCGAGTTGCACAGTAGCCTGCATTTGACCACACCAACATTCCTTTCATGTTAGTCCACTAAAATAATTAAAACTTGTCCACACAGAGGACATTCCTCTTACAGGCTTTTCGCTTTAGGTATACTATTTATCCTCTAAATTTAGTTTTACTTCAATGAAAAAGGCCTCCATCTTCGCAATCAACAGTAGTCTAGACCAAGGCTCCTCTCTCGCCCTCTCTCTATCCTCAGCAGCAGGCACAGGTGCGCACAAGGAGTGAGAGAAAGGTCCCGAAGCGCGAATTCGGCGTGTAGGCTATGATAGACGGCCTCTCCTGGACAATTTGGCCAGCTACAATTGCATTCATCGGCTTTAAAGATATATACAGTACCAGTCAAAAGTTTGGACACACCTACTCATTCAAGGGGTTTTCTTTATTTTTACTATTTTCTACATTGTAGAAAAATAGTGAAGACATCAAAACTATGAAATAACATATATGGAATAATGTACTAATCAAAAAAGTGTTAAACAAACCCAAAAATATTTTATATTTGAGATTCTTCAAAGTAGCAACCCTTTGCCTTGATGATAGCTTTGCACATGCTTAGCATTCTCTCAACCATTTTCATGAGGTAGTCACCTGGAATGCATTTCAATTAACAGGTGTGCCTTGTTAAAAGTTAATTTGTGGAATTTCTTTCCTTCTTAATGCGTTTGAGCCAATCAGTTGTGTTGTGACAAGATAGGGGTGGTATACAGAAGATAGCCCTATTTGGTAAAAGACAAAGTCCCATATAATGTCAAGAACAGCTCAAATAAGCAAAGAGAAACTACAGTTCATCATTACTTTAACAGACGAAGGTCAGTCAATCTGGAAAATTTCAAGAACTTTGAACGTTTCTTCAAGTTTAGTCACAAAAACCATCAAGCGCTATGATGAAACTGTCTCTCATGAGGACCGCCACAGGAAAGGAAGACCCAGCGTTACCTCTGCTGCAGAGGATAAGTTCATTAGAGTTACCAGCCTCAGGTTGCAGCCCAAATAAATGCTTCACAGAGTTCAAGTAACAGACACATCTCAACATCAACTGTTCAGAGGAGACTGCATGAATCAGGCCTTCATGGTCGAATTGCTGCAAAGAAACCAAAGGACACCAATAATAAGAAGAGACTTGCTTTGGACAAGAAACACGAGAAATTGACATTAGACCGGTGACAATCTATTATTTGGTCTGATGAGTCCAAATTTGAGATTTCTGGTTCCAACCGCCATGTCTTTGTGAGACGCAGAGTAGGTGAACGGATGATCTCCGCATGTGTGGTTCCCACCGTGAAGCATGGAGGAGGAGGTGTGATGGTGCTTTGCTGGTGACACTGTCAGGGATTTTTTTTTAATTCAAGGCACACTTAACCAGCATGGCTACCACAGCATTCTGCATGGTGGGACTATCATTTGTTTTTCAACAGGACAATGACCCAACACACCTCTAGGCTGTGTAAGGGCTATTTGACCAAGAAGGATGGTGATGGAGTGCTGCATCAGATGACCTGGCCTCCACAATCACCTGACCCCAACCCAATTGAGATGGTTTGGGACGAGTTGGACCGCTGAGTGAAGGAAAAGCAGCCAACAAGTGCTCAGCATATGTGGGAACTCCTTCAAGACTGTTGGAAAAGCATTCCAGGTGAAGCTGGTTGAGAGAATGCCAAGAGTGTGCAAAGCTGTCATCAAGGCAATGGGTGATTACTTTGAAGAATCTAAAATCTAAAATACATTTTGATTAGTTTAACACTTTTTTGCTTATTACATGATTCCATGTTTTATTTCATAGTTTTTATGTCTTCACTATTATTCTACAATGTAGAAAATAGTAAAAATAAAGAAAAACCCTTGAATGAGTAGGTGTGTCCAAACTTTTGACTGGTACTGTATATTTCTGCCAAACACCAGTGGGTCTACAGGTAGCCTAGCGGTTAAGAGTGTTGGGCCAGTAACCGAAAGGTTGTTGGTTTGAATCCCTGAGTCAGAAAAGTGGAAAAATCTGCTGTTCTGCCCGTGAGCAAGGCAGTTAACCTTTTATTAACGTTGCGTATCATCCTAAAACAGTCAAACGGAATATATCACGCTAAAGCAGTCAACCGTAATATATCATACTAAACGATCAAGACGTAGGATACTCTACAAGTCGTGTTATATTGTACGACCCCTATTACCCTGATAGACCAATGTAATGTAACCTAACGTAAAGGAACGCGCCAAACATATCAATGATCAGCTCATAGCCTACCCTCTTTGCCTCTTTTTTTTAGGAAGCGCTGTAACTAGCTTGCTTACAATTTGTGATGAGTGACTGTGTTTTTGGAGTAATAAATAGGCTTATGCTAAAAAAATGTAAACATCTTGAGCACCTGCCTCTGAAAGGTCTGTGCACGGCCCTGGAATAGAGGTCCTCCTTCTCCCCTCATCAAATAGATTTTTTTTTAAACCCAGACAGGAAAGTGTTTCTCGAACCACATTCAACTGTGGCGACTCCTTAAAGCGCTAGTTAACATGTAGATTATATGCATTTCGCGGCATTGTCAACGTTTCTAAGTGTATTTACATGCTAATATGTTCAGGAATACCACAGTCCTGAAAGGTGTTGGGGGAGGTTCTGGTTAACTCTGATGTCTTTATCTCTATGGAATTTGATTTCTTTGTGCCGTCATCGCTCAAACGCATTCCTGCAGAGCAATGGTTATTATGTGAACTGATTCGTAACGCATAAACAACTTTTGACTGTTTAAAACGGGTTCTTTGGAATTTTGTTTTCGGCGATATGGTTGTTATTCAGCTACGCCACAAGCCAAATGTCACATGTACCACACTGTTGGAATGGAAGCTTCTGTTGAGTCTGTTGATGTCAGTACCCAGCCAGTACCAAGTCACTGCAAGGCCTCATATCCATGAGTGTGTCTGCTGAGGGATTTATGATTGCGAAGATGGCCATTCTTACCAGTGACGATGACTCACAAGACCCCTATTTCAGCCACTTACCCTGTGAAAGCGGCTTCTGGGGTTGCCCTTTCAGCACTCGAGGACCTCTAGCCGAGCCCCCTTCACATGGGAGATCATCCTCACTTGGGAAAAAGTCTCTGCTCTTTTGGGGGGGGGGGGCTGTCCTGAAGGATGCCCTTGTCTTCAGGCCTCCCTTCCTTCTTCACCTGCTGGCTTAGTGTCTAATCACTTATGCACATAATCCCTGGTTAGTGCATGCGAGCCACTAGGCCTGGGCTCTGGCCCCGGCCTCCCGTTCTCACATGCTTGCTGGGTGGCTCCACGGTGGCCATGGCAACTCTCATCTTCTCATGACAGTTAGGCCTCAGGCATGGGTCTAAATCCTCTCTGGTCCCCAAGTGTTGTTTTCTGTCAGTTTTCTGTCTCTTTCTGTCAACCCCCCATCTATTTGTCTGTTGCTATTTCTGACTCTTTCTTTCTGTAACTCTTTACCCTCTCAGTTTATCACTGTTCCCATGTTATGCTTACAGCCTGGGAGAATGGTCACTGGTAAGCGGTTGTGCAAGTTAAACGTGAAGGTTCATTCTGAAATGAAAGTTAATATGTTGAGATGAGTCCTAGTCAACATGCCATGTTTGTGTATATGTTTCAATCCCAAATGAGTGTTAAAAATGATCAGAATCAACTGACTATCTGTCCCATTCGTTTGGGGTTGAAGCATGTACTGTAGCTGAATCTACACAATCGATGGCATGGGATGTGGACTCATCTTCTCACCATAGACCACTTTTTCTGTCTGACAACATCTGACAAACTTTGTTTTTGGAGTGAACGGTCACTTTAAGCCTATGGTACCATGGTCAGTACATTACTGCTTGGTTCAGGTTAGACAAAAATAAAATACATAATTTTCCCCTTGAAAAGAAATGTGTTATATGTGATGCAACCAGAAACCATGGATTGATGGCAGCATTCGCGCAAAACTGAAAGCGCAAACCACTGCTTTTAATCAGGGCAAGGCGACCGGAAACATGACCGAATACAAACAGTGTAGCTATTCCCTCCGCAAGGCAATCAAACAAGCTAAGCGTCAGTATAGAGACAAAGTAGAGTCGCAATTCAACGGCTCAGACACGAGAGGAATATGGCAGGGTCTACAGTCAATCACGGACTACAAAAAGAAAACCAGCCCCGTCGCGGACCCCGATGTCTTGCTCCCAGACAAACTAAACAACTTCTTTGTTCGCTTTAAAGACAATACAGTGCCACCGACACGGCCCGCTACCAAAACCTGCGGACTCTACTTCACCGCAGCCAACGTGAGTAAAACTGCCGGCCCAGACGGCATCCCTAGACGCATCCTCAGAGCATGCGCAGACCAGCTGGCTGGTGTGTTTACGGACATATTCAATCAATCCTTATCCCAGTCTGCTGTTCCCACATGCTTCAAGAAGGCCACCATTGTTCCTGTTCCCAAGAAAGCGAATGTAACTGAGCTAAACGACTATCGCCCCGTAGCACTCACTTCCATCATCATGAAGTGCTTTGAGAGACTAGTCAAGGATCATATCACCTCCACCATACCTGACACCCTAGACCCACTCCAATTTGCTTACCGCCCCAATAGGTCCCCAGACGACGCAATCGCAATCACACTGCACACTGCCCTAACCCATCTGGACAAGAGGAATACCTATGTAAGAATGCTGTTCATTGACTACAGCTCAGCATTTAACACCATAGCACCCTCCAAACTCGTCAATAAGTTCGAGACCCTGGGTCTCGACCCCGCCCTGTGCAACTGGATCCTGGACTTTCTGACGGGCCGCCCCCAGGTGGTGAGGGTAGGTAACAACATCTCCAACCCGCTGATCCTCAACACTGTGGCCCCACAAGGGTGCGTTCTCAGCCCTCTCCTGTACTCCCTGTTCACCCATGACTGCGTGGCCATGCACACCTTCAACTCAATCATCAAGTTTGCAGACGACACTACAGTGGTAGGGTTGATTACCAACAATGACGAGACGGCTTACAGGGAGGAGGTGAGGGCCCTCGGAGTGTGGTGTCAGGAAAACAACCTCACACTCAACGTCAACAAAACAAAGGAGATGATCGTGGACTTCAGGAAACAGCAGAGGGAGCACTCCCCTATCCACATCGACAGGACAGTAGTGGAGAAGGTGGAAAGTTTTAAGTTCCTGGGCGTACACATCACGGACAAACTGAAATGGTCCATCCACACAGACTGTGTGGTGAAGAAGGCGCAACAGATCCTCTTCAACCTCAGGAGGCTGAAGAAATTTGCCTTGTCACCAAAAACACTCACAAACTTTTACAGATGCACAATCGAGAGCATCCTGTCGGGCTGTATCACCGCCTGGTATGGCAACTGCTCCACCCATAACCACAAGTCTCTCCAGAGGGTAGTGAGGTCTGCACAACGCATCACCGGGGGCAAACTACCTGCCCTCCAAGACACCTACACCACCCGATGTCACAGAAAGGCCAAAAAGATCAGCAAGGACAACAACCACCCGAGCCACTGCCTGTTCACCCCGCTATCATCCAGAAGGCGAGGTCAGTACAGGTGCATCAAAGCTGGGACCGAGAAACTGAAAAACAGCTTCAATCTCAAGCCCATCAGACTGTTAAACAGCCATCACTAACATTGAGTGGCTGCTGCAAACATACTGACTCAAATCTCTAGCCACTTTAATATTAAAAAATAGGATGCAATAAATGTATCACTAGTCAATTTAAACATTGCCACTTTATATAATGTTTACATACCCTACATTACTCATCTCATATGTATATACTGTACTCTATACCATCTACTGCATCTTGCCTATGCCGTTCGGCCATCGCTCATCCATATATTTATATGTACATATTCTTATTCTTTCCTTTACACTTGTGTGTGTATAAGGTAGTTGTGAAATTGTTAGATTACTTGTTAGATATTACTGCATGGTCGGAAACTGAAAGCACAAGAATTTCACTATACTCGCATTAACATCTGCTAACCATGTGCATGTGACCAATAAAATGTGCTTTGATTTGCAATGCTACTTGCAGTATTCGGAATTTGCCATTGGTAATGTCCCATCCCATCTATTTAAAATGTAAGTTATTTTGCCCACTCTGTGAACGTTTTCAGCATGAGGACAATGTTGCCCACTGGTTTAATGCATTGGTTTAGTTAGTAAATGAAAACTTGAACATATTTTTTTTATTGTGAGTCGGAGGTGGAAAATGAGAGTGGAAAACATACTGCAATCACTCACTGTGGCCCCTAAGTGCAGATCAGTTTACCCAAAGGCCAGCCCTAGCCTTAACAATTAGGAGGGGGGGAAACGCTAAAAACCATCAGCCTTTGGGGGGGGGGGGGCAACCTACAGCGTTGTGTGGCCCCACACTAACAAGTGTCAGTGATACCAGCCTGTCCTCCCCCTATGTGAACGCCATGTGAGAGGCGGCCCCATCCCTGCCCTGCCGCCTGAACACAAGGCCCTCCATTGACTTCTAACCTGTCGAGGGACCAGAGGAGACAAAGGGGCCCGGGGCGGGGCCCGTCCCTCCAACAAGGCTGCGAACAAACGCTAACACGGCTGCAACTGTCCACCCCCTGAATCACTGAATTTATTTACCAACCACAGAGCCCATTCAGTCCCACATCCCGCTGATAACAGAAGAAGACAGAGATGGCCATAAAGGATGGTGGAAGGAGCCTTGCTTAGGAGAAAGGAGGGAGGAGAAGAGGCTTTGTGTCCTTCTGCTGGCCTACAGATCGTCGCAGGCCTACTACCAGACATGGGCGTCTTTGTGTCTTCCGTACAATGGGGCGAACCGTAAGTGAGCAGCGGGCTAGCCTTGTGGCCTGACTATTAATCACTGTGATAGCCTTATGAGTGTGCCCATAACTCCAAGTGAGGGTTTTCTACTGGGTTTGCTCTGCTATCTATGTAAGTAGCTACACGGCGCTTTCTGAGCTGTAAGGTATCAGTGCATTCCTCAGTTCACAATGATGAGGGAGTAATACATTCATATTTTAATCATTTAGCAGATGCTCTTATCCAGGGCGACTTACAGTAAGTGTGTTCATCTTAAGAGAGCTAGTTATCCTACTTCCATGGGTGTAAGAAGCCTGACGAGGCTGGACTAACAGCTCCCTACCAAGATGAAGCCATGCAACACAGTGAGAAGCCAATCACTGAGTGCTAAAGAGCATAATAGGAAGTGGCTTGTATTTGTTGGCCTTAAACACCTCCAATGTTTAAACAGTCTAAGAGAGATCGTTAACTGCTGAAAAAGTACAGTGTGCTGCGATGGAACTCCGGCATCGGTCAGTCATCAAACTATAGGCCTGACATTCCACAAGTAAGCCCAAGCCTCAAACTTTGCGAGAACAGTCAGAAATAAAGCCTGTGTTTGTGTGTGTTCTTTAAGTCTTTATATCCATCTCCATCTGTTACTTTACGGAAGACAAAGAAATAGAGGAAAGACTTACACCAAACCTCTAATGCCACACAAGCGAGGCAACAGTAGCCAGAAACACTGCAAACACTGCTCTAAAGCAAGAGATCCTCTTTCCAATACACCACTGTTGACCAAAAAGATGATATACAAGTGGACACAGACATCAATTCATGACTCCTCCTCATCCCCATCCTCCTCATCATGAATAATCCCCAACTGCCTCTTCTTGCCCTGATCTCTGGGAGATTCCGTTCCTTTCACTGGCACCAGGCACCCCTCTCTTCTTATTCAGGGTCCTCCCTCTAAACTCAAAATCCACCCATTCACTGCTATGGGCCCTGATCTCCACATGAAATGATACCCCTCTTTCTCTTCCACTCTCTGGGCTTTAAAGCGCCCATATGCCAGGCAGCGAGAAGGCTCGGAAAGCCCATAATTGATCAGTAAGATGCGAGTGAAAAACGTGTGACCGGGGTCAGCCCCCCACGAAGCCCAAAGGAGTGTTCTGATATCCAGATTTATTGGGAAATGGAATGGTTGAGTTGTCTTCAGAATTGGAGAAGGCATTTATGCAATGCTCTCTACAGAGCAAACACAGGGGATAATATCATTATTATTGTAGCCATTTTGAGCAAATCGCACATTTTTTGGTGAGTCGTATCACAATGGAAAAGAAGGGATTAAAAATAAACAATCGCTACAATTTGCGAAACCAGTTCCATTGAAAATAACATTTGTAAGGTTTCATTAGTTGTTGCTTTTTGTGGTTCTGACTAGCAGTAAGACATTAAACGGATTTCTAAGCGAAATGACATACTTAGACATTTGTTTCCTTAACCTTGAAAGTAGTCTATGGACAAGGAGAGAGAGACTGCCACCAAAAATCAATGAAAGTCAATCTCCCCCGTTTATTGTTGCCCAAATCATCTTTGAATCATTTTTTTACCAAGTCGTTGAGCAATACAACACATTTAAGAGATGATCTGGGCATGAACTTTATAGGTAAGGAAACAAATATCTAACTATGCAATTTTGCTCTACTAACCCTTTAATCCTTCTGGTTCGACTGTTACAGAGAGATCTGTTCAAAGTAACTGTTGACAAATGTTTAGGTCGATATCAATGTACGCTAGATGTACGCTAGACAAAATAGGGGATACATCAGTTGTGAACAACGCACTGTACAAATTGAATATAAAATCTGATATTCTAATGAGGTGTTACTCTCAGAGAATACAAAATGTGACATCTTTTCAAAACAATTCCCTTTGATAAAAGCAGGATTTAAACAATAGTTTAGTAATGTTACAAAAGGTGTGACATGACATCAAGGAATCATGAAAGATAACTTTTCATTGATCAATTCCTGTTTTTATACAGCAATTAACATGAATGACAAACTGAGAAGTACATTTTCAAACATTGCATCGCAATTCATCACTTTGTTCACATCAATTTGTGGTTTTATGTAAGGGACGAGGAATGATGCTGGATTTTCCCTCAAAGACAGACGCACACACACACAGACTCTTTCTCTTGCACACACAACCGCACATGTGTACACACACACACACACACGATGAACTCCATTGTTCAAGTTTCACAAGGGTCACAGACACTCGTATACTTCCACAGGAAGAATTACTTTCATAAAGCATTTCTCAGAGAAACACAGCAATATATTATTGGTACATTGAATAACATTCCAATCTCAAATACAGTAGTGCCACCAGCATGATCTTGCCATTTTTAAGCAAAGCTGTTCATTATTTCCATACACAACAAATATATCATTCCCAGATAAGACAGCCTATTCCTAGACCATGAAAAGTGTCGGTTTGGCAAGGTGATCGCAGGTATCACATAACATCCCCTTCTCCCTGCTCACAGGTCTGTAGCTGCGATTTTATAACCGCTTATCAGTTATTATGGACGCTTCTAATCAGTGTTATAACCCATTATAAAGGACGTTATAAAGTGTTACGCGCATGTAAGGGTGTTACCAAACTAACCCCTCTATTTCCCTCAGTAAGGTCCTGTTCACACACGTTCGTTTTCGCTCTTGACATTTCGTTGGAGCCGCAACCAAGGGAGGTGAGAAAGTGCTAGTGGACGATTCCATAGTTATTAGTCTTCTGTGAAGCTGAAGAAATCAAGCAGTGATGAGTGCAAGGCAAGCCCTCTCTAATGTCCATTAAGGAAAGGCATCATCTCTGGGCCTATTCACCGTGGCTCAGATAGTAGCAAAAGGGGGGCGATAGGCTGCCCCATACTGGGCACTTGTCAGTAGTCACATCTCTGGGGCTCTTTGTGTGCTTTGGGGGGCTATGGGTAAGGACGGACCAGTTATGGTCTAGTTACGGTCAAGAAGTTGATAGGATCACATGGTGATGGCGAGCTTTTGTCGTGGTTCATCCCTAATAATACAATTAAAACGCAACAATACTGTGATTTCGGGTGATTATTTTTGTTTGTGTGCCCTGGTTCATCGTTTAGCCCTGGATGTGGGGCTAGTCGGTTTGACACCTTAGCGAGGGTAGTCAGTTCATTGGTCAGTGCAGAGGGTCTACATAGAATGGAAGGTTCTAGACTGGGTACCAGTTACAAACCAGTCAGTCATCCAGGCAATGGAAGGTTCTAGACTTGATATTGGTTAATAACCAGTCAGTTGTCTGGAGAATGGAAGGTTCTAGACTCGGTACTGTATGTGCAGCAGGCACTACAGTATGGCTATTGGCTATAAGTGGGCGTGGCGATGTGTCACATGTTGACAGCGTGGTGGGGGGTGCTGGTGGTAACGGGTTTGGGGAGGGCCAGTCGGGGTCCTCCTGGGCGACTTCCATGTAGCGCACTCTGGGGGTCTTCCCCTTCCGACAGAACAGCCAAGAGCGGAACGTGGAGCTCAAACGCTCATTAGCAGACTAGAAATAGTACATAGACAAGAAAACAGCATAGACCACAGTTGCAGTAGGCGCTTTTCAATTGCTGCAGAGCAAGTAGTATTTTTCCTTTTTATTCCTAGTAAGAACGCATGATATACCAGACTAAATATCAGTGTTGGACGATAATCTCTAAAAACATGATATCGGTATCAATATCAATGAATATCGCATCAGACAATATTCTTTCATATCCAGTATTCAGATGATATTTTATATCCAAAATAATCTGCCACTTAAACTCAAGGTGTGCTAGCATAAAGATTTGCAGATGTTTCTGAAAAGCAGTTTTTGACATCGGTATTGTCTACAAGATAGCCTAGCGGTTAGAGTGTTGGGTTAGTAACTGAAAGGTCACTGGTTCAAGTACCCAAAGTGAAAAATCTGTCAATGTGCCCTTGAGCAAGGCACTTAACCCTAATTTACTCCAGGAGTGCTGTACTACTATGGCTGCCCCTGCAAAACAACACATTTCACTGCACCTATCTGGTCTATGTGAGAATAAAACCATACATTTTTTTATTTTGATCATAGAACCTAATAATGGTCATAGGACTGAAACTTTCCATACCGGTGCATCTATATCGGTGCATCTGTAATTTCTAGTCATTTAATGTAACTTGTTAATTCTTAGCAGAGCTAGTACAGTAAGCAAAACAGTGATTTTTGAATGCTTGCTTCAACAGGGACTGCGGTTGAAAATTAGCCGGCTGGCTAAAACCGGCACTTTTACTGAAACGTTGATTAATGTGCACTGTCCCTGTAAAAATAAAATAAACTCACTCAAACAATCACTGTAGGCATCTCTCATTTTCCATTCACAGCCTTCTTCAATCATGAAAAAGACAGACAAATTCAGCATAAAATAAACACATTGAATGTAAAGCACCTCAGAAGCCAGATAAAGGATCAATGTATCAACGTTCTCCATGCACAGCGGGGGGAAAGGGAGGGAGCCCTACTTGGGGTCAAAAAGATGCACTAGGTCTAGAGTGAACGAGAGAAAAAGACGCAAAGCCGAAAATGTCCCAACCGGAGGTGTGTGAGCAGCGGAGGTGACGCCCATGCAATCACTGCCCCCCCTGCTCGTCTCAACTGAACACCAGCTTCCAGAAGATGATATCAAGGTACAAAGTCTATGGGAGATTCCATGGGGCAGGAGTGAAAACAAAATGGCTACTGATCATACATAGTAAGGGGTGATGACAAGGTTACGAGAAAAGACAAGGGTGTCACTCAGGACAACTGTCAAAAATAAAAACGCATATGCCTATGGATTCATTAAGAAATATTGTTTCAATGTGATTGTTGTATTTTATTACTTTGGGATTGTTAATAAATCACAGATTTCTACATGCAAGATTCTCAACAAGCTGTCAATAAATTGGCTATAGAGATTAATTGTAAGGTGAATACATATGAAATTCCCTATAATATACCTCCAATAGAAAAGACACAGCCGCATTCACTATTACAATGACGACCACTGCTATGCGCCATTAAAGGGAACACACACAATCTACGGGGAAAGACCGCAATGGGATGGGGTTGCCTAGAATCTCAAAACAAAAGCATCACAAGGCAAGGCATACACTACAGTACATGACATCATGCCAGGAAAAGGCAGCCATTTTGGGTCGACCATTTGGCTCACTATGTCACGTCCTGACCAGTATAAGGGTTATTTGTTATTGTAGTTTGGTCAGGACGTGGCAGAGGGTATTTTGTTTATGTGGTTCGGGGCGGTGATTTATTTAGTAGGGTGTTGGTTTAGTTAGTTCCGGGTTTTTGGGGTTATGCTCTATGTTTGTATTTCTAAGTGGTCTCTAGTCTTTTGTATTTCTATGTCTAGTTTATTGAGGTTGGACTCTCAATTGGAGGCAGGTGTTTTCTAGTTGCCTCTGATTGAGAGTCCTATATATGGGTATGTGTTTGGTTTAGTGTTTGTGGGAGATTGTTCTTGGATTGCTGGTTTGCCTTCAAGACTGTTATTATGTCGTTCATCGGTTTGTTATTTTTGTATACGTGTTTGTTTGTTTTTTCCCTTCTTTTCCCGTCAATAAAGAAGATGAGTATACATGTCCCTACTGCGTTTTGGTCCTCTCCTTACGACAATCGTGACACACTATTGAGATCAATTTGAACAAAATTAGGTTAACTAGGTCATTTTGCTGCTCATACAAACTATGGACAATTTAATTTACATATCAGATGAGGTGCAGTGCCATGCAAAAGTATTCATCCCCCTTGGTGTTTTTCCTATTTTGTTGCATTACAACTTGTAATTTAAATTGTTTTTTAATGGACATACACAAAATAGTCCAAGTCGTTGAAGTGAAATGAAAAAATAACGTTTAATAAAATTCACAAAAAAAAACAACTGAAAAGTGGTGCGTGGATATGTATTCACCCCCTTTGCTATGAAGCCCCTGAATAAGATCTGGTGCAACCAATTACCTTCAGAAGTTACATAATTAGTTAGATTGCACACAGGTGGACTTTATTTAAGTGTCAGATGATCTGTCACATGATCTCAGTATATATACACCTGTTCTGAAAGGCCCCAGAGTCTGCAACACCACTAAGCAAGGGACACCACCAAGCAAACAGCACCATGAAGACCAAGGAGCTCTCCAAACAGGTCAGGGACAAAGTTGTGGAGAAGTATAAAAAAATATCCAAAACTTTGAACATCCCACGGAGCACCATTAAATCCATTATTAAAAAATGGAAAGAATATGGCACCAGAACAAACCTACCAAGAGAGGGCCGCCAACCAAAACTCACGGACCAGGCAAGGAGGGCATTAATCAGAGAGGCAACAAAGAGACCAACGATAACCCTGAAGGAGCTGCAAAGATAAACCTGAAGGAGCTGCAAAGCTCCACAGAAGGAGATTGGAGTATCTGTCCATAGGACCACTTTAAGCCGTACACTCCACAGAGCTGGGTTTTACGGAAGAGTGGCCAGAAAAAAAGCCATTGCTTAAAGACAAAAATAAGCAAACACGTTTGGTGTTCGCCAAAAGGCATGTGGGAGACTCCCCAAACATATGGAAGAAGGTACTCTGGTCAGATGATACTAAAATGTAGCTTTTTTGGCCATCAGGGAAAACGCTATGTCTGGCGCAAACCCAACACCTCTCATCACCCTGAGAACAACATCCCCACAGTGAAGCATGGTGGTGGCAGCATCATGCTGTGGGGATGTTTTTTATCGGCAGGGACTGGAAAACTGGGCAGAATTGAAGGAATGATGGATGGCGCTAAATACAGGGAAATTCTTGAGGGAAACCTGTTTCAGTTTTCCAGAGATTTGAGACAGGGACATTTATAAAGATATTTTGCATCTTCAAAGTGGTAGGCATGTTTTGTAAATCAAATGACACAAACCCCCCAACAAATCAATTTTAATTCCAGGTTGTAAGGCAACAAAATAAGAAAAATGCCAAGGGGGGTGAATACTTTCTCAAGCCACTGTATACTGTAAACAATAGCTTCAGAGTAAACTTTGCTTTATGTTACCTCTATGAAAAACAGTAACATTAGCATTGTAAAGGTTGCATTTATTTGTTTCTATGTAAGTATATCTGCAGTTGCTGTGGATTCAAACACTGTTCATCAGTGCATTGTAGACGACACACCGGTGAAGCTTACAGTTTTTGTAGCTAGGCTGTCTGAAAGGCTTCCCCTTGGAGAATATGATGGCCACAGCCAGGTACTGGAAGGAGGAGATGTAGAAGAGAGTAGTGTTCTCATAGTTCTTGATGTTCTTGTGGTCGACATGTTAAGTTACGTTGAGACCATGGGTGACACTGGCACTGGAAACATTACAGGCACTGTTGAAGAGGAACTTTGGTTAGCATGAAGTTAACTTTCTTGGACCTACTTACATGGGCCAGATATTGTACCTCAGATTGTTTACAGGATATGCCATGATGGTAACTGTCATCCAGAGCAAAGTCCACGGGTGACCTTTATTGACCTTTGGATGGACTTCTTAGATGTAATTACACAACTAGGTGGTGTGGTCGAGAGTCATAATAGCCAAGTAGGTGTCCCAGTTTCCTTCCCCCACAGCCCAGGCAGTGCAGTACACACTGAGAGGGGCGTCCATTTCTCATGCCAGCTCTGGCCTCGGATCCAGAGGAAGGCCAGAACCTGGAAGGCCAAGCAGGTGAGGATCAAATCAAATCAAACTTTATTTGTCACATGCACCGAAAACACGCAAGTGTAAACTTTACCGTGAAATGCTTACTTACAAGCCCTTAACCAACAGTGCAGTTCAAGACGAGTTAAGAAAATATTTACCAAGTAGACAAAAATAAAAGGTAATAATAAAAAGTGACACAATAAGAATAACAATGACGAGGCTATATACAGAGGGTACCGGTACCGAGTCAGTGTGCGGGGGTACAGGTTAGTTGAGGTAATTTGTACATGAAGGTGGGGGTGAAGTGACTATGCATAGATAATAAACGATAAGTAGCAGCAGTGTACAAAAAGGATCTGGGTCAGCACAGAGAACAGCAGAGGGCCTGAGATCAGACTGGATGGGGGCTGCCGCGCCACACAAATCCTCCCACGCCTGGTCAGACTCACTGGTAATAAAGAATGATTGGAAATCAATCAAAACAACAGTACATCATTATACATGTTATTCATGGAGCACATCTGATTCTACAGCAAAATCTCAAAGTGATTTACATAAAGGTTAAGCATAAATGGAAGAGCTGAATGTCTGTTCCCAACGGCAAACAATCTCATAAAGAATGTGGTTGGGATGTTTAGTACAGCGTCTGTTGAAACACTCGGCTCGGGTAATGCTAGCTAAAATATGTTGGAGACAGAGATCCACACTACTTGTGAAGGCGATGATTAGGATGATAGCAACGTCAATGAAGTGGAACTGGAAGTCTCCTAGGTTGTTGAGGACCTAGAAACAGAGAAGCACAAGCCCTTAAAACTGATCTCAAACCAGCCGGTACCCTGTTTGTCAGTTCATCAAAGCTGCTAATCTGACCGGGGACCAGTGCTCACAGAGTAGAGGAGTGTGACACTGAGGTACTGGATGATGCTGTACAGGGCTATGAACTTGAACAGACAGAAGCAGCTCGGCCCTTCCTGTGGAGAAACAACAGGCCATCATTCAATCTGGTATTTGGTATTGGTTATTATATTAGGATCCTCATTAGCTGTTGCAAAAGCAGCAACTACTCTTCCTGGGGTCCACACAAAACATGAAACATAATACAGGATGACATAATACAGAACATCATTAGACAAGAACATCTCAAGGACAGAACTACATACATTTTTTTTAAGGCACACGTAGCCTACATATCAATACATACACACAAACTATATAGGTCAAATAGGGGACAGGCATTGTGTAACGCCCTGGCCATAGAGAGGGGTTTTGTTCTTTATTTTGGTTAGGCCAGGGTGTTACATTGGGTGGGCGTTCTATGTTCCTTTTTCTATGTTTTTGTATTTCTTTGTTTTGGGCCGTGTGTGGCTCCCAATCAGGCACAGCTGAAGTTCGTTGTTGCTGATTGGGAGTCACACATAAGGAGCATGTTTTTCCTTTGGGTTTTGTGGGTAATTGTTTCTGTTCAGTGTGTTTCCTGACAGGACAGTTTCTGGTCGTTTTTGTTTCGTTTTTGTTAAGTGTTCTCTTTTTTTAATTAAAATTCTAATGATGAACACATCCTCTGCTGCACCTTGGTCTAATTCTGACGATGGCCGTTACACATTGTGCCTCGAGGTGTTGCTTTATCTGTTTTTTTGAAAGGAGGTTTACTGTTTATTTGAGCAATTTGAGATGGAAGGAAGTTCCATGCAATTAGGGCTCTATATAATACTGTACGCTTTCTTGAATTTGTTCTGGATTTGGGGACTGTGAAAAGACCCCTGGTGGCATGTCTGGTGGGATAAGTGTGTGTGTCAGAGCTGTGTGTATGTTGACTAAGCAAACAATTGGGGATTTTCAACACATTAATGTTTCTTATGAAAAGAAGAAGTGATGTAGTCAGTCTCTCCTCAACTCTTAGCCAAGAGAGACTGGTATGCATAGTATTTATATCAGCCCTCTGATTACAATTAAGAGCAAAATGTGCCGCTCTGTTCTGGGCCACCTGCAGCATAACTAGGTCTTTCCTTGCAGCACTGGACCACACGACTGGGCAATAACCAAGATTAGACAAAGATAGAGCCTGCAGAACTTGCTTTTTGGAGTGTGGTGTCAAAAAAGCAGAGCATCTCTTTATTACGGCCAGACCTCTCCCCATCTTTACAACCATTGAATCTATATGTTTTGACCATGAGAGTTTACAATCTAAAGTAACGCTGATGCTGATGCGTATTTGGCTGAATCATCAGCATACATGGACACATATGCTTTGTTTAATGCCAGTGGAAGGTCATTGGTAAAAATAGAAAAGGGTAGAGGGCCTAGAGAGCTGCCCTGCAGTACACCACACTTTATATGTTTGACATTAGAGAAGCTTCCATTAAAGAAACTCCTTTGAGTTCTATTAGATCGATAGCTCTGAATCCATGATATGGCAGAGGTTGAAAAGCCATAACACATATGTTTTTTTCAACAACAGGTTATGGTCAATAATATCAAAGACTGCACTGAACTCTAACAGTAGAGCTCCCACAATCTTCTTATTATCAATTTCTTTCAACCAATCATCAGTCATTTGTGTCAGTGCAGTACATGTTGAGTGCCCTTCTCTATAAGCATGCTGAAAGACTGTTGTTTATTTGTTTACAGAGAAATAGCATTGTATTTGGTCCAACAAATCTTTTCCAACAGTTTGCTAAGAGCTGGCAGCAAGCTTATAGGTCTGCTGTCAGAACCAGTAAAGGCCGCTTTACCACTCTTGGGTAGCGGAATTACTTTGGCTTCCCTCCAGGCCTGAGGACACAGACTTTCCTCTAGGCTCAGATAAAAAATATGACAGATAGGAGTGGCTATAGAGTCAGCTACCATCCTCAGTAGCTTTCCATCTAAGTTGTCAATGCCAGGATTGATCGATAACAATAATTTTTCCACCTCTCCCACACTAACTTTACAAAATTCAAACTTGCAATGCTTTTTTTCATTATTTTTTTTTTTTTTATGCATGAATACAATTGCTCACCGTTGAATACAATTGCTCACAATTGTTCTGGCAACTCTGGATGAGACTACTTTGATGCAGTACTTCAAATACCTCAACAGATACATTTATTCCACAGGCAGATATTTAACTGGTACTTACCTATAGTTTATTCACATTGTTATATAGTTGCGGTGAAATATATTGGCAACCTTGCACTTTACAATGGAGTGCAATGGAGTGCAATGTTCGGTTTTCTATTTTCAAAACTGGTTGAATGGCTATTTTTACTCTGTAGGCACCTGCAACTTACCACATGTGAGTTCAATTACACATAAACAAGAATCACTTGCCTCCCACCAAATTAATTTGGTTTGAATTTTGAATAATTTAGTCTCGGCCATTTGTTTACTTAAATTGAAAAATGTTAATTTCAGTTTAGATATTTTTTTTCTTGGTCCTGTGTAGTTTGAAATCAAACAATTACATATGGGAACACCAAAAGTTTTCAATGTATTTTTTGTTGTTGTTGAAGAAATGGTGAAACATGCAAGGTGGCATATATATTAGACCGCGGCGGCACCTAACGACTAACTGTTTAAGTATCGTTCAATATCATGTTGTTACCAAAATAAGTACATTATAACATCCCATGTAATTTGTACCAACTGTATAAGGACTGTAAAATAAACTGATAGTTAACACGGTTGATGAGAGGGATGCTACAGTATCTAATGAGGTTGGGTATACAGGAGATGTTGGAGGTGAAGAGGGAGGTTGACCGAGGCACCCAGCGCTGACAAGGAGATCCCACTGTTGAGCTGTCTTCAGAGCCTGGAGATAGCAGAGAAAGAAGGGGGGAGGAGGAGGAGGGGAGGTCTCTCAATGCGCTCCAAAAAAAATCCTTGGGACACTGGTTGTGGGTTCAATTCCCATTGGGGACAGTTGAAAGTTAAGAGTCAGTTTGCATAACAATGTCTGAAAATAATACAGTTTAACGCAGAAATACATGAGGAAGAATCTGTAATACATTACAAGAAAGAGAGGTCTGTTCCTAATAGTGCTGTCATGAAAATACTGCCCCCTTAAGGCTCTACTGACCAATGTCATACTGCTTGCCCTGAGTGTCTGCTAAATGACTAAAATGCTTGCGCTCAGTCAGTAAATAGCTGATCCTATGGTACAGACAGTGGCCCTGATCATATCAACACTAATCTGCCTCTTCAAACATTATTTACAGTAATAATATATGCCATTTAACAGATGCTTTTATCCAAAGCAACATAGAATCACGCGTGCATACATTTTACGTAAGTATGGTCCCAGGAATTGAACCTACTATCCTGGCGTTGCGAGCGCCATTCTCTACAAACTGAGCTACAGAGGACCATGTAATTGCAGTAAAACATGCTTTTATAGCATGAGATGAAAAGCACCCAGTGGATTTCTTAAAACATCATAAAAAACGACAACCCCATACTTACAGTCATTGGCGCCATCACCACACATCCCTACAGTATAGCTGCAGAGAAAAAAAACACGGAGGCAATTAACGCCATGTGGCCAATGTAGTACTGACTAACAGCTCCCAGTAAGCACAAGACGTTGAAAGGACGTATTTTCAACCTCTTGTGCTCATATGGTTAGTGCTGAAGGGGAGACTCACTCAACACTCCACCAGCTGAGTCTTCTGGTCAGGAGCCATGCTGGCGAGTATTGTGGCCTGCAGTGCCAACTACAGAACCACCCAGAGAAGAAATTACCATCAAATAATGCTGTAATTACAGTATGACATAGGCTGTGTTTACACAGGCAGCTCAATTCTAATCTATTGCCCAATTATTGTCAAAAGAGCTGATCAGATTGGACAAAAGACCAATTAGTGTAAAAAGGTCAGAATTAGGCTGCCTGTGTAAACGCAGCCATATTGTCCATAAGGGTTTACTATCAAGGTCTCACAAACCCAGTCTACACAGGATGGTTATAGGAGGCACTAAACACTAGAATGTAGCAATTTAGTATGTGCTACAGTCCTTTCATTTCAGTTGTCCAAATAGAGGGATGGAATGTGGCACTGACCCTTTGGACCAAGTTAGGAAAGTGTTCTGTGACGACAGCGAAGGGCCTGCCACTCATGGCAAAGTGGTAGCGCTGCTCCTGCTGCGTGGGCAGCTCACCATAGCCCACGTGGCACACATCTTCAAGGCTGACCTCCACTGACTGGGGAACAATAGAGAAAAGTGGGGCGTGAACGGCCATGATGGATCACATACAGTAATCCATCACCTTTTTAAAATAACACACCTACTTTATATTTTATAATGGACTTCATGGATACATAAAGCAGTATCTTGTTTCCAAGGGAGACTTGCTTAATAAACTCAGATCATGTCTTCATAGAATAATTGAATATCAATCTACAATGCTATTTTTCTGTCACCTCAACGTGGTTGTCCATGCTGGGGGAGTGGTTCTCTGTATAGTGCCAATGGATCCGAGAAGGCTGGATGTCTTTGGGAGGTGTGGCGTCTGCTATGATGACCCTCTCATGAGGTGCTATCATCCCACAGTCTCTGGCTACTGATACGGTTTATAGCATATTATCACCTCCTGGCCGAGAGAGGGAATAACAAGATGCTATACATTTTCATTGTTACCAGAGTTAGTCATAGCTAGTTTAGTAATCCCAAATGACATAATAGCAGTTGCAGTACTGGTGGTTACTTCAGAGTCTAAAGCGCTGGTGGATGTATGGTAACATTGGCACATGCTACAGTACATCAACCTCAACATGTTTTTACTGTGAGGGAAGACTGTGTATAAGATTGCCTTACTCACCAGTAACCATCACAGTGGGAATGTTTGCACGTCGTACGTCTTTTTAAAACCCTGGCGGTCTCTTCCTTCAGCTTGTTTGGCATGATTATGAGCCCAAGGAACTCCATATTGGTCTCTATGAGATCCATGACAGGAATAGAAAACAGACAATACAACAACAACAAAAAAGTATCCTAGGTAAAAGGAATCTAGCTAACTCAAGGTTACAAATGTCTTGAATCTTCCAACAGGAAATAAGATAGTTCTCATTACTGTGATTGGTTCGGCACATTGCATTGTGTGGGCCGATCCAGACGAACAAGATCGACGACGACCACGTCCTCACATGTTCCTGCTTATAATCATCAAAAGTCCACAAGTGTTTTCCATGTATCTTTGTATCAGATGTCAGTACACAGAATTCTAGGCTTCAGGAACTGACAATCCAATCTTGAACTAAACTGCTGAATTTCACTCTGTACCCAAAAGTAGCCAATGTCTCACTGTTCTCGTTGTTCAATTGGAAGTTGTATCAGTTTCATATCAACCAACGTCTGTAACGATGCATGCATTCGGAATTCAGAATGACTATATCATCTTGAGACTTGGCCTTTGAGCCATGCCTTTTAGCCATGTTTTACTACACAACGCTAGTGGCCTTGGCTTTTTTAGCCTCTGCTGCTTATTAGTCGCTGCATTTTCACGTGAACACTTGTTTCCCAAAGCTCTGTATAAAAAAAAATGTTTACTTACACCAGATCCTGGAAGTCAAGTCTCCTCTTTTACCTTTTCAAAGTCAACTTGCTCCTGCAAAATTGCCACTTACAGTATTCGGCCCATTCTGAGTTTGGCCTCCAGCTGGCAATGGGCCAGGGTTATGACTCTGAACCCCAGACTCCAGTGTCTCGGTAAAGCTCTCCGATACTAAAAGAAGAAAAAAGAAGAGTAAATATGGGTTACAGTCAGTTACCCTGAAATAATGTCTATATCATTTTAAGTGTTTCCAAAGCCTGTCTTGACAGTCCACATACAGGTTGGGTACTGGAATAGAAGTACATGTTCTGGCAAGCTGCTCCCTGGTAAGAGTTGGTAAGATAAGGGTCTCACTAATATGTGTCCTCTCTGCAGAGGCTGGCCACAACCTCTGGCGCCCCCTTGAGGTAGGTGTCCATGCCCTTCTCCCCAGCCACCGGACCACCACAGTCGTCCTCTGTAGAGCTGACGAGAAGGGGAACTGGCAAACAATCCCAATCTCATATGATGATTTAGGATAGACAGATAGCACACGGTCAGTTAAACATTATCCATTCAACCTATCCATTCACATACAAATCAATACTCCAGGAAAGAAAGAAATATGCTTTTGAAAAATGTCCTCAGACTTCATACCGTCAGCTCAGACAGCTCCTGAAAAGTAAAGGAGAAAATAAGGTTAAAGTATATTTAACAGGTATGTAGACGTAGAGAGGTAAGAGTGAGCATACTATGGATATTTTACCATGTCCTGTGCTAGATTTACTTCCTGGTTGACCTTGGGGAGCACCTGCGTTGGGCATTATGGAATTGTAGAGGGCTGTCTCTTAGTCTGTGGGCTCCTCCAGAATCTAGGAATCACAATCATTGGTGTTAAGCAACATCAGGGACCCCCTTGAAAACTGCCAGCCCCTTCTGACAGGCGAAAGGTGATTTAGACAGGTAGCCTGAATGCCAGTCTGCTTTAGCCATCTTGTTGCTATCTTGCCAAAGCAATGATGTAACATTGCTGAATGCAGAAACAGTCTGGCACATATGCTTATGGAAGGGATTGTGTTCTTGTCTTAGTATATAGCATTGTTAGCATGGCCAGGGTGAGAATTATGGGGGAGCCGGGGGGGGCTCAGTTCCCCTGAATGAGACATTAGCTCCCCTAAATGTAACAAAAGTCAAACTTTTGGGGTGTCTAAATAATGCTAATTTAACCATTCTCCTATTTGTTTAAAATGCAGTGGTAAATATGTTTTACAGTGGTAAATATGAAAATGAAATGAATGAAACAAACACCCCCACCACTCTGTCATGGTTTAAACCATTCCTTTATTTCTATGTGGCTACACAAACTGTCTCCCTGTCCGCAGCGCTGTCCACTCAGTAGTGCTGAATTAGACCTCAGCTGAGCTCCTTTACGCATCGATTTTCCTTTGTACTTGCTCATTTTTGCTTTGATTTATCATGGTTTGCTTTTTGTTAGTCAGCTGTTTAAAGCGCTCATTGCTTTGTTTTTCAGGTGCATGCTGGTACTGGTGTTCTCCGTGGCCAGAAGAAGTTGACCATTTATTTGGCTTTATTATTTTCTATCAATGTTTGTTTTCTTTCCTGGATCAGCTGATGATGGTCGCCAATATCACTAGACAACTAGCCTACAGCAAGACACCAATCAATGCGCATCCAATCCATAACAGTAGGCCTATAGTTTACTATTTCGGTTAGAAGCATTTCATTTTGCAATGGCATAGGGAAAGGGAAAGGGGGATACCTAGTCAGTTGTCCAACTGAATGTATTCAACTGAAATGTGTCTTCCGCATTTAACCCAACCCCTCTGAATCAGAGAGGTGCGGGGGGCTGCCCTAATCGACCAACACGTCTTTGGCGCCCGGGGAACAGTGGGTTAACTGCCGTGCTCAGGGGCAGAACCACAGATTTTGACCTTGTCAGCTCGGGGATTCGATCCAGCAAAAGGCCTACATTATTTTGGATTTGTGTTTCCGTGAGAACAGATTTCACGGTGAAACAAAATGAAATGTTATGTTGACATAGTTATACTTACAGTGCATTTTCTGAGATCTCCAAGATCCAGGAATTGTACAGGGTTTAAGTGCAATGTTGTAATTCAATTGTTAAATGCTTAATAATTACAAATAAGACTGTCATAAATGTAATTCATGTAATGGACGAAAGGCAGTGTTTTATGTCACAGGATCTGTGAAGACTCCCGAGGGCTCCCGAGTAGCGCAGTGGTCTAAGGCACTGCATCTCAGTGCTAGAGGCATCACTACAGACCCTGGTTCGATCCTGGGCTGTATCACAACCGGCTGCGATTGGAAGGTGCACAATTGGCCCAGTGTCGTCTGGTTTAGGGTTTGGCTGGGCTAGGCTGTCATTGTAAATAAGAATTTGTTTACGATGATGAATAAACAGACATATAAAAAAGCATTCAACTCATGAATTATGGACAACTCATGGGCTAGGCTGTAAACATGTTTGGATTCAACTCCTGTATTATGTTGAATGTAGGCTACCTGTTCTGTATGTGTGTAAAATTGCCTCAGCTGAGAGGCAGTGGTGTAGGCATAGTAGAGGGTAAACGCTGTTTACCCACCTTTTTCAGAAAAATGCATTGAAAGTATAGGGTGCGTTCCTTTTTTCACCGCAACCGGCAATCAGACTTTACCCACCTAATTTTGTCCCAATCTATCACTGGCTACCGGTGGGCCTATTCGAAGTTCATGGTAATAGGCCTACACACACAGTTTCAGCCCTGTTTCAGGTGTAAAAAAAAAGGTCAATCTGTCAGCAAGACGCATCACTTAATGTAGGCCTAATCAACGGCAATCGCCAAATGTCATTACACAGATGTCTATTTCCATTCATCAAAAGGCGCGAGTGTACATGCACTGCACTGTTTGGGTTATATTGGAGTGGACAAACATCATGACTGGTTGTGTTCATGCCACATTAAATGGTCATTCATTTTTACCATTAAATTATGTCTGTAAGATTAGGCCCATACATTTTTTTTGAAGAGAAACGGAGGAAAAAGAGAATTAGGGTGAAATTGTCTTTAGATGGTGATCTAACATCCGTTTGATGTTTTTCCCTGTAGGGGGCTGTAGCTAAGTAAACAAGCGCGAATTTGGGGTTTCTGACTGAATAATCCTCAAAGATAACTATCCCTTTTTAGATAGTGAGGTTACATGAGGGCACTAGGGACAGGGTGTAGTGAGAGGACTGGGGGAATCAAAGGAGCTGTGGTATTCATCGACTGACTTTATCATAGATCATTAATAACTCTCTCACTAAAGAACAAAGGAGGTTCACGGACAGCAGATAACTGATACATGGTAGAAGAGAACATCTCTCCTTAGCCATGGAGGCCATGAGCATAAAAACATGGACACATGACACAGCATAATCCCTCTCATTCTCATCTGCCATTTTCAACTCTCTGGATCCCCCAAAGGTCCAAACCATCTTCAATGAGAGTGCACCTACACACTCGTGTATCAATCTGATTGATGGATTGTGTTGTGCAGTAAGCAGGCTCAGGTGTAAACAGTGAGGGAAAAAAGTATTTGATACCCTGCTGATTTTGTCTATCAGTCTATCATTTTAATGGTAGGTTTATTTGAACAGCGAGAGACAGAAAAACAACAAAAAAATCCAGAAAAACGCATGTCAAAAATCATTAAAATGATTTGCATTTTAATGAGGGAAATAAGTATTTGACCCCTCTGCAAAACATGACTTAGTACTTGGTGGCAAAACCCTTGTTGGCAATCACAGAGTTCAGATGTTTCTTGTAGTTGGCCACCAGGTTTGCACACATCTCAAGAGGGATTTTGTCCCACTCCTCTTTGCAGATCTTCTCCAAGTCATTAAGGTTTCGAGGCTGACGTTTGGCAACTCGAACCTTCAGCTCCCTCCACAGATTTTCTATGGGATTAAGGTCTGGAGACTGGCTAGGCCACTCCAGGACCTTAATGTGCTTCTTCTTGAGCCACTCCTTTGTTGCCTTGGCCGTATGCTTTGGGTCATTGTCATGCTGGAATACCCATCCACGACCCATTTTCAATGCCCTGGCTGAGGGAAGGAGGTTCTCACCCAAGATTTGACGGAACATGGCCCCGTCCATTGTCCCTTTGATGCGGTGAAGTTGTCCTGTCCCCTTAGCAGAAAAACACCCCCAAAGCATAATGTTTCCACCTCCATGTTTGACGGTGGGGATGGTGTTCTTGGGGTCATAGGCAGCATTCCTCCTCCTCCAAACACGGCGAGTTGAGTTGATGCCAAAGAGCGCCATTTTGGTCTCATCTGACCACAACACTTTCACCCAGTTGTCCTCTGAATCATTCAGATGTTCATTGGAAAACTTCAGACGGACATGTATATGTGCTTTCTTGAGCATGTGGACCTTGTGGGCGCTGCAGGATTTCAGTCCTTCACAGCGTAGTGTGTTACCAATTGTTTTCTTGGTAACTATGGTCCCAGCTGCCTTGAGATCATTGACAAGATCCTCCCGTGTAGTTCT